>NC_089232.1:42696521-43336129 GCF_963924675.1 Phocoena phocoena
GAGTTGGTGGGGATTCCAGTCCTCTTCTGGGCATCTGCTTCCTGGAGCAGCCCCATCCATCACCTTGACAGGCATGTGTATAGGCCTCCAAGTGTCAAATATTCTCAGCTTTTTTTTTTTTAAGAGTTACGTTTGTAAGGCTTTTATCACAGGAGAATAATTTTGGAGAATGTTTAGGTCCAGGTACCTATTTTGTAGGTAGAGCTCTAAAAATCCACCCCCCACTAAAGATTTTCTACCCTAAAGCCTATGACTGTGAATATGACTAGATATCACACCCATGAACAGCTTGTTATCTGTCAAAAGAGACTTTGAAGAGGTAATGAAGATACTAATTCATTGACTTTAAGAAAGGGGGATTATCCTGGATTATCTGGTTGGGTCTAATCTCGTTACACAAACCCTTTAAAAGTGGAGAAGTTTCTCTAGCCCGCAGTAGAAGGGAAGTCAGAGGTTTGAAGCACGAAGGAGATTTGATTTGATGCACAACTGCTGACTTTGAAGATGTGGGGACCATGTGCTAAGGGATGCAAGTGGCCTTTAGGAACTAAAAACAACCCCAACTGATGGCTAGCAAGGGAGTGCATTCGGCCAATAATCTAAATGAGCCTGGAAGTGGATTCTTTCTCATGTCCTCTAGTTAAGAGCCCAGCTTGTCTGATACCTTGATTTTGGCCTTGTGAGACGCTATGCAAGGAACCACAGAAACTGTGAGATATTAAGCCACTGAATTTGTGATAAGTCGTTTTGGCAATAATAGAAACCTCCTACAATACCCACATTAGGGTTGTTATTTTCACAAAGGCACAGATGACATATGACAGTGGGAAGGGCAGGCAGACTGTGATTTGGAGCCCGTGTCTTCTCCAAAGGAGCCCCCCAACCCACAGCATTGCAGTGCAGAGAGGTGAGTGGGACAGGAGGGCACTGACAAATGCAGCCAATGGCATCCCCTCTTTAGATTTTATTCTTTTAATAGGCAGCTCTGTAACCTAAACAGGGGTAGGCCATCTTCTGGAAACCCAGGCAATTTGCCACTTGGTGGCACTGCTGACTTTTGGAGGCTGAAAGAGTGATGCCACACACCACCAATAGCTTGCTTGGCAATACTGATAAATAGCTTCGTCTGCAGTTAGTACCAGAGAGGAGGTTTATGAGAACAAAACAGGCTATGGTGACGCCCCCCCTGCCCCCCGCCAGGTCTGTGACTGCAGGGGGCAAAGTTGAGCTTCGTCTCCAGGTGCTGCTTTCTGAAACCCACCACAGCCTTGGCACCGGTGCCATGCTTCCTGCACTGCTCCCAGCCAATGACTGAGTGTGACAGAGATACTCAGGCAGGGGCACTCCTGTGAGAGATTGTTCTCCTTCGATGGGAGACTGTCTTGAGCATGACCCAATGGCCACGCAACTTTCCTTAGAACTGCCCTGTAGTGTAAAACTCTTCCCACCAACCTTCCTTCCTTTGTTTGATCCTTCCTTGGAGTCAGACCTGACTGGTGTCTGCAAGTTCTCATGGCCTCTATTTATTTTTCCCCATTTTCTCTGCCAGGCATTTCCCCTAATAAATTCCTGTACATTTAGTCTTGTCTTGACATCTCTTTATTTACTGGAAGACCCAGCCTACCACACAAGGTATGAGTGAAGTAACTCCTTGAGAATGAGGCTGTAGCTCCCTTTGATTCAGCAAGGACCATGCAGGTCACACAGACACAAGGAGACTTTTAGGTCTGTGCGGAGAGGCCCCAGCTATGAACCACAGGCTTTAAAGGGGCCTGAAGAGCACACACACTGATGAGAATAGTCAGTAGACCTTCATTTGTACCTTTGTCCCAGGCCCTACAAGTGTCATGGGCAGGCCTGCACAGAGCTATGACAGGTCTGACCCACTTCCTCATACCCAATTGTATATTCTCATCATATAAAAGGAAAGTCAAAACTATTCTTTTGGTTGCTATGTGTAGTTGGCCCTCAGAAACTTCATTTGTGAGTTTCCTCCAAAAAGACTCTAGCTAGTGTATTAGCCTTTGATTTCTGGATGTCAGGGAAGGTCTGGGAAACCAAATTAACTTAATGAGGGTCATTAGTGTTTATCAGGCTTCCTTAACTAGGCAGGGAATAGTTGTTTAAACCAATCACAGGGTAATATTTTCCAAAGAGTATTATTGTATAGTTTCTGACATTGAAGCTTTTCAGTGTGTGGTGTTCGGTCAGCTTCATTCTGGTAATGAAGGGTGTAGTTAGTGAACCATAAGATGTTTCTTGTGAAGGACATACCACAGCATCACAGAACTTTTGCACTAAAATAGAGACCACTTTACAGTTGTGGAAACTGAGACTCAGAAAGGTTTGTTGGTGTGGAATAAGTCCTACAGCTGGTTACTGATAGAGCAGGGGCTGAAGGCCATTGTCCATCAGATAATGGTTCGCTGAGCATTCTCCCATGCTCTGGACTGAAGGCATATTTGGTTTGAAGTAACGCGAACAAATGAGCCATAGGTCAGAGGCAACGTGGAAGGGAGTGTTATTTAGAGTCTGGTGTCACTTTCCGCACGATTATTTCAGCTCTGTCACTTGGTTGGCCATAAAACCATCCACTGATTTATTCTGGGCTCCTGGCCCTGTCTCATAAAGGCATCTTTGTAATTCTCACCAGAGATCATCCTTTGGGATGACAAATAACATCGATCATTAAAAATGACATCTGTAATTTTGCATCCAGGGAAGATGATCTTTTAAAGATGTCAGTGAAGCAAAAGGGATTTTAGGAGATGCTGATGCAGTCTCTTTAAAATCTTTGCAAGTTGTAAAGCATGAAGATGAACTCTCCATTTTGGAATTGCAGGATGAATTGTGTGCCAAGGCATGCCCCCCACGTGCCCTGCTGTCAGTGGAGGTGAGGTTTGAGGCAACCAGGGTTCCCTGCGGCTCGATCATTAACTTGCTGAGTGACCTAGGAGTCAAAGGAGTTAATGGGCTTCATCCAGAGCTGGAGGAATGGAGGGCAGGCAGAGAGGCAGGGCAAAAACTGTCTATTGTAATAGGAAGAGGAGGTGAGAAGGAAAGCCACACAGAGAGGCAAGGGAGACACAGACACTCAAGAATACCACCTCTGCTTTGGGACTGGTGGTCATGGAAGCAATGAAAAGAACCCTGCATTACAGACCCTCGATTTTACAGAAACCGAAGTCACCGTAATGAATAGTCTTGTCTCCTCTCCTCTTCATTAAAATTTCCAGGACATTAAAATTGATGCATCGTCAGCCATATCAATCTCTGCAGCTCTGCAAAAAATAAAGGGGGAGAAAAGAAAAGACATTAGGTACATGTTTTCCAAGAAAAGGGAGCGGGAAGATGAGAGGACGTAGCCTGGTCCTCACGGCCTTTTCTCACCAGAGGCAGGGAGCTAATTAGTCTTGATAAGCAGATGCTCAGAGCGCGGGGGCTAATGAACAGACTTGCTCTCTCCAAGTGGAAAGCAGGAAGCCTGGAAACAGCTGCAGCTACAGAAGAGCTAAAGCTGAGGGGTGGGGGCTGCCTGTCCTGGGAGGGGTGGCGGTACATCTGAGGGACACATCTCCACTTGGAGGCAACATATCTGAGTGAACTTTCTAGGTGACTGGAGCAGCAATGCAGACTAAATGCATGTCGTCCACACCAGTTTTGCATCTCCGTGCCAATCCCAAATGCGGTGCTTTATTTATCCCGTTGGAGAGTTTTTAGAGGAAACTCTGCAATAACTGCAGCAATTATTGCAGAAGAGTCTGAGCGGCTGATGACCTACAGGGCTAGTTGCACTTGGTTTCTTGCAAGCTTTCCCCTGTTTTGTTACCTGATTTGATGGTTTTTTATCTTTGTTCTGCAGTGAATTGTGTGCTTGCTGCTGACCCCCTGCAGTCCTTGGGATTCCCAGGCTGGGGGGCAGGAAGGTGGGCAGTCAGCCTGTCAGACTCTGGCGCAGAAGTCAGCACAAGGGGGTGGAATAACTTTCCTGTGCTATTGTTTGCTGAGTTGGCATTTAGTGTAAATACTTCCTGTTTCCAAGATGTCTCTTCCATAATTACCAAGCATGATTCTATTTTGGGTGCAATAGCTGAGAGGGTGTAATTGGAAACCACAGAGGCAGAGTATTTTCTCTTTCTTTAAGAGGCTCTTTGTTATCATCATATAATCTTATGCTCCCACTCACTCATACCAAGTACTTCCCATGCTGAATAAGAATATGTACTTGTTCTGAGATTCTTTCTGCTTATAGGTGGTATTGCTTAAAAACTGCACAAGTGGGGAAGTATGGTTACCCAAGATGGTCTTAATGTTCCCCTCAGTTTGACTAAATTTTAGACAGTTGTCTTCCTGACTAAGGCTCCTGACCTTCCTTTTCTTAGAGCATTAACCTAAAACAACTTGCAATTGCAAATTCTTTCTCTGCCCCATAGAGATGTAAATCTTCTACAGCCCAGGAATATCTTCCTCAGGGGTCTGGGAGCCATCCCTTTTAAATGTAATCAAGAAAGACAATGTCCCTGTTTCCCATTTTCTGTGGGAGGATAGGAGTCTAACTTTGATCAGTGACAGTTAGCAAACACTGATGGCCAATCACGTTGACCATCCTCCCCCCAACATCCTCCAGTACTTTCCTACTAGCTAACTCCAGTACTTAAAAGCTCTTTTGTTTTAACAGAGTTGAATTGAATCTCTTTTCCCTATTGAATTAATCCTGACCGCTACTGCAATATTCTTGAATAAAGTCCTCCTTACCTTTTTAACTTTGAGTTTAGCTGAGTTCTGTACGGAAGTGACTCTCGCCTACTGCAGTAGCTGGAATAAAATCTGTCTTGTCATTTTAAACAAGTGTCAGATGCAATTTTTCTTTATCATGGTGTACATGGAATATCACATTTTCTAAAATGGCACAATCTTAGATATCATTTGTTAGTTTATGGAGCCAGCCCTTGGCTAAGCCACCCAACTCTCATAAGTTAGGGATATTTATTTCTGATTTTTAAAAATTTATTTGCTCAAAAAGTATCTGTTGAGTTCCTACCATTTACTAAGCACTGTGGATGCAGTGGTTAGCAAAGATAGACATGAGTCCTCCTCTCATAGGATTTATTGTATGAGAGGAAAACAAACATTAATTAAATAATCATACAACTAAACATAAAATTGCACATGTGAAAAGTGCTGTGAAGGGAAAGTATAGGGTTTTATAAGAACGTGTGTTAGGGTGAAGGTGATCTTGTCAGGGAGGTCAAGGGTTCCCTGAAGTATTTAGTTGAGTTTGAAAGAAAAGTGACAGGATTGGCGTATATGCAGGCAGAGGGAATAGCGTGTGTGAAGGTCCCCTTTGAGAATTTTGAAAGGAAAATTTGAGAAGAAAAGTCAGTGAGACTAGAGTGCAGGCTCTATAGCCATGTCAGTGATGGTTAACATTATCTGGTCTGGTCAGTGCTCAAATGTGCACCCTCCCCTACAGCTTCCTCCCCACTGATGTGTGTGGTTCCTTGAGGATTCTCTCCAGGCTCTACTTTTCCTTTATTTGATTAGTTCTAGACTTTGGAGTCCATTCTTGTTCTCCACTCATCTCTGATGGTTTGACGTTTTAGATGATGTGCTGGTTACTTTCCGTTTGACCTCTCATCCCGCATATTCTGTATCCTTTATCACCCTGTTCTGGGCCCCAGGAAGCTAATTTCCCAGGTCCGTGTCACCTAAGTTCCTTGTTGTTGACTTGTTGAGTTCAGCCAAGGGGAGGCACCTGATGGAAGTAAACAGGCAAGAGGAAAGAGAAGTTGGGGTTGGGTCTTGCTTTGGGCAGAATTTCTAGAAGTACTGTATCACTTCATCTATACAGCTGCTATCCTGTCAGGAAGGGACCAGTTCCACTGAGCTTCTGTAGTACTGTTTCTTCCTTCCACTGCTTCAAGCCTGGGTTGGTAATGTCTTCTAGCTATTGGTAGTCTGTGGGTGCCTCAACATCCTTTGATTTTTTTTTTTTTTTTTTTTTTTCGGTATGCGGGCCTCTCACTGCTGTGGCCTCTCCCGTTGCGGAGCACAGGCTCCGGACGCGCAGGCTCCGCGGCCATGGCTCACGGGCCCAGCTGCTCCGCAGCATGTGGGATCTTCCCGGACCGGGGCACGAACCCGTGTCCCCTGCATCGGCAGGCGGACTCTCAACCACTGTGCCACCAGGGAAGCCTGACATCCTTTGATTTTTAGTGGTGCCCATATGTCTATGAATATTCCTTTTATTAAAGCTTCTGGTGCCATCTGAATTTGACTTTGTTTTCTGCTGGGATCCTAACTGACAAAGCTGATCTCACTAAAGCTATTTCTGTTTATTATGGTAAGCTATTTTTCTCTTGTTCCACCTCTATGTTGAGAATGAGTCCTAATCATTCATATACCGGTCCCTGGCTCTTGGGCACCACAACCTAGGTTTCATCCTCAAGTCTTACCTAGCCCCATGATGTTCTCTAACATGGTGAGGCAGCTTCAAAGACCTTGCTCTGGAAGAGACGGCTCCTACCATCTTCATGCGTCTCTGAAAATGCCTGGATCCTTTTGCTCTTGAGCCCAGGAACCCCCAGCACTCCCGATAATGCATTTTAGCGTTCCCTTGAAGCAAGTTTTCTCAACACTTTATTTGTGGTTGCTCGATGTTGGTGCCTCACATGCTTAGATGTTTTTGCTTCCATCTCTCCTTAACACTGGGCCTACCAAATGGAGGCTAGTGGCATACTGTATAGGATGAAAAATGACCAAAAAACACAGCCCTAGTTTCCATGATTTGGGGATATCTTGCTCTCCCCAAATCCCAGGGCTCATATGGGTTTGATAGTTGAATAATCCAGATAGATTCCAAAATCCAGTACTGCTTTCCAAAGCAATGTCTCGGTTTGGGGTTTATTTATTAACTTCTCATTCTCCCCTTGCCTGTAGGGGGCAAACAAAAAGCTTACCTGTCTCAGGTTCCATTTCTAAAGAGTCTTGTCTTCAGCTGGACATCAAACTAGAAAGGCTGTGCTAGATGAATTCAGATGGAATTGTTGAGAACTATTGCTCTTGATACTTTTATGCAACAGATGGAAAGCTCTTGTACGTGACAGATGGGAAAAATGCCGTAATTTCTAATGTGTAAAATTTTCGCATTGTGACAGGTTAGTAGAAGTAATAACAAAAAGGAAGGAATAAGAATCTATATAAATAGGCCTTCTTGGTGAAGCAAATAAAATGTCTACTCTACCTGTCTAGAAAAATATTTTCTGTTGGAGGGTTAGAGGGAGACTAGGATGTTTTAGCCTTGCTGTAGATTCTTTGTTCCCAAGAATCTTCCACTTCATAATCCCAGCTAAAAAATATATTTTTTAAAAAGTAGTCAAAATATTACATAGAAGACGAACTCCAATTTGTGTCAGTTATGATGCTGCTGATATAATTGAAATTTAAAACTTGATAAAACAAAAATATATGTAATCAATTTATTTCTATATATATATATATGTATGTATATTTTATCTATGAATCCATCACTCTTCCCAATGACTAGAACATAACAGGCACTTTATAACTTTCCATGTGCTCCTCCCTCATCCCACCTCTGCTTCCCCACCAGCAGGCACCACTGTCCTTCACAGACTGTAGATTTGTCCCTGACCCAGCTGTTCTCAAGCTCTTCCTTCCTCTTCGATAGTCCCTTCTAGGACTTGTCCCTCCCTGTGCTTCCTCTCTTCCTAAGGAAAAGAGAGGTAGCACAGATAGAGGTGAAAGGAAAATAGAGATGGCCATTTTTATGGAACTGAAATAAGGTTATCTAGTTTCCTTTAAGAATGCTCTTTATCTGCTAGTCCAATTAGTCATTTCTTAATGTAATGTTTGAAAAAGAAATCCCTTCTTTGGATTGTTTGAGAAGGTTTTTTCATCAGTGTAATTTCACTTCCTTGGGAGTAACCTTGCTGCCTCTGTGATAAACTGTGCATGACTCAATGCACTCCACACAATCAGCTGCTAATGTTTGCCTGGCATGGGGAGCAAAAGTCAAAGAAAAAGTAACATTAAAGCATATGCCAAATTATGTATTATATAGAATAGCTCTTACCTAAGAGACTCTCAAGAAATTAAAAATAAGTCAAATTTGTAAGTCAAAGTGGTTATAGGATGAAGGCATCATTAGCCTGATTATTTTATACAATAATTTGGATTTGCCTGCATTTGAGGATAAGAGGGGAGATGAAGAAGGTGTCTGACTGAATTATTAATCCAAGCAATTTTTCGAAATGCAGGAGAACTACCACTCCATATTTTTCTGTCCCTGTAATGTCAAAAAACAAACAAACAAGAAAAGAACACACCACTAAGCTTAAACCACAGGAGAATTAATGATAGAACAATAAACCGCTACAGTGACTTAGTATCAACTTGTTCTTCACCCATCGATGTCCTTGAAGAAACTTAAGAACAAAAGACTGTTAGGAGAAAAGATTTATCTACAGAGAACTATATATATCTCTGATGAGTCTCTAAGGTATGTGGCCAGGTAGAATATATTTTTTTAACCTCGACTTTTTCAGAGTTTACCATCTATATGGTCTGTGTATACTGCGTGTTTGTGCGTATCAACAGAGAGACGTAACGCATGGCTGTCTGAGAAGGGCTTTGTATTCTGACTACACGTCTGAATCAATTCTGTAATAAGCACGGTGCCTCCTCCTGTCCTCTCATGCACCCTCATCGCTCCATTTTCCTGCCTCAAAAATGAGGACAGTGCTAGCCTGACTCCTGAGGATGGTATCAGGGTTAAATAAATAGTTGAGTGATGGGAGAAGAAGGGCTATGAAAGTATGAAAGTGTGAAATTGGACTGTAAAGCAATACATGGCTGCGAAGGCAAGAGGCAGATTTAAGTGCTGAATGAAATACGGCGACACAAACTGGAACCTGTTTGTTCATGATATGTTCTTGAGATTCCAGGAGAAACCAAGGGTCTATGGGTTGGGATGTGAGACTCCCTTTCCCAGTGAAACAATCTGTATTTCAAGAAGCAGCACTAACATTTATAAAGAGACACTGCTTTGTTCTTGAGGAGATGGAATTTCAGGGGGTGAAGCTGAAGTTCTGTTTATGAGTGTAGACTTGTCAGGAAAAACCAGCAGCAGCTACAACGGCTTGGCATACGGCAGAGAGAAAAAAGAAAGCTAATGTAATCAAGGGTATCCTTTAGCTCAAGAGACGTAAGGGCTAAGAGGCCAGCATTGAGAAACCCTCAAGAGTTTCCCACCCAGTGGGCTAATAGTGCACACATATTTTGTCGTGTGGGAAGGCCATGCCTTGAAATGTAACTCTCTAGAGGGATCTAATTCTGTCCTTGTCACATAAGCCCTTCAAAGGTTGGCACAGAATCCCTCCACAGGCTCTGGAAACAGGGAGCACATCTGCCCCACCTACACTGACTGATGCTCCATAATTGTTTAGAACCTCTGGACTGTGGCCAGCCCCTGGGTATGGCACTAGGGTGGAGAGGGCTGTCACAGTCACGCAGCTCCCACCGAGCTGTGCCTGACACTTATATTTGCTCTTCTCTAAAGGGAGAAGGTTCAAGAAGATCCGTTTTATCCTTGTCAAACATGTGCCCTCCATGGCATGGAGGATGAAGAATACAAGTTTCAGTCACTTTAGTGGGGGGAAATATAGAGGTTTTTCTAAACTCCATTAAATCCATTTATCAAGATGCTTTGACTTTGACAGTTTTGAAAATGATGATAAAGTTTTGCTGTGTACTTCATGCTTGATCTTAATCAATACAATTTTATACATTCTTTTGCTCTTCTGCGTCAGAAAATAAGACAGGAAATCACTGAAAATTTTTCCATGGTTACTTTGTTTTGAAAAATCTATTCTTTTGCCTCTGTGGAGAGGAAGAGTGGAACTTGCAGGGAGAGTGTAATAATTCTAGAATAACTTCCCACCATAAATAAGCAACCAAGAATGCATGTTTTTCATAAATAATATTTTGATGAACAAAATTCCCTTCACTTTGTCAAAGTGATGTTATAGCAAATGATGTGAATAATAGACTATTTCTTTGTTTGCAGCTGTGTTGCCACTGTTGGGATACCACAGTGCTGGGCACAGTGGTCTCACCCCACACTTTGGGATTAGTTCAAACTTTTCTTTATAGCTGAATACTATAAAATTCCTAATAGAGCCATCTTTCCTTGAAAAACGCTATGAGCTGAAGAGACCAAACTTGAGAAGGACACCAAGTCCTCAGCCTCCTTCTGATGGGATTCTCACACAGCCTGCTGAGAGAAGGATCCCTCAGGGATTCCTACACGTAATTAACTGTCAAATTATTCTAACAAGTAATCTCTGCATCATGAGGGCACCCCAAATTCACAACAGGATAATTGCTAATATCTCCCTTTCTTCTGGAAGATGACATTAGAACTTTACTTTTCTCCTATTTTATATTTTTTAAAAAAAGACAAAACCAAGTGGTGTTATGGCTCAGTATGTTCTGAAATCAGACCACTTGCCATTGACTCCTGACCACAGGACCTATTGGTTTTGTGTGACTTGGACAAGTCACTGTGGCCACCCCTCCCTTGCTCCATTGATATTTCCAAAGGATGATCACACAGACGAGAGCCCAAGTGGAACGCCACCATTGCTGATCCCATTAAATCTTCACAGTGACTCTCAAACCAAGTCACCAGATCTTCAAGAGCCCCCATTGCCATTCCTGAAGATATGGAACAGGACTCTCTAGCTGTTTCTGCTTAGAGAAATCACCGCTAAGTTCTCTCCGGAGAGCTTGGTCTTTTGCCTGCAAGCATAGCACACACCACAAGCTTAATCTTTTTTTTTTGGTACACGGGCCTCTGACTGTTGTGGCCTCTTCCGTTGCGGAGCACAGGCTCCGGACGCACAGGCCCAGCGGCCATGGCTCACGGGCCCAGCTGCTCCGCGGCATGTGGGATCCTCCCGGACCGGGGCACGAACCCGCGTTCCCTGCATCGGCAGGCGGACTCTCAATCACTGTGCCACCAGGGAAGCCCAAGCTTAATCTTTTTTACTGTCCTAAAGCAAACATTAAATTCTTTGCTGAGAGGGGAGCTGAATTAGAGAAAATATGAATTCTGAGTTTACTACAAGCAAATTATGGTGGTCCCCTCACACATCCTCTAGATGAGCAATTGCTTTTATTTTGTATGTATCAGAACTTCACAGTGCGTTTGTCTTATGAATGTAAACTCTTGCCGTCTTCTCCTCACAGGAGCCACCCAATAGTGATAGTGATAACAATTACAATAGCTAAATTTATTGAGCACTTATAGTGTTTAAGGGCCTCTGTAATGAACATAAATAATCTAAATTAATCTTCTCAGTAATCCTATGAGGAAGATATTATCACTTCAGTTATACAGGCAAAGAAACTGAAAGAGAAATAAAGGCTCTACACAGGGCTTTTTTACCACTAGGCCATCCTGTCTCGTGAAAGTCTTCCAGCTTCCAGACGAGGAGTCTGAGGTTCTTTTCTGCAGGCTAATCTCAGGCCAAGATTCAGTGATATTGAGATGCCCCTCACCCCACCACACAAGTATTTATAGTGGATGCCATTATTCCCATTTTATAAAAGGGAAACAAAAATGTATTAAAAAGATGTCTCGTGCTTACACATTTTTCCCTAGGCCCTCAAAATGATTAGGATTCCATTTATGGCAAGGATAGAGTAAACACTTGGATTCAGCTTTAAATCTGGAAACTCCAAATAGGGCTGTAACTACTTTTCCTAAAAATGAAACAAACCTGGCAACCACAAAATTACATGTGTCACATCTCGGAAATAGCACCTTAATTATGAGTGTGGCCATTCATGAAGGTTCATAAATTAAATGGAAGCTTTCCAGTCCCACCCCCTCTACACACACACACCACACACACACACGCACACGCACACGCACACACGCACACACGCACACACGCACACGCACACACACACACACTCTAAATCTAGTAGCCGAAATAGGATAGGATTGTGTGCTTTACAGCGGCTATGCCTGCCAGCAGGAGTGAGGCCGAGGGAGCTCTGTGGTGCCCCCTGCTAGTGGTGGCTGAGGTCTCCTACCGCCTTGCTGATGCTGGCGAGGAAAGACAGGCTTTGAGACTGTTTGGGGCCTGGAAGCTCAGTTTCACCTTGAACCTTCTGCTGTGTTTATTTACTCTTACCTATGGGATGTTAAAAATCCTGGGAAGAACTTTCCTCAAGGCCATATGAAGAAGCTGTGGGGAGGGGGATGAGTGAACAATCGCATTTTCTCTTTTTCTCCTCTTCTAAGGCCCTTTTCTCCTCTTCAGAAGCCTCTTCTGTGTTCCTTTCAACTTCCGAAAGGGTGACCATGTCATGGCATCATGTGGGGAATTCCACCAGACCTTACCAATCAGTCCCCTTCTCCCTCCCTATGATGGTTCTGTCCCTTCAGAGTAATCTGTTTAGTTTGGGTTCTGCTTCCAACCAGCCATGTGTCCTTGGTTAAATCACCGAACCTCTTTCGGTGCCTCAGTTTCCCTGTATAATGCAGACGCAAAGTACATCAGACTTGAAGTCACAGGATCTGAGCTCCTGTCCCAGGTTTACCCATTACTACCTCCCTGGCTTTGGACAAATCACTTTGTCTCTTTGAGCCCCACCTTTCTAATCTGTACAAAAAGGAATAAGGAGCACTGTTTTCCACAGGTTTTATTGTTTTTATGAGGATTAAATGAGGGGTATATATATATATATATGTGTGTGTGTGTGTGTGTGTGTGTGTATATACACACATATATATCTACACATAAAGATATATACACACACACACGTGATGCGCTTTGTTCACTGTAAAGTTCTGTGTAGCTATAAGAGATTGATATCACGATTGTTGTTTGCAGACCTAGTGATGTCCAGTCTGAGAGCCACAATGAGCTCTCCCCTTTGCTCCTACCCACTTCTTTGTTACAGCTTTGTACTAAAGCTCCTGAAGATGGATAGAGAGCCAGATTCTTTGGCTGCCTATTAAGTCAACAACCACCAGATTTTATTCCTTTCTCAGCTGTTTTGCTTCTCAGGAGATTCCTGTAAGGCAGAGGCATTACTGTGACATAGATGATTGTAAAAATAGCCCTCCCAGACCTCATAAAGAAACCCATGCTGGAACCCCATACAAGCTTAGTTCCCAAAGCTTAGGTCAGGATTTCTGTGTTTAACTTGTACCCAGAAATGCATTTTCATAAACAGAAATGAGAATTCTTTCTTGAAAGTTACAACACACTGTTAGAATTAAAAGAAATTAGAAGGGTGTTTTCTTCCATCATGACTAGTAGGTAAGTAACTCTTCAAACAGCACTTACCACTGAAGAAACCTCATTGAACTTCTCATCTTCTTCCTTTTCCCTCCCTGCCTTTCCTTTTTATCCTATCTCCCTCCCTTTCTCAGATACCTCTGTACTCACTTTACAAGAAGGGCTATTGTATACTGGGGGGAAACTTGACAACTTTGCCAGAGCAAACTGATTCTTCATTTTGATCCTGTCTAGCATCTCCCAGTTGGCATGTTAAAGACAAAAGCAAAAACAAAGCTGCCTCAAGCCTTTTGCAGCAGGAATCCCAGTTGCAGGAAAGAAGAATGCATTTCCCCTCCTCTGCTGTGGATGCCTGCATGCCAGGCTACCCCTCTATCTGCTCAGCTGCTCAGGCAAAGTGGCTTCCATTTGGGGAAGAACTGGCCTTCCTGTATCTATTGTCTTTGGTCTGTTTGCAAAGAGGTTTTGCCTCTTAGGTTGCCAAAGCTCTTGGGCTACTTGAGTTGCCAGTCTCCCAGTCTCCATGAAAAGAACACAAGGAGGTAAATCCCCTGAAGCATTTAAAGGGATTCTGATCTTATGCACTATCTAGAATCTGGGATCAGGGATGATTGCCTACAGGCTCTCTTGAGTCTGAAAGGAACCCATTAGGTGGTTTCTAACTAGATCTAACAACCCTCCCACTTGCCCAGGAAATGCCAACATGCCCTATGTCTGGTCTCAGCAAAGCAGCAAAGATCACCAACTTCTCTACAGAGCACTTCTTCATCTTCTTCAGAACATTCCTCTCTCTCTCTTCCCTTATCAACAGGGTTTATTATACATAACTTACACATAATAAAGCTCAGCAAAGGGCTTCCCTGGTGGAGCAGTGGTTGAGAGTCCGCCTGCCGTTGCAGGGGACGTGGGTTCGTGCCCCGGTCTGGGAAGATCCCACATGCCGCGGAGCGGCTGGGTCCGTGAGCCATGGCTGCTGAGCCTGCGCGTCCGGAGCCTGTGCTCCGCAACGGGAGAGGCCACAACAGTGAGAGGCCCGCATACCGAAAAAAATTAAAAACTCATCAAATATTGTTGATTTCAGAAAAAAACATTCTGATTTGTTTTTTTAAGAACATTGGGTGTAGGGTAAGAGTTGGAGGATTTTCATTCTAAGTCTCATTTCAACTATGAAATTAAAACGTCTATAGTAAATTTGTCTCTGTGAAAGTGATTTCACTAGAGAGTAGGTGGAAGAAGGTTTTGAAGAGCAGAGGCATTCAGGCAGTGCCTTAGGGAAATAGTGAATGGAGGTAAAGTAAGTGTCAGTCTTCTTTACTGGAAAGTAATTTGACACTGAAAGATGAGAGATCTATTATGGATAGGGGCTCTTATCTCATTTTCCCTGTTAGTCTCCGTGAGAGTTGCCCAAAGTATATTCCTTGGGGCAGTGATTCTGTGACCAGCATGAGAAACATTTTGGTCAGATGTTCTTGAGAAGCACTCAGTACTGGTTCTCCTTTCCATAGATTTGTAATGTACTCTAGCCTATCAAAAGTCCTGTACTAAAGAAAACATTTTAACTTAATATTTCCTCAAATGCTGTTCACAGAAAGCCTTCTTTATGTGGTAAAAAATATAATACCCCATGGATCAAGTATTGGCTAATGTTGGTTTGCATCATCTCTTTCTAGGAGAGTTAAACCATCCCCAGTTTAGGCCATCGTCAAACAACCAGTATCATAATCTGTTACAGAGGAACATGAGGCAGAATTCTGGAACAGGGTCAGATTGAGGACAGATATATAGCCTCCTCCAGGGCAGGGACAGCCTTCCCAGTCACAGAGCTCCAGGGAAGAGGCCAAGTCAGGAAGCAGGATCTTCAGTGGTATCAGCTCAGCCCAAGAAGACACATCTGAGACAACGGCAGTGCTGACTCTGACACAGCTCCTGCGGTGGGAGATGCCTGGCCTTCTCCACTTACTGACATGCTTCATGGGAAAGTGAGGAAATGCTTGCTGGCCACAGTTCCTTCTGAGGAATATGCAGGAACAATAAGACACATACCAATAGCAAACACAACCTGTTCAGATACCGTGGTAATCTTTATCACCCTTTGCACCCAGTCAAAACCTTGTAAAAGTATATGTGTCTGGGACTGTACTGCCTACTCTGTGTCTGGAACTGTACTGCCTACCTTTTAACCTGTAAGAGTAGTATGTTTATTTGGTATGTGATTTGAGTGTTTCAGAAAGATACTAGTGAGGCTACTGACAGCCAAACAATCTAAGTCTGCACATAAGAGCAGAGGACAAATACACAAGCACATTCCATAATGGTTCATATTTAAGGAGCTGGGCCGGGATACTATTCTCATATATGAATAGCAATTGGCCACCAACCCAGTGGCCTCAGGTGGGCCCTTGCCATTGCCACTGGTATCTCCTTATAGCTGATATAGCCAAGCTACTCCTGTAACCCTGAAGCACAGGGGTTTCCCACATGAAGCACCTCTTGACCAGGATCTTGGCTGATGAAGAAGAACCCAGAGGATGGGACTTCCCTGGTGGTACAATGGTTAAGAATCCACCTTCCATTGCTGGGGACACGGGTTCAAACTCTGGTCACAGAGCTAAGATCCCACATGCCGCGGGACAACTAAGCCCACATGCTACAACTACTGAGCCCTAGCACCACAACTTGAGAGCCCATGTGCCACAACTAGAGAGAAGCCTGCAAGCCACAATGAAGACCCTGGCACTGCAACGAAGAAGACCTGACATAGCCAAAAATAATAAATAAATAAATATTAAAAAAAAAAAGAGAGAGAATAACTCAGAGGAGGAGGGCTTCAGGGAATGGTCTAAGGTCAGCCCAAAGAGTTTTGTTTTTGTCTTTCAGTGTTTAGTAAGGAAATACTATTTGTTTTAAGAGGTCTATCAATGGCTTACAAGTAAAGCATGTATCACCCAATCTCCTGTCTCCTTCTGGGTCTGGTATTTTAATGAACTGTGTTTGTGTTTGTGTATGAAGAAAATGTAACTTCGCTGCTCCACATCTCATAGGCTTGTTATTATGATGAAGATACTCTAATGCTTTGTGATCTGCAGAGCTTAGGAGGAAAACCCGAGGTTGATATATTTGGATGTGTGACAGCACATTTACAGATGAATACAAAGTTGTGATGTTCTTGTGCTAGGAGTGTGAGAGAGTCGGAGTGTGGAGTAAGGGTGCTCACATTGAATATGTGCCCATAGTATATTCTAGACAGTCTATATATGTTATGTTATTTAGAACTAATTTTATAGAGTAGAAACATAAACTTAGAAAGACTAATGGATGTACCTAAAATTAAAGGCAGTAGAAAGTAACAAAACTAGGATTTGGACCTGGACCCAGGACCACATGTTCCGAAGCCCATGCTGTTCCTCCTGCTGAATGTAACATGGACTGAATCCAGTTGGATGTTACTTTTTTATGCGTTCAGAGTCTGACTGTGATGATTTGAGGTCAGCAGGTGGTGGCTGTGAGTCCTTTTCTTGCCATTCAGTGGCTCTGGTGGTTGGGCTGTTATTCATGGGCTGAATTGTCAAAAAAGCATCAAGAGTGGCCCTGGGAAACTGGGCCTGGCAGTGAGCCACCGGCCTGTTTCTGTCTTGATGGGAGTCTCCTTGTGTTCCTTCAGTACATTCTAACTTTGCTGGACTGTGTCTTTCTGCAAAACACTAATTCCTGGAGAGTCCTTGCTTCTAGACGTGGATGATACAACGATAAGAGATGATATCATTAACCATGGCTCATAATCCAGGGAAGATGCAGAACTTGAGAGACAAGGGCTCAGCCTGGAGCTTTGACCCTGACCTATGGTGCCCAGCCTGCACCTCTTATTCTAACAGTGTAAAGTGTTTTGAAGACTAAGCTCTTTGGTCCTATGGCCTTGAGATTTTAGTGTCTGTTGATTTTCTTGGGAGAAGGATCCATGCAAGGGTAAAAGAAGATGGGGCACAGATAAGCATTTAACAAGTCATAGACCAGGAATGTCCTTTGAAGAAAGGTTCTGTTTAATTCAAAGAATTTGAGGTTGATGCTCTGACGTTTGACTTTAACTTGTTTGAACAATGGACTGAAAACAAAAATTAGCTTCGAATTTGAGGTTAAAAGATGAAGGAACAAAATTTGTAATGTGAAATTATCACCTTTAAAATATCCTACTTGTCCAGTGATTTGTCTATTGCTTTTCTCTTAAGAGCAGATGTGTTTTGGGCTTTGACTCTCAGAGTTTATGATAAAATATTCACTGGACATTCTTATTCACTGAGAAGGAAACTGATCATGTCTTTCCAGATTTTCATTTTAAAAGAAACTTCTCTATCTAACATGGGTCACTTTTCGCTGTGCTTACAACTCTCAGAGGAGCTATTCACTCAGGAGAGAAAAAGCATAGATGCGGTCTGAATATGGCCACTGGTCTGATTAATTTCCTGTTGTGTACACATTATTCCTGAGGACGCTGGTGTGATCACACTATCTGGATATGGGCTTTACTGTTTGGTTGGAGTGTAATAATCTCTGTAAGTTCAGGTTGATTATAAAAGGCAGGCAGAAAATGGCCTGAAATACCCTGTGGCAAGTGTATAATTCCAAGAGGAAAGTGAGGCATTTACAAAATACCTGTACGTTTCCCTCCAAAGTGGATTTACAATCCTACCCTCACCTACTAGGTGAGTCCTTTGTGAAGCCACCTGGGCCTTTAGCTTACTTTGCCCTTTACCATAGATGGATCAAGACCTTTAGGTTTGAGGACTCTATTCCTCTCCCCACAGTGATTCTGATATGCAGTATGCTTTCAAAGTCCTGGTCTAACGCTGGTATGTATTATGCCACAGAAGCAAACGATGGATGGGAAAAGATTTTGCAAGGAAAGAAATGATGCCTTTGGAGAGTTGATTTAACATTTCTCCTCTTGCTTCATTCATTCATTTGATATTCAAAGTTGTACTTTTCCATAGCCACTGTATGCCTTAGATTCTGATAAGTGCTAGAGATAAAAAGATTAATTAGACACTGATCATAACCGCACAAGGTTAGGATAGACGAACTGTTACCATACAGTAGAGAATTGTTTACACTGTGCTTAGGTAGTACAAAAGAGGGGGCCAGTAGAGACAGTAACTAAGTTGGACCTTTGTTAATATTTTATGAAAATAAAAATGAAATAGAACCCGTCAGATACAATTACAGACCATTTCCCCCCTTCTCACTCTCAGTCTTCTCTCTAGTAGAGGAAACTGAGTCTGGAAGGACAAGTTAGAGTTAATCAAATACACCAATGGGAGCAAGTATTCTAGACTGAGAAAATGGTATATATCAGGCACGGAAGTGCTACTAAGGTCAATATGGCTACCAAGTATGGGAGCTTGACGGGGAGGTGGTAAGTATAGAGTCAGAGAGACAGATAATGAAGAACATCCATCTTTGGGATGTCGGTGATGGGGAGCCATGGGATCATATTAAACTTAAGAGAAAGTAACAAGCAGATTTATATTTTAGAAAGATTATTCTAGCAGAAGGGTAAAGGAGGGAGTGGAGGGACACCACTCTTACATTCTGGATAGAAATGCCAAGGCTCTCAAACAGCGGTTCTCTATCCTGGCTGCATATCTGCATCACTTAGGGAGCTTTTAAAATCCTGATGCTGGCCAGGACCAGACAGTTTTACTGGTGAATTCTATCAAATATTTAAAGAAGAATTAATGCCAATTCTCCTCACACTCTTCAAAAAAATTGAAGAGGAGGGTACACTCCCAAACTCATTTTGCTAGGCCAGCATTATCCTGATACAAAAGTCAAGTAAGGACGCTATAAGAAAAGAAAACTGTAGGCCAATATTCCTGACAAATATAAACTCTCAACAAAATACTAGCAAAATGAATTAAATAGTACATTAAAAGGATCATACACCACGGACAAGTAGGAGTCATCCTTGGGATGCAAGGATGGTTTGGCATATGCAAATCAATATGTATGATACATCACAGTAGAATGAAAGAAAAAATCATATGAGCATATCAATAGATGCAGAAAAAGCATTTGACAAAATGCAACATCTTTCATGATCAAAACTCTCAGCAAATTGATACAGAAGGAACGTACCTCAACATAATAAAGGTCATATGTGACAAGCCGCAGCTAACATCATACTCAGTGATGAAAGGTCGAAGCTTTCCCTCTAAGATCAGGAGCAAGACAAGGGTTCCCACTCTTACCACTCCTGTTCAATATATTATTGGAAGCCCTAGCTAGAATAGTCAGGCGATACAAAGAAATAAAAGATATTCAAATCAGAGGGGAAAGAGTAAAATTGTCTCTATCAGCAGGTGGCATGATCTTATACACAGAAAATCCTGAAGATTCCACTAAAAACAGTTAGAATTAATAAATTCAGTAAAGCTGCAGGATACAGACAAATACTGTATTATCTCACTTACATGTGTAATCTAAAAAAAAAAGTTTTCCCACTATCATTTATTGAATATACTGTCCTTTCCCCATTGAGTATGATCAGCACCATTGTCAACTATTAGTTGACCATATATATGCTGGGGATTATTTCTTGGCATCTATTCTGTTCCATTGGTCTATGTGTCTATTTTTATGCCAATATCATACTTTTTGATTACTATATTTTCATAGTATAGTCTGAAATCAAGAAGTGTGATTCCTTCAGCTATGTTCTTCTTTCTTAGGTTTTTTGGATTATTTCGGGGTCTCTTGTTGTTCCATATGAGTGTCAGGATTGTTTTTTTTTTCTATTTCTGTGAAAAACACCATTGGAATTTTTTTTTTTTTTTTTTTTTGCGGTACACGGGCGTCTCGCCGTTGTGGCCTCTCCCGTTGTGGAGCACAGGCTCCGGACGCGCAGGCTCAGCGGCCATGGCTCACGGGCCCAGCCGCTCTGCTGCATGTGGGATCTTCCCGGACCGGGGCACGAACCCATGTCCCCTGCATCAGCAGGCGAACTCCCAACCACTGCGCCACCAGGGAAGCCCCACCATTGGAATTTTGATAGGAACTTCATTGAATCTACAATGGTTTTGCGTAGTATAGACATTTTAACAATATTAATTCTTCTGATTTATGAACACAAGATATTTTTCTAAGGAATACATAAAAATGACCAACAGGTAAATGAAAAGGTGCTCAAGATCACTACTCATCAAGGAAGTGCAAATCAAAACCACAATGAGATATTAACTCACACTTGTTAGAGTGGCTATCATCAAAAAGACAAGAGATAGCAAGTATGTATGAGGATGTGGAGAAAAGAAAATCCTTGTGCACTATTGGTGGGAATGTAAATTGGTGCAGCCACTATGGAAAACAGTATGGAGATTCCTCAAAAAATTAAAAATCGAACTACCATAAGGTCTGGCAATCCCACTTGTGGGGTGTATCCAAAGGAAATGAAAAGGGATATCTAAAAGAAAAGATATCTGTACTCTCATGTTTAATGCAGTATTATTCACAATAACCAAGATATGGAAACCACTTTAACTGATTCCATTCAATGGATAAATGGATCAAGAAGATGTGGTATGTATGTAGAGAGTGGAATATTATTCAGTCACAAGAAAGAAGGAAATCCCGTCATTTGCAAAAATAGATGACACTTGAGGGCAATATGCTAAGTGAGATAAGTCAAACCGAGAAAGACAAATATGGCATTATATCACTTAGATGTGCAATCTAAAACAGCTGAACTCATAGAAACAGAGAGTAGATTTGTGGTTTCCAGGGACTGGGGGTTGAGGGGATTTGAGGAGATGTTGGGCAAAAGATACAAAGTTCAGTTAGAAGATGAATAAATTCTGGAGGTATAATGCACAGCATTGTGATTATTAACAATACGTAGTGTTATATAATTTAAAGTTGCTAAGAGACTAGATCTTAAATGTTCTCACCACAAAAAGAGAAATGATAATTAGGTGACATAGTAGAGGTGTTAATGCTCCAGTAGTAACCATATTGCAATATATACATGTATCAAATCAACACATTGTATACCTTAAACTTCCATGATGCTGTATGTCAATTATATTTCAATTAAAAAGGTGTACAATGTAATGATTGATACATGTATATATTGAAGGATGATTACCACATGTTAGTTAACACATCCATCAGCTGACATAGTTACAGATTGTTGTGTGTGATAATAACTTTTAAAATTTACTCTCTTACATTTCAAATATACAAGACAGTATTAACTATAGCCACCATGCTGCACGTGAGATTCCCCAGGACTTATTCATCTTATAACTGGAAGTTTGTGCCATGCACAAACTTTGTCTACTTTCAACTATTTCTCCCCACCTACCCCGACGCCTCACCCCTGAAAACCACTAATCTACTCTCTGTTTCTATGCGTTCTGTTTTTTTAGATTTCAAATATAAGTGAGATCATACAGTATTTGTCTTTCTCTGTCTGATTTATTTCACTTAGCAAAGTGCCCTCAGATTTCATCTGTATTGTCTCAAATGACTAGATTTTCTTCTTATAGCTGAGTATCTTCTTTATCCATTAATTCATCGATATGAACACTTAGGTTGTTTCCATGTCTTGGCTAAGAAGCTCCACTTTTGTGCTATTTAGCTCAATTTGGAATGTTGAGGTGAACAAATGCATCTCAAGACAAAAATCTCCCTGAAGGGCTGCAGGGAACTAGCTAGTGAGAGCTACAGGACACAAGCTGTTCTCAGAGTGCAGTCACTCAAGCCCCAGGCTATATGGTAACAGGATTTATTTCCTAGTAATGCAGATAACCTTTATCTGAGATGTAGGCCTTAGACTCCTCTGAGGAGCTGCTGATCTATTCTTTTATTTTTAACATCTTTATTGGAATATAGTTGCTTTACAGTGGTGTTAGTTGCTGCTGTATAACAAAGTGAATCAGCTATACTTATACATATATCCCCATATCTCCTCGCTCTTGCATCTCCCTCCCACCTCTCTAGGTGGACACAAAACGCCAAGCTGATCTCCGTGTGCTATGTGGCTGCTTCCCACCAGCTATCTGTTTTACATTTGGTAGTATATATATGTCCATGCCACTCTCTCACTTCATCTCAGCTTAGCCTTCCCCCTCCCCATGTCCTCAAGTCCATTCTCTATGTCTGTGTCTTTATTCCTGTCCTGCCTCTAGGTTCTTCAGAACCATTTTTTTTTTTTTTAGTTTCCATATATATATATGTGTAGCGTACAGTATTTGTTTTTATGTTTCTGACTTACTTCACTCTGTATGACAGTTTCTGGATCCATCCACCTCAATACAAATAACTCAATTGTGTTTCCTTTTATGGCTGAGTAATATTCCAATGTATATATGTGCCACATCTTCTTGATTCATTCATCTGTTGATAGACACGTAGGTTGCTTCCATGTCCTGGGTATTGTAAATAGTGCTGCAATGAACATTGGGGAACATGACTCTCTTTGAATTATGGTTTTCTCAGGTTATATGCCCAGTAGTGGGATTGCTGGATCCTACGGTAGTTCTGTTTTTAGTTTTCTTTTTTTTTTTTTTTTTTGCGGTACGCGGGCCTCTCACTGTTGTGGCCTCTCCCGTTGCGGAGCACAGGCTCTGGACGCGCAGGCTCAGCGGCCATGGCTCTCGGGCCCAGCCGCTCCGCGGCATGTGGGATCTTCCCAGACCAGGGCACAAACCCATGTCCCCTGCATCGGCAGGCGGACTCTCAACCACTGCGCCACCAGGGAAGCCCTGCTTTTAGTTTTATTGAGGAACTTCAATACTGTTCTCCATAGTGGCTGTATCAATTTACATTCCCACCAACAATGCAAGAGGGTTCCCTTTTCTCCACACCCTCTCCAGCATTTATTGTTTCTAGATTTTTTGATGATGGCCATTCTGACTGGTGTGAGATGATATCTCATTGTAGTTTTGATTTGCATTTCTCCAATGATTAATGATTTGAGCATTCTTTCATGTGTATGTTGGCAATCTGTATATCTTCTTTGGAGAAATGTCTATTTAGGTCTTCTGCCCATTTTTAGATTGGGTTGTTTGTTTTTTTTTGAAATTGAGCTGCATGAGCTGCTTGTAAATTTTGGAGATTAATCCTTTGTCAGTTGCTTCATTTGCAAATAATTTCTTCCATTCTGAGGTTGTCTTTTCATCTTGTTTATGGTTTCCTTTGCTGTGCAAAAGCTTTGAAGTTTCATTAGGTCCCATTTGTTTATTTTTGTTTTTATTTCCATTTCTCTAGGAGGTGGGTCAAAAAAGATCTTTCTGTGATTTATGTCATAGAGTGTTCTGCCTATGTTTTCCTCTAAGAGTTTTATAGCGTCTGGCCTTACATTTAGTTCCTTAATCCATTTTGAGTTTATTTTTGTGTATGGTGTTAGGGAGTGTTCTAATTTCATTCTTTTACATGTAGCTGTCCAGTTTTCCCAGCACCACTTATTGAAGAGGCTGTCTTTTCTCCATTGTATATTCTTGCCTCCTTTATCAAAGATAAGGTGACCATATGTGCGTGGGTTTATCTCTGGGATTTCTATCCTGTTCCATTGATCTATGTTTCTGTTTTTGTGCCAGTATCATAGTGTCTTGATTACTGTAGCTTTATATTATAGTCTGAAGTCAGGGAGCCTGATTCCTCCAGCTCCATTTTTCTTTCTCAAAATTGCTTTGGCTATTCGGGGTCTTTTGTGTTCCCCTACAAATTGTGAAATGTTTTGTTCTAGTTCTGTGAAAAATGCCATTGGTAGTTTGATAGGGATTGCATTCAATCTGTAGATTGCTTTGGGTGGTAAACTCATTTTCACAATGTTGATTCTTCCAATCCAAGATCACGGTATATCTCTCCATCTGTTTGTATCATCTTTAATTTCTTTCATCAGTGTCTTATAGTTTTCTGCATACAGGTCTTTTGTCTTCTTAGGCAGGTTTATTCCTAGGTATTTTATTATTTTTGTTGCAATGATAAATGGGAGTGTTTCGTTAATTTCCCTTTCCGATTTTTCATCATTAGTGTATAGGAAGGCCAGAGATTTCTGTGCATTAATTTTGTATGCTGCTACTTTACCAAATTCATTGATTAGCTGTAGTAGTTTTCTGGTAGCACCTTTAGTATTTTCTATGTATAGTATCATGTCATCTGCAAACAGTGACAGTTTTACTTATTTTCCGATTTGGATTCCTTTTATTTATTTTTCTTTGACTGCTGTGGCTAAAACTTCCAAAAGTATGTTGAATAATAGTGGTGAGAGTGGGCAACGTTGTCTTGTTCCTGATCTCAGTGCAAATGGTTTCAGTTTTTCACCATTGAGAATAATATTGGCTGTGGGTTTGTCATATATGGCCTTTATTATGTTGAGGAAAGTTCCCTCTATGCCTACTTTCTGAAGGGTTTTTATCATAAATTGGTGTTGAATTTTGTTGAAAGCTTTTCTGCATCTATTAAGATGATCATATGGTTTATATCCTTCAATTTGTTAATATGGTGTATCATATAGATTGATTTGCGTATATTGAAGAATCCTTGCATTCCTGGGATAAACCCCACTTGATCATGGTGTATGATCCTTTAAAGGTACTGTTGGATTCTGTTTGCTAGTATTTTGTTGAGGATTTTTGCATCTATGTTCATCAGTGACATTGGCCTGTATTTTGTTTTCTTTGTGACATCTTTGTCTGGTTTTGGTATCAGGGTGATGGTGGCCTCGTAGAATGAGTTTGGGAGTGTTCCTCCCTCTGCTATATTTTGGAAGCATTTGAGAAGGATAGGTGTTAGCTCTTCTCTAAATGTTTGATAAAGTTTGCCTGTGAAGCCATCTGGACCTGGGCTTTTGTTTGTTGGAAGATTTTTAGTCACAGTTTCAATTTCAGTGCTTATGACTGGTCTGTTTATATTTTCTGTTTCTTCCTGGTTCCGTCTCGGAAGGTTGTGCTTATCTGAGAATTTGTCCATTTCTTCCAGCTTCTCCATTTTATTGGCATATAGTTGCTTGTAGTAATCTCTCATGATCCTTTGTATTTCTGCAGTGTCAGTTGTTACTTCTCCTTTTTCATTTCTAATTTTATTGATTTGAGTCATCTCCCTCTTTTTCTTGATGAGTCTGGCTAATGGTTTATCAATTTTGTATATCTTCTCAAAGAACCAGCTCTTAGTTTTATTGATCTTTGCTATCGTTTCCTTCATTTCTTTTTCATTTATTTCTGGTCTGATGTTTATGATTTCCTTCCTTCTGCTAACTTTGGGGTTTTTTTGTTCCTCTTTTTCTAATTGCTTTAGGTGTAAGTTTGGTTGTTTATTTGAGATGTTTCTTGTTTCTTAAGGTAGGATTGTATTGCTATAAACTTCCCTCTTAGAACTGCTTTTGCTGCATCCCATACATTTTGGGTTGTCGTGTCTCCATTGTCATTTGTTTCTAGGTATTTTTTGATTTCCTCTTTGATTCCTTCAGTGATCTCTTGTTTAGTAGTGTATTGTTTAGCCTCCATGTGTTTGTATTTTTTACAGATTTCTTTCCTCTAATTGATAACTAGCCTCATACCGTTGTGGTCGGAAAAGATACTTGATATGATTTCAATTTTCTTAACTTTACCAAGGCTTGATTTGTGCCCCAATATATGACCTATCCTGGAGAAAGTTCCATGAGCACTTGAGAAGAAAGTGTAATCTGCTGTGTTTGGATGGAATGTCCTATAAATATCAATTAAGTCCATCTTATCTAATGTATAATTTAAAGCTTGTGTTTCCTTATTTATTTTCATTTTGGATGATCTGTCCATTGGTGAAAGTGGGGTGTAAAAGTCCCCTACTGTGATTGTGTTACTGTCAATTTCCCCTTTTATGGCTCTTAGCATTTCCTTATGTATTGAGGTGCTCCTATGTTGGGTGCATAAATATTTACAATTGTTATATCTTCTTCTTGGATTGATTCCTTGATCATTTTGTAGTGTCCTTCTTTATCTCTTGTAATAGTCTTTATTTTAAAGTCTATTTTTTCTTATATAAGAATTGCTACTCCAGTTTTCTTTTGATTTCCATTTACATGGAATATCTGTTTCCATCCCCTCACTTTCAGTATGTGCCCCTAGGTCTGAAGTGAGTCTCTTGTATGCAGCATATATACGGGTCTTGTTTTGGTTTCCATTCAGCCAGTTTACGTCATTTGGTTAGAGCATTTAATCCATTTACATTTAAGGTAGTTATTGATAATGTAGTTCCTATTTCCATTTTCTTAATTGTTTTGGTATGTTATTGTAAGTCTTTTCCTTTTTCTTGTGTTTCCTGCCTAGAGTAGTTCCTTTAGCATTTGTTGTAGAGCTGGTTTGGTGGTGCTGAATTCTCTTAGCTTTTATATGTCTTTAAAGGTTTTAATTTCTCTGTCAAATCTGAATGAGATCCTTGCTGGGTAGAGTAATATTGGTTGAAGGTTTTTCCCTTTCATCACTTTAAATATTTCCTGCCACTCCCTTCTGGCTTGCAGTGTTTCTGCTGAAAGATCAGCTGTTAACCTTATGGGGATTCCCTTGTATGTTAATTGTTGCTTTTCCCTTGCTGCTTTTTATACTTTTTCTTTGTATTTAATTTTTGATAGTTTGATTAATATGTGTCTTGGCATGTTTCTCCTTGGATTTATCCTGCACTTCCTGGACTTGATTGACTATTTCCTTACCCATATTAAGGAAGTTTTCAATTATATCTGTTCAAATATTTTCTCAGTCCTTTTTTTTTTTCTCTTCTTCTTCTGGGACCCCTGTAATTCGAATGTTGGTGCATTTGATGTTGTCCCAGAGGTCTCTGAGATTGTCCTTGATTCTTTTCATTCTTTTTTCTTTATTTTGCCCTGCAGTACTTATTTCCACTATTTTATCTTCCAGGTCACTTCTCCGTTCTTCTGCCTCAGTTATTCTGCTATTGATTCCCTGTAGAGAATTTTCTATTTCATTTACTGTGTTGTTCATCGTTGTTTGTTTGCTCTTTAATTCTTCTTGGTCATTGTTAAACATTTCTTGTATCTTCTCCAAGATTCTATTTCCAAGATTTTGGATCATCTCTACTATCATTACTCTGAATTCTTTTTCAGGTAGACTGCCTATTTCCTCTTTGTTTGTTTGGTCCGGTGGGTTTTTACCTTGCTCCTTCATCTGCTTTGTATTTCTCTGTCTTCTCATTTTGCTTAACTTACTGGGTTTGGGGTCTCCTTTCCATAGGCTGCAGTTTCGTAGTTCCCATTGTTTTTTGTGTCTGCTCCCCATGGGTAAGTTTGGTTCAGTGGGTTGTGTAGGCTTCCTGGTGGAGGGGACTGGTGCCTGTGTTCTGGTGGATGAGGCTGTTTCTGGTTTTTCTGGTGGGCAGGACCGAGTCTGATGGTGTGTTTGGGGGTGTCTGTGAACTTATTACGATTTTAGGCTGGCTCTCTGCTCATTGGTGGGGTTGTGTTCCCGTCTTGTTAGTTGTTTGGCATAGGGTGTCCAGCTCTGTAGCTTGCTGGTCGTTCAGTGGAGCTGGGTCTTAGTGTTGAGAGGGGGATCTCTGGGAGAGCTTTCGCTGTTTGATATTATGTGAGGCTGGGAGGTCTCTGGTGGAGCAATGTCCTGAACTTGGCTCTCCCACTTCAGAGGCTCAGGCCTGACACTGGCCAGAGTACCAAGACTGTGTCAGCCACAGAGCTCAGAAGAAAAGTGAGGGAAAAAAAAGAAACAAAGAAGGAAAAAATAAATAAATAAAATAAAATAAAGTTATTAAAATAGAAAAAAAATATTAAAACGTAATTTAAAAAAAGGACAGTCTGAACCCTAGGACAAATGGCCAAAGCAGAGCTATACAGACAAGATCACACAAAGAAGCATACACATACTCACTCACAAAAAGAGAAAAAGGGAAAAAAAAAAAGTATATATAAAAGGAAGAGAGCAACCAAATCAATAAACAAATCTACCAATAACAATAAGCTCTAAATACTAAACTGAGATAAACGTAAAACCAGAATCAAATTCAATACAGAAAGCAAACCCCAAGTCTACAGTTGCTCCCAAAGTCTACCACTTCAATTTTGGGTTGTTTCGTTGTCTATTCAGGTATTCCACAGATGCAGGTACATCAAGTTGATTGTGGAGATTTAATCTGCTGCTCCTGAGGTTGCTGGGAGAAATTTCCTTTTCTCTTCTTTGTTCGCACAGCTCCTGGGGTTCAGCTTTGGATTTCGCACCCCCTCTGCGTGTAGGTCACCTGAGGGCATCTTTTGGGATGTCTGAGGTCTTCCGCCAGCGTTCAGAAGGTGTTCTGTTGGAGTTGTTCCACGTGTAGTTGTATTTTTGATGTATTTGTGGGGAGGAAAGTGATGTCCACGTCTTACTCCTCTGCCATCTTAAAGGTGCCCCTTCTGATCTATTCTTTTGAATCTTGAATCTCATACTTTAAACCATCACCAAACAATATAAATTACAGAAATATTCATACTGACACTAATACATACAAGCATTTGTTGAAAAATTATTATGTGCCAGACTCTGGGATATGTACTCTACATGCATAATCTCATTAATCATCAAAATCACTCTCTGAAGGGATTCCCTGGCACTCCAGTGGTTAGGACTCTGTGTTTTCACTGCCGAGGGCCCTGGTTCAATCCCTGGTCAGGGAACTAAGATCCCACAAGCCACAAGGCATGACGAAAAAAAAAAATCACTCTCTGAAGAATAATATTGTTATCATCATTTTATAGCACAGCAAACTGAGATGTTGAAAGGTTAGAGTTTCTCAAGGTCAAAAAGTCAAGGAGCTAGGATTGAATCTAGGAATATGATCTCAGAGTGGGTACTCTTCATGTACTGCCTTTGCAAGCATTGTGGGGTTTTCTTTCTTAGAAATCCAAATATCTGAGTTTACTTCCTTTTACTCCAGGTCAAACTATTTAAAACTGACTAATGCCACTTGGAACTGAACTAATCATGCTAGGTCCTCAATGCAGATCCGAGGGCACCAGGCCAGCAATGAGGGATGTCCTGGCTCCCCTTGAGAGCTTCATACACGGAAGTCAAAGATGCCTTCAGAACACAGGGAACTCCACATTGTTAGGCTGGAGTTGGACTTGGGACCAATTAGGCCTTGAAATTAACCTAACCTAGAATAACATATCTTAAGGAGGCTCATTCTAGCCCAGAATCACAATGTTGCAAGGGTATCCTAGTTCTCACAACTTTAGGAGGTTTAATTCTTCGAAGCAGTTTTAAAATGGTACTTAAAAGAGTCTTATAAAGCCTGGTGAAAACTCAGTGAAGAGAAGCATGCATCAGTGTAAAATTTTAGTTTGTGCTAGAATTGACCCCTCAAGTTAATCCCTGGTTCTAAGACCTGTTAAGGACCTATAAAGTAGGCTCTAGGTCATTAGGAAGACCTTCACTTTCAACCTTTTTCTTCTAACATCATTTGGGCATTTCATTACCTCTCTCCTTCACTGCTATCCAGAGTCATGAATTATTTCATTATGCATTTCATGCATGCTTAAAATAAAAGGCTCATCTAACTGGCTCATATCTGAAATTTCTCCAGCTGGAAGGGAGAAGATAAAGTAGGAGACAAAGAGGTTCTCAGGTCGAGGAAAACTCAGAATGGGGACATTAGACAGGCTGGGAGAAGAGGAGAATAACATATTAACAATCTTGCTCATTCATGATTTCATGCCATTGGCAATTTATCCTCAGATAATGAACTTTATATTGATTTTTAAGTGAAGATCTGTTTTAATAGTCATAGGAGGAAAGTCTCTGAAGAAAATAAATATTACCATGACTATTGTAGGTGCAAGAGAATCATGTATCAGTGAACTGTTTAGAGTGGGGGGAAAGAAGGCACTTTCATTTTTATCAGAATGAATCTGTAGAACCCTTGGCAGTCACTTGTCTTGCATCGACTTTGGCATCTAGCAATGATCTAAGTGACTTGATTTCTCCCTGCATCCCTTCTTCTGTCATCTCTCCTAATAATGGTGTGATATGAGAAGTGACAAACAGCACTATAGGCAAGAGCACTGGAAACAAGGCTCAACCTTCCAAATTTAAGATATATCACCAAGTCCATGACACTTAATCATTTTTAATGTGTATCCAAGCACATTATAATAGCTTATCGGTGCCAATGATGTAACTCATGAGAGTGAGTTAAAAATAGCACATGGGCAATTATGCAGCCTTCACCGGACTGTGCATATTTTCCTCAGATTGCCCTGACAGCATGCTGTCCTGGAACAGTTCCAGAGAAGTCATTTCTTTGTACTCTGCCATCAGAACATTCCAGAAAAGCATGATTTCAGGTTCTGGTAACATGATGCTGCTACTATTATACAAAGCTCAGAGTTCATGGGACTTAGAGATAAGGTAATCGAAACAAGCTCACAAATCGCATTTGGTTCATAAAAAGCTGAATCTCTCTAGAATATGCCAGGGATTTACTTTTACGTTACTCCACTTCAAGGGAAAATATGCTGAAAACACTTATGTCCATGCTATGGATGAATAATGGTACCAAGTGATTCAAATGTCTGTTTCCAATTTCAGAAGTTCAGAGTTCTTAAGCCTCAAGTAGAATGAACGATATTCACTCCAATTTTTCAGACCAGGGAGCTGGAGTCCACAAATAGCTCAAGATTCTCTCTGCCCCAGTGAGCAGCTTGCATTTAATAAATGTTCAGTATTAAAAGCATCCAAGTGTGTGCTGATCTGAAACAAATCTAGAATGCCTGCTTCTGATCTTTGCCTTTGCTTTCTGCAGTGACTTGAGTGATTCTTTTCTTGGCTTTCTCTGTTAGGTAATGCTGGCACTGACCAAAATCTCATTAGAACTCGGTGCACAAGGAATTCACCCAGAGCCTTTCTCAATTTCTCAATATGTAAAATGAGACATACATTTAAATATATGACTTTAATTATCGAAAGTCTGAAATGCCTAACCATCCCTCTTTTCTCCACCCTTAAAAATCACCAGTTATTTTATGTTGTCTTTTTAATCTAAAAGGAATATTTTTATATTTGAAGACAAAACAGTTGATTGTTAAACATCTTTATCGAGTAATAATTTGCATACCAAGATATTCACTCACTTGCAATTCAATGTTCTTAGTAATGCTACAGAGTTATTCAACAATCCCCACAATTTTAGAATATTTTCATTAACTTTAAAAAGAGTCTTCATGCCTATTTGAATTGTCTTTGCATCCTTGTAGGAAATCAGTTGGACACAAATGTAAGTGTTTTCTGCTGGACCCCCAGTTGTATTTCATTGTTATAAGTGTCTATCCTCAGGCCAGTGCCACATAGTCTTGATTGTAATAGCTTTGTAGTAAGTTTTGAAATCAGGAGGTATGAATTCTCCAACGTTGTTTTTTATTTTTTAAGGTAGTTTAGGTTATTCTGAATCTCTTGCATACTCATATGAATATTAGGATTAGTTTGTCAGTTTAAAAAAAAAAAAGAAGCTGAGATTTAAACAGATTGCGTTGAATTTACGGATCAATTTGGGGAGAATTTTCATGTTGATATTAAGTCTTCCAGTCCATGAACATTAGATGTCTTTCCATTTATTTAGGTCTTCTTTAATTTCTTTCTATGATATTTTGTACTTTTTAGTATATGCCTTATATTTCTTTTGTTACATTTATTCCTAAATATTTTATTCTTTTTGATGCTATTGTAAATGAAGTTGGTTTCCTAATATTATTGCCAGATTGTTCATTGCTAGTGTACAGAAATACAATTGTGTTTGTACATTGATTTTGTATTCTGAAAGTTGCTGAACTAATTTATTAGTTAAAATATTTTTCTGCATTTCTCACATTTTTTTATATACAGATTATGTCATCTGCAAATAGAGATAGTTTTACTTCTTCCTTTTCAATATGGATTACTCTTATTTATTTTTCTTGCCTAATTGCCCTTTTTAGAACCTTCAGTACTGTGTTGAATAAACATGGCAAGAGTGGACATCTTATCTTGTTTCTGATTTTAAGGGAAAAGCTCTCAGTCTTTCACCATAAAGGATGATGTTAACTGTGGTTATTTTGTAGATATCCCTTACTAGGTTGAGGATATTCCTTTCTATTTCTAGCTTTTTTAGTGTTTTTTAAATAAAGGGGTGTTGGATTTTTGTCAAATGTTTTTTTCTGCATCTGTCGAGATGATTGTGGTTTTTGCCTTTTATTCTATTAATATGTTGTAATTCACTAATGGATTTTTGTATGTTGAATCAACCTTGCATTCCTGGGATAAAACCCAGTTGGTTATGGTATATAATCCTTTTTATATGTTGCTAGTTTGTAGTATTTTGTTGAAGATTTTTGCATCTATTCTCATAAGAGTTATCATTCTATTGTATTATTTTATTCTATGTGATTCTGTCCCATGTAATGCGTTGGAAAGTGTTCCCTCCGTTTCTATTTTTTGGAAGAGCTTGTGAAGCAGTAGCGTTCATTCCTCTCTACATATTTGCTAGAATTCACCAGTGAAGGCTTTTGGATCTGGGTTTTCCTTTGTAATGAATTTTAAAATTACACATTTAATCTCTTTGTTATAGATCTAATCAGATTTTCTGTTTCATCTTGAGTTAGTTTTGGTGCTTCATGTCTTTCAAGGAATTTTTCCATTTCATCTAAGTTATCAAATTTGTTGGCATATAGTTCTTTTCAGTATTCCTTTCTAAAGATCAGTAAATTGTTCCTCTCTAAATATCAAAGATTATTTTTGCAAGATCATGTTTCTGTTTCATTCCTGAGTAGTAATATGGGTCTTCTCTCTCTTTTTTACCCTTGGTTTGTCAATTTTTTTTATCTTTTCAAAAATCCAACTTTTTATCTAATTGATTTCCTAAATTGTTTTTCTACTTCATTTTATTTCCATTTTATTTGTATTTTCTTTATTTCTGCTCTAATCCTTGTTATTTCCTTCCTTCTTATTTCTTTGGGTTTAGTTTGCTTTTCTTTTTCTAGTTCTTAAGATGGATGTTTTGGTTATTGACTGAAATCTTTCTTCCTTTTGTAATACATGTGTTTACAACCGTAAATTTCCTTCCGAGAATTGCTTGAGCTGAATCTCATAAGTTTGGTATGTTGTGTGTCATTTTAATTTATTTAAGTTTTTTCTAATTTCCCTTGTGATTTCTTTGACCCATTAGCTATTTAAGCTTGTGTTGTTTAATTTCCACATATTTTTGAACTCCCCAAATTTCCTTGTTACTGATTTCTAATTTCCATTGTGGTCAAAGAACATACTTTGTATATTACAATCCTTTTAAATTTATTGAAGCTTGTTTTATGGCCTAGCATCTGATCAATCCTGGAGAATGTTCCATGTATACTTAAGAAATATGTGAATTCTGATGTTTCGGGGTGAATTGTTCTTCAATGTCTTTTTTGTCTTTAAAATGTTGCTCTAAAGAGCAATTGAAGTTTTATATATTCTTGTTGATCTTCTGAATAGTTGTTCTGTTGATTCTTGAAGTCTCCAACTATTATTGTTGAATTATCTGTTCTTCTTTTGTCCATTTTTCCTTTATGAATTCAAAGCTCTGTTCTTAGGTGTATATATGTTTATAATTGTTATGTCTTCCTGGTGGATTGATCCTTTTATCATTATAGTATTTCATTCTTTATCTCTATTAACACTTTTTTAAAACTTTAATTTGTTTGTTATTAGTACAATGACTCTTGCTCTCTGATGGTTGCTATTCACATGACATATCTTTTTCTATCACTTTACTTTCAATTTATTTGTATTTTTAAATCTAAAGATGGCTTTCAGTAGACAGCACACGGTTTTTGGTGAATTTTTAAAAAGCCAATCCAGTATTCTCTGCATTTGATCAAATTGCTTAATTCATTCACATTTAATGTTATTATTGATATGGTTGAATTTACGTCTGACCCTTTGTTTTCTATATGCTTCATCTTTTTATTTCCTCCATTCCTCCTTTACTGTCTTCTTTTGAATTAAGTGAATGTTTCCTAGCGTAACATTTCAGTTACTTTAATAATTTGTTATTTGTTGTAAGTAAAATAATGGACCCCAAAAGATGTCCATGTTCAAATCCCTGCAACCTGTGAATATGTCACATCAGGTGGCTGAGGGGGATTTTTAAGATTGTACACCTTCTCTTGATCCTGCAAGCCCAGGCTGAGTGTTTAAAGCCTCCTGTTTGTTTTTCCTAGGGCAGTGCCCTGAAATGGTTAAGTTTGTGTGTCTCCTACTGATGGCCCAGTTCGGCAGTCCACAAGTGAGGCATCCCAAATAGCTCATGGGAAGACTTCTTGGTGGAGTCTGCACCACAGTTAAGAGAATACATGGCCCTTTGTTGATTTCTAAGCCCTCCTTGCTGTAAGTCCTTGCTGCTCTTCTCTTATCCCAGCCTCTCCCAGCCACTCACTCATGCTGATCCCCCTCAGTATTCTGGATGGGGTGAGAAAGAGGTGGGCCAGTGTCCTGCACAACTGGGGAAGCTAGGCACTCAGTCACTCTGCTCTCACATTCCCCCACGGGAGGGGTTAAGAGCTGAGAGGGTCTCTCCTGGCACTAAACTGTGCCACCTTGGGGGGAAGGGTGATGCAGGTAACATAAAACTGTTCATTTTACCTACTTCAGTGAGTCTATTCTGTGATCTTTTGCTCCAGTGATGTGCTGGAACTTCTCTGCTGAACTTCTGGACTCCCACAACAATACTCTCATCTGGGGATCGTTATCAAAATTGGTGCTGTGGAGAGATGACAATATAAAACTCCTATTCTGCCATCTTGCTGACATTATCTATGCTAGTTTTTAAGTAGTTTGATTATCAGTCTTTAGGGTGGTGAAAATATAGTCTTTGGAATTACTAATCTTTGACCCTGAGTTCAGCTTTCTTATTTCTTTTCAGCTGACAAATATTTTGCCCTCTTCCTGATATTTTAGTTATTGTGTAGTAAGTTTAGCAGTTAGATTTGATTTAATACAAAACCATGGCTGAATTTTCATAAAGTAATATTTGCTTTTGAAGCCACAGATTCTTCCTCACCACCCGAAGAGAGCCAAAGTTAGACCTTCCTCCAGCTGTTCCTATTGTGAAGGACAGTATAACTTCATAGGAGCTGTTAACAATTCTAAACATAGTGCTAAAGAAATTCATTTTACTCCTCTGTTGGGAGGTGCTGAAGGGAGTAGGGAACCAATTAACAAGGAGAAAGGGGGTAATTATTAAGTGCATAAAAGTTTCCCAAATCAAATTAGCACTTAAACACAGAGGTGCATGGACTTCTCATCTTTAGACATATCACATGTTCCGTTTTTAAAATGATGCAATGTCCCCATACTGAGGAGATTTAATTTGTAATTGCAGAAGATTCCCATTCTTAGGAAAAAAGTAAAACCCTATTAGTAAATTCAGTAAATTTGGTAAGTCTATTAAATTCCATCCTGGAAATGACCCTTTTTTCTTTTGTTTTCTCCCCTATTCGTCTATATGCATTAAAAAAATATAGGTTCTCCTCTTGGGTATTTCATTCTTTCTCTGGTTCTGGGAAATTCCTGTGTTGGTTATTGTAACATGAAGTCTCCTCTGATTATTTAGATTACTCCTTTCTCATTTGTCTCTGAGTACTATTTTATTACTACTTTATCTTGAGCCATCATTATAGAGGTCCTTGAGAATTTTCCATCCTTCCTTAAATTTCTGCTCTTTGCTGGATGTTTTTAAGCCTACATTATACAGAAACTTCCCTACCTAACCCCAGCCTGCTTTGTTGTAGCTGGAAAATGCTCCCCAAATGATTGGTATAGGGCTGTTCCTAGTGCTACAAATTTAATTAATCTCTGCTGTTGACATACTTTCTTCCATGCTAATGACTTCCTGTTGGATAAACTCATGACTAGATCTTTATTTGCTTTCTTGGGTTTTGGAAAGTAAGGGTTCTCCTCTGTGAAGTGCAATTGCTTTCTGAAGACTTTTGGACTGTGTCAGTGACACAAAATGTGGTTATCTAGTTAAAATTCTGAAAAGCAGTTCTTGAGACCCTGTTGTCCTTTTTAAATATTTGTCATCCTGGGTGAATTTTCATCTTTGAAATAATCAATATGTGTGCATCTCTGTAATAAAAATATCTGAGAAGAATGTAGCTGTAAAGGGAACTTTTCTTACCAGCCTTCATCCACTTTACTGCCACAACTGCACACTTTATCCCAATGTTTGGAGAAAACCCTCTTAACCCTCCCTACAGCATACTGACTCCTGAACTAGTCCTAGTCTCCCTTCCTTGCAGTGCCAGTTTTTCTTAGGGAACCCCAGTGGGGAAAAAGGGAAAAGTGAAGAATGTATGTGCCACTGTGGGTAACTTTTCCTAGCTCCTGTTGCTCCTCTCACCTACCTCCATGTGCCATATGGAGGCTGGATTATCACCCATTGTCCTGCTCTCCCTCCCCAAACCATCCCTGTTCTTTACCTCAACGTAAGCTCGCACCCAGTGTCTTAACAACCTGAGAGCCTCCTGTATTAATTAGGTGGGAAACTTTCAATTGCAAATTAAATGTCTTAAAGCAAACTGATAAACAGTACTGGGTATTTCATTTCCTGTCACAGAACTGAAAGGTCCAGGAGTATATGGCTTCAGGCCAGTTTGATCCAGGGGCTCATATTCTGTCATTGAAAATCTGCCCCTCTCAGCTCTATATTCTTATGACAGTAGTCTTAAATTTTGACTGTGGAACTTGGCTAAGCAGGTTGCTTTCTCCTTTTTAACACACAAAGGGAAAATAATTCACTTTCCCCTTGGTCATTGCCCTACAAGCTCATCTACCCTCACCTATGAGCAGAAGAATACTCACTGCTTAAAAGATGGGGAAGATGTGTCTTTGGGGCATGGCTGAGTTAGATTTTTCAAAAGCATTTTCTCACAGAAATCTTTTACTTATTTACACTTACTTAAGTTCTGCCTTGTTCCAAAAATGATTTAAGGTGGAAAGGAAAGATTGTTGTACATGGCAGTGAACCTCAAAGTGCTTCTGAAACTATATTTCACATATTTTATAAGTTAAACAGATTTCTGTGGATGGTCTGCCCAATGTCCAATCACCATTTTTAACATTTCCTCTAAGGGGCATGAGTCCCAAGTGAAAAATGATTTACAGACGGAATTTTTGAGCACAGTCAGGTCAGACTTACAGGGAACTGCCTTTATTTCCTTTTCATGTCAATGGCTAACTGAATTTCACTGGGCATTCTATGTTTGATTTTCTTATTATGTTTGTACAAGTGCCTTATTGAATGAGCATTTGGTCCCCTTTTTCCAAGCCAGATTCTCAGTCTAGATGAATCATATCATTCCTTTTTCTAGCTAGCTCATTACTTCAGGATTGAAATTTCATGCGTGTACAACACTATTGACTAATTTCTGCTAATGCCCACATACTTTTTCCCCCCAAATATAAAATACATGAAATATGTATTGCCCAAGTACCCTCAACGCTCATCACTATGTGGAAATACTGAGTTTACACTAGAATTTACTCTCAATTTCTGCTTAGACATTGTCTTCCCTACTCAAGCAGGAACTCAGCATCTCAGAAAAATCTCTTTACTACTGCCACTGCATTACTCATAAAAGTATTCTTGAAAATTCTTAGGGAATATTCTCATATGGGTTTGTAAAGTCTATGTTCCCCTAGAGATCCATTCTTTCACCAGATTTCTCTGTTTTTGTTTTTGTTTTTTTTTCGGTATGTGGGCATCTCACTGTTGTGGCCTCTCCCGTTGCGGAGCACAGGCTCCGGATGCGCAGGCTCAGCGGCCATGGCTCACGGGCACAGCCGCTCCGCGGCACGTGGGATCTTCCCGGACCAGGGCACGAACCCGTGTCCCCTGCATCGGCAGGTGGACTCTCAACCACTGCGCCACCAGGGAAGCCCAGATTTCTCTGTTTTAAGAGAGTGGGCTCTGAAGCTAAACTACCTGGGTTTGAATGCTAGTGCCACCATTTAGCTTGTGACCTTGGGCAAGTTGCTTAACTTCTCTAAACTTGAGCTTGTTATCTGGGAAGGAGTGATTGTTTTAAGAGAGTTATTGGAGTTATTGGAGAGTACCTGACATGTGTTAAGTGCCCCATAAACATTAATCTCTACTATTATCCACAGTATCTTCTGCTGCTTCTTCACTGTTTTAAGGTTCTTGCTGAGTATTAAATACATGATTCTCAAAATCTGCAAATCCAGGGGCCGTCAGAAGGGTCAGTACCATTGTATATTTATCCCAGAAATGGAGAGAAAGGTCCTGCTCGCATTTGGTTCAAGTGCTTTCCTTGGAGCAGGTTGGGGTCAAGATGGCTCAAGATCTCTTCTAGTTTTCATCTCTCCTCCGGGCTGTCATGTGTCAAAAGTTACCTTTTTGCAGGCACTCTTCAGCTCATGAAAATCAATCAGTAGGACCTGAAGCCTGAATGGAGATAAGGGTAGGCACTAAAATCTAGTCCAGCCATGTAACAACTTCAGTGACCTCCCTCTACCGTCCACCATGAACTCTGTACATTGGAAGGAACCATTTTGCCCATTGCACGTTCTACCCATAACTTGTCTTAATTTTAGTTGTCTGTATATTAAATGAGTTAGTGGACTGAATTCATGTAATTCAAGTCAGAACCTCTGCACTTGTGTAGACAGTTCATTGTATTTTATTTTATCAATCCTACAATGCATTCTGCTTTTTTTTTTTTGGCCTTCAGAAAATATTTAAAAACAATTTAGTTAAGTGAAATAACTTGATTATTTCTAGAACAAAAGTGACAATGAATGTAGTAAATACATTTTAAAAAACTATTCAAACATTTTAACTTTAGAATAACTATTTTTGACTGACTTAATATTTTATTTATTTTAAACCAGCTACAGGATATGCAACATCTTATTTTAAAATTATTTTAAGATCACCAGAACAAACTAGACCCACGTGAAATATTTTTAATGGGTAACTAGCCACTATTGAAAATATTTGGAATCTGCTTCAATTTTTGATGTCTTATCAATTTAGAAAAGTGTAGTGTCATGATTATGTAAGAGGACTAGGGTAGTTTGCCTAGTTTGAATGCTGGTTCTACCATACAGTAGATGTGTATCTTGGGCAAGTTACTTAGCCTCTCTCTATTTTAGTTTCCCCATCTATAAAATGGGGATAATAATAGGCCAGATGTCATAGAATTGTTGTGAAGATTAAAATAGCTAATATATATTAAGTGGTTACAGTGCCTGGTACATAACAAGGACTCAAAAATGTTTGGCTATTATAGTTAACTATGCCAAAAATAATGGACAAAAAGAACATGATTTTGACTCACTTAATATTTATTAAGCATCCAACTATGTAATAGGAACTGTGCTAGATTAAGGACTAAAAGGCAACTAAGACAAGATTCCTGCCCTCAAGAAACTAATAGTATTGTGTTCTAAAATTTTTAGATGATTGTCTCCATTAAACATTTCATTTTGGAGAACATTCATGAACGAAGCTTATCAAAGAGATGAAATTTGAAAAGGAAAAAGGTATCTCTTCAATAAATGAAGAATTTTCTAAAGTAATCTTTACTACATAAAGAATTTTTATGCAGTAATCTTTAATTTTTTGTTCAAAATATCTAGATTTCAGACAAATATGGCTATTTAGATGAATAGCTTTAATGGGATCAAGTGTCTAGGAAGAGTTAATGCAGATGCAGAGAAAGCTCTGTGCTTTATTTCTCCTAGAATTCATTAAAATAATTTTAAAATTAGCCTTTTGAAGATAAACAATTTCCATTTTTAATGCAATCTTTTATAATTAGCATTTTCACACTTATTTAGCATTTTCTTCCTTCAAAGAATAGAAAGTGTTATTTAAACTTGGGTGATACCACTAAGTTTAAATAACTAGGAACAATACTTTTCTATCTTGCATAAAAGGCATATCATTTTCTTAAAATTCATCATCATCAAGAATTCTTAAAATGGCACAAATTGGGAAATAATTTAGTTTCCCAATTATTACTGAGAATTTATGAAAAAGACTGCTAGTCAATCTCTTGGGATAAATAGAAGTGAATAGATAGAAAGGGTGCATATGTAAGTTTTGAAGAGAAACTGACCTTGTGTCAGTCTCTCAACCTTTCCTTCTTAACAGATGAATGTCATTTGCTGCATCAGTGGTTTGAAGTCAATAACCATTGATACTCTCCTTTGGGACCTCTTGTACTTACAAAGGCAATATTTTAGAATGAGGACACAGTCTGCTGATGAGTAAGTAAGTATCTCTAATGATGATAGGAAAAAATTTTACTTTGAAGCTCTGAAATTCAAAAGAATTATTGCTGCTCTGTTCTTTTTAGTAGTTATTGAACAATAATGGGGCATAATTGCCAACTACACTGAAGGAAAAAAAGGTTATATCCAAAAGGAATTTTAAAATGCTTGTGTTCTACAATATATTGCTCTTGCTCTGTTTGGAGAGCAATTTCAAAATGCTGACCCTGGTAAGAAACTTGGTAGAACAACACCTTTTCAAATGAGCCTGTTCATTTATGTCTAGGTCAGAAAGATGCAGAAGTTCAGTTTTCAGCCGAGATACATTCTCAGATATAAAATGTGTTTTACTCTTTCATGGTACCTTGCCTTTGGAGTCTTTACTATTTGGTTGCTTGCTTTACCTGGGCAAATTATGAACATTGGCCTCATGGTCAGTTAAAATCTGCTGCCATGTGTGGCACACAAGTGTTGGCCTTTTAATAATCACTTCTTGGGCTTCCCTGGTGGCGCAGTGGTTAAGAATTCACCTGCCAATGCAGGGGACACCGGTTCAAGCCCTGGTCCAGGAAGATCCCACATGCCATGGAGCAACTAAGTCCATGCGCCACAACTACTGAGGCTGTGCTCTAGAGCCCATGAGCCACAACTACTGAACCTGTGTTCCACAACTACTGAAGCCCGTGTGCCCAGAGCCTGTGCTCCACAACAAGAGAAGCCACCGTAATGAGAAGCCTGCATGCTGCAACAAAGAGTAGCCCCCACTCGCCACAACTAGAGAAAGCCTGCATGCAGCAATGAAGACCCAATGCAGCCATAAATAAATAAATAAATAAATTTATATTTAAAAAAATCACTTCTTTATTCTTTTGTCCTCACATTTTCCTAGTGGCCATATAGTATATAAGAAAAATGATGGAGGATTTGGATAGCTCCTCAATATTTGGCATTGAGGTCTTGCAGTATTGCCAGACCTTGGTGTTAAAGACAGTTGGACTGGACAATTCATGGGTCTAATTCCACAGGGTAATGTTGCTTTCATCGTGAAAGTGTGAATACTAGTTCCAAGTAGGAGCTATCAGAGATGGTGGTAACCCCCAGTTGGGTTACAGGGACCTGGAGATATGGCCCATTGAATATGAACTTGTCTGCTTAAGGTCTACTTTTACCTTTGGGTTATTTTTTTTCCCATTTATTTATTTATTTATTGCCAAGGTGAAAGTGATTCCTGTAGCTGAATATAAAGTATGTGGCCAGGAGTTCTCCTTGCCCCTAAAAGTTCATTTTATAGTACGTGGTAGAGTTACTGTTTAGGTAGTTACACCCTTGTTCTTCATCTCTACCCCCCAAAGGAATTCCTCTTAAACTGAAACAACATGGAATTAAAAAAAACTTGATTGGATAATACAGCTACAATATGCTCTGTAGCACCCTATCAAAGCATTTGTCACACCATATTGTAACTGAACTTTTTTTTTTTTTTTTTTTGCGGTACGCGGGCCTCTTACTGTTGTGACCTCTCCCGTTGCGGAGCACAGGCTCCGGACACACAGGCTCAGCGGCCATGACTCACGGGCCCAGCCACTCTGCAGCATGTGGGATCTTCCCGTACCGGGACATGAACCCGTGTCCCCTGCGTCGGCAGGCGGATTCTCAACCACTGCGCCACCAGGGAAGTCCATGTAACTGAACTTTCTATATGTATGTCTTCCCTTCCAGACTGTGACCTTCTTAAAGCAGGGATTGTGTTTACTGCTATTTCATCAGTGCCTAGCATAAATTCTGTCATATAGCAGATATTTAATGTTCAATAAGTGAATGAACCAGAAAAAAAATAAATGAATGAATGAGTACATTTGAAGTAGATCACTTCAAGAGATATTTTGCTAATGTGTACTGCAGAGATGTCTCCTAAATCCAGTGAGAAAGCATGATCTTTCTCAATCTAATCAATAAATGAACAACGTAAAACACGCACATGGATGCTGTAAGAACCAATTGCTTGAACCCAGAAGAAGCATCACGGAAGGGTATAAATGTTTTTGGTTTGCAGCCATTGTGTTTTTGAGATAGTTAAGTCCTATCCAAAGTGAATATATTTTCCCCTATTATCAGAGTTGGTTTCTGAGTTTGGTTGTTATGAATCAACTCCACAGAGTCTGACCACCTTCTGAGAAGCTGATGAAATTGAGAGCCTGGGAATACTCTGGCAGCCCAGTGGTTAGGACTCCACGCCTCCACTACTGGGGACATGGGTTTGATCCCTAGCCGGGGAACTAAGATTCCGTATGCCGCATGGTGCATACAAAAAAAAAAAAGAAAGAAAGAAATTGAAAGCCTGGATCAAGAAACCTTGGCTTAAAGACATAGCCAATCAGTATCACTCAGATCCATATGTATTTCAATTCAGAGTGTTTATAAACACGTTAATTTTACACAAGCCTTGTACAGTAAGTCCCCTACATACGAACGAGTTCCATTTGGAGAGCAAGTTTATAAGTCCAGTTTGTTCATGAGTCCAACAAAGTTAGCCTAGGTACCCAACTAACACAATCGGCTATATAGTACTGTACTGTAATAGGTTTATAATACTTTTCACACAAATAATACATAAGAAACAAACAAACACAAAACACAGAGAAAACTTTTTTTTATTTGCGGTACGCGGGCCTCTCACTGTTGTGGCCTCTCCCGTTGCGGAGCACAGGCTCCGGACGCGCAGGCTCAGCGGCCATGGCTCATGGGCCCAGCTGCTCTGCGGCATGTGGGATCTTCCCGGACCGGGGCACGAACCCGTGTTCCCTGCATCGGCAGGTGGACTCTCAACCACTGCGCCACCAGGGAAGCCCCGAGAAAACATTTTTAATCTTACGGTACAGTACCTTGAAAAGTACAGTAGTACAGTACAACAGCTGGCATACAGGGGCTGGCAAGTGAACAGGCAAGAAGAGTTACTGACTGGAAGAGGGAGAAGAGGTGGGAGATGGTAGAGCTGAAGGGTCTTCAGCAATACGAGATGGAGGGCAGGCTGCAGTTTCACTCATGCCTGACGTTGATGGCACAGGTTCTGGTTCCTTGCTGGATTCAATTCTATCTACCCTTCTGAAAAATGATACAGTGATGTCTGGGTAGTAGCTCCTTTTTTCTCACCCTATATGACGCGGTAGTACTGGATTGCATTCTGAACATTTGCTGCAACCTTCGTGTACAGTTCTACGTTCGGGTCCTATGCCTCAAAAACTAACAGTGCCGGGCTTCCCTGGTGGCGCAGTGGTTGAGAGTCAGCCTGCCGATGCAGGGGACACGGGTTCGAGCCCCGGTCCGGGAGGATCCCACATGCCGCGAAGGGCTGGACCCGTGAGCCGTGGCCACTGAGGCTGCGCGTCCGGAGCCTGTGCTCCGCAACGGGAGAGGCCACAACAGTGAGAGGCCCGCGTACCGCAAAAAAAAAAAAAAAAACTAACAGTGCCTCCTCAAATGAAGACAATCACTTTGGCATTTCCTGCATCGTGACTCTTTTCAGTTTTTCAGTTACTTCTTCCTCTCGTCTCTCTTCACCCTTTATCTGGGCCTCCAATTCCATCAGGTCTTCATTAGTAAGTTCCTCCTGTTGCACGGCAGCAGTACTGTACAGTAAAGTACACAAAAGCACAACACTTGTAGAGGATGCACGCATGTGACGATGTACACCAGACACGTGAGCTAACCTACATGATTGGACATGTGAACACACGTACGTGTCTTTGAAAGTTTGCAACTTGAAAGTTGACATGTAGGGGACTTACTGTATAGTATTATTCAGTTCAAATCAAATGAATCCAGAGAAATTTAGCTTGAGTTCATCTATAAAATGGCATTAATCACAATTGGAAGCAAATTCCCATTAAATATGTGTGGATACCCTGATTTCATTCATTATAAGATTTAGTCATCTCATTGACTTTCCATTTTCTTAAGTGAAATGACCAGGTAATAAAACTTGATCTAATTGATTTCATTGGTTTGGCAGTTAACTTACGTATATAGTTATGAGGCTCTATAAGAGACTTGCTCAAGGTCAAAATAAAATTTGTCTAGTTAGAACAGTCATTTTGAAAAAATTCTTTTTATTCCCTCTTGAGTCCTATAATGAGCATATAAACACAAAACTCTCTGTTTAAGAGATAGGAGCCTCTTGAGGCCAATTCTGTTCCTTTGACTGATAGAAAGGAAACCAACATATACTAAGCAACCACTCTTCACCAAATGATATGTGAGATGAAGATATAGACCAGGTTGTGTACTACTAGACTTTGACGGTGTCTTACCACTGGACTGCCAGGGAAGTCCCGATGTACTACTAGACTTTATATATCTGAGTAGGTGAGCAGCATGCTGTGATTTCACAGTAGGTTTCTCTGTGATTTCTCATATAATCCAAGTTTATTCATTACAGAAATATATATATATATATACACACACACACATATATATATACACAAGTATATATTGAGTATCTGCTATGTGTAATCCAGATTTCAAAGATAGCAAATCCTAAATTAAGCTATATAATTAATGCAATCCTCATAAAATACCAACAATTTGAGACATATGACAAAATGATATTAAATTTAAGTAGGAGGCATAAATATTCGAGTCTATTCTTAAATCCAATAGAGCTTATATTATTGTTGGGAGAGACACAAATGTAAGCAAACATAAAAGTAAAATATATAAATTTTAGGTGGTGAAAAGTGCTCTGGAGAAAAGTATAATAGGTGGATATGGAGTACTATTGGTGGGGCTTTAGTTTTAAATAAGGTCTACAGAGAATACCAATGAAGTCAGTATTATTATTTTCATTTTATCTTACACTTCCAAGATTTGTCCGTGGCTATCTGATATTCAGTAATGGTTCAGTAAGAGTTTGGTTTGGGTACTTGAGATATTTAAATTAAACTCCAGTACAACCATCCTGAAATATAAAATCAAAAATAAAACAAATGTCTCTGATAACAATTTCTGAAATCTCTGTTAAATACCTCATTGGTCAAAAAGAAAATCAAAACCTTGATTGTGCAATGTTTGTAAAATAACAAAAGTAAAAACAGTAAGTTTCAGAACAAATAGGATATATCTACTGTTAATTACAGCACAATTCCCATAGTCTTAAACTCTTAATTAAGAAAGATTAAAAGGATGAGTTAATTATTTAAATCAAGTTTTTGAAAACGATCAAGTGGGAACTAAGGAAAGTAGAGGAATGATTTTAAAAAATGAAAGCATAAATTTATACATAAAGCAGAACCTATAAGTGAATTCAAGACCTGGTTCTTTAAAAAAAACCAGATAAAATATATTAGATTTGAAATAAAAATGAGGACATAAACAACTGCACATAAAGAAAAAATCAAATTAGTTATAAATGAGTATCTTACATATTCTCCCTAATTCTATTTGAAAGCGTAGACGAAATAAAAGCTTTTCTGATTAAAAAATCCCATAAAAACCAGAGTTAAATCAAAAAGATGTAGGAAAACTAAATAGTCCCCAAATCCAAGGTAAAAATTGAGAAAAGTGTTAATCCCCAGAAACATTACACTTAGAAGATTTTACATACGAAGTCTTCTAAATACTTTAAAGCTTGAAAAAGTAATAATTCTAATTATAATTTTTCTCACATAAAAAGTTTAAACTGATATCAAAATCTGATTAATGATAATAGAAAGGGAAAAACAAAAATGAACCACTTTATTAACCCATGAACACAAAAATGCAAAACACATTATTGGCAAATAGAATTAGAGCTATTATGAAGGATGACTTAATTTTGGAAAAACTAGTGATATAATTTACCATATTAAAAGATGCAGAAAAATATGATCAATTTAATAGATGATAAAAATGCAGTTGCTTTAAAGCAATATTTATTTTTAATATAAAACTTTAAAAATGGAAATGGAAACTTCCTTAGCATGAGATAAATGCATGCCCAATTCAAAAGCAAGCGAGCATCAGGCTAAATAGTGAAACACTAAGATACTCCTGTTACACTCAGGAGAAATATAGATATGCTCTTTTACATCATTATCATTTATTATTTTTCTGGAAATACAGACATTAGATTCATTAGACAAAAAATGAATTTAGATTTATAAATATTGGAAAGTATGGGCTAAATTTTAATTTTGCAAATGATAACAATTTTATACTTAAACCCTAAAAGAATCAACTAAGAACTATTATAAAAATAATTTAGTGAAATAATAGATTAAAAATAAATAACCAAAAAGTTTTCTATATACAAAACTATAAATTCAGAAACACATAGTTTCTAAATTTCTATATGTTCTGTATAACAAGTGGAATAAGAAAAATAGTATTACAAAGATATATTCCAAGAAGATATTCCTGTAGTGAAGAACTACATCTGCATGGTAAATGAACATGAAAATTAGGTATAGAATTCCTTACATGGATATATGTCGTTGTTAACAAATTTCAAGAATGAATAAATAATTATTCAGGCATCAGGAAAAGCTAATAACCTCCAAAAGAGACAAAAATCCAGACAGACCTCAAACTTCTGCATAGCAACACTCCATGCTCAACTATAAATGAGAATTGTCTGCACTGTGCTGTCCAAAATGATAGTCACTAATTATATATGGCTTTTGAGCTCTTGAAGTGTGGCTAGTTCAAACTGAGACATGCTCTGAATATAAAATACATACTGGATTTTGAAGACAATATAAAAATTTTTAAAAATCTCATTAATCATGTTTTATGTTGATTACATGTTAAAATGATATTTAGACACATTGGGTTGAATAAGATATATTATTAAAATTAAAAAATGTAATGGAATAAAATGTTTAGTATACAATATCTGCAAATAATAATGTGTAGAACTAATGTGAAAAAAAATAAATCTTTTCTAAGGATAGTAAAGAAGTATCAAGAGATAGACATACTTTGGATAAGAATAATCTATGTTAAAAATGTATATTTTCCTCAAATCTGTACATTTAATATACTCCTTTCAAAATACCAGCAAGATTGCTTTTAAGAAAATTTGTAAAATGATACTAAATTTCATTTGAAAAAAATAGTGAAATTAAAATGAAAGATTGTAAATGAGAAGAATAGTGTTGGAAAATAAGCCCTACCAGATATTAACATAAAGTATAAAGCTAGAGAACTTTAAAAAGTTGGTCACTGCTTTAAGAAAAGACTGAAGAGTATGAAAGTAAAAGTCAAAATATATGAAGATTTAATACATGATAAAGGTAGGGTTCAAATAAATGGGGAAGGAATGGATTATTTAATAAACAATGTTCAATAAATTGGCTTAACATTTGAAGAACTAAAGTGAGATCTCTACCTCATTCATACACTAAAATGAATTTCAGATGAATCAAACATTATAACATAAAAAGTAAAATCATAAAAGCAATGGAGTAAAACATTAGAATATTGCTGTAGTAAAAGCCTTCTAAGCATGACACAAAATTTGGAAGTTGTAAAAGGGAGACTGACAAATTTGAGGACATAAAGATTAAATCCTTCAGTCAAAACAAAAAATTGAAGTCAGAACATGAATGACCACCATGGGAAAAAGTAATCAGAAAAGCATATGAGAAAGGGCTAATTTTATTTTTATGAAAGGATTCACAAGTTAGTAAGAAAAAGTAGCTCAACCCTATAGAGATATGAACAAAAACATAAAGAGGTAGTTTACTAGGATGACCTTCACAACACATTTGTAACAACCACACACACAAATTCTGGAAACAATCTAAATATGTGTCAATTATGATTCACACAAATCATGAAGTATACTGAAAAAAATTTCCTTTAAAAGTGAGGTATGGGCTTCCCTAGTGGCACAGTGGTTGAGAATCCGCCTGCCAATGCAGGGGACACAGGTTCGAGCCCTGGTCCGGTTAGATCCCACATGCCACGGAGCAACCAAGCCCATGCCCCGCAACTACTGAGCCTGCACTCTAGAGCCCACGAGCCACAACTACTGAGCTCATGAGCCACAGCTACTGAGCCCTTGTGCCACAACTACTGAAGCCCGTGTGCCTAGAGCCCATGCTCCGCAACAAGAGAAGCCACTGCAATGAGAAGCCTGCACACCGCAATGAAGAGTAGCCCCCACTCACCGCAACCAGAGAAAGCCTGCATACAGCAACGAAGACCCAACACAGCCAAAAAAATGAATTAAATAAATAAATTTATTTTAAAAAATGAGGTAGATTTTTTAAACTGATATGGAAAAATATCCAAACTACATTATCATATGAATAAGGGACCTAAAAATATGCCCAAATTTATTTTTACCTGTGAAAAAGCACGGAATTTCTAACAAGTATCTCTATTAACATTGCAGTAGTGTTAACTTAGTGCAAAGTGTAACAAGTCTGTTCTATGATAATAGTTGATTATTTCAAAAGTCATCTATTTAAATAGAATTTAAAGGGAAAAGAAAGGGGAAGATAAAGACTGCAATGCACATAATTAAATGCATTATATTGATTTCCTATAAAACTGATTTTGTTACTTTTTTTAAGAGTATTATGTGAATTTAACATTTTGTTTTGGAGATAGGTTTTTTTTTTTTTTTTTTTTTTTTTTTTTTTTTTTTTTTTTTTTTGCGGTACGCGGGCCTCTCACCGTTGTGGCCTCTCCCATGGCGGAGCACAGGCTCCGGACGCGCAGGCTCAGCGGCCATGGTTCATGGGCCCAGCTGCTCCGCGGCATGTGGGATCTTCCTGGACTGGGGCACAAACCTGTGTCCCCTGCCTGGGCAGGCGGACTCTCAACCACTGCGCCACCAGGGAAGCCCTGGAGATAGATATTTTGAAATAATGTAATTCATTGTGTAACTTTATAATAGACCCATATAAAACATGTAAAAGCTAAATTATCCAGTTTGCTATTCCACTGGATTCCAATGCCATATTTTAATATAAGTATAAAGAGTCTAATTTAAAAACAGCGCCTTTTACAAATTACTGTGTTTTTTTAGCTTCGTGATTAATTTTTCTATAGCTGTTCTTTCAGAATAAAAGAATAGTTATCTTAAATCTCTCTGTAGTTGTACCGATTTCATCTTTGTTTCAAAATTTTAAAAAGATATGAGTAATTCTCATTCCTTCCTTCTTTGTAGAAATATTATTTTAAAAATACTCTGCCTTCAAATATAAATTAAATATAAACCAGAAGAATAAAATTTATTCAGCCATGAATTAATAATAGGTTACTAAGAACTTGAAAATTAATTCAGCACCAGGCTAAATTTTATCCTTTTCCCCTTTTTTCTCAAATCACTTTTATATAGCCACACTTTAGTGAGCAAATAGGAAGTTTCACAAAAGAAATTATTGTGCTAATTCTGTTGCTAACAGCAAGGCCCTAGGTAGTTTCAACCATTTTAAGTGGCTTCTATTTTTCTACAGGTTATTTGGAATTGGTTTATTATAACCAGGTAGGATGACACTATCCTTCCATTTTCTACCTAAGGAAGTGGGAAACCAGTTTAGAAGTTGTCATCACTCTGAGGTGAATCAATTCTAGAGCAGAGTGGGTGCTGGGAGCCCTTCAGTTCTTCCAGTTTTCTCTCTGGTTTCAGATTAGCATGGATGCCTCCAACTTGAATCTACCATCACAATTCTTTACTTCATTTACAAAACTCTTGGAAATTGAATAAAAACTTTTAATGAAATGAAGTGAATGTAGTTACCTGAGGAAAAAAAAACTTTATTTTTTTGCTGTGACTAATTCTCTGTTGCCAAATTTTCTGGAGAACCTGCATCTGTAAACAGATGTCTAAAAACTTGGTGGGAGAAATTAGTTTGCAAATAGCAGAGTTAAAAAAAAATTGAATACTTATACCTTTTTTTTTTCACTAAAAATCTTCCCTAGAGCTAATTCATATTCTAATTAGGATGGTGAATATCCCAGAGGGAAATATATCCCAAACTTGTTTGACCATGGAAGCTATTTTTTTCCCCTATAGAACATCTGTTTAGTAGAACAAATTTGGGTAATACTGATAAGAGCATATCTTTGGACATTAAAAGAAAAAAAAAAGAAAGAAGAACTACCTTAATAATTTGACTTACAGCACAAATCTCCTGCTATATTAAAACAAATTTATACTTTAGCAAGTTAATCTGTAATATCACCTTTTATTGGTATAAGAATAACACATTTTATGATTTTAGTTAGAGGCTTCATAACTGATAGAATTACTACACCTTGGAGGTGATGCTATCGAGGACTCTGTTGGCCAAGTTGCTGCTATGCATTTGTTTGAATAGAGCTTTGCTAATAATCATCGAAGGTGCTGTGCACAATGGCTGGGCCTTGTTATGGTCTGTAGGCTCTGTCCAAAATTTCAGCCACAGAGGCAGTCTGGATGTGAAGGCTGGCTCTAGAAGCCATGCAATTTACCCACCCTCAAGCAATGATTATTTTGACTATGCAATGAGCAGATGAAAAAAAAAAGAGACAATTTCATATGTGAACACTAAGTTCTGTTCACTCTTGGAAGGCTCAGTATGAGTACAGCGATGCCTGTGATAAATTTTAAGCTCTGGGTTCCTTAGTCATTGCTCCTGGTATTGTTAGGGAATTTAAACTGTCACTGTTCTTCTGGTCTGACGTTTTCCTTAAATAGCCCATTTATTAATGCTTATTAGAGGGAAATTTTAAAATTCTTTTCTGTTTTTTCCTCCTGCATATTTAAAGTCAGCTTAACATTGTAAGGACTCTCAGGCAGTTGGGTTATTCTGCTATGTCATTTGGCGGCTTAGTTTTCTGCTTTGTCTACATACCTGTTAAATTTTGTCTAAATGATAGATCGCAGTATTTTATTATTTTATCCAACAGATAATTTCACTATGTTCTCTTCTCAGTTTCTATGATCTACCACTTTCAATATATGTCTACAGAAACCTTCACTCCTTACTGTGTCTTATATGCAGCAAATGGGAGATTCGTTCATATTTGTAAAATTTCTTAGATTCTAAAAACATCTTTGATATGAAGAGGAACAGAATTCCCATTATGATTCAAATAAGCAGAAGGGATATAAATGATCTGAAGCAGGTTTGTAAGTTTAGTTGGTGACTGTCTATGTGATGTAATTTCAGGGATCTCACAGCACCAAAAATAAATGACTGAAAACATTCTGTTCTACAAAATGGGATGTAGAACAGAATCTGTTCTACAGATTCTGTTTGTCTTAAGCCCTCTGATCAACGTTAAAATGTGCACAGACCTTCAGTTAGATATGTAAACATATTATATATTAAAGATTTCAAGCAAATTCATTTAAGAGGAAGATTGAGTAGGGTAAGAGACTGCAGGAGGATTTGGGACAGCTAACGTCGGGAGCCGAGGAGAAGGCCATGGAAGAGAAGAGGCTGGGGACACCAGACACAAACAATTCCCTTTGATAAATGCCAGCTCTGAATACCTCACTAAATCTCCTGAAAAGGAGAATGTGGCCAGTAGTGCCAGTGTGGATACACTGAAGAGCAGATGGCTCATAGTGTTGTCAGTCTTTAGTCAGAAATGTGATGCATGTTTTAAATTTGGGGATAGGGTATGAGAAAGGAAAGCATCTTTGCTAACACATCGCTGAAACTCTCTCACTGTTGTGGCCTCTCCCATTGCGGAGCACAGGCTCCGGACGCGCAGGCCCAGCGGCCATGGTTCATGGGCCCAGCCGCTCCGCGGCATGCGGGATCCTCCCGGACCGGGGCACGAACCGGCATCCCCTGCATCGGCAGGTGGACTCTCAACCACTGCGCCACCAGGGAAGCCCTTGGGCTTCTTTTTACCTGAAGCTGGGCGGAATGATTGTGGCGTCTTCCTGAGCTGTCTGAGGGCCTTGGGTTTTGGATTCTTTGAAGCCGGAATCTCTTCTCTCATCCAGCGGTCCTTCCCCTGCCTTAATATCTATACCACTCATCACTGAATTTCAGGGCTGTATGCTCCAGAGGGAGGTAGGCTGAGAGAAGGAGGCTGGAAGTGGTGGAAATGGAAGACTGTGACTCTGTGAGGCTGAGTGTTTTGGACGGGGCCTCGGGGAGGGGATTCTTGTGCTCTAACCCCAGGCCTTTAAGGCATAGCTGGTGGCTGCACCTGTTTGGCCTTTATCAAAAACACTGGTGCGCTACACACCACCGGGGTCTTTCTGAGAGGAGGTCAGTAGAAACCCATGCTGTTCTTTACCAAGCTTGTGCCTTTGAACTTGTAGGTATCCACTGATTGTATCAAAATGTTATATGTCCCTCATCTTCAGTTTAATGTCCCTTATCTTCAGTTTAAATGTTCCATACCCCATGTGGTATGTTAATTCATGATCAGGTCTCCCCAAAAGAAAATCGATTAGGGTTGAATATACACAAACTAGAAATGCCCTTCTAGAAGAGGTTAGTATGCTTTTCTAGAAGGACATTTTAGTAACTTTATACCATCACACTCATAGTATCTTAGGGGAAGGAACCTTTGAAATCATTCAGTCCTATTCAGTTGGCTCGTAGATGAAGAAGCTGGGGTCTGGATGGGTGAAGTGCCTTTACCCAAGGCTTCAGAGCCAGACAGGAACACAAATCTTTGGGCCCCAGCCCCATGCTTTCCCTAGTACATCACACCGCCCTTGGTGCCTCTTTGCAGTGACTTACCCCACCTCAAATAAAAAGGAGAAAATGTTTCCCTTAAAGTACTCTAAAACGCCAAGTACTTGCTACAACTATTTGGCGTCACCAATCAAAATATGCAAAACAATCACGCTTCACTAAGGAAGATCAGCGTTAGGTTCAGCATTCATTACACAGGAAACGCTATTGTAATTTATTTGGAATCTGAAAACAAATTTTTAAATTTTACTAAAAACGTAAAAAAATTGAAAATCTACAAGATGAAAGTTGTCTTGAAGAAATATAATGTAGGAAACCAAAGAGAAGACATCTGCTTATGTTAATCCCTGCTTACTCAGCTATCTGCCTACCCACCTCTTCCACTAGTGAGCTTGTTCCTACCATGTCCCCTCCCTGCTCCTTCTTAGCTTGACAGAGGCTTATGAATTCAAGGGGTTCAATTCAGTTTGTTGTCCAACAGAGTTCTGCTCTGTATGAGCAAGATGATTCTTTTTTTTTTTTTTTTTTTTTTGCGGTACGCGGGCCTCTCACTGCTGTGGCCCCTCCCGTTGCGGAGCACAGGCTCCGGACGCGCAGGCTCAGCGGCCATAGCTCACGGGCCCAGCCACTCCGCGGCATGTGGGATCCTCCCGGACCGGGGCACGAACCCGTGTCCCCTGCATCGGCAGGCGGGCTCCCAACCACTGCGCCACCAGGGAAGCCCAAGATGATTCTTTAATGAAATGCCCTGTCACGCATATTTCACAGATTATCTTCATTTTTCCTACTATGACTCTGATCTTCACTGCTTTCAAATCTTGAGATGGTTCTCTTGACTTTTGGTGTCTGATTCAGAAGACAGCCATTCCTCTTAAACCAGTTTACCTTGCTCAAGCCCTCGCCTCAGTATTCTACCCTGAAGTGGCCTTGGGGCTTGAAGTACCCTGGGTGAAGATGTTTTGCATAAAGAGGACAATAGACATAGCAACATACTTTAAAATTTTTTAATTTATATTTTTCTAAAGTAATACTCAATGTTGCATATTAGATTCCCTGGGGAAAATATTCAGATTGAGATTTTGGGGGGAGTTTATTGGGAGTGCTCTCGGGAACCACACCTGTGAGAGAATGAAGGAAATAGGATGGTCTAGGGGGAAATTGGAGGCAAGAGAGCTAGGCCTTAATACTCTCACATTAACCAATATTGGATGTGAGTTGCCTCCTGAATTTGGGGGGTGGGAGGTGTGACCTAGGACAGGGAGGCTCTCTTTAGCTTAGATAGCCTTCTTCAGCCCAGGGTGAGGCCCAGAGATAAACTCAGGTGAAAGCATGAGTGGTAGATTGAGTCCTGAGGTTGATCTATACAGGACACCCCAGCATCCACAAGAGCCCACCATTCATATTGCTCAGATATGTAAGTTTCATATAACACACTCAGGGAACAGCTCCCCCTGTATCCTCTTGGGCTCTTCCTAGGAAAATTACAAGAAAAGTTTAGTGGGATGAACTATAGCTCTAGCTCCTTCAGCGGGTCTCAAGGCTACAATGTAATGTGTCTGTCTTCCACTAACCTTCCTAAATTCCACTTACGTTTGGCTTATACCTCATAGTCTGGATGGCTCACTTGCTAGGATGACTCAGACCCTAATCTCTGTAGGCTCTGAGCCCTAGATAACATGTTCTTCACAGTATATGCCTGTGAATTTGCCCCTTTACAATCAAGATGGTACGAGAGATGCTGATAAAGTTCATCTGGGTACCAGCATGTTCTTCCATGCCTTCATTATATAATAGCTGTCCTACTTATTCCTGATGATTAGGCCAGTTGTCCTGCCAGGATGTAACTCCTTTCCTGTTAATCCCTGCTTACTCAGCTATCTGCCTGTGGTCTCAGTACAAGAAACATAAAGGGAATGGGCAGCACCCATAGCTTAAATTTCAATGGCACTCTTACTATGTACCATGATGGAAGCATTCGTACCTGGGAACCAGAAGTTTTAAACCTGCAGAGCCCTGTGTTGAGGGGAAGAGAAGCACACATTCCTCAAGTGGGTCACTGGGAGTGAGGGTAAGCTGAGCCACTCATGTTTCCACCCCTTGTTTCCTGGACCTATTTTTCTATCTATTGGGAAGACAGCACAATTAATAGGTCATTGATTTAGAGTGTCATATAACATTCTGTAGGAAGAGCCCCCATTCTCCCAGGGTGTTACTTGTGAGCTGGAGCTTCAGCTGTACCTTCATCAGGCCATTCCATTGCTCTACCAGGTCAGCATCTTCTAGAAGGCACAGTAAGCAATAGCACCAGTGGATTGCCTGGTCATGTAACCATTCCAAAGTCTATAGGATTCTGTGTCAGTGGATCGAACACTGTGTAAGCGCTTGGAGCGTGAGCATAGATAGGCCCTGCAGGCAGGAAAAGCAAACCCATACTTGGAAAATACGTTGATGCCATTCAAGTTGAGTTGCTGCCATTCCAGTGTAAAAAAAAAAAAAAAAAAAATCCAGTCTGATCAACTAGCCAAATCTTTATCAGAAAGACCTTTTCCATGTTCCTTTACTGAAATACTGGGGTTTGTTGTTAGGAGAAGAAATTACAGCTGGGCCTCTCCTGCTTTTCTTGTGTTCTTATTTTAATTCTTCCACTTATAGCTCTGTAATTTTAGGCTAGTCACTTAACTTCTTTGACCTTAAGATTTTATATCAGTAAGTGCATAATCCTTCTCCTTCTTCTTCACACATTTATTGTGAAAAACCCAGACACTCTACTAATGTAGAAGGGATAGTTTTATAGTGATATCATGTCTAGGGATAAGAGAACAGTACAAAGGGGAGAACCAGAGAAAAAACAAAACAAAACAAAAAACCTTTTCTTTTTTTTCTTTCAAACTGTGTCCCAATTTGCCTAGTGTCAGGATCATACACATTTTACAGAGAAATAAGGAAAACACAACTCATTGGTTTTGTTTCAGAACAGACGTGGCTGTGCCTGCATAGCAACCAGCAAAAGATGGAGAAGGGCGGGTTTCAGATGATGGTCCAGATGCTTGCTGATATTCACAGTGTAAGCAGCTGGGTGGTTGACTGAATCTCCCATTAATCACCAAGACCCTTGGCCTTGTGTGGACAAAATTGTAAGTTGATGATGGGGAGAAAAATAAATCCATATAGACAGAAAAACAGAATTATACATAATTCCAGTCTGGTATGTTTGAATGTAAATGTCTCTCTTTGTACTCTCATAATGAATGGGAGTCTTAGGCAGTCTATTATAACAGCAGGGGCAGCCATAAAGACAATAAGGATATAAATGATGACACGATAAATAGTCTTCTACTGCAGATCATCGGAGGGGAGCCTTTTAAAACAGAGTATTCTATGAACATTCCCAAGTTGGTGTGTCTGTACTTATTTCATCTTACACTTTTTCAAACGATGATCTCTCCAGAAGACATATAAATCATTGCAATTACTAGAGGAGGAACCTATAGACCCTTGCTTCTTTTCATGGTAGCTGAAAATGACGAGACTAGAAACCCCTTGAGATGTGACGCTCATGAGTGAAAAGCCCCAGGCACCTGAACTAAGACTTGAATCAGTGCTTCCAAATTGCAGAACGGGATGGGATGCTTAGGGGATTTGGGCTCATTTATCCCCTACCTTCAACCATGCAGAGAGAGGAGGTAAACCAAATATTTGTCCACAGGGAGGAGGAAGTAAGCCTTCTCAGTCCCTTTTCTTTCTTTTCCTCTTCTACTTCTGTAGCCTTGTGGCAACTTTGGAAATGTGATCGCTTATTTAAAAGTTAATTTATCCAGGGTTATGATTAACCATACATTTATCAGGCAATCTGTATTTTCTTATGAGGTTTTTTCTTCTGAGCTATATTTGTTAATATCAATTATTAAACACACATGAAATAACTTGACTTGAAATACAGTATAACTTTATTGTAAGTATTTGTTGATCATTCATTGTGTGCTTGTATATGTACCAGGCACCCAGGAACCTACAAACTGCCTGGAGAAATAGTTCCTGGTACTTGCTGTCTTCTTTTCTCTCATTCACTACTCAACCTCCTGCAGTACAAACTGATTGGAATTTCTCTTGGCAAGGTCAATGATGACGTCTTTGTTGATAAATTCAATAAATAATCCTTATTTGAACTCTCATCAGCATTCCACAATGTTGACCAGTTTCTCCTTTAAAAGCCTCTTCCCTGGCTTCTAGGATACCGAGCTACCTGGCTTTCCTACTACTTCTCTCTGGTGCCTCTTTTCTGGTTCTTAGCATGTGTCTCCCTCCTCTGCCAATAACTAAAATGTTGGTATTTTCAGGGTTCTTCTCTAGGTGCCCTCCTCTCCTTTTTCCTCCCTTTTCCTCTCTCCTCTCTCCTCTTTTCATTCTACTCAACTTCCCTGAGTAATCAGAGCCATTCCAATGGCTCTGCAATCCCTAATCCTATATGTACCATACAGCCCCTTATATATCTGATCATTCTTAAATTTATGTTTTCATCTGAATCTTCACACCTGGACACCATCCCGTATATCAAATTGCCCCTTGGATGCCTTGCTTTGCTGTCTTACAGGTACTTCTATTATAGTATAATCAAAGAAAAATTCATCTTCTCCCACAAATTTGACTCATCTGTTTTGCATTTTTCACTGAATGGCACTAAAATCCAACCCACAGAATAAGCCAGAAATATGGGTGGCATGGTTAACTCTTTCTTCTCCACACATTTGACCAGTTACCAAGTTCTATGAATTTTAACTAAGAAACATTTTAAAATATGTTCACATGCTTCCTTTCCTCTATTAATACCCCAATCTGAGTCCCAACATTTCTCCCCAGATAAAGTCTTCATTTTAGCATGCACAATTTGGAAGAGAGGACAGATACAGTCATTTTTAGGAAGAAAGTCTTAACGTTAGCCAAACTGGAATAAACAAGGGTTTGTAGAATGGGCCACAGCATTTCTTCACGTTTCTCTTATGAGCACCTTTCAGTTCACATAGAGTCGGCTTCAGATGGAAATTTGAGAAGCTCTTCCATTTCTGATTTCCTCTTCGCTTCTTTATTCCTCCAACTATCCCTTTGGTTCTTCTCTAGTACCTTCAACTCAAGTGCCTTAAATTCCTTGAGGTTCTGATAATGGCTCCTGCTTCTAATCTGTCTGAGTGGCTATAGATCCTTTTTGTGTCATAGCTGGAGAAATTTTCAGGTATTTCAGATGCTTCAGACCATACTAGACCACTTTTGTTTTGTCAGCATTGAGTGCCTCTCTTGGCATAACTTTTCTCTATTACTGTACCACTCAAGTCATTCTCTCTAGGACTCAGAGGATGAGGGAAGGCAGTGTGAATTCAGTATTCTGTTCATGGTTCTGCTCACCTCCTGATTTGCTCCTGTTCAATATTCTCTTCCTTTTGCAGTCAGAATAAGCCTTCTGAAAGGTAGGTCTAATCATATCACTTCCCTACTTCACATTCCCATGGCATCCCATTACCATCAGGGTAACCATCAACTTCTTAAAATAGACTTGTCTACTTCCTTTCACGTTGTCACTTGCCACACCCTTCTTCTTCTTTCTCTCAGCACCAGCTAAACTGGATTCTTTCAAGCTCTATGTCATCTGGTTCTCTGTTAGCTCCAGTCCTTTGCACATGCTGTTCCTTCTGTCCCAACGCAGACCTTGGAATCATTGCATCTCATTCTTTGGCTCATCTCTAGATCTCCTTCTTTCTACAAGAGATAGGTGAAGATGTGAATTGCAGTCTCATTTGGGTATTTGTTTATATCCTGTTTTATGTTTTGTTTTGTCTGTTGAATCCTCCTAATAGCAGCAAGCCTGAAATTGAATTTCTGGTTTCCGGTGGATAAGAAAAGCGCCTTCTGCCTAGGGAACACTGTTCTTTCCTGTGCTCTGTTGCTTGATGATTGGCTTCAGGTGGGTGGCAGGATGTAACTTCCAGCTAGGGTCTTGCCGGGAGGTCTCCCAGCTGTGGGAGTAAAGCCAAGGGTCCCTCCTGTGTACGTGCATATGAGGACAGCTATAATGAGCTAGGAACTGGTACTTTATTCTCAGTGTTTTTGTTACAGAGATGTGGATGAGGGATTGTTTTAGCAAAAGGAATTAAATACCTGTCAAGATACTCTGCAGCATTAGCATGGAAAAAAGTTCACTCCTAGAAGTTTTCTGAGCTTAGATTCAATGAGTAGTTATTGGCATCATTATTTAGTAGGAGAATTTTGATCCACAGAGTTGATATATATCTCAGGTTCCTAATTTATATGTGTGTTGTTGTTTTTTTTCCTGTTCACAAGAAGGATGTTATTATCTGTTAGATTCAATGGTGGAAGCAAAACAGAAGGAACCAAAGAATACAGCATTGTGAGTTCAAGCAGTAACACTATTTAGGAAAGAAAGCAATCTCAGGAGAAAGAATTGAGTAAACTTGATAGATTTTCTGATTTATCCTCTTCACAAACGTATTCCTACAGCCCTAACCAATTTCACTTTCTCTCTACCTTCTCTATGCTATGCCTTAAAATCACTTTAATCCTTAAAGAAGCAGAGTTAGCACAAAGGACTCTATTTGGGCCAGCTTTATAAATGATCCTCATGAGTTTTCCTCGAGTTACGATAGGTCTGAAGGAAATTAGCAACAGAAGACAAAATGGGAGACACCATTTTACATCTAGGAATTGGCTTATTTAATTCCTTACTTCTTTTAAAGGCCATGTTAGCTTCTTTCTTAGGAGGTGTTGGAACGTGAAAAAAAAATCCGAAGAGGTTTTACGCATTTTTCTTTTCTTTTTTCTTTTTTTACTTAACCCTCATTTCAGAAGGTTGTAATGAATTCCGACCCCTCAGCAATGTGTATTTTTGAGCCCTGCTAGGTAGCATGGTACAGACATGGACTCTAAAAAAACCTCAGAGTGTCTGTTTACCAAGGTGACTCAAATGATTCTCGAAGCTCCCATCCAGCTCCTGAGAGTTCGGCAGTGTTGAAGTTTTATGTCCAATGTATGATTATATTACACAGAGATACTGAGCTAACACAGGCAATGAAGTCTAGAGGCATTAAGCATGTTCATTTAAGCAGTAATTTCTGTCTTATCTATTAACAACCTTTATTAGAGGGGTTAGCAAGTTGCTAAAATGCGACCGATTCTGGCTTAATTTTATTTCATTTCCCTTGTCTCCGCTTAAATGAAGGGCATTAATTGGCAATGAATTGTCCAGGCCTCTGGGAGAGGGGTGGAAGGAGAAAGAAGAAAAGCAAATGTCCAGTTTCTCCCTGAGACTGGACAGACCTCCTCTAGGTAATAAGCATTGGCTCTGTCTTTCTGGGAGAAGCCGCAGTTTTACCTGGAGAGTACAGGAAAATACATAATAAGGGAAGAATACCATATATTGTTTTCATTGCAGTTGAGACAGTCTTGATTGTTGTTCCTATGCTCCTTAGGCTCGGAACTGGAGGGCGGGGAGCGCATGCAGCTTGGGAGTAGGATGCAGCATCTGGGTTGTATGTACACAGCATTATGCAAAAGTCTTGTATGCCCACACTTCAGACAGTTCTGACAGCTGCTGGGACAAACTATTTTCCAGTATAATTATATAAAGCCAAAAGCAGTCAGCAATTGTATTTACCATTGTGAATTGTGTTCCAAATCTTATTCTCTCTGAGATATTCATTTTAATGAGCTAAAGATGCTCACTTAAAAAAATAAAAGGTTTTGCACGTAAGCATCTTCAAAAAAATGTTTTTATACTGTATGCTAGCATTACCACATTTCTTCCAGAACATATTTTGATTCCTAAGTTAAATCTAGCTATAGCCAAAACTCAGGTTTGCAGTATGTCAAAATGCTCTGCTACAGGTAGCTCTCAAGACCTTGTGGCCGTGATCCACCAGGAGTAGACTGGATTTTGGAAATTATGGCAAATAGAATCTTAATCATATATGTCTTCAGCCTTCTGAAGATTATAGGTTTCCAGATGAATGAAATGACATGATGATAAAGATGTTTTTCAGCCTAAGTTTTTGAAACCAAGGAGGCTACAAAGCAGAGGAAGCTCAGAGAATTGACACTCTTACTGAATCCATCTATCCATTAATTTTAGATTTTTTGCTGCCTTTAAACTTCTCATTCTTTCTGCCACCTTGTAGGAAACGCTAACCAATGACACCAATAACTAATGACAGAAGCCAAATGAGGTATCTTTTCCCTTAGTACTCACTGAGAGTTGTGCATACCTGCATTGTAGCCATAACCTTGCTGTCCTGTAATTGTGTGAGTCTTCCCTCCGTACCAGGGGTTGACATACTATGGTCTGCAGACCATTCCTGACCGCTCCCTGTTGTTGTTTTTTTAATAACGTTTTATTGAAACACATCTCTATGCATCTGTTTATGTATTTATTGTCTATGACTGCTTTTGTGCTACAGGGGCAAAGTTGAATAGTTGCACCAGAGACTGTAGGGTGAGACCCGGGTGGGAAGGAAACAAGGAGAATAAGCATGGAATCTTCAGGGATTCAAATCTTAATGCCTGCACTGTCTGGGTGATTAAAGAAAAGTCAGTATAGTAGAGCAGAGGAGCTGAGTCACCTACAAATTTCATCAGCAGAAAGGGTTCCAGGAAAGATATATGCTTAGAGCCACCATTGTAGAGAGCTGAGCCTTTGGGAGAAGATGAAAAAAGCCTGTTTGCTTATTATACTTTTTGGTCCTCCCTTTCAGTGGTAGTAGTAATTAAAGGTCTGAGTGTGTCTTTTGCCAGGCAGGGCTTAATGGAGGGTTAACCTGGGCCAAGGTGAGGCCTTGGGGGTGGGGTGGGGATACGGTGGAAGGAAGCAAAGGAAGGCTGCTTGACTATCTCTGGATCAAGCCTCAGGGTTCTTTAAATTCTCTGCTGGTCGGCTTAGGTGGGTAGGGAGAAGGTGAATATTTAGAACAGAAGCCCTGGTTGTGGTAACGACTGCACATTTGGTCAGTTTGGGTCCTGTGTCATCTCTTGGAAATCACATTGAGGCAGTGCGGATGTGGATCTGGGATGGTACTAATTGAGCTGAGGGAGCCCGAACATCTGCCAGAGCCAGCAATAGGAAACGTCAGCAGCTGGCAAACGACCTACAAATACTGCCTGTCTGAAATTGCAGTAACAATAGCTTTTTCACATAGTGAGTAGTAAATAAAAGAAATTTATCCACTACCCTCCAAAGGTTTTTATGAGAAGAATAACAAGTGACAGTGATCCAAGAAACAATCACTTATTAAAGGGGAATAATGTGCTCAGAATATATTTATAAAATGAATATATTGTAGGGTCACCGAGTATACTGACTGTGGCAAACACTCAGCCCCCTAACAAAATATTATAACTTCCGCAGCTAAACATGTACACTAGTTAGCATATATATATAGCAGCGTGGCTCACTGATTTAGCTCAGCATAGAATTTAATTTTCTATTATACATTTTTTTTTTTTATTTTTAGAGATGAACTAGAGTTCTAACATTATGAGTCTCAACCAGGAGTTTGAAGTATTATAATCAAATGATTTCATAGTCTCAAATAACCTAAAGCTGTTCCCTGATTGTTTATTGATTCTTACTGATTTATTTCCTGGTATTGTTATTCTTCTCATCTGCCACCGTTCCTCCAACCAGAGAGCACTGTGGCCAATGTATATCCACAGGCAAGCACTGAGAGGAGATAGGTAACCTGGAAAGCTTCATTAAATTTCCAGGACAACAGAGTCAGAATCACTGCACCAGGTTAGTCATTTACTGAAAGGCAAAACGATTTTGCTTTGGATTCTCTGGTTACCACCTCAGGGGTCCATAGAAATCTTCTGAGCCCTTTGTTCTCACTCGTTCTGTTTTTCTTGAAGGATGAATGCACTAGGTTTGTTTTTATAACAAATTTGACGCAGTAAACTCTGAAGTTACAGTATGGAAAACATATAATTATGGAAGCAAGCAAAGCAATAATCATTTTGTATAAGACACCAAAAGCCTACAACTGTGGCAATTAGTGTGGCACTCCCAGCTGAGATTACATTTGCATAGTGTTAATGCCAATGTGATGCTTCCATGTGGCTCAAAGAATGGAAGGAATTATCATCCCAAATTACTTGCAAATGATAAACTACAGAAAACCAGCAGGGTCTCTTCAGTGACCTGGCAAATTTATGTATCTTCCCTTCTGAAATCATCACTTGCTTTAGGTTGCGTGTGTGTGTGTCTGTGTCTGTGTCTGTGTCTACACCAGTGAAGAATGGCTTTCATAATATTTCTACCATGAGTTTTTAAAGCATTGTTCGTTCAGATAAACGTCATATACTGTTGTGTTCTCAGAACATCTCTTTAAGGTGAATATGAAGATATTTTTGCTTTCAGATGACTTCAGTGTTCTAGATAATTCAGGCCTAAGACAGCCTGACATTGTTGTTATCGCTGAGTGACATGAACTCAGCTTCTGTTTCACATTTTTTCCCTAGCGCAGGAAAAAGCACTTTTTCCCTGCCCTTGAAGTCCTCTGTTTTTTTTTCTATTTTTTATCCTAGCTCTAAATAGATACAATTTTTTAAAATACCACATTATATTTAGTCTCACTTTTACAATATAGGTGAAGCAGTTTATATCTGAGCCCTTCTCAGCTTTGATTTAATCACTTTTTAAAGTCTTTGGAAAATAATGGGTGCATACAGTGAGAACCTTTCGTTAATGACAGCAATAGTTAACACTTAGGAACCTACTGCATCCAGAATACTCTACTGAACCCTGTAAGGAAGCTTGTATATAAGAGGAAACTGAAACTTAAAGAAATTTAAATGATTTATTCAAGGCTACATTGCCTAGTAAGTGTCAGAGCTGGGATTCAAACCCAGGCATTCTGGCTCTAGTGCCTGTATACTGATTATTGCTTTGCTAGAGCTTGGCTGCAGTTTTTGCTAGCGTTTTTTTTTTTTGGTTTTTTGGTGTTTTGGTGTTTTGGTTTGTTTTGGGGGCTGTGCTGTGCCGAATGCAGGATCTTAGTTCCGTGACCCCTGCAGTGGAAGTGTGGAGTCTAACCACTGGACAGCCAGGGAATTCCCTTGGCTGCATTTTCTACATGTAGGTGGATGGGAATTTCTGTTTAACTAAGTAGCGGTTGGCATAGCAGATAGGTAAGAGGGTGTATGGGCAGGTGGGGAGTATATGTGGGTCCTCGATGCCTTCCAGCCAGTGTGTGCAGAAGGAAGGGAGTGTCAGAGGGTTTCTACATAGTTCTACAAAGGCCTTCTAAACCTCATGCTCATCCTGGAAAACTTTGAAAGAAATAACAAAGGGAAGCTCTGTAACTGCTGGATGTCTTGTTTTTGTAATCCTAATTACAAAATACTGTGCTTTTGAGGGATTGATGTTTGTCTTCCAAATTCTCCTTTCGCGTCTTCACTGAAACGTGACCAACGTGGTCTAAGGCCAGTTTGTACCTTTGGTAAGTGCACAAAGTCCGCCTTCTGTTTTGACAAGGTCACGTAAGTCTTGGTGGTAGTTGTATTTCTATATCGGCTTATAACCTATTTCCTTGTCTTTTCCATTATATTCCCCTTCTGTTATTCTTATGCTTTCCCCTAGCATGTTGTCATGCAGATGTTGTGCTAAACAGTAGCAAGGGAGTGAAAAGAATCTAGAGGTCCTGTGTAGCCACCGGGATAACTCAAGCAGGCTGTCATGCTAGGGGTGCTGGCCATGATGTAGCCATGCACCAGACGTATGGACACGAGACTAGTCGTGCCTATCAAAGCATGGCCCAATAATGATGACTTGAGAGGTCCCACACATGGAGGACAGTGCACTAGTGCTCCACGACACCACAGTCATTTAGACAGACCTACTTTAATGTAATTGGACAAGGTAAACAGAAAGTATCCTAGGCTGTGGAAAAGGAATGTTGTTCTTAAAAAATGCTATTCAAGATGCCTCCTGGCCAAACCAGTATACTCATGAAAAGTTTTGTTTCCAATTTCCAGGATTACACAGCTTTTTGTATTGTCCTTGCCGTAACATTTTTCAACATGTAGTGGAACTCATATAAAAATTAAGCTATCTGATATCATGGGATCCTGTCTGAGCCCTGTAACAGTTCTGTAATTACCAGTTAGTAAATGCCTGTTCTGCTATGCACTTGTGTTTACCTGACCATAGGGCTGTAAGAGGCCAGAAAAATATAAAGTATCCTCAAAATAATCCCAGTTTGATATTTACAAAGACAAATATCATGATATGTTTGTTCCAAACAAATACACACTTTTAACCTTTTAAACTGCACTAATTTTTTTTGCCATTCCAACTGAAGCCAAGAAATGAAAACAACTATAATTTCTTATGGCAGGGAGTTCCCTGGTGGGCCAGTAGTTAGGACTTGGTGCTTTCACTGCCGTGTGCCTGAGGTTCTCTCTCTCTCTCTCTCTCTCTCTCTCTCTCTATATATATATATATATATGTGTGTGTGTGTGTATGTATACATACATATATATATATACACATATAGATTTCTTATTCCAGTAGACATTTATCCCTGTGAGTTTTGTATAAATTATTTTTGACAACCTCAACGAGGGAGTAAACTTATTTCAAAGAATTTGTAAACCTTGCCTCATGTTTAAAAGCTGGAAATAAGTCACTTTTTTACTTCGGTACAGAAAAGTTTGGTTTACCTTGTACTCAATTAAAACCAGATCTTTTATACAAAAACATTGCTCTGTGATGATTTCTTACACCTATCTGTATTAGTGGTATTGTTTTGCATTGTACTATTTTGAGGAGACAATTTGGTGTCTTACCTTTCAAACTTCTGAATATCTATTTTCATTTAGTTATCTGGCAGTCTAAAGTGGGGCCCTAGTCTAGGCAGTATGTATTTGTCACTGTAAGTTGTGTAGATCATGTAATTAGTTTTAATTTTTTTTCTTTATATAGAAGTCTATTTATTTGGAACTTTTGTGGCTCTAGTTCTGGGGCATGAAAAGGATTAGTAGAAGCAGGGCCTACTATTAACAAAATTGGAAAAGTCTAGAACTTTACAGTTAAATCCTTGAGCTTTTTCTTTCTTTTCTTATTCATTCAGTAAGGCCCCATCTTACTCATTGAGATACATCAGTGAACAGAGATATCTGTATATCAGCTTCCTCATAAACTTTTTTTCATTTTTTGCTGTCACTCCCTGTCTCTGTCCGTCTTCTAAGTTCATTATTCACAGAACAGATATTTTTGAGTATCTATAATGTACTACCCTAGTTCCCCGGTGGTTTTGTAGCTTTCTCAGACTGCTTTTAGAGAAGGAATTGCAATAAGTCATATAGTCTCAAATGTGAATTGAAGTCAACTTTAGCTCTCTCTTTCAAGGATAATAAATCTGAAGTCTTATTTGATTATAGAGGTATTGGATTTTATTAACAGAATTTGGTATTAATTAGGAAATGGCTAAATTATTGGTCTTAGTATCTACTGTCTAAGGGTAAGTGCATATAGCCCCTCAGATATTCACACCTAATCAGAAGCTTGAGTTAAAGGAATTTCAGGAATCTTGCTCTGTTCCACTTTTACTTAACAGGGTGGAAAAGCTGACATTTTATTTATTTATTTACAACTCTATGCCCTTTATTTAATTTATTTATTTATATATATGGAATCTTAAGAAAAAAATGGTTATGAAGAACCTAGGGGCAGGACGGGAATAAAGATGCAGACCTACTAGAGAATGGACTTGAGGACGTGGGGAGGGGGAAGGGTAAGCTGGGACAAAGTGAGAGAGTGTCATGGACATATATACACTACCAAAAGCTGACATTTAAAATTGCCAAATACCTCACATCAAATTTGTATGAAAACGCCTATCAGAACCTGGCTGGTTTTTTGTTTTGTTTTGTTTTTTGTTTTTTGGAGGTTTTTTTTGGCTGAGCTCAATGGCATGTGGGATCTTAGTTCCCAAGCAGGGATAGAACCCATGCCCCCTGCAGTGGAAGTGCAGAGTCCCAACACTGGACCAAGAATCTGGGTTTCTTGACTCTCAGTCTGATGAGTTTTACTCTACCATGTTGAGTATGGGGAGAACCTAAAGCAGAATGAGCCCAGAGAGAACTAAAAGGTGGAAAATTAGACCCAACCTGGAATTTGTAAGTATTTGTCCTGGACAAGAATAGGCTAATGGGAAACTTCAAAGCTACCTGCATTTAAGGGTATAAACAGCTTTTACAGTAAGAATTGTGATGACTAACACTATTGATTGAAGGCATAAAAAGAACAAATGTATTTAAGCTGTACCATGAAGATTTGGGTGAGGTATAAAAAATTCCCTGAAATTAAATGTAAGAAGATATTTCTGGGAGAAAAGATGGACCTATATTTTTGAGAGATATTGAGATATTAAAAAAAAAATAACCTAGATATCTAGGTGTGTTCGTGTGTGTGTGTTTAGTTGTAAACCTCCTGTTCAAATGGAAGGAAGTGCATTATATAAGTCAGGTGAAAGTGGAGGTGCACTTAGAATCCCACTTGCTTGTGGTTCCCTGAATGCTGCAGAGCACGGTCTGAGTGAAAAGCAATGAGCCAGATCATCATTTGGCCAGAATGGATTTACCTTGGGGCAGAGAGTAGCTTTTATGACAGTGCTGCAGCTCTGATATTCCAGGAAGGGCTCTCTGCCTGCGTATCAAGAGGTAGTTTGGCAATGTACATGATATTCGGCGATCATTGACTCATGCCCTTTCATTTCAACTAAATTGAATAATCAATGCTCAACATAAGGCCTTGCACACAGTGGGTTCTCGACAAATATTTGCCGAACAAATGCTGTTCTTTGGTATAGTAGAGAGCTTTAACTCTCTAAATGATTTGGTGAGAAGCAGTGACAAGTCAGTGGCACAGAGTAAATTTTGGCTTCCTATCCTCTCTAGACAGTATATTGGATTTCACCCATGAGATGGCTGCCAAAGATACAATTTTCCCAGCTCTGTTTGTGCTTATAGCCTGGGCAGAAGCTGGGATAGCTGCCACAGCAGAAACATGAGGCACAGACCCAGGGCCAGCCTGACTCGGTCAATATCTTCCCACTCAGCACCTCAAAAATGTTTCCTGTGTTGATCTCTTTGGACAGTAATGAAGGAAGGAAGGATATTTTTAAAACAGTAACTTATCAACATGAAGCAGATACCCAAGTGTGCTCTGGATTGGATGCAGTTTACACCAGAACTTTCAGAATTGATTTTTTTCTTTTCCTGGCCTTATATAAATGTGGGGAGGTGACTCCAAGGCATTATGGATTTTTTTTTTTGGATATTGACAAGTCAATCTACCACTGAATGTGTGGCTTTGGAGAGCAGTAAATAATTTTCCTGGGTTCACTGACTTTTAGGGGCCTGACAGATATTTTCAGAACTGCCATATAAAGAAGATTGTATCATTATGACAAAAACATTTTGCAATTCCCACACTCCCTGCTCCATCCCCATGAAGTATGTTTCTTCGTTGTGCTTTTATCAACATTTTTTCTTCTCTTTATTTTATTTATCATGTAAATAGCATAAAATAACAACCAAGACATAAAGAACAAAGAAGGACGTCATCTGAAATATCACCACTCAATTATAGAAAATGTCTTAAATTTTCATTTTTCTTTACAGACACTGTGTTCATACAAATACTATATAGTGTTAATAAAAATGTAGATAGAATTATGTCTTCGTATGCTAAAATTGATGTTATTTTCCATGTTGAATGATTTTCATAAGTCATCAGCCTAGTGGTTATATTCTTTTGGTAGATATATCTTAAGACTTTATTATTTGATGCTTATTTAGAGAGTTTCCAAGTGTTTCTATGATAAAATCACTGAAATGGGTAATTTAACATATATCATTTTTTCCTTCTTTTAAAAGCACAGCATAGAGATAATCCCTTGCCTAAAGAAATTTACATTTTAGCCACGATAGACATGAAATAGAACAAGTGGGTAACAGTTGCTATAGCAGCTGGGTACAGTGAGAGAATGACAATGGTAAATTCCTAAAGGGTCAGAATGGTTTCTTTCTTTTTTTTTTTTTTTTAATGTATAAAGGAAGTGATGCTGTTACTAAGTCTTGAAAATGTGTTGATTTTAACTAGTTATGTGAAAGCAGAAGGAATTATAGACATAGGGAGGAGCTTGTGCAAGGGCATGGAAGTCTGGGAAATTCTGGGAACTGTCAGTCATTAGCAACAAGGCAGTATGAAGGAGGCTCAGCTCCACTCAGGTGAGACACAGATGATGAAGGGCCTTGTGCACCCTTCAGGAAAGGTCATGGAGGCTGAATGAAGCCTGTTTCCTGTATCGAGAAATGGGGGACACAGAAAGGCTTTTGTGCCCAGGAGCCCCACAGGGTCCTGCTTGGTATCACCTCAAATTTTGTCTATTGAGCTCTTTCTGGATTAGAATCCATATGGATTTTCCATATCATGTAGATATTAGCTCTTTGTACAGTCATACTTGACATTTATTCTTCCTAGTGCATTTAAAAAGTTATTTACTTATTTATTTTTGTCCAGTGCATTTTTTGTATTTAAAATTTTTCAGTTACATCTATCGTGAATTCAACAATTTTAAATAGTGATGCTTTTCCTTTGTGATTTTTTTTCTTCTGCATTGAAATACAGACAGATTAATTAAGAGGAATTGAAGGGCTAGTGGTAGGGAGTCCAGTTAGGAAGCTATTATGCCAAAGAGATGATGTCCTGAGGGCCTGGAATAATGAAAGGAGCGGTAGGAATAGAAAAGAGGACATGGATGTAGGAGTTACTACAGAGGTAAAATTTATACGTTTCCATAACCAACTGTAAAATTAGGCAGGGATGTTTGGAGGCTGAGGTTTTAGACAATGGATAGAAGGAAAGAAAACCAGCATTTTAAGCTTTTACCATATTTCAGAAAATTTATGTTTAATCATTCAAAGAATTTATTGAGTACCTGCTATGAGCCTGACATTGTTCTGTGTGCTTGGGATGTATTAGTAGACAAAGCAATGATTCCTGCCCTTGCGTAGTTTACTTTTTGGGGGTGAATACGGATGATAAACAAGCAAAAAATAACAATGGCACATAAGTAAAGTATACAGTACATTAGAAGTCAATGTGATTGATATTCTCTGCTTGCTTCTCTAGATTTATTTTATCTTTTCCTCTTCCTGCCCAGAGCTCTGGAAGTCTGACTTTTACAGATGAATCAATGGGTTCTTTTGCCTTTGGGCCTCCAATTAAGTTTAACCAATGAGAGGCAACCAAAGGAGATCAGAGCCTGGGAGGAGAAAGAGTGTTGTTCTCTCCTCCTGCTGGTCAAAGTGTTGATAACGGCTGGGCTTATCTGGCAACAGGCTCAACTTCTGTAAGATGCCTTCTCCTACAGGTTTCTCAAGGTTCCAGCAAACTGCTTCTCCCTTCCTCGCCGTTTTAGCCAAGACTGGCACTAGAATTCTGCTGTTTCTCACCCTGATGTGTTTCAACATTTGTAGTTAATTTCCCATTTATTTGCCCAATAGCACCTTCAATCCCCTCACCCCCCCATTTGAGCATACCATTTGTTTTCTACCAACCTTGACTAGTGTAAGTGATAAGTACCAGATGAAAAAAAATAACAATAATAGAGCATGGTAAGGGGGGTCAGGATTGTCAGAACTGAGAGGATAATTTGCAATATGAATAGGATGGTTAGTTGGATTTCATTAAAAATGAGACGTTTAAGCAAAACCTGGAAGGAGTTGAAGGCATTATTCAAGTGGATATCTGGGGTAGGATCATTTCAGGCTGAAAGAGCAACTATAGGTAATGTACCAAGAATGGTGTGTCCTATTATGTCAAGAAACAGCGGAAGACTGCAGGGCTGGGGCATAATGAGTGCACTGGATTGTAATAGTAGAAGATCAGAGACCATGCAGGCATTGAAAATCATTGCAAATAATTTGGCTTTTACTCTGAAACTGGGAGTCACTAAACAGTATTAAACAAAGGAGTGACATGATCTGACATACTGAAACAGGATAGCTTTGGATACCTAGTTAAGAAGAGCTGCAGGCAGGCAGAGGGATTGAAGGGAGAACTAGTTGGAGAGGATCATAGTAGTTTTCTTGGAAAATGATGACGACTCTATCCCTTGTGATATCAGAGAATGTGGTACAAATTGGTCAAAGCCTAGGTATAATTTGGGGTATGAGAGAACAGAAAGAGTAGGGGATGACTCCAGGGTTTGTGTCTGGGCCTACTGGTAAGGTGGACTTCTATCACTTCACATAGAGTGCAAGGAGATCAGCTTGGCTTTGGGCATGCAGAATTTGAGATGTATAATTGCTATCTCCAATTGGAAATCACAAGTAGGCAGACAGATATGTGATCTGGAGTAATAAATTGGGAGTCATTACATAGATCTGCAATACAATAGTCCACTTGCCACATGTACTAGCGCATGTAAAGTGCCCAGCAGTCTCATGTGGTTAGCGGTTGTTGTATTAGGTAGTGCACATATAGAATATTTCCACCGTAGAAGAAAGTTCTGATGTCCAGTGTTAATCTAGATGGTATCTCAAGTAATTAGACTGGATGAAATCACCAAGGGAGTAATAAGAGAAGAAGAGAAAAAACTGAAACCTGGGACAATAAAATATTATGGGATCAGACAGGAGATGGAAGCAATAAAGACTTGAAAAGGAGTGGACTTACCTTAGTAAGTCAGAAGTATCTGGTTGAAGTGTATCATTTCATCCTCATTACAAAATTAAGGGGCTTCAATTATTTTCAATATTATTTAGGTGAGGAAACAGGCTCAGAGAGTAAAAGCACATGTTTTCTATCACACAGCTAGTTTTGGAAAAGTTGGGATTTGAGACCAGAAAGAATGGAAAGCCTCCTCTGGGAGGGATCTAGCTGTATGTAAATATGATGATGGTGATTTCTCTTAGACCATGACAGCTGGGGTTTTCTCACCAAAGATGTCTGTTCTGGTAGATTCAGGATGTTGACTCAGGTCTCAAGGATCCACCCAAACCTGTTGAATATATTATACTGACAACAGCTGCCTCCAATTATGACCAGATGAGAGAGAGTGTTTGCTTTCCTCCCATCCAGTTTATTGAAATATAATTGCTATATAGCATTGTTATAGTTTGAGATGTACAACATAACTATTTGATATATGTATATATTGCAAAATGATTACTACAGTAAGTTCAGTTGACATCCATAACCTCACATAGTTACAAACATTTTTTTCTTGGGACCAGCACTTTTAAGATCTACTCTCTTAGCAACTTTCAAATATATAAAACAGCACTGTTAATTATAGTCATCATGCTGTACATTACATGCCCAGAACTTATTCATCTTATAGATGGTACCTTTTGACAAACTTCACCCATTTTGTCCACCTCTTCAGCCACCAATCTGTGCTCTGTGTCTGCGAGTTTGTTTTTTTTTTTTGATTCCACACATAAGTGAGGTTATACAGTATTTGTATTTTTCTGTTTGATTTATTTCATTTAGCACAGTACCCTCCATTATGCATAAGGTTCAATGATGTTGTCACAAATGGCAGAATTTTATTCTTTTTTATGGTTGAAAAATATTCCATGGTGTATATGTATATATCATGTTTCCTTTATCCACTCATCCACTGATGGACACTTCACTTGCTTCCTGAAAACATGTCTTGGCTATTGTGAACAATGCTGCAATGAACATGGAGGTGCAGATATCTTTTCAAGATAGTGATTTCATTCCCTTTGGATATATACCCAGAAGTGGAATTACGGGATCATATGTAGTTATACTTCAAAATTTTTGAGGAACCACTATACTTTTTCCACAGTGGCTGCATCAATTTATATTCCCACCAACAGTGCACAAATGTTCCCTTTTCTCTACATCTTCACCAACACTTTTTACCTCTTGTCTTTTTGATAATAGCCATTCCAAAAGATGTGAGGTGATCTCATAGTTTTTATTTTCATTTCCTTGATGATTAGTGATATTGAGCATCTTTTCTTGTACCTGTTGGCCATCTGTATGTCTCCTTTGGAAAAATGTCTATTCAGGTCCTCTGCCCAACTTTTAATCAGAATTTTTTTTGCTTTTGAGTTGTATGAGTTCTTTATATATTTTGGATATTACCTCCTTATCAGATATATGATTTGCAAATATTTTCTCCCATTCAATAGGTTGCCTTTTCATTTTGTTGATGGTTTCCTTGGCTGTGCAGAAGCTTTTGAGTTTGACGTAATCACACTTGTTTACTTTTGCTTTTGTTGCCTTTGCTTTTGGTGTTAAATCCAAAATATTGTTGTCCAAACATTATTTACAATGGTAAAGTGTCAGTGTTTGCTTTTGAATGGATCATCTTCCCTAGGTTTGTCACATAAGAGGGTACGTGCTTCATCTTAGTGACTCACAAAGTCCTAAGATTGCTACGTAAGGGGCTTAATGTTTTGCCTGATTTGATATTTCTTATTATAAAATCCTTAACATCATTTATGTCTTAGTTTGCATCTCCCTGAAGGCATAGACTGAAATAAGGATTTGGATGCAAGTGACCTATTTGGGAGAAGATCATTTCTGCTTCTGGGAAGCAGAAATGAGAGAGTAAGGAGAATGAAGCAGGGCAAGGAAAAAAGCTAAAAAGGGTTAGTTACCTCCATGGGCAAATGGAGCTTAATCTATGTGGGGTCAGTCTGATTCCCCTGACTCACACTACCCTTAGTCCAGAGTTGACCTTGGGGTAACTACCCATAATTCTGGGGTATGCTTATGTACAATTTAAGCTGTGTTCCCAGCTTCTCCCTGAACCAGAAAAATCAGAGATGCTGCAGCTTGTGTTTGAGGTGAGACACAGGCACTGTGCATGAAACTGTCCACTAAAGCCATACTGAAATCAGGGGGGTGGGAGGTGGCATGCAGCACCTGTAAATGTGTAATACAGTTGGGAACTAGCATAATTTAGCTGTTGGTAGTTACTAATGAATACAGAATTACATTATCCTCCCTTAAAATGATAATGTAAGTATACTGGCCGACACTATCATTTGTCTCTGAGACAAAATAATTACCAATAAAACTTAAAAAGAAACTCTCCACTCTTTCAAATTAGATGCATCATTTTGGAATCAGAGAAATTGGGTTAGAGTGCTAGTTTTGCTGCTTATTTGCTCTCTGACTTTTGGGAAGCTAGTTATTATTACTGAACATCAATATTGTAATCTATACAATAGAGATAAACGTATTTACCTCATGGGATTATTAGAAGAGTTATAGAATACATACACAAACATACACATATGCACACACATCAGGCATGGATTAGGTACTTAATGATTGTTAGTTTTCCTTTCTTTTGAAAAATTGTATTTATTTAATTCATTTTATTCCTGAGCTCCTTTCTTTTTTTTTTTTTTGGTGGTACGCAGGCCTCTCACTGTTGTGGCCTCTCCCGTTGCGGAGCACAGGCTCCGGACGCGCAGGCTCAGTGGCCATGGCTCACGGGCCCAGCCGCTCTGCGGCATGTGGGATCTTCCTGGACCGGGGCACGAACCCATGTCCCCTGCGTTGGCAGGCGGACTCCCAACCACTGCGCCACCAGCTAAGCCCTCTTTCTTCTTTCTGAATGCAAAGTAGAGACATATGTTGATTGGTATCAATGGTGGAAAAACAGAATAAAAGTGATACAAAATTCCATTCGATTAAATGAAGAATATTGGACTTTGATGAATGATTTTGGTATTTAAGTTATGACAAAATGAAAAAAATATATGAACAAAGAAAAATATCGTCTTATCTAAATTTTGTACTAAAAATTCATATACTGCAGCCTAATTTTTCTTTTTATGAGATTTAAAAAGAGGCAAGGAAAAAAAAAGGCAAACTGTATTAGGTAGTACACATACAGAATACTTCCACCATAGAAGAAAGTTCTGAGGTACAGTGCTAATCTAGATGGTATTTCAAGTAATTAGACTGGATGAAATCACCAAGGGAGTAATTTCTACTTCCATTTACTGTAATGGGAATATTGTTGATTATAAGCTTTGAATTTTCTATTAAGTGTCTTCTTATCTCTTTGCTTTATTGAACACTCATTCCTCATTTTTTGTTTATGGCCTTACTATCTAGAGATGAAGAGAGAAAATAAATGCCAACAAGTCTAAATACTGAAAGGTCAGCGTGTTCACACACACAGTGTTTCACTTTTCAGAATGCATTAGCCATTACAAGTCTAGTATCTCCGTCAACTTTCAGATATCAAATTGATGTTGTACCATTTTCTCCCCTGGAGGCAATTTTGAGATCATAAAAGTTGTGCCAAGGACAAGAAAATGGGGCCTGGATGACTCAGAACTGAGAACATGTTCAGTTCATGGGTAGTGAAAAAGAACCAAAGTGCTGGTTTCACTGGCTGCTTGTTTTTGTAGCACTTCAAGTAATAAAACCATCAACATAAATTCTGGGTTGGTTTTGTTCCCCTTTGAACTTTTGCTCTAGGGACTGATGAATCTCTTTGCACAGCTGCGTAAATACTGTGCTGGCATTTGGCACAAATGGGAGGTTGGTCTTAGAAATCTTCACTTGTGAAAAATGAAATAAGCACAGGGGACTGGAACACGTGTGGATTAGGAAAGGAAGAGAGGAGCTGGAGCTCTGCAGTCTGAGATTTTTCTGTAATACATATTTGCTGCTCCTCTTTGCCTAATATATTTTCAGTTGGGTACCTGCCCCTTCTCTACCTCATAATTTTGGTCAAGCTGTCAGGTACCCTGACTTCTGTCCAACAGAGTAGCTACTAGGGGTCCGACAATTGTAAAATCAGAGGCAATAAGAAAAAAAAAAAAAACACCTTGATAAATTTGACTATACAAAATTTTTTTAAATGCATGAAAAAATCATAAGTAAAATCAAAGAAATTTGATAAATTTGGAGAAAATATTTTCAAGGTATATCATATATAAAGGGTTAATAGCTCTAATTCATAATAAACTTTTAAAATTAGAAGGGGAAAAAATGTAGTAGAGATTAGAAAGAAGATATAAACAGATAATTCACAATAAAAATAGACGTTAAACATAAAAACGTTTCTAATTTCTTTACATCTTTGCCAACATTTACCTTTTATTGTTTCGATAACTGCTGTGAGATGGTATCTCATTGTGGCTTTGATTTGCATGTCCCTAATGATTAGTAATATTTAGTATCTTTTCACACACACACACACACACACACACACACACACACACACATATATATTCATTTATATGGCTTTTTAGCCATTCCCCACCTGTTGACTCTCTATCAGCCAGGGCTCTCCATTAGCTCAGCTTGCCTGCCAGAAAATAATTAAATTCAGTAAATATGTGATCCCTTCCCATGGACTGGTTTATCCAAGTGCCTCAAAGTCCTTTCAGAAATACCATAAACACTATAGGTTACAAATTGTAGGCAGAATTTTATCACACTCAATAATCTCTTCTACCTTCCGTCTCAGTTAATAGCATATTCATCTTCCTATTCCTTTTAGAAACCCTAGAATCACCTTTCATTTAAACTTTTCTTAATATTCTCTATGAAGTTACCAAATGTTGTATAGTCTTACGATTTCAGCCTTATCACTTGCCTCCAGATTCATAGTCTACGTTTTCCTCCTGCTTTGTTTATGGTTCTCCTGCTATTCAGTCAGATAATCACAATGACCCAGTCCTTCTACTGCAATATCAGTGGGGTCCAGTCCATGACATTCAAATAAAGATCTTATCATTATTCATCTATAAACAAGTTCCTGACAGTTCCCTGTTCCCCTAGTGGATACAGAGAAAACTCCTTATCATGGTATACAAAGGTCTCCCCAATCTGGTATCAACTATCTTTCTAACCTTATCCTTTGCCCTGCAGTCAATGTATTCAAATTCACAATGTTGCTCTTTCCAGAGCTCCCTGTGTTTTGGTCTGCATATTGCTGTTGTCTACACCTATAATACTTTCTTTTTCTTTTCTAACTGGAAAATGCTTACTCATCTTTCATAATCCATCTTAAATAGCCCCTCTGAGGTTTTTTCTCTATTCCCTCTATTCCCAACCTGAGCAGGTTAAATCATTCTCTCTTTTCTCCATAACATCGCCACACATTTTGTTATTATCAAACTCATCAATTTATATTGTGATTTTTATGTCGTTTTTCTCTAGTAGACACCTAGCAAAATTATGGGGTTCAATAAATGTTAAGTTGAATGAATATAAATGAATGAGTGCCTGAGACATAAGGGAAGTATTTTTGCTGTAGAAGAAAATCTTCTGCTACCACTCACTTGTGCACTAAAATACAAAATAGTCTACTCTGATTATGAGGATGGCTGTTCTCAAGTAATTTATATGACTTCTATGTGGTAAATAAACTTACTTTCAAATCTGAGTTCATTCTTGGTATGCATTTTGCCAGGACACTTTCTAAATTCTAAACCACATTCCTCTCTATAGCAGTGATATGAAATGGCTCTAGGAAACTACACATTTAAATAATGACTTAAGTCAGATGGTAAGAATAAGAAACTATATTTTATTGGTCCAATTAATTTAATAAGCCCTTTAGTTTCCATAATAGAAAATTAGAATTATATAGAAATAGAATTATATATATATATAGCTTTTGATAATATTATATAATATTTCACTTTAAACATGTTATGCTTTTGAATGTAAGTTACTGTGAAACTAACTGGAGAAAAACACCACCACCTCATCAGACTCTCAAGGGTTGAAAATCTTTTTCCTCTATATAGAAACTATATTCCTGTAGAAACTATATTCCTCTATTAGAAGTAGATGGCACCATTTTCCAGGCTGAAATTATAAGCCAGTACACCTCCAGGCATTTCTCAATGGAGAAACTGAAAGGTAATCACATTTGCACAACTCTGTGTGCCGTAAGCTTGACAGATTTGAGTGCACTGTATTGTTTTCTGAGAGATTATTTATACTCTTATCTTTAAGATACAGAGATCCTTACTCTGACCTGGCTTTTTAAAGGATTTGCACTGAGACAGCACCTGCATCTGTAAAATGTTCAGGGAGGAAAGCCAGGTTTGTTTAATGTCTTATATGCTCTTCAGGTACTTAGACAGAGAATGCATTTTTTCATGTTTCTTTTTATTTACAAAAGTCTCATCATTGTGACCTTATATAAGGCTGTTTATACATATTTGTGTGTGTAGGTATGTGTGTGTGTGTACATTCAAGACAACACAGATGTTTGCGTGTTGCTACAGAAATGTTTTGTTACATGCTGTCTTACATTATTAACAGCCTCTGGATTTGTATTTTGCTTTTCACAGTTGAACTTGTGATTAAGGCTAGAAAGGCATGATGAATCCTTGTGCAAAGTGATGAAATTATAAAATTGCAGTGGCTTAAACTGATGTTCACAACACTTAATTCATTTGGCTCTAAACCAGGCTTATTCATAAATTTCTTGTACTTGAAGAGTCGGCAGACATTTAATATGCGTAACTTTTTTCTTTCCAGGTATAGTTTGATCTTGACATCGACTAAAAAATAAACCAAAATAAACTAAGGGAAAAGAAATCTGTTGTTTTTTTGTTTTTTCAAAGTCTCCCTTGCATTCTCTCTCCAAGAGGGTATGAAACCTAATTATGTATTTTCTAGGAAGCAGTGATCATCCCATTGAAAAGTGAAACATCCAGACAGTCTATGAGACCTAACAGTCCAGTGATATGCTGCGAAGGGAATTTTATATATTTGACGTTTTCTTTGCATTTTGAGGACTGCATTTAAGAAAGGAGACTTTAGTGTAGTCTCAGAGATGACGTGAAAAATGCCTCCAGGCCTCCTAAAAGTTTTAATGACCTGAGAAGGTTTCTTAACTTTTCCTGCTGGTATTAGTGTTTCAGCAAAGCACTTGATACTTGGGAGCTTCACTGACCCAGAGAAATACAAGACCAGATCCAGGGATTACACGTTCCATTTTTATTAAAAGTACTCTGTTCTTTCAGAATCTATCTGAATCTTTGTGTGCTGAGAGACCTCAGCAGATTAAAGCTTTCTAGAAGGATTTCATTGAGGAAGAGGGTTGAGATACATATTTTCATAGCAAAAGGTGTTTGAAAGGATACCTATTTTCTTCTGAAGCCTTAACATGCATATTTACTTACTTAGTGTGAAGAAAATACCACCGTCTCATCCCTGGTAAGATGAGATGAAATTAATTTCATATGGGATAACTTTTTCTTCTATAATGAGAAAAGAGAGTGAAATATAAATGTCTCTGGGGCAGGGGGCATTTTGATTCAAGTTCATACTAGGGTATAAAAAAAAAGTTTTCCCAAGAGCAGTTTCTGATGGATGGAAGAAGAGTAAAGAGAGCAAGAATACACTAGATGGAAGGAGGAAAAAATATCATAAAGTTGGGGGAAATAAAGAGGAATGGGCTGAGAGGCTGGAGTACTCACAAGCCAGCTATGATGACAATTTTATAGATGTGTACTCTGGCCTCTCCACACTGCTTATGCTTAAAGCTGGCTATCAACTCTGTGACTAGATCCATGGCTAGTATTTAAATATTAGCCTCATAGATGGCTAGGAGTATTTGCTAAAATAGTGCTAGACTAGGGCTGACTGTGGTAATTTTTCCCCCATATAGAATTTGGGCACATTAAAAAAAAATCATCCTTGAGGACATCCTTCTAAATACCTCTTTCTACTTGAATTTGCCATTCATAGGACAACACAGTGCCTAGAAAATTCATATTTCAGCTCACTTGGCAATTAACTAATTATATTTAAAGATGGGGATCATGGTTCTTTTAGACCTCTTAGAGCCACTTGGACATAATGGAAAAATCCAGGAACCAATTAATACATACGAGAAACATAGCATATTTATATGAACATAAACATATTTTTAAATTGTAAGATAAAATACAATAGGCTTGGTCCTATTGGTGAGAAAATCATTATTAGCAAAGTGTCATTTAAATGTGATGATTTACCTTAAACTATTTACAATTCTGTTCTCATTAGAGATTTTTATAATTGCGCGGTCTACGTTTTGTTTAATATTTATTTACTTTGGGTGCGCCAGGTCTTAGTTGTGGCACGTGGACTTCTTAGTTGCAGCTTGTAGACTCTTAGTTGTGGCTTGCGGGCTCTTAGTTGCGGCAGGCATGCGGGATGTCTTTCCTTGACCAGGGATCGAACCCAGGCCCCCTGCATTGGGAGCACGGAGTCTTACCCACAGGACCACCAGGGAAGTCCCTGAGTAGTCTACTTTCTTTTCCGTTTAGGGGACTCAAAATTATGAAACCAGGAGCCTGTGCTAGGATTTCTCACCACCTTCCTTTGAGGCCTTTGCTCAGTCCCCTTAGTTCTTTCCTCTCCATTCTCCTCAACAGAGGAACTGCTGCTATCTCTACTGAGTCATAATAAGTGAATTTGAACACAGTTTAAAGTGGACAAGGCACCACTCACTAGTCAGCTTTTCTCATTTTCCTTGGTCTCCTTAGCCTGTCTTTAAAGGTGCTAATAATGAGAGCAAATCTTCATTCCACAATTTTTTTTGAAGTCTGCTATTTCCAAGGTACTATGCTAGAATCCAAAAATAGAATATTCTTGTTTTCCGAAAGCTGAAAGCTGGGAGCTGGGAGTGGGGAGGGGGGGTAGTTAAAATACATTCATAAATAACTTGGATACATAAGCTGAACATAATACAGAACAATGAGATATTTACTGAGTATTTACTATGTGCTGTATACTCTGCTAGGTGCTGTGAGTCATTAAAAAAAGTGAGTGGAGCCCGTGAATTAACTGGAGAGATGGTGCATACACACATGAAACACAGGCTGGTAGGAACCAAGATAAGTAGAATCTGATGAGAAGACATCAGAGAGCTAGATTTATGGTAAATATGTAATAAATGTTTAGAGGTTGTTTAAAGAAAATTGGGACTAAGCAAGGACTATGGAATAGCTTTAGCTGGTGCTTTAAGAATGACAGTCTGGTACAGTAGGGGAGGAAGCACTCTGGGTAAGGAAGTGATGGGAGCAAAGGTAAAGAATTAGGTACGTACTGGCATGACTGGAAATGAGAGAGGCTAACGGGAGAAATACAAGCAGGGGGCAAGAAGGAGACCTGGAGGTCAGGCAACTTGTCCAAGGTTGTAGAGCTAAAAATAAATGGGGTTGGGATTTGAACCTGGGATGTCTGATGCTGACTCCCCTGGGTGGGAGGTCAAAATTGAGGCAGCCTTCATTATGGAAAACAGTATGGAGTTTCCTCAAAGAGTTGCCATATGATGTAGCAATCCCACTCCGAGGCATATACCCAAACAAAACTATAATTCGAAAAGACACATGCACCCCTATGTTCATAGCAGCAATATTCACAATAGCCAAGACATGGAAACAACCTAAATGTCCATCAACAGATGAATGGGTAAAGAGGATGTGGTACATTATATACAATGGAATACTACTCAGCCATAAAAAAGAATGAAATAATGTCCTTTGCAACAACATGGATAGACCTAGAGATTATCATACTAAATGAAGTAAGTCAGAAAGAGAAAAACAAATACCATATGATATCTTATATATGGAAATACCATATGATATCTTATATATGGAATCTAAAATGTGACACATATGAGCCTATCTACAAAATAGAAATAGTCTCACAGATACAGAGAACAGACCTGTGATTGCCAAGGGGGAGAAGGGATGGGGAAGGGATGAATTAGGAGTTTTAAATTAGCAGATGCAAATTATTATAAATAGAATAGATAAACGACAAGGTCCGACTGTATGGTACGGGAAAATATATTCAGTACCTGTGATAAACTATAATGGAAAAGAATATGAAAAAAAATATATATATATATATAACTGAATCACTTTGCTGTACAGCAGGAATTAACACAACATTGTAAATCAACTATACTTGAATAAAATAAATTTTTAAAAATTGTGGCAGCCTTGAATTTGGGCACAGGGATTTGAGTTTAATTTTGTAGATACCTGAGGATTTATTCAATGTTATTTTCTTGCCTTTCTACTATAAACATTAGCAGCTGCTTTAATATTGGAAAAGAGTACTCAGAATTGAGAGAACTCAGCTTTCTGAAATGATGGTCTTGTAAATGACCTCAAGTACTGGGAAGTAACTTTTTTAACTTTCAAAATTCTAATGTTCCAATATGTGATAAGTAACACAAAATTCTGTGATATTGTTGGGTTTCTGCTGAAGACTTTCATAAAAGGAACACTTTTAAGCTGAGATGTGACTTGTTTGAGGTTCTTATTATGCGGAAAACTTATTTCTAGAATTTCAACTAAACCTAAGACGTGAGTGTTTACAGGTTGATTTGTGTCTCCTCAAAGTTCATATGTGGAAGCCCTAACTCTTAATGTGACTGTATTTGGAGAGAGCGCCTTTAAGGAGGCAAATAAGGCTAACTGAGGTTATAAGGATAGGACCCTAATCTGATAGAATTTGGTCCCTTAGAAGAAGAGGAAATAACACTCAAGCTCACTTTCTTTCTCTCTCCTCTTGCACACAGGAGAAAGGCCATGTGAGGACACAGTGAGAAGGTTTGCAATCCAAGAAGAGAGTTCTCGCCATAAACCAGCCCTGATGGTGCCTTGATCTTGGACTTGTGGCCTCTAGAACTGTGAGAAAGTAAATGTTTGTTGTTTAAGCCACCCAGGTATTGATATTTTGTTATGGCAGCCCTAGCAGAATAAGACAGTGAGAAAAAAGTAGGAAAGAGAAAAAAGGAGAAATAAAACAGAATTCTCTCTCTCAAATTAATAAAAGGAAATTGAGGGGAAATACAATATACCTAGAAATATGTTATCATTTAAGGAGGCATTATTAGGTCCTAACTTAGAAAGCTCATCTTCATAGGCTGTCTGGATTGACATACTGTGAAACATCAGGAAGTAAGTTAACTGATTTTCTTGGAAAGAGAAGTCACCATGAAAATTATGGACGGTGTCACTTGGGGTTACCTATGTTTAAAAATAAATGTTAATTGTGGCCAATGAGAAATATTTGAAAACTATTGGCCATTTTTTGTTTCACTCTGCTGTAGTTTATTAACACAAGTTTTAATTAACTCCATTGGCAGTATTATTTTTCTCTTGCAGCAGCTGACTAAAAAATCTAGGGCAAATTCTGGCAATAATTGTGTTGAATCTCTTCAGGGAAAAAGTGAGAGCGATAATACTTATAAAACTTTGCAATGGTTTGCGTTAGAGTTTTTCAAAGACTGAATATTTTCACTTTTTACTCCTTTGAAAGCAAGTAAACCTGAGTTGTCTGAACGGGAAGAAAAGTTTCACTTTTCACATGGGGAACTTCTTAAAAAGAGAGAAATTCTTTTGAGGAAGATGCAAATTCTTGGGTATCTGTGTGTCTAAGCTTACCTATTAGCTCAATGTTGGGTGATGTGGCACCTTTCCTATTCCTGTATTCACAAATACTGAAACTGTGCCTCTGCACTGCAATGAAGACATGACAGCTTATACTCTTCTATAGTTTCAAAGACTCTGGAAAAAAACAATCTAGGCCATGCCCATATATAATAAAGGGCTTTAAAATTTTTTTCCAGGTTCATATAAAGCCATTTAAATCATTTGGTTCCTCTTATAAAAATACAGAAAATTGAATGTCTTGCTCTATAGAATAGATAATACATAAATTTGAAAGAAAGCATAAATGATTTTATGCTGATATAGTCTTTCAATATTGCTAATTTCTTCTTTTATATTTCTCCCTCTTACATTTAAGGTAAATAAAATTGCCAGTTTGGTACAGGGATTTAAACCAAGCTTCCAACTGTGAAAAAAAAGTTTTTAATTTGATTTCTGATACAGTTGGAGGTTTATTCATTATACATTTCTGGATTTTATGTTATTTAAAATTACTTCTCCACATAGTACTGGCTATCAATCTGTATAATAACTTTGTCTGTCATGCTGCTGTAATCAGATTTTTTAGATTTACTCTTTTATTTTGAAACATATTTCCATTATTTCCATTCAGGTAAATTTATTGGGTACCTGATAGGTAAAGTTCAATAATGAGTTCTAATTATTTCAAGCAAAGTAGAACATTTCACATGATTTCAAAGTTTCCTGTAGGGAAAATGAGTCTTATATGAGCGTGGATTGTTTTTGGCTACTCATCATCCAAGGATCCAAACATCTTTCTTACTATGGGATAGCTCTAACAGTGGTGGTAAGCAGGGCCCTACCTCTCACTATAGAAGTGAAAGAGGTACATAGTTCTTTGGCTTCCTGGAAGCTAAAGTATAAGCAAGTATCACAGGCTTGGCTAGGTAGACACTATGAACATTTAATATTAAGGGAATCATTCAAAAATAAGGGAGTTGAGTTTCCTTATAGAGTTGTCACAGTGAATTTTCAGGGGCAAGTGTCCACTGCTAAATTGGTGTTAGAGATGACAGCATCCATCCAGACCGCTCCTGTGTGCTATCTCGGCTACACCTTGGTTTCCTTTATTTCTTCTCATCCTTTATATCTTTCCAGTGTTTCTCTTTCCAGTGAACTCTCTATTATCCTTTCCATAAATTTGTTTTATGTTTAATGAGAGTGGATTTCAGATATTTGCAATCAAGTAGCATGACTATTACCTTCCATCATCAGGGATTATTATTTTTTTAAACTGTAGGTGAAATTAACTAAAGTAGTGATAACTTTCATTTGTACAGTCCTGTATAATATTTTTGAAGCACTTCCACATTCTTATTTAATTTTATCCTAAGGAGATTACTATGAATTGGTCAGGAACTAGTATCTCTGAATGATAAAACAATAAGCTATGGCATGGAAATGTTAAATGACTTGCCTAAGGACACCTACTCAGGCATAGAGAAGAATTTATAAGCCAGAGTGCCTGACTCTCAACATCACCTTCTCATATTTGTTTCATATTAGCTGATATCAGGATTGTGCTAATAAAAATCTTAAAACCCTAAAAGAATAGCCTAGATAAAATTTAACTCAGCATATATTTATTGACTAAATTTCTAACCTGCATAATTTATTTTTTTTAAAGCAATAAAAACAGAGCTTCCCTGGTGGCGCAGTGGGTGAGAGTCTGACTGCCGATGCAGGGGACACAGGTTCGTGCCCCGGTCTGGGAAGGTCCCACGTGCTGCGGAGCGGCTGGGCCCGTGAGCCATGGCCACTGAGCCTGCACGTCCGGAGCCTGTGCTCCACAACGGGAGAGGCCACAACAGTGAGAGGCCCACGTACCACAAAAAAAAAAAAAAAAAAAAAAAGCAATAAAAATAAAATTATTAACTGGTGAGTAAAGCTGTCTCTACTCTTCTAGGAACTTACTATTGAATCAAGGAGGTAGATCTACATAAATAACATATTTCAATAGGTACTTATGGGGTCTGGAAAATTCTTGAGGCGTAACTTCTGAAATGAATGAAGGAGCTAAGTGAAGGGTGTGTGGCAGGATTTCTTCAGGGGAAATCATGGAGTTGGTTTTGTAGGAACTTAGCAAAGAGTGTGCCCTGAGAGAAGAAAATGGAGATGGGATTTAAGACTAGGTCATAGTGAGCCTTGAAAAAGCCTTACTTTTGAAACGTATTCTCCAAGACAGCAGTTTCAAGCAATCTCCAAGGAAGTGTTGACCTGACACAAATAAACTGCCAGATATTTCTCCAGCAAAGATAGGTTTATTCAGGATCAGCAGAGAATTGCAATTTGGACTCTGCAACCATGGTCATCTACCTGTAAGTCCCTGTAGGCAAGGGATGGAGAACACTTTTATAGAGATAAAAAGTAAGTTGGGAGGGCTACAGGAAACAGAGTCCATGGCTTTCCATTGGCTGAGTCCTTGCCAGGAAAGAAGAGGCATCTCTTTTCTTCTTGTTGGGCTCTGCTGTCATTGCAGAACATGAGAGATCCTCCTCTGTCCTCCCAACTCTATTTAATTGGTGTTTCTGTTTGTCAGATTTTTACTGAAGTTTGTTAAAATGTGGTTTCCCGGACCTCCTTTGCAGAAGTTCTTATTTTTCTGCCTGGGGTAGAGCCTAGAATTTTAACCTTAACAATAACAAATTCAGGTAGTGTGCAGATGCTCCCCAGTGAGACAATCAGCTTATGTCTTGTAATACATTGTTACTGTTCATGTAACTTCTAATAGGTCTAAATGTATGAAAAAGGGGCAATGAAACAGCCTACCCTCACTCTTGCCTAATATCATTGTCAAGTAGTATTCACTTATTCAGGTGTGTAATGGGTTCTGTCCAGGAGTTGGAGGGGTGGTAGAGGACAAAACAAAGTGCCTGCAAGCTTGTGTCCTAGTTGGAGGCAGGGTAGAGACTATTTTGTATCTTATATCTTCATTACAAGAACAGGAGATGTGTCGATGGAGGGGTATTGTTTTCATAGCAGTGATCAGGAAAGGGCTCTCTCGTGTGATACTTGAGCAAAGTCCTGAAAGACTTTGACATGAGGAGGGAGTCAATCTGAGCAGGAAACTTCCAGGCTGAAAGTACAGTAAGTATGAAGACCCTGAGGAGGAATTTGTGGTGGGAAAACAAGAGTCCAGTGTGGTTAAAGAGGAGGAGAAAGGAAAGGAGCTAAAGAGAACCAGTTTAAAGATGTAAAGAATGTCTGCTCTTTTATGCTGTGGTAAGGTGGTCACTGTGTTCTCAGTATCATGGAGAGAGAATTTTGAGCAGGTGATTTATGATTTTAAACAATCACTTTTGCGCTCTGGGGAGAAGGGACTGTTGAGAAAGCAGAGTGTTGAGAGGTGATGGTGGCCTAGACCAGGCTGGCCTTGACTGGCATGGCTATAATGGTCCTTCAACCCAATTACATGATATATGTCTTCAAAATATGTTTAGGGGGCTTCCCTGGTGGCGCAGTGGCTGAGAGTCTGCCTGCCGACTCTCAGGGGACGCGGGTTCGTGCCCCGGTCTGGGAAGATCCCACATGCCGCGGAGTGGCTGGGCCCATGAGCCATGGCCGCTGAGCCTGCGCGTCCGGAGCCTGTGCTCCGCAACGGGAGAGGCCACAGCAGTGAGAGGCCCACGTACCGCAAAAAAAAAAAAAAAAAAAAAACATGTTTAAAGGGTTCTGTGGTATTTTCCAACATTGACAGCCAAGTCTCTGGTTCTCTGGACACCAACTATGTCCTACAATGCAATTCAGTTCTGGTAGTAACTCCTTGGATTTAGCACCAGAGTCCACAGATTTAAGGGCTCAGACCCACAGGAATGTCCTCACTTTAGATGCCAGCATAAATATTGGGTCCCCAGGTTACATACATTCTGTCCAACTTGGCTGCAAATTGGGGTTTCCACCCCCCCCCCCCAAGTTCAATAATTGGGTAGACTGTCTCATAGAACTCAGGAAAACAGTTTACTTTCTATAACTACAAACAATAAACAGGGGACATGGAGGTGCTTTTGTACCTGGGAGGGCCCACAGATCCCTGCTCTGTTTCAATCCCTGCTTTTCTTTGATACTGTTCAATCCTGAGGGTAACAGAGGTGGGACAAGAAAAGGAAAAGTTTTGGACAGAGAGGTTTATCATAAACTCATCAGGGGAACTCAGTTTTAGTGGAACTTGGTTTCACAGGCAAATGGAAGAGATGCATAGGGCAAGTTATAGGGGAAGGGGCATAAAGTTTCCCTGCCATCTCACTGTGCAACACCATCCCAACATCTGGATGTGTTCACCAACCTGGTAGTTCTCTGAACCCCATCATTTAGGAGTTTTTATGGTGTTCCCATTACATAGGAATGATTGATTAAATTATTGACCATTGGTGATTGAACCCAATCTCCAGCCCCAGAGGTCTGAGGGGAGGGCTGAAAGTTCCAGTCCTCTGATCATGTGATTGGTTCCTCTGGCAACCATCCCCCATCCTGAAGCTACCTAGGAACCCAGCAAGAGTCACCTCATTAACATACACTCAGGTATAGTTGAAAGCAGCTTGTTACAAATAACAAAAGGTGTTGCTATTACCACTATCACTCAGGAAATTCCAAGGATTTTAGAATGTCTGTGTTAGGAACTTAAGAGAAAGACCAAATATGTGTTTACTGTAAGTACAAATAATGGTGGAATCACATGTTGGCTGAAAGCCAGCCCACTTTAGGGATACATTTCTTTAATACTGTATTGCTTTTGACACCCCAGAGTTCACACTATGTAGATGGCTATGTACGAAGGAAAAGGAACATTTTTAACATTTTTATAAAAGGACACTTTATAATTTCTATAATTTAAAATAACATCCATTAGGAAATATCATATTTACTCTAAATTCTTCTTGCTGAGGTCCAATCTACTGCTTTCTCTAGAACCATATGCTTGTTTTACAGGATCTAATAAAATGATCTCATAATTATGTTAGGATTTCAGCTGCTTTACATGAGATAGTTCTATTTGTGGAATTAATGTCGATTCCAGTTATATTAGAGAACATGTCTCAAAATCACGAAAGGAGATGAAGATGGCCATAACATTTATAGAGCAAGAAGGGCAATTTGACTTAACCTACAATAATAGTCACTGAATGTTAGTGTTTTTCAGTAATGATACAGGAAACAAACTTATTTATATGTTGTTAAATGCTTTGCACAAATGAGAGAATTGACGTATGTGTTAACTGTAGAAATAGGTAAGCTTTTAAGACTGAGAGAATGGATAGAAATAAAAGCGATCATGCACTTCTGTGAACAGAAATGCAGTTGCCAATGATAACGATTCCATTCAGTTTGAGAAACTGTGATACAATGTTCACCACGTTGAAAACTGAAAGGTCCAATCTGGCATTATCTATGGCACATATCCAGTGATATGGGCCAAAGAGGACTTAGTGTGACATCTTAGAGTATCTATGAATTTATGAAAGAAAAAAGTGGGATGGTTTTTAAGTTAGGTAAAATTGTAACAGAACATTCTCTTCCCCGGTATAATAAAACTGGAAATGAGACAGGAGGGAAGAGAGCAGGGCACAACCATCAAAAGAATGACATAGCCGTTGAAGATATGACATAAACTGGTTAGAACCAACTAGGCCCAAGGTGGCGGAAGATGCAACTTCCAGTGGACCTTGAGCCTCATTATGCATTCATTGTAATACATTAGCTTAAACGACACACACACAGGCGCCACGATAGTTCCGAGGCTGAGCATAAAAGGCCAAAAAGTGGGCTGTGGCCTAATTCCTGGAAATCCCCACCCCTTCCCCATAATAGTTGGAATAATCCTCTCACTCATCAGCCTATGAAATTACTCAGCCCATAAAAACTACCACCCCTGCACCAGGCCACCCTTGCCTTATAAGATGGCCCACACTCTGTGTCTCTCTCTAAATAAATCTGCTTTCACTTTACTATGGCTCCCTCTTGAATTCTTTCCTGCGTGAAGCCCATCCCAGGGACTCACCTGAGAACTGACACATGTGGTCTTCTCCCCCTCCCCCATTTTTCCTTTGATTATAAAACTGTAGCCCACTTAGTTACCGGGGCAGAGCCCTCTTGTTTGTCCACGTATATCCTTCACAAGCATCCTATATTAATAAATCTACTTTTTACCTATCACTTTGTCTCTCGCTGGATTCCTTCTGCAGCGAACCGTAAAGAATCTGAGCTTAAGTCCTGAGACAAGTTGTGTGGTTTCAGTTGGAAGATTGTGGGTTCAAGTCCCTATGTGAGGTGCAGTTTCAGAAGGAGAAGAAATAGCAAGATGCGGTCATGTTTAAACTGGCACGTTTTACTTTCTGTCTTGGAGGTTGGGCGGTTCGGAGAGGAGGCGAGACGGTGGGGCTAGAGAGGCTGTTCTGGCGGCTGCAGGCGTGGCCGGAAGTGCTGGGTCCCGAGCTAGAGCTCGAAACCTCGTGTGCAGGTATTCTACCTCTAGTTTCTTCGCAGGCTGTGTCAGAGTGGAGCTGAGCCGTCTGGACGATTCCAGGAGAGCATCTCACTGTTTTCGCAGACTTGCTGGCCTTGTGGCTATGACTGCGTGTTCTCTATCACTAAGTGGCCGTCAGCACCCCAAGAAGCAGGAATGAAAGTGGTGCTTTCTCCGGCCCAGGGTTTCAGGACACAGTCCCAGGCTGCCTATGGTTATGAGGCCGACTGAGGGTGTGAGGGGCCTTCACACCTCACTGCAAACTTTGCGCTCGTTGTAACATACAAAGAAACGACGCCTGGAAATTTCCAAACAACAGTTTTTTCCTCAATTTCTTCCTTAACTTTACGGAACAAGAAGCTGAGTAGGGCCCAATATAGGGGCTGCTTTCTTTTCTACTCCCCTCGTATGAATATACATCTATGTGTAAGTATGTATATATATTTCCTATGGGGAAAAAACCCTATGATTAATTTTAATCTCTTTAATGCACAGTGTAAGGTTAGTTGTAAGGAGCTCAGTATTAACCGGGTAATCGTTAAGAGCTCAGGCTCTGGAGTGTGACTGCTGGGTTTTCAGCCATCGTTCTACAGCTTGTTAACCGTGGGACCTTAGGGGATGTTAAGGACTGAATGTTCTTGTCTCCTCAAAATTCATATGCTGAAGTCCTAATTCCCAGTGTGGCTATGTTTGAGGATGGGACCTCTAAGGAAGTAATTAAGTTTAAATGAGGTCATATGGGTGAGGCTCTGGTCCAATAGGCTTAGTGTCTATATAAGGGACACCTGAGAGTTGTTCCCTTTCCCTCTCCTCCTGTCTAGGATTCAGCAAGAAGGCAGCTATCTGCAAGTCAAGAAGAAAGCCCTACCTGAAACTGAAGCAGCTGGAACCTTGATCTTGGACTTCTAGCTTCCAGAACGGTAAGAAAATAAATTTCTGCTGTTTAAGCACCGCAGTCTAAGGTATTTTGTTATAGTAGCCTGAGAAGACTAATACAGAAAAATTATTTAATTCTCTCTGCCTTAGTTCCCTTACTGTAAAATGAAGGTAACAGATAGGCCCACTTCCTAGTGTTGCTTTGATGAGCTGAGTGTAAGAAGCTCAACTAATGTTAGTTATTCATATTATAATTATTGAGAATGCAGTTTACTGTTGTCTTTATGCAAGTAGAATAGAATGAGCTAATTTGGTGAATGAGTGGTTTTTTTAATGAATTAAACTCATTAGGTATAAGTATTTATACATATTTTGTATGTAGAAGAATGTACATGAACCTGAGACAGATTTAAAGCTTTGTCAAAGAATGCTAAAAAGAGAGGTCTGTGGAATGTAAGAAGAGTAAATTAAACAAATTTTTTTTGATATGAATTTTGACTTTTTTTGAAGGTGTGACTCAAATGTGACCAAACAGACTTAGGTGAATATCGTTTTGAAATTTTCAAGGTTCTTAAACTGTACCCTAGATAACTAAATGCAAATTGTTAGTCTGAGATCTTTTCTCAGACAATGACAAGGAGAAAAACAAAAAGAGTATAGACTGTATCGTTCATTTAAATATTTTAGCCCCAAACTTCAATCTGAAATTTTGACTGCAACGAGCTCTTTTAGTGTCCTGGAGACAGAGATTCATTCAATTTAGCAAAGCAAAGGTCAAGTCAATTATTTGTTGTCCTAGAGAGGCAATTGAATAATTGATTTAGTTAATATTATGTTTCTTGGGCTTCCCTGGTGCCACATTGGTTAAGAATCCGCCTGCCAATGCAGGGGACACGGGTTCGAGGCCTGGTCCAGGAAGATCCCACATGCCGCGGAGCAACTAAGCCCGTGCGCCACAACTACTGAGCCTGTGCTCTAGAGCCTGTGAGCCACAACTACTGAAGCCTGTGCTCCTAGAGCGCGTGCTCGGCAACAAGAGAAGCCACCGCAATGAGAAGCCTGTGCACCGCAACAAAGAGTAGCCCCTGCTCACTGCAACTAGAGAAAGCCCACACTCAGCAACAAAGATCCAGTGCAACCAAAAATAAATAAAAATAAAAAATTAAAAAAATATATTTCTTTAATCTGGTAATGACTGTGAATTTTAGACAAAATCTCAATGAAATCAGAATTTTTCTTCCTACTAGTTAATACCTCAACACAGTGACACATGTCGTTTTATAGACAAATTGCTTACTGCAGTAGGTTCTTTAATAAAGCGTTTGGGACCTAGAATTGAAAGTAGATGTGCTTGTATGGGTTGGGCAGGAATGGGGGGTGGGGAGGAGTCAACTGTCTTCAGACATTTGACTGACTGAACTAACAAAGTTCCTACTATTCCTAAAAAAATTCCTAGGTTGTTGCTGATGGCTTTGCAATTCTTATAAGAAAATAAGAAACCCGAGGGTACAGGAAGAATATTGATAAAAAATCAGAGATAAGGTAGGTAAAGCAGATTTCTCTGAAAAACATATCTCTTTTTTAATCATGTCTCTCCCTCTTAATTACCAAATCTGGTTAGTTAGAGGTAGAATAAGAAGAAAGTAGGAGAGAGATGGTGAATACAGAATTTCATTGTCATCAGTAAATAAGTTGTATGTGTCTATTTATATGTTTTACTGTCATCTTATGAAACTGAGGCTTAGTAGCAGGAAATTCTATAATGAATCATAAATATAAGAGTATTTTAATAGTATAAATTGTATTCTCATGATGCTTATAGTAGAATAGTAAAGTCTTTTAATAAGCTCTAGAGAAACCTTAAATGTAAAACCAAGTAATGAAAAACTATAGGTTTAAAATAAAACACTATAACAATGTAATCTGTTTGGCATCTTAAGTTATCTAACTTAGTCTTATAAATTCAGTGTGTAATTATATAATTCCTTTGCCTAGGAAAAAGATAATTTTTTAAGGAATATTTATTGTGTGCTTATTACATGTCAGACATTGCTGGCATTTTAAAAAAATTTTTATTGGAGTATAGTTGCTTTATTTATTTATTCTGTTAGTTTAGCATATATGTGGAATCTAGAAAAATGGTACAGATGAGCCGGTTTGCAAGGCAGTAATAGAGATAGAGATGTAGAGAACAAATGTATGGACACCAAGGGGGGAAAGTGTGGGGGGTGGGGGGGGGTGGGATGAATTGAGAGATTGGGATTGACGTGTATACACTGATGTGTATAAAATAGATAACTGATAAGAACCTGCTGTATAAAAAATAACTAAAACAAAATTCAAAAAATATATAAATGCAATAAATAAATATTCTGTTAGTTTATACTTTACATACAACATTCTTTTTTTTTAATTTTTTAAAAATTTATTTTATTTATTTTTGGCTGTGTTGGTTCTTTGTTGCTGCGCGCAGGCTTTCTCTAGTTGTGGCAAGCGGGGGCTACTCTTCGTTGAGGTGTGCGGGTTTCTCATTGCGGTGGCTTCTCTTGTTGCGGAGCACGGGCTCTAGGCGCATGGACTTCAGTAGTTGTCGCGCACAGGCTTAGTTGCTCCACGGCATGTGGCATCCTCCCTGACCAGGGCTCAAACCTGTGTCCCCTGCATTGGCAGGCAGATTCTTAACCACTGTGCCACCAGGGAAGTCCCAGCATTCAGTTTTGAGGGGTCTTCTGGAGGCTGCAAGTCCAAGATGAAGGTGTCAGCAGCATAGTTCCACCTGAGGCCTCTCTCTTTGGTGTGCAGATGGCTGCTCTCTTAATGTGTCTTCACATGACCTTCCCTCTGTGGCCGCACTTCCTTGATGACTCCAAAAGACAATTCTTAAAAAGTTCTTTCTCACTTAAGTTATTATGAATAAGAAAATATTAATGTACTTTATATGCACTTTTAAGTGGTGCATAGGCAGGGACAGAGAAAATTAGAAAACTTAAAAAAAAAATGAGTGCCAAAAAGTGAAGGAAAAGCTGTTTTGTATTGAATTCCCACCCAAAGATATCTGAGAAAGAATAGAAGTAACTAATATATCCAGTTTTTAAATATTGCTTTAGGAATAGTTTAATTTGCTGGAAAATAGTGAAAAGATAAGGAACAATATATTTCTCAGTAAGCTGAGAGAGTATATTTGACTGCAAGCTTTTAGTATCTACAAATGCTGTTTAAAGAGGATATTAATATCCGTTAATGTCTCCCAAGCAAAGAAAAGCAAATCAATGGGAAAAATATTAAACCTAAGAACATTTGGTAAAGTGGCTGTTTTCAAAATAAATATTATAAATAAATAGCTTTATCAGTAATAAACATTAAAAAGAACAAAAAATTACACTGAAGTTGTAAAATATGAAATTTCTAGGAATAATCTCAACAAAATTTGTCATACAAACAAATTTGAGACCTATGGAGGAAATAAATTTAAGACCTGTGGAGGAAATAAATAAAAGACTATTTTTTCCTCTTTTATATCTTTGAATAGTGCTGGGCTCAGCCCATGAAATATTTGTCAAATAGCTAATGGATCAACCTTGTGGAATATGTAGAAAATAGTTTGGGAAATGCTTTTATGATGTAAAAATATTGCAACGTTGACATTCAATGTATATATACATATATAATGGATATGTATGTATATATGTTTGTGTGTGTTTTCTATTAAGTGAATATTATTTTTAAAATTGCACCCAGCATTCTACATTACAGAGAAGTAATAGAGGCATGTGATTCTAGTATTTAATCAGATAGTCAAGGGTTGCAGATTTATTTATTTATTTTTTTACTTATTTTGTTCCTGAATTTTAATCCCTAGTTGTTATATACTCTAGTTTCTGGAAATATAAGGCCAGAATTCTGAATTACAATAAAAATAATCAAACACAAGCACTCGTACACACATGCATGCACACATACATAAACACACCCTACAGTCAACCAGTCAACCAGAGAACAAAACCTAGTGTCTCAGTTCAAAGTCATATCATGTTTCATCCAACTACGCATCCATTCATTGATCCATTGATCCATCAGTCCATTGCCATTGGTCCATCCATCCCTACATGCGTACATAAAATTAAGTTTATTGACCTCTATGAATATAAACTAGTATTAGCAACATGTTTCAGTAAAGGAAACATAAAAGGTAATCATAGAGTAGAAAAAATAGAGTATTGCAGTGAAAGTCTAGGAAAAGAAGTGTTTCAAGGAGCTGGGAGGAGTCTATGGGGATGGTACAGAGGGATTATGTCTTGGTAGTATTCTTTTGGATTCATTGCTTAGGATGCTACTGATGAATTTCAGGATCACAGTTTTAGTAGGTTCATTAAGTACAAGCCAAATTCAGTTAGATTGAAAGTAAGTGTGGTGAGAAGGAAGTAAGGAGTTGAATGTGTGGCATCCTTATCAGTACCACTCTTAGGACTGGGAAAAGAGTGGCCCCTGCTCTCAGACCTGCATTATAAAAGGACACACGCCTCACAAGCACACAGACTCACATGTTTATTAAAGAACACATGGGCAGTACTGTTGTCAGAGATCTGGAACTCAGTGCTCTTTTAATACGTGAAATGAACCTAAACATCCTCTTTTTTGACATACCATTTGGTCTTCAGGGAAATGCTCCTTTTCATCTCTTGCACCATGTCTTTGAAACAAAAAGTGACAATGTCTGAATGCCATGAAATTTGTGCATCAGGTTAATGTCAAAATCACCTATACCTTCAAAGTACAGGAATGATCTGAGCACCAAAAGTGCTTAGGTAAAAGGAAAAAAAAAAATATATATATATATATATATATATATAAATTAACTTGTCAAATTCTGCCTCTCACCATGGAAGAATGTTGTAGATTCTTGCATGAGAAAGTATCCTTCCCAGCAGTTCTGAGCTTCTATTCTCTGTTCCTCTGTGTTCCAATTCCTAGTTCTGGAGCCACTCAAAAATAGTACAGAATTTGTGGCATTTGCATGGCAGCTGAGAATCAGTTTGTAATGTTAAACCACATTATTATAATGATTTTTAAAATATTTTTACTTTATGTTTTTTGATGAAATATATTCAAAATTTGGATGCTTTGAGAACAATAACATTTTACATTTTAATTCTTAGATCATTCCAGTCAGTAGAACAAAAAAAACACTATAATATTACTTATAAAAACAATTTGTGGGACTTCCCTGGTGGTCCAGTGGTTAAGACTTCGCCTTCCAATGCAGGGGCTGTGGGTTTGATCCCTGATGGGGGAGCTAAGATCCCACATGCCTCAGGGCCAAAAAACCAAAGCATAAAACAGAAGCAATATGGTAACAAATTAAATAAAGACTTCAAAAATGGTCCACATTAAAAAAAGAAAAATTGTGATTTTGATGAAATAAAGGCAAAAATATTTTGGAATATACTCTGTGAATTGGGTATGCCTTTGTCTGTTACACGTCCAAACATTGCAAGCGCAGCAAGAGAATGATGCCCAGACACATACAATATTTATTAAATTCAATCATCTTTGATATTTTGATAATTTCAGTCACAAAGAAACCATAGTTTTATCAGTATTTTTCCATTTAAAAAAGTCATGAAGGTAGATTTGTCAAAGAAGAGAAAAACATTTTTATTTAACAGTATGTTAGCTTGGTTTATAACTTTTAAATATTTAGACATATGGTTTGTGGGCTTCATTTGTACTCTTGCTTTGGGTCTTGTATATTTTAGGGGTGGGTCTAGTGTGAATATATTCTTGAATATTTGTTCGCTTACATAGTTTCTTAAGATAAATTTATAAAATAGAATTACAAAGTCAAAGAGAGAGACCTTTTTTGTGAACATTTAGATTTGTAATGATTTCATAGCAAAAGCCCCTTTCATAAATGAAAATATTGAGTACTGTTTACTACCCTTTTATCAGAACATCCCTCATAATTTTGTTATTGAATGTGTAAGTTATTACAGTGTTGCAAAATTCTGCAGAACTATTGCAGAGGTCCTGAAGAGGCAGAGAGGAAATCAGAGGAGAGCTGGGGAGGTACAGGGCAACTGGAGGAGGCTTTCTTTGGGTTCAGATTTTATCCGTGATCTCTGTGCATTAGTTTAGTTACAAACCAAGCGTCCCTCAGCCTGGAAATTTGGTGGTGGGCTCCGTGGGTCATATACATTCTTCAAAACAAATTGCATTTTGAAAGACTATACACAAATACATTTTTTGTTACAAAATATAAATCAGAAAATTTATGAAAGAATGGGAAGAATGATAATTGCCTACAATCATATATTGAGAGAAAAATTGCTATAGTATTGATACTTCTGTATATATATTTTCAGACATGTATGTGATTTTATATATATTTAAATGTGTGTATATAAATATATATGTATATATACATTTAAAATTTATCCCCCATTTAATATACTGTGAACATCTATCCACGTCAGTACATATCTAAGGTTGCATTGCATTGGTATATGAATATACCTTAATATATTCATTTATAATTTATGTCACATTCTTAGACATCTAAGATGTTTTTGCTTCCATAAATAATCCCAAGACAAATGTCTGTACATAAATCTTTAGAATCTTGTCCATTTATTACTTTAAAGCATGTTCTGTGAAGTGGAATTACGGATTTTAAGATAAATACACGTTAACACTTTTGGTAGATATTGTCAAATAACTCTCCACAAAGGGTATATGTATTTTACCCTGCTGTATATGAAAGTGATTAATTCCTCAATTCACTGTTATTTTGTTTTTACTCTTTACCGGTCTCTATGACAATGCAAATAATTTTTGTTTTATTGTGTATGGTCGCAAAATAATTTAGATAAGCTTTCATATATTTATGGACAGTGCATTTATTTGTGAATTGTTTGTTCATATAATTTCTATATTATTGTTTGATGTCTTCAAACTGTTCTTTTTTTTAAATTTATATTTTTATATTTATTTTTGGCTGCGTTGGCTCTTCATTGCTGCGCGGAGGCTTTCTCTAGTTGCGGTGAGGAGGGCCACTCTCCGTTGTGGTGCACGGGCTTCTCATTGCAGTGGCTTCTCTTGTTGCAGAGCATGGGTTCTAGGCACGCGGGCTTCAGTAGTTGTGGCGTACAGGCTCAGTAGTTGTGGCACACGGGTTTAGTTGCTCCACGGCATGTGGGATCTTCCTGGACCAGGGCTCGAACTCGTGTCTCCTGCATTGGCAGGTGGATTCTTAACCACTGTGCCACCAGGGAAGTCCCAAAATTGTTCTTATATATACACCTTATACAGAAAAAAATACTGAAGCTTTGTCTCAATTTAACAACATTTAGAAAACTATTTATTGACCAATACTCTGTTTAGTGGAGGGCACTAAATAGACACATTGAACAAAATAAACATGACGGCTGAGCTGAGTGACTTATTTAATGATCAAGCCAAGGAAGATAGAAAAGGAAAGATGGTCTTCACACCCAGAAAGCTGTTTTAACCAAGACAGATAGTGATAGCATTCACATTGCTTCAGTGAAAGAAATCTGGCTCCATAATTCATATTGCTGTGTTTTTCATTTTTTGCTTTATATTAATTTATTACAAGTATAAATTTAATGAACACATTTTAAAAATTCAAATAGTATTAAGCAGCTTATAACTAAAAGAAACAGTATACCCTGCCCTGTTCCTCCCCATCCTCTAAACGACTGTACAGAAGCAGCCACTTTTATCATTTTTAGTTACTGGAACATATATTTGCCTGTATATTTATAAGTAATATATTTAAACATCTATTTTTTGATCTTCAGCTTTTAGATATTATAAATCAATTTCATGTTAAGAAAGGCTTTAGCTTTGTTACACCAACTCTCTCTTATACATGCACACACACACACATACACATTAAACACCTACATTTCCCTTCCTATATTTCTCAAAATTATAATTTTTGTTTAAGTCATTGTTCTTCGTTTCTAATATATAACTGTTACCTGAAATTTCTCAGTGTCAGCACTATTGACATTTCAGCTGGATAATCTTTATTGTGAGGGGCTGTCATGTGCATTATAGGGGGTGTTTAGCAGCATCCCTGACATCTACCCACTAGTTGCCAGGAATACATCCTAGTTGTGATAACCAAAAATATCTCCAGACATTGCCAGATATCTCCTGGAGGACAAAATTGCCTCTGATTGAAAACCACTAATTTCATCTTATAAATGATGATCCATGTTATTATGTATTGTTCACTGCTGAAATTACATGTCTTACAATTATTTTACTGTCTTTTCATATAAATTTTGTTTTTATTGGAGTTAATAACTGCATTATGTGTGTGTCTTTGCTTCATTATATATGTAAATTCACTGACAGAATTATAAGACACCTCTTAATATGTCAAAGACATCTGTTAACCTGTCAGTTCAGTTTTCTCTGGGAGGTACCTCTGTCCTCCTGCTCCAGGATGGACTGGTTGCTCTCAGTCAGATATATTATTGTCATCTTGCAACTTCTCCTTGTCATACTAAGAATTTCCTTTGCCTCACTAATCTGATAAAGCCCTGGATTCATATGTATTGGTTATAAATTGTACTTGGCTACTTATAAAAGACACAAAACAACAGTGGCCTTCACAGCAATAAATTAACTTTTTGCTAACATAAAAGTAGTAGAGAGCTAGTTCTGTGCAGTTATGGTGGCTCCAAAAGTCATTAGGGATCCTGACTGCTTTCTCTTTCTGTTACACCATGCTCATGCATGGTCCTGATGGTCAAAAAGTGCCTGCTGGATCACTGCCATCACATCTGCACTCAAAGCAGGAAACAGGAGGAGGAGGTGGGGAGAAGATAGAAAGGGTTCTTGTATAAAATTTGGTTTGATTTTATAGAAAATTTTATGTTGGAAATCATGTTTTCTTAGATTAAAATTTTGAAACCATTCCCTCAATGTCTTCTGGCTTTCAGTGTTGCTACTGAGAAGTCACATATTATTTTGATTCCTTATTCTTTGTGGTCATTTTTTCCCCCTAGTTGCTTTTAGCATCTTTCCTTTATCTTTACTGTTTTTAAATTTCATGACAGTCATCTTGGTTTGGATCTTTTTAATTCAGTTGTGCTGGACACTTGGAGGACATTTTCAATTTGGAAACTCAGTTTCTTTTGGACAATTTTCTTATATTTCCTTTTTAAAAAATTTATTTTTTCTCATTTAAAAAATTAGAAAAATTTCATTGAAGTATTGTTGATTTACAATATATTTCTTCGATAATTTACTCCCCTCTACTTTTTTTATGTTTTGATTCTGGATGTTAATGCTCTAATTCATTAAATGCTGGAATACTTGGATTGATCCTATAATATTCTCTTTTTCTTTTTCCTCTCTTTTATTTTTCAGTTATTTTCTTTTTGGTTCTGTGCTTCTGATAATTTTTTCAATTTTATCTTCAAACCCCTCTCTTGATTTTTTAATTTCTGCTGTCCACTTATATTTTCTTGCTTGTTCTCTGTTTCTATTTTATAGCAATCTCTTTTTACATCCTGATTTCAATAACTTCTCTCTGAGACCATTAATGATAAAGTTTTAGTATTTTCTTCTACTTCTCCAAGGTGCCTTTTTCCTGTTTGCTTATTTTCTTTTTTATTTTCATTAAGGGATATTCCTCAAATATCTTGTAATGCTTTGGTAATCTATTTCTCTTTAAGAGTGGGGTGCTTAATGGGTAATTAGAAGCTCTGTACAGAGCTCATCATCTTCCTATAGCACTGTTTGGTAGGGACTTCGCCATTTCATAGGGAAAAGTCCAAAGTTAATATCTGTAGATATGGGTTTTTTTCCAGTTTTATTGAGATATAATTGGCATATAACATTGCATCAGTTTAATGTGTATGACATAATGATTTCATATATATATATTGTGTTTTCTAGTTCTGATCGAACTCCCTGTGGAAGACTATTCTAACCCACTGCCCAGGGGAGGGATTTAAACTTGACTATTAGCATTCTGGGAGTGGAGCATGAGAAGTGGAATGCAAACCTCCTTTAAGGATGTGTAATTGAATTAATTTTTCTGTTTTCAAAATGGCACTGTATCCCTGCCCTCATTTGTACAGCCTCAAATCCACAGGTTCTTAAGTTCAAATTTTCCAGAAACTTTACTCCAGATGATATGATAGGGGAGCAGATCTGAGGATCTAAATTCTCTTTATAAAGACTTCCAACGAATTCTCCCTTTTTCAGACCAATCTTCTACTTCTTCCTACATACCTGCTTACTCCAATTACTGAGCTTCTAGAGATTGTCTGGCTGGAATTGGTTTCAGATGTCTTCCTTACTAGAACAGTTACCACTCATGAATCTTATTTTCATCTTTATCTGCTTTATTGATGCATCTTGTATGCTCTAATTAACTCTTTCATTTGCTTTGCCCTTTTATCTATTTTTATTAATTTATGTACATTTTGGTAGTATTATTGGAGGCTGAAGATAAGTAACTATGTTCAATATGCCATGTTTATCAGTTTCCATTCATTTGTTATAGCTACGCTGGGTAATATTTAAATAGTCTCAAATGTATAAATAAAAGGACATTTTTATGTGGCTACATTAGGACAACAGAAAGAAGTAGTTACCCTGAGTTGACTTGGGGGGCTGGTCTAGCTGTTGGGGCTTTGACATTTGGTGCCATGAATTGTTTGGCCAACAGAACATAACGAGATTGTATGTTGTCGTCTCCACTTTATGTGTTCCCTATCATGATAACTCATACAATTGCTACTTCTATCAGGGTGAATAAGTCAGATATGCCGAGATTTGAAAGATGCTTATGTGGTTATCTGATAAAATCTAATTTGTAGCTAATGTATTTTGTATCACTTGAACCCTTCACTTCCAAACCAATGTTCACATTAGCTGTCATGAGTAAAGAATATGTGTTATCTTACCTCATTCCTAATCTTGAGTTGAAATTCAATGAGAAACATTTGTGATCTTCCAAACAGTTCCTTTTAGTGGAGAAGTTCCAAATGAACAGGCTACACCTCACCAGCACAGCATAGCATTGATAGGAAGAGGCAAGAGTAGGAGGAGTAGGGAGGAATAGGTCTGCAGTGATCAGTGTATTTTTCTGATTTTCTAGTATGTGACTATTGTGGAGGATTTCTTACTCAAATTATTTTTAGGAATTACATTGCCTGACTTGTGAGGCCCTATACAACATATCTTCTGTCATAAATTTAGTGATGTGGCCTTATTATTTGGATTGTACTGAATATGTAGTGCATTTTGCATTTTTCCTCAACTCAGTATCTGCCCATTAGCTGCAAGTCACTTCTCAGGTGACACAGCGTTTGAAATACCATATGGGAATAAAGAGTTGCATTTGATTTTTGATTATTTCCAAAAGGCATCAGTGAAAAGCTGTGGTAAAATATAAGGTTGAGTCCCTGGGTAAAGGAAATTATTGCATTTCAGCTACCGTATCACGTGTCTTAAGGAAATGCTTACTCATATCATTAAGAGGTATGTTGCATTATATATCTCAAGAGTAGATTTTTCTGCATCCTAATTAAATAGATTGCATATCCTGGGTTAAAAGCAGAAATGAGATAACAGTGATGAGAATTGGTTTTAAGTTTTCAGATGTTAAGGAAAAGAAATAAAAGTAGAAATGCAGAGATTTATTTGTATTTTTTGACAAAAGGAAGATGTGAGGACAATTTATTTTTCTTGCAAAAAAAAGTGGAAATTTATTTCTTGCGTCTTTGTACAGAGAACATCTAGGAATAAAATCTTCAAACCTAAAGAAACATTGCCCAGCTAATGGTTCCTGTATCGACCTTCAGCAGAGACAAAGAACTTTACATTAAGTTGTGCCTTAGTGAAAGCAGTTCTTTGAAGGGCTCTGGTAATGTGGTAAATGTGCTTTACTGTCTGATGGTTTAATACAGGAATAGATCTTAGGCAATCAGACAAATGGATGTAAGCACATCCATTAGATGCTTGCCAGTATCATGAGTAGAAGGAAGCATAAGATTCTATAGAATTTCTATAGGAAATTCAGTTCTTCGTAGGTATTCAGGAGCATGGGAGGGTTATTTATCTCTGAAGTAATCATGAGTATATCCCTGTAACTGAAATTCTTTATACCTTGTGATATAGTCTCAGATTCACTTCTCTGTTTTCCTAGGTATGAGTAAAGATGTCCATTTTTATTTGATTGCACATATAGAAAATTTTATTCTTGTTGATATCCAGGAAGCTGAATATTCAGAAAGTAGATGAATGGATCGGATACATACCTATATTCTTTTTAAATAACCTCCCAATTCAAAAACATAAATTTAAAGATTTATGGTGAGCAATTTATAGCATAATTATTATTTTCTTTCAAATTCAATGCTAAAAAATTTAGACAACTATCTTCATCTACTTGGGCTGCCATAATAAAATACTACAGACTGGGTGGCTTAAACAAAAGAAATATATTTTGTCACAGTTTTGGAGTCTAGGTCAGGGTATTATATGGTCAGATTCTGATGAGGACTCTTTTCCTGGCTTGTAGAAGGCCTCCTTCTCTCTGTGTCCACACAGGGCAGAGAGAGCAAACTCTCCAGTATCTCTTGTTGTAAGAGCACTAATTCCACAATGAAGGCCCCTCTCTCGTGACCTCATTTAAACCTAATACCTCTGAGAGGACCCATCTTCAGATGCCATTGTATTGCGGGTTAGGGCTTCAACTTATTAATTTGGAGGGATACAGTTCAGTCCATAGCAACAATATTACCTGGGTTTTCATGTTAAGTATTGTAGTTGACTCCTCCAGATTTCCCAGTAACCAGTGTTTTCAAACCATGATGTGTAGTCATCTGTCCATCTGACTGAAAGTACCTGGACTCATTCAAGAGGACCTATGTCTCCTATTTTGGCTGTCCCTCCCCTTATTTTTTTCAGAAAGAACATGGTCAACAAAGAAAGACTCATTTTTGAAGAAATCGAGGAATTCTTGGTTAAATGACTGGTAGATCTGATGGAAAAGGAAGAAAAAGAGAAAGTTTAGAAACAATGCAGAAGTTTTAAACAAACCTTATATCAAACATCTTTTCTTACCCACTTTCCATTAAACATAAAAAAATATTGATACATAAACTCATAATTCTAACTGCTCAGTAGAGCTTATTCATTTCTCTTTCTGACTAAACATATCCATACATATAGTACAATGTATAGCCCCTGATCCTTTCATCTTGCAGATTTCGTGTGAATCCATACATACACTGGTATAAAATTTATCACATTTGTTTGAACAGAATTTCAATGTTTTATTTCTTTGCCACTAACTACAGCTGGAAGCTAGAACTAAATATGTTAGGCATAGGTTATCTGTATTTGTGAATGGCCTTTTTTCCCCAGAAAAGGGACTTGAACCATGTCAACAGGATTGGCCACATGTAAATGTAATGCTTGCTCCTTGAAGTAGAAAATAGAGAGTTAGCTCTAAAATAGGCTTCTATCATTTTACACACTTAAAATACATTGTTTAAGTTCTTGAGACCAAAGCAATGAAAGAATGTGAGTAGTTTCATTTCTATGTGTGCTCTCTGCAAACTAAAGGAACATTGTTTTGTGGGTGGTAATAAATATGTCTTAGAATTCATGTACTTTATTATTGTGTTTATAACATACAACTAGTTAGGTTAGAGTGAAGAATTGAGCTATATTCGTATGTATGTGTCTCCTTGGACTGTGAGTTCTTTAAGGGTAGGCTCTATAACATATTTGACTCTGTGTCCCCAGAATAATATTTGTATAAAATAGGGGCTCCGTAAGTGCTTAATGATTGACTGACTGAATAAATATCTCCAAAATATCTGGACCACAGCATAATTAATTCAATGTTTTTGTTTGATTTAATGACCAATAGGGATAGCTCATGGTCAAATAAATTGATGTGCATCAAATTTATAATAAAAAATGGTGGGGCTTCCCTGGTGGCGCAGTGGGTGAGAGTCTGCCTGCCGACACAGGGGACACGGGTTCGTGCCCCGGTCCGGGAAGATCCCACATGCCGCGGAGCGGCTAGGCCCATGACCCATGGCCGCTGGGCCTGCGCGCCTGGAGCCTGTGCTCCACAACGGGAGAGGCCACAGCAGTGAGAGGCCGGCGTACTGAAAAAAAAAAAAAAAAAAAAAAAAAAAGGTGAAGCAACTTATTTTGTTTCAGTGATAATTATTTATAAGGCTTTCTATTCATCTGACTTAAAGATTAAACTCATATTTCAACCAAAATATTAGAGAACTTTACTTTCTTGTTGCTAGTTTATTTTCTTTCTCTTATATTACTTCGTTTTTGAAGATTACTCTGAACTAAAAAAATATTTCCAACCTCATTGAAGATTCTGGATGACAAGCCCTTGACTGAAAAATGCCAGTGGCGGTTAGTTTTGATTATTTTTAATGCACTTGCAGAACATTAGAAACCTCGGGTCTCTTTTTAAAAATTTCAAGTGCATTTTCACAGAAACTCTCAAAGATAGACCAAGATGATTACAAAGTCAAGGTTATTTTGCAAGGGTAAAATTCCTTACTGAATTCTAGTTAACTTGAGGATTCTGGTCAAATGCCAAGTCAGATAATCACTTTATTCTCTGGTAAATTTCCTTCCTGGATTAGAATGCATTTACTTAATTTTATGATTTCTTCTAGGGGTGGATAATTGGTGAATATTCTTGATGCTTCATCTCAGGCATAGTTCCAATTTGATTATGTGGGAAATGATATGTGTGCGAAAGTTACAGAATTTTGCATCTTTTTATATTTAGTTTCTGGGAGTTAATGAATTCATGGCAGTGTGCTTTCAGTCTGGTGGAGGAGGATCCAGAAAGAAATACTATTGCTTTATCTTAAAATGGAGAATTGGGGCACCTTCGGATGAAACGAGACAGTATGTGATAGCAATATCATCATAGCCATTATTTATAAACAAAACCAAACAAAGCAGCCATCTCTGCAGGTGTTAGTTGTGGCAGAGTCAGGAGTGGTTGAGAAGAGTTTATTAGATGACTGAAGAGTGCAGGCAACATTGCATGGTGGAGAGCATCAGCTTTGGAGTCATATAGCATTGGTTTTAATTCCCAGTTCTCCATTTTAGTAGTTTTGTTCTTTTCATCTTTTCAAGTTACTTTTCAGTGTCTGGCATGTAATAGTTTTAATATAAATCGTAGTTATTGTCATTAGCCACTAAACAACTAAGGTGTTTTTCTGGAATATTCACACTTTTTCAATCAACGTTTGTCTTAAACATTTTTGGTGATGTGAGACTGAATGTTTTGTTGCAGTGAAGTCTTTATCCTGTGATTTTTCCCTACTCAATTAACCAGATAGCCCCCACTCTTGGTTTAAAAAGCAGAAACCTCGAAGGGTTAGAGACACAAACATTTGCGTACTATATCTCATTTTTGTTAGATGTTTTAAAAGAAAAAAACATTTAAAAAACTCCCTAACAGTAGGGGCATGGCCATTCCTTTTAAATTTTGGTCACATATTCAGGAAGATAGCGACGGTAGCTGATAGGGAAATTAATGGTCCCTGAAGGGCTGGTCTATGTACCTTGGGACATATTCAGATTTACCTTATAGACTGGTTAATTGTACATAATGGAGGCACAGGTGGTATTGGTTGTGAAGAGGAGAAAGATCCTGAACTTTCTCACTCATCTTTTCATTTGTCTAGGGAGTAGGGAGGCCATATGTAAATTAATTAAGTCTAAAAGATATGTTTGGTCTATTCCTGAGATTGTATTGAACTTAAGCCTTTGATTTTGAGGTCAGAAATCCTGGCTTTGCTATTTGTTACCACTATGTCCTCCTATGAGTTACTGGACTTCTCTGGACTTAGTGTCTTATCTATAAAATCATAATAATATGTCCCACATCATTATAAGTTTTATCTGGAACTTTATTACCTAGATAATGCAAGGAAAGTCTTGTTTTAATTCATAGTGCAAAATATCTGTTCAGAAAATGTTTGATGGTCTGTGAACCAAGTTTTTGAGACTTAAGAATGCAAAAAGGCAGCTGACAGTTGTTGAGTATGCACATACTGTGTGCGAGATAGGTGTTGGCCAATTAATATATATATTTATCTCATTTAATCCACATAGCAGTCATGTTGAGTTGGTCCCCTTACCTTCATGTACAAGGTGAGGGAACCAAGTCTTAGGCTGGTTTAGTACCTTGTTAAGTCACACAGCTAGAGGCTTATAATGCCAAAACTTTATTGAGTTTGTCTATTGTCAGACACTAAATTCTATTCTCATGAAATGTATTATGTTCCTGGGTCTGTGTTCTTTGCTACCACCATAATATCTTCATAATTTCCTGTTGATTAGTTTATTCCTTCTTATGCTGAGCCTGTGTGCTTTACTTTAGACTACATACCTGCTTGATTTAGGGTTTGCAAATATGTATCTATCCAATTTAGGTGTCAGGAAATCCATGCTGTTGATTTTCTGGTTAACAAGTAAAGAGCAATGTGATTTACACAGGTTATTTTATAGCATTATTGTTTAACTTCAAAAGGAAACATATTCATTTTATATGTATTTAATAAGCAAAAGGCTGATGGTCTCAGATTCCTTGACATCCTCTTGAAAAAACATTAAATGTAACAGATTTACTAATATTTTTCTCATTAAATCACATATGAATTTATTCTGTGCAAAGGCAAGGCCTGTATATCTGTGGCAAAATCAGGCATGGCTGAAAGATGAAGTCATTCATAGTTGCCAGGTAATTATATATATTAATAATATGACTCCTAAGAGTGTAAGTGCTGTTATCTCTCTGTCCACCTGCCAAAAGGATTGCAGAGAGGGCACAGAAAACCAGAAATTCTGCAGCTGCACCAATAAGACAACTCCAAAATGATATGAAAGTGGAAAAAACCAGAATTATTGATTTTGAGGTATTCTGATATGTCAGTTCCAGCCATGACCAAATCCAGTCTTTAATGAAAAATGGAGAACTCAGAAACAAAGTTAAATGAATTTGTCATTGTCCCTTCAATTCATAGCTAAATTTATATTTTGTATTTGAAGATGGTGGATATGTAATGCAAAGCAGATATTTCATAAACTTAAGTAGATAAACCTGTATACAGAATGCAACTAAATTTGCTGTTTAAGACAGTATTTAAGGTTGAAAACCTTGAAACTCTTTAACTTTACTTAAAGACTTAAGCAACACAAAAATAAGTTGCTTTTATTTTTCAGGTTACAGATAATATGAAAAGAAAGTTGACAATCATTCCAGAGTTTTATTTTAATCCTTCATGGATAGTGTTTTTTAAACTTGTGCTTATCTCTCATTTAGTGGAATTTATGTAACTCTAGAGAACACAGTGGTGATCATGGCTCTTTGGATGTGGTCCTTTTGAATCCATGCCCTTTACCACTCACATACCCTGCCCGAATCCCAGCAAATGACCCTGTGTCAGAAGGAAAGTAGGAGCTGCCTAACATAAATTCTCTCAACTTTCTATCCCACCACCCATAAATTTATCTACTTCTATGTACTCCAGCTACAAAGGGAGAGGGTCAAGACTGGTTGTTTTCTGGTGCTCTGTAACCCATCCGCTCCTGCTGTCTACCTCTAGTTTCATATTACATTTATTTATCATTTGATCTCTTCTTTGCTATTAATCTCTCACACTTCACTGGTTCCTTTTTTTTCAATTTATAAATATTCATTAATTCAACAGTTATTTATTAAGAATCTGTTTGACGACAGGCTCTTTTCTAGCCACTGGAGTTACAGTATTGATTGAAATAGACAAAAATATCTACTTCCATGGAAGTTAGATTCTGGTGAGTGGAGAAGAGATTTAAAAAATAGGTAAATATGTAATATAGCAGATGATGGGAGGGACTAATGAGGAGTTCACTATAAAATAAGGTAGTCTGGAAAGGCTTCATTGAGGAGATGATATTTGTACAAAGGAGGTTAGAGTGTAGAACGTGTAGATCTGGGGAAGAACATTTTAGCAGAGGAAACATGAAGTAGAAAGATCTTGAGAGAGGAGCATGCCTGCCATATGCAAAAAACAACTAGGAGGTCAAAGTGGCTGGAGCAGTCAGTGAAAGAAGATGGTGCAGGTCCTGCAGAGTATTTTGTCAATTATACAAACTGAAAAATAATAAAAATGTATAATTGATAAATAAGAGGGGAGATAGAATCGTAAGAATGCTCAATTAATATAAAAGAAGGCAAAAAAGGAAATAAAAAAGAACAGATGGTATAAATAAAAACAGCTAGAAAGTTGTAGATTTTAGTACAACCTATCGATAATCACATAAATGCTCTATGTGTTATATGCAGTCTGACAATATTGTCAGACTGCATATAACAAAAAGACCCAATTCTATGCTCTTTACAAGAAGCCCACTTTAAACACAGAAAAAATAAAAAGGATAAAATATTAGGATTGAAAAATATATACCATGTAAATAATAAAAAGGAAAGCTAGATTAGTTGCACTAATATCAGATAAATAAGACTTCAGAACAAGAAATAGCACCAGAAATAAAGAGGGGCGTTTCATGACACAAAGGGGTCAATTCTCCATGAAGGTCTATCAATTATAAATAAGTATGCACCAGAAACAAGAGCAAAAGCTGACAGAATTTAGGAGACAAAAGCAAATATACAATTTTAGTTGAAGACTTCAACAATCCTCTCATTAACCAGTACGAGACAGAAAATGAGCACGCATATAGATGACCTGAATAATATCAACCACGTTGATCTAATTGACATTTATAGAACACTCCCCTCCAAACACACACACATACCCACCCACACTCACACACATACACACAGCAGAATATACATTTTTTTTTGCAAATGCACAAGGAATAATCATCAAATTTACCATATTCTGGGCCATAAAATAAATCTTACAAATTTAAAATAGTAAAAATAATACAAAGTGTGTTCTTAGACTCTAGAGGAGTTAAATAATAAATTTCCAGAAAGTACCCAAACTTCACAACTCTCTGTTGACTTACCTGTGGCCCCCTCTAGGTATGCTTCTACCACCACCCTCACATCCTGTGGCTAAGAGCCAACAAAGGACTATTACTGAATTCTCTGATACACTCCTCATTGGCTTTAGCTCTTATTTTCAGTCATGCTCCTGTATTTTTGACTTGAAATTGATCTTGATTTCCTTATCCCGACCCTTGGTATTATTTAGGACTTTGGCTAATGAGTGGGATGCCCCACACAACTATGATCCCCTAAACCCAGTTGCTACCCACATGCCTGACCAAGGCCCATAAAGTTAACACTTGGTAGTAAGGTTTTCTCAGAAGAGTCAATCACTCTCTAGTTTACACTCTTACTGTATCTTGCCCATGATTAAATGAAATGATATATAAAGAGTTTGTGCAATCCTTGGCATGTGGCAAGTTTGCTGTAATACTAGTTGTTAGTGTTAATGTAAAAGTTTTGGTCTTTTTCTTATTATATTGATATATCTGTTTTATTTCAATTTTTAGCTTCTCTCCCCAACTTGTTTTATTCTTTGTATTTACTATTGATAAATATGCTCACCAGGCCCCAAGTTACTCAAATTATAAAACTGGAATTGTCTTCAATTTCTCTATTTTTCTCCAGTCGTTAACTACTATAGAGTTTACCTTTTGAATGATTTTTTTATCATCCTCTCAATTCCTGTTGCTCCTATCTCTTTATTCCTTGCCTGAGCTAGTGCAGTATTTTCCTAACTAGATTCTTTTTCTCAAAGTCATCCCCTACCATGATTCCAGAAGTATAATTCCAAAATGCAGGTATGATCTCGTATTTAAGACACATTATTCATTGTCATTGGGAAGTCCATGAATCCCTTCATTGTATCCTTCTGAGTAACAAGTCTCATTTCTGATTATTTCATCATGTGCACTCATCAGTGCCACACTACTTGCAGTTCTTCCAAATTATTTACATCTTTTTGCTTTTGTACATATTTTTCGACAGGAAAACTCTTACACCCCCAGTTTGTTGGTGTGAACACAGTTTAAATTCCTCCTCACTTCCAAAGCCTTCACTGATAGCTAACTGACATCCTGTCCTCTCTAGTGACAACACACCACATATCCCATCCTATGTGGTGCTCCTTTTGGTACTTAACCAGGGTGTTATCACTTTAAATTCGTATGTCTATTTTCTCCACTAGATTTTGAGTTCCTTGAATTCAGGCATGGCTGACATCTTATTAATCTGCTTCTTCAACCCTTTGTCCAACCCTGGACATGTGGAAGGTTTCATACTAGAATGGCTGACTAAATAGAATGAAATAGAATGGACTGAGTTAGGTTCAGTAATGTCCCATGGAACTTTCCAGACTTATGATTCCATAATGCATTAAAATTGAATGAAGACAAAGATCAACTTTTAAAATTCGTTCAAATTATCCAGATGTACAAAACATACCAAATATTATGTCGTTTCTTCACTTTCAAGGCATGAAACTCATCAATAAATTCTTTGTCTGAATTTTCTAGCATTGTGCCACATGTAGCCTGTAGATGTATGTGGATTTAAATATTTCTGAATTTTATATATACATGATTTATTCTTTTACTTCAAAAAATGGGTAGAAATTTGAACTGGCTATCAATCCTTAGCTACAGAAAAATACCTTCTGTGTATAAAATAATTCTATACACTGTATTGAGTGTTGAAATTTTATCTACTATAAATTGATCTGAACATGTGCTGAAACATTGTCAGTGATGAAATCCTTAAGCAAGAAATCTTGAAAAAAATGAGATAAAATACCCCCAAATTGTCTGTTGCTTACAGGGGCTATTTGACCTCTTGATTTGGTCATTCCAAGATCCAAAATTGGATACAGAGTAGATTGCTATTGGGTGTATACAAATTATATTATGTAAGCAGATATCTTTTTACCCCATATTTAATGGACTGGGCTTGTAATTCTTGCTTCTGAAGAGTTACAATAGCGGTATTTCCGGACTCAGTAAATCAACATTTTTGAGTTCCTACTATGTGGAGTACATTTGAAGGAGACTGATTTAGAAAGAATCGCTGCTTCCTCTATGCCTACAGCTTGATGTCAAGGCAATACCATTATTACTGCTCCTAATTTTGAGATTATCAACAACAATATTTTATGTTGATGTATGTGTCTAACACTGTTCCAAGGAATTTATATCTATTATTAAAATTTAATCATTACAAAAAACCCTTTGTAGTAGATATAGTTATTATCTCTATTTTAACCACAAAATAAAGTCCTAAAGACTTTAACAGACTTATCCAAAATCACACAGTTATTAAATAATAGAGTTGGAATTACCCAGTCTTATGCTGGAGTTTGTTCTCCTTATCACTGTAGCCTACTTCCTCCCAAAGTTTCACAAGCAAAAAATATGAACAGTTAAAAAGCATATGAATTAAATTGCAGTTCTGTGTAACAACCTAGAAATATTGTGGACAGTTCATGATTAATTGCCAAAAGAATGGTAAAGACAAAGTCTTTGGCTTTATCTTGATACTCAAGAGTACTCCAAGACCACCTTCTATCTCTTCTCTTGTATCTCCTTCTTTAAACAATCCCCTTGCAAGTCCAATTTGATAGCAAAGTCCAGAATTATGCAAGTTTACTCAATGTATTTTTCCTGTACACATTTTAAAAAAGGTACTGATTAAAGTTTTGCTTTTTTCAGAATACATACACAAATTGAACCTCTGCTTGCATCTATAAACCAGTTAGCCTACCCAGTTATGCATCAGGCTTAAAATGATGGCTTTTGTTGAATTTTTGCCAAATGAATTGGACTAAAATATTCTCAATATCTAGCAAATGTGTGCCAATCAAATAGCCATATGGTAATAATAAATGTCTGGCTGTGACCCATAAAAGACAGCTTTTTAATATATGATCTTGCACTATACCTTCATTTTTTACCTTATTTTAAAGTTCTCCATGATACCTTGGATATTCACAAAATTCTGAAGTAACTGCATTCAGTCTGAATGAATAGGACTGAAGATTTATGATGTGGCCATATGACTGTATAAAAGTGAAGTCGGGCTTCCCTGGTGGTACAGTGATTAGAGTCCTCCTGCCGATGCAGGGGACACGGGTTCGTGCCCTGGTCCAGGAAGATCCCACATGCTGCGGAGCGGCTAGGCCCATGGGCCATGGCCGCTGAGCTTGCGCGTCCGGAGCCTGTGCTCCGCAATGGGAGAGGCCACAGCAGTGAGAGGCCAGTGTACTGCAAAAAAAAGAAAAAACAAGTGAAGTCATGTGATGATGATTTTCTTTGACTGTAGGAAAATGCTTTTTAGAAAATCAGTTGAGCAGTTTTTTACTCCCCATTTCAATGTAGATCATCACTACTTTAGTTGTAGCTTACATTAGGTTTTGTATAGAAAAAGAAAAGTTTTGTTTGAAAATGCTTCCAGTGGTTGATTTATTGAAAGAACCACCTCAGTAGGAATAATTTTAACTCTAGATTTCCCAAAGAATCAGCAATTTTAAAATATAGGTAGCCTTCAAATAAAGATGTATTAATTCTGAATACTTTAATTTCAAGGTAGATCTATCCTTTCAGGTGGTTTTATGTGCAGGCTTCATAAAATCTGTAATATATATGGGGGCATAAGGCAGGGAAGGAGTAAGTCTCAGCTTCATAAAGTAACTTTTGTTTGCAATGCAAGGTTTGAATGGGGGGGGCACAAATTCCCAGGCAAAAAGTATACAGTCAAGTTTATTACTTTCTGAAACCTGCTTGACTGTTGGAGTTTATTTTGAGCATCACTGATTTGATTTTCTCTTTGCGAATCTGTTTACAGAGAAGCAAGAAGCCCTTGATGTGACCAATTTGATACTTCCCAAAATATCTTAGTATGTTTTAGATATGGTGATGATTGCTTGATTGACTCCAGTATCTGCTGTAATATGTAATTTAATATCTCTACTACCCAGATTATATTAAACATTGAAAATGCCACATTGTTTCAGAGGTTTTAAATAAAACGAAGAACCTCATCCATAAGAATTTCTAGAGTGCATGTCCATGTTAGTATATAAGTGTAGATACAGAACCACTGATTTGTGAGCCACATGGCTATGGTTCTAATCCTGAGGTCTTTGCCTCTCTGAACTTTAGTTTCTTCTTTCCTAAAATAGAAAAATATACCTATATCATGTGGTTGTTTTGAGTAAATAAATTTATGTCAAAGAACATTGCAAATTACCCTTATTATACAAGTGTTATCATAGTCATTTTTCATAATATATATAATTATTAACCTGAAATTTGTTTAGCCAGAAAATCATTTCTACTTTCCTTTTAATATCCAGGTTTTCTCTTGCTTGGTACCAGAGCAAGTTTTCCAGATCTGGTTGATTCATTTGTTTTTGATTGAAGGTCGGCTCTTCACAATGGGTCACTACTTATTTAATCTTCTCTAGGAAACTCCCAAGCTTCAGTCATCTACTTCAGTAACTTCTGGTTGAGTTGAATGAAACCTATGTTTGAGACAACTGATTGTTTTAAACACACAAATTCCTTACAGATTTGAAATGAATCCTAAAGCCAGAGGGAGAAAAATTAAATATTTGAGCTTGCCATCTTTCACTAGGATACCATCATTTAATATAATATTTTATGGTTTCTTATTTGATATGGTAAAAGAATCTGCAACACATCAACAGATCCTAACAATCTTTGCAACGGATTGCTATAAATAAGTTATGAAAACACTACCAGAAGACATTTTTTATTGAACTTTCTTTGATCTGAACATCAGTTGATATCTATAGAGACCTGATATGTCAAAAAATTATAGAAGAGTTGATTAACTCTTCACAGAAGTAAACCCAGATTACCTGAAGAGTAAAATCAAATTAGAGGTAGCAGCTGAATTCGATAAATTGAAAAGCAGTCGGGAAAAACCACAATTTTACAAAAATGTAATAGTCATTTTGAGGTATCTAAAGCTGATACAATGTTTAACTGTATTATGCCTTACAGAACACAATATTTATCAATTTTCTTAATTTATCAATTAATTGATTCTGAACCAGTAAAGCAGAACCTACATGGTATTCGCTTTTGGGTCAGGAATGAAGAAAGTGCTATTTTTAAAGTAGCTACATTTCATTTACATGTTTTCCAAATTTTTTCATTAGTAGCATGTACCATACAATCATAAAATGTTGATAATAATGTGTCTCAATATGAACATTTCAATGTAATCCACTTTTATGGTTTACTCATCCGAAATTCACCACCAAATAACATTGACTTATTGGGTCACATAAACGAATTCTGAAGCTTTGAACCCCTTTGTATCCAAATGAAATGGCATCTGTTGAGATGGATAGGAGAATTCTCTGGATGGTATCACTTGGTTGCCTAGCAACCAGTCACCTGATGTGTTTGGGGAATTAGGCAATGAGCAAGAAGTCTGACAAAAGAGAGAAGCCATAAGACCTTTTACAAAGGCTAGTTATATGTACATTAGCATCTGTTTTAACTTCTGCTTGAGTGTATAAAGTAATTGAAACTAGGCCAACAGTACTTTTGGATAAGCTTCACTATGGAAAAAGAGGGATCTGGTAACATATATTGAGTTGCTCATATGATTTCTTTAGAAGATAAAGGTTATAATCTTAGGATACTCCCAAGAAGATGTTCAATGTCTGTAATATGAATTGTAATGATCTTGGGAAATATCCATTTGAAAATGTGTTCTTTGGCATTATTAGCAGTAGAAAATTTCAATTTATATGATTGATTACACTTAATTAAACAAGTATAACTCATTTTATTGCACTAGCTTCGCTTTATTACAATTCACAGATATTGTGGGGTTTTTTTAATAAACTTTTATTAATTTAATTTTTAAAATTTATTTTTGGCTATTCTTCATTGCTGCACACAGGCTTTTCCCTAGTTGCAGTGAGCAGGGCCTACTCTTCATTGTGGTGCGCGAGCTTATTGCTGTGGCTTCTCTTATTGCGGAGCATGGGCTCTAGAGCGCAGGCTCAGTGGTTGTGGCGCACGGGCTTAGCTGCTCCTCGGCATGTGGGATTTTCCCAGACAAGGGCTCGAACCTGTGTCTCCTGCATTGGCAGGCGGATTCTTAACCACTGCGCCACCAAGGAAGCCCTGATATTGTGGTTTTTACAAATTGAAGGTTAATTGAAGGTTTGTGGCAACCCTGGGCTGTCAGATGATGGTTAGCATTTTTTGGCAATAAAGTATTTTTTCATTAACGTATATACATTTCTTTTTTAAGCGTAGTGCTATTGTACACAATAGACCACGGTAGAGTGTAAACATAACTTTTATGGGCACTAGGGAACCAAAAAGTTCTTGTGACTTGCTTTATTGCCATATTTGCTTTATTGCAGTGGTCTGGAACCAGAAACACAGTATCTTTGAGCTATGCATGTATTTATGTGTTCAGATTAATTCTCATCACATGGAGTCTTTTTCCAGAAATTTTGTGACTTCTTTATATAAAAAAGTTTTGTGACTACAGAAGTCATCTAATACAATGCAACTTATTATACTCTAAATTGTGTCTGAATTATGTTAATGCTACAATTCTTAGTTTCTGTAACATTCAGCATTAACTCTTCTCTACCAATGAGAGTCTGATGTGTAACTGTATCTAATAAAAGAGGGTCTCCTATTCCTTATGACCTTGTTAAATCCCCTGGCGAATAAGGCAGGGTAAAATTAAAGAAATAATATAACAATTGATTAATATATTAAGTTTCTGCAAGAACTATCATGAAAAGATACATAAGAAGTATTTAGCAAAATCTCTAATCCAGAATGTGCTACCTGTATAACTATACTATAAAGAAGGTCTAGAACATATGTATTTCACTCTCATTAATATTAGACTTATCTGTTTATGTTTAACTTAATGTTTACTTTTTAAGTATCATGAATATTAGGACTAAAAAAATTGAGATATTTGCATAATATAGAATTTATTATTTTAATAATTTTAAAGTATACAATTCAGTGATTTTTGGTATTTTCACAAAGTTGCACAGCCATCACCACTAATTATAGAACATTTGTATCACCCCAAAATGTAACCATTTATTTATTAGCAGTCACTCCCCATTCTTTCCTTCCTCCCAAGCCACTAGCAAGCACTAATCTACTTCCTGTATCAGTGAATTTGTTTAAGCTGAATATTTCAAATAAGTGAAATCATACAATATATGGTATTTTATGTCTGGCTTCTATCATTCAGCATAATGTTTTCAAGATTCATCCATGTTGTAGCATGTATCAGTACTTCAGTCCTTCTCAGGACTGAATAATATCAATATTTCATTGTATAGATATATCACATCTTTATTCAATCACTGGTTGATGGACATCTGGGTTATTGTCACATTGTGGCTATTATGAATAATGCTGATATATCACTCATGTACAGATTTTTGCATGGTTATGTGCTTTCATTTCTCTTAGGTGTATACCTAGCAATGGAATTGCTGGAGTAATGTTAACCCTATGTTTAACTTATCAAGGAACTGCCGAATTGTTTTTCGTAGCAGCTCCACAATTTTATATTCCCACCAGCAATGTATGAGCTTTACAGTTCATTCACATCATTGAAAATACTTTTTATTATCTGTTTGTTGTTGTTGTTTATTAATAACCATCCTAGTGGGTGTGAAGTGGTAACTTAATGTGGTTTGATTTTCATGTCTCTAATGAATAAAGATACTGAGCATCTTTTCATGTTGGCCATTTTTATGTATTCTTTGGAGAATTGTCTATTAAAACTCTGCCCATTTTTAAATTGGGTTGTCTGTCTTTTTGTTGTTGAGTTGTAAGAGTTCTCTAGGTATTCTGGGTGCTAGACTCTTATCAGATATATTATTTGCAAATATTTCATTCCATATTGTGGATTGTGTTTTCACTGACTCGATAGTGTCCTTTGGTTCACACAAGTTTTAAATTTTGGTGAAGTACAATTTATTTGTTTTTTGTTTAGGTTGCATATGCTTTTGATGTCATGTTTAAGAAACTATTATCTAATTCAAGATCATAATATTTATACCTCTGTTTTCTTTTAAGACTTTTATAGTTTTAACTCTTACCTTTAGATCTTACATTTATTTTGAGTGAATTTTAGTATTTTGTGTGATGCAGGGATATAATTCATTCTTTTGCAGGTGGATATCCAGTTATCCCAGATGCATTTTGGGAAAAAAACAAAAACAAAAAAACACCTTTTATTTTTTCTATTTGAGTGAACTTAGCCCCCTTGTTGTAAATCAGTTATATGGATTTGTCTGGACTCTCACTTATATTCTATTGGTCTATATGTCTATTCTTATGCCAGTACTATATTGATTTGACACCAGTATATTCGTAGAAAGTGTTAAAATTGGGAAGTATGAGTACCCCAGCTTTGTTTTTTTGTTTTGTTTTATTTATTTATTTATTTTGGCTGTGTTGGGTCTTCGTTGCTATGCGCAGGCCTTCTCTAGTTGCAGTGAGTGGGGGCTTCTCTTGTTGCGGAGCACGGGCTCTAGGCGCACAGGCTTCAGTAAGTTGTGGCTCACAGGCTCGAGAGCGCAGGCTCAGCAGTTGTGGCTCACGGGCTTAGTTGCTCCGTGGCATGTGAGATCTTCTCAGACCAGGGCTCGAACCCGTGTCCCCTGCATTGACAGGCAGATTCTTAACCACTGAGCCACCAGGGAAGCCCCCCAACTTTGTTTTTCATTTTCAAGATTGTTTTGGCCACTCTGGGTTCCGTGCAATTCCATAGGAGTTTTAGAATTGGCTGGTCCATTTCTGCAAAAAAAGGAAGTCAGACATTTAATAGGGAATGCATTGAATCTGTGCATAAATTTGGTGATTATTGCCATCTTAACAATATTAACTCTTCAGTCCATGAACATGGGGTATCTTTTCATTATTTTAATTCTTTCAACAATGTTTTGTAGATTTTAGTGTCTAAGTCTTACACCTCTTGGTTAAATTTATTTTTTTAAGTATTTTATTTCTTTTGATGCCTTAGTAAATAAAATTGTTTTCTTGTTTACATTTTAAGACTGCTCACTGCTAGCATATAGCAATACAACTGCTTTTTATGTTGATCTTGTATCCTACAATTTTGATGACTCTTTTATTAGCTATAATAATTTGTGAATTATTTAGGCTTTTCTATATATAAGATCATGTCATCTGTGAATATAGGATACATTTTCTGCAAAAAATATGTTGGGATTTTGATTGGGATTTCATTGAATCTGTAGGTCACTTTGGGTAGTATGGACACCTTAATAATATTAAGTTTCCGATGCATGAACACAGCCTGCCCTTCCATTATTTGTGTCTTCTTTAATTTGTTTCAGCAGTGTTCTGTAATTTTCACTGTATGAGTTTTTCACCATCTTGGTTAAGTTATTACTAAGTTTTTGTGGTTTTTTTGGTCACAATTGTAAATGAAATTGTTTTCTTAATTTCCTTTCAGATTGTTCATTGTTATTATGTAACTTTTGATTCCCTTTTATAATTATTTCCTTTTGTTGATATTATCAATTTGGTGAGTCATTCTTATGGTTTCTTTTTATTCATTGGGCATGATTTCATTTAGTTTTTGAACATATTTAGAACAGCTATTTAAAATTTTTGTCTAATAATTCCAGTGTCTAAGCTTCCTCAGGGAGAATTCCTCTTCATTTCTTTTTTGGTTTGGTATGGGTCATACTTTATTGTTTTCTTATTGCCTTGTAATTTTCATTGAAAAGTTGACATTTTGAATATTATGATTATGCAAACTTGTAAATCACATTTCACCTTCCTCCCCTTGGCTTTTTGTTGCTGCTCATTGTTGTATGTTTGGTGGCTTTTCTGAACTAATTTTGTAAAGCCTGTGTTCTTTATTATGTTTGGCCACTGAATTCTCTGTTCTGTCGCCTTAGTGATCAGCTGATGATTGGACAGAGATTTCCTTAAATGGCTGGAATTAAAGTAAAATCTCTCAGTTTTCAGATGGGCTTGTGTGTCATTTGGGGGGATATCTTGAGTACTCAGCCAGGCAGTTTACAGCTTTGCCTTAGCCTTCCTGGAGATCAGTCAGAGGGGAGAATTTAGGGCCTTCTCATGTCTTTTCTGAACATGCATACATGGTCTTCTAGATTCCTAGTATTATGTTGGAGCTTTTCAAAACCTTTATTCCTCAAAGCATCTCATTCTTTAGTCTTTCTTCCCAAGCTTTTTGGTTAGTCTGTTATTTGTCCCAGCTGTCTCCATTGCCCTTAGGCAGCCATGACTAATGTCTTTGCTTGTGTATTTGACCAATACCCCTCCTCAGATAGCCATCTCAGCACTGCAAAAGTTCTGAATTAGGCAAAGATGAAGGCAAACACTTTGATCCAAGGAGTCACCAGACAGGTCAGCTGATCACCCACATCTCTTTGTGAATGAAGTCTCTTCTAGTCCTTCTAGTAATGCTCTCTGTATTGGGACTGTGAGCTCTTAAGTCAAGTTCACATCTGAATCCAGAATTGGGTAATGGGACCAGTAAGTAAGAGCACCGCTGGGGTCTCTGTTTTTACAAAATCCCACCAGTTTTTGTTGATTAAGCATTATCTTAGTTGCTGCAAGCTTCTGTTTATTTTCCAGAATGCCAAAAAAAGTTCATTCTGATAGATTTTGCCAGTGTTTTTATTGATTTTATGGCAGGACAGAGTTTTAGATTTTCTTACTATGCCATTTTTTGTTAACAATATTCTGTTTAGGATTTTAATAAATTGTAACATTGAATATCTACTAAAGAGAATCCAAGCTAAAATATCAATATCTTAATGCAGTGTGTACATTTTATTATATATATGTATACACACGTGTGTGTGTGTATATATATATATATATATATATATATATATATATATATATATATATATATATATATATAAAACCTACATGATACTCCACACCTTGACACATTTAAATCTGTATCTATTTTTCTTTCTCAGTAATTGGAAATAGAACTTGGTATAAGAAACAGGAGAGTTAAATCCTATTTGACCTACTTCATCAGTGCCCTCCCTCCTTGCGAAGACTCAGTGTTGGTGGAGTTAGTTAGAAGTTCCCATTTAGATACAGAGTTTCCATTTAGCTACAGTTACCTTCAGTATTACACATTAATAAATAACAAATATACAGTGCTTCGCTCTTCTCTTTAGGTACTTCCCCAGCATTACTGACTCTCAAATATGGCAGCCTCACATAAGACTAGGAGAATTGTGTGGGAGATGTATATTGACCTAAAATTAAGCGTTTAGCAAAAATATAATTTTTTGCAGCTATACAGGGAGATACTAAAATAGTAAATAGGGATTTTGCGACTTTGAACATTAAGTGTAGTTTGCATATTCTGTGTGTGTTGTATGTGTTTAAAGGAATTATTGACTGTTGTTGAAAGTAAAGTTCTAAAATACTGTTTCAACTTGTTTTATTTGAGTAAAGAAGGTTTGGAAACTTGTTCCTATCTTTACTTTAGAAAAATATACTCTAGATATCAGTAACTAACATTGGTATAGAAATTTATGGTTTATAAGTTTATGATTATAAATTTGGATAGTTTCTCCATATTACTGTCTCTTTAAATATCATAAAAAAGATAATCACAAAGGGGAAAAATGTTTAGAAATGTTGAGGATAACCTGAGGTCAAATGTATAGTAGTTGGCCAAATTGGAACTAACTATAAATCATATAGTTTTTTCAATACCATCCATTTAAAAATAATGTATATAAGCTTGAGTGACAGATGCTTAGTGTGAACCATTTCTGTAACTAACTAAGCAGTTCATGGAGTTGGTTCAGTGTAATTCTGAAGTTTTACCTTAGTATATCATCTCAAAGGGACCGTCATTAAAATCATTCCTTAAAGTAATGGTATAAATGGGTTCTCCAATATTTCAAGCCTGTCTCCGAGGAAGGACTTGCCTGAAACCTTTGATGTTTTATAATCAGAGAGCCTTTTTGATCTTGCTTGGTTATACCAATTTTGCATAATAGTCCCCAGTCAATAATAATTCTATCATATCAAAATTACTCTGCTTTATCCTTTATCCTTTATGGTCATCAAAGAATATTTGTTTCAGCCAAATTAATTGCCTCTGGTATAAATGCAGCCAAGGGATTAGTTTCTATGAGAAGTTTAAAAGTTGTTTCATTATCTAAATTTCAAATATCTATTGGGTTAAATTTATTTAAGCCTTTATTTCCAACCTTGGGGGAGAACAAAGTCATATCACTATTCAAAATTGCCTTTAATATATCAGAGTTTTGGAGATACCAAAGTATATAAGTCTAGAGAAGTGAAGAGAAAAGAAGTGTGCTTGATTTAAAAGTAAGCTATTGATATTTGAGTTGTACAAGAAATGAAATAACCTCTGTGTGAACCTAAAGAACATTTACTAAGAAGTCAGTGTTCTGAATCTCTATGAGAACAGTAATCAGAAGCAATATTCTGTAAAAAAGCATGTCTGGATGGATGGATGGAGGGGAAAAATGGGTTTCAAGTCAGACCCTTTTGTCTTGGTTTTCTCATCTGTGTTAACTGTTTACAGGGTTATTGTGAGTATTTTCGGGGAATAAGTATGAAAGATTTGAAAAATAAACTGAATCTTGGACATAAAGTGCTTTTATTACTTCCCATTAATAATTTTAGTAATTCTTAAGAGAGTGTAGCAATGTGCCACATCAGATATAGGTGTTGGGAGGAGACTCCCTAGTTGCCCCTTCTGAAGTTGTTTGTCTGCCATCACAGCAACAATTCCAGCCCTGTCACTAGTCAGGGGAGAGGAAGTCATAATTCTTAGCTTTCCTTCTAATTCAAGTGATATTATAGGCTCAATTGAGACAAAGTAGACTAAAGCCGGGAAAAAAAAAAAAAAGGCTTTTGAGTCACATAGCCATATCTCAAGAACAGTGTTGTCAGTAGCTGTGGGATAACTAGAATCTGGATTTAGACAACCTCATGATTTCCTTGACATTTGGCTCTTGATTCTCTCTCAGTATTGCTTTCTTCATATTGGTTCTACTCTCATGACCTCATCTAATCCTAATTACCTCCCAAAGGCTCTATCTCTTAATACCATCCCATTGGACGGTAACATATGAATTTTGGAGAATAAAAGCATACAATCCATAACATTTTGTTCCTGGCTCCCAAAAGGTATGTCCTTCTCACATAAAAAATACCATCTCAACAACTCCCAAAGTCTCAACTCATTCCACCATAAGCTCTAAATTCTAAAATCCAAAGTTTCATTTAAATAGCATCTAAATCAGATATGGGTGAGACTCAAGGCGTGCTTCATGCTGAGGCCACTTCCTCCTCAGCTGTGAATCTGTGAAACCAAATATGTAATGTGCTTCCAAAATACAACTGTGAGATGGGCATAGGGTTGGCATTCCCATTCCAAAATCAAGAAGTAGGAAAGAAGAAAGGGGTAACGAGTCCCAAGTACGTCTAAAACATAACAGGGCAAAGAGCATTAAACCTAACGGCTCAAGAACAATCATCTTTGGCCTGATGCTCAGCCTTCCAATCCCATTCAGGGGCAGTATCACCCCCATGACTTTGTGGGATAGTCTTAAGTGGCTTTCTGTAGGGGCCCTGCCCCCACAGCAACTTTCTGCCTGGGCTTTATGGCTCTCTAGGGTTGGGTCATGTGCCTGTGGCTCTCCTAGTCGGGGATTCCAAGCCTGTGGCTCGGCTGACCCCATCCTTTGAAATCTAGATAGAGGTAGCCCATGCCCCCCCATAGCTGTGCTGAATACAGCCCATACTAATTTCTCTGTGATGGCCCAACCTCTGAGGCACTGGGCAGGGGCATCCTGGACTGCCTGGTGACCCCCTCCTTTGAAACCATTCTTCCCAACCCCTCATCCCCCACAGGCCCCCTCCACACTGGGCCTGTGATGGGAGAAGCAGCCTTGATGATGTTCGATTCACCTTTGGGGTCATTCTTCAATTGTCTTAAAGAATAAATCCTGGCTTCTCTTGAAATGGCTGATTCATACTAATCTTATCAAAGGGTTGCCTGGCCACATCCTTGGTGTTCTCAGTTTTTTGCAATATGGATAAGCTGAGAATTGTCCAAATCTTTACATTCTGCTTCACTTTTTGCTCAACAATTCCATCTTTAAGTCATTTCTCTCTTCTCATATATTATAAGTAGTCAAGAGAACCCAAGCTGTACCTTCAACTCTTTACTTAGAAATAGTTTCAGCTTGATATCCGATTTCATAAGTTCTACCTTCCACAAAACACTAGACATAAACACAATGCAGCCAAGGTCTTTGCCACTTTATAACAAGGATTACCAGTTTCCAACAACATGCTTCTCATTTCTGTCTGAGACCACATCAGAATGGCCATCATCATCTATATTTCTACCAACATTCTGTTCAGAATTACTTAAGTATCCTCTAAGAAGTTTAATCTTTTTCTACAGCTTTTCTTTCTGAGTTCTCACCAGAATCTCCCTTAATGATTCATTCATGGCAATGTAGGCTTTTTCTAGCATGGACCTCAAAACTTTTTCAGCTTCTACCATTACCAGTTCCAAAGCCACTTCTACATTTTTAGGTATTTGTTACAGCAGCATATCTATTTCTCAATACTAATTTCTGTTTAGTCAATTTGGGCTACTATATCAAAAATACCATTGACTGGATGGCTAATAAATAACAGAAATTTATTACTCACAGTTACGGAGGCTGGCGGTCTGAGATCAGGGTGTAAGCATGGTCAGGTTCCAGTGAGGGCCCTCTTGTGGGTTGCAGACTGCTGACTTCTCAATGTATCCTCACATGGCAGAGAGCAGAGAAAAACCAAGCTCTCTTGTGATTCTTATAAATTCATTAATCCCATTCATGAGGCCTCTACCCTCATGATCTCCTCTAATCCTATTGCCTCCCAAAGACTCCACCTCCTAGTAGCATCCTGGTTTTTTTTTTCCTATTGAAATATATTTGCTTTACAAAATTATATTAACTTCAGATGTACAGCATAGTGATTCAGTACTTTTATAGATAATACCCCATTTAAAGTTATTACCAAATAATGGCTGTATTTCTCTGCTGTACAATATATCCTTGTAGCTTATCTATTTTATCCATAGTAGTTTATATCTCTTAATCCCATACACCTATTTTACCCTTCCCCCCCTCCCCTCTCCCCACTGGTAGCCACTAGTTTGTTCTCTGTATCTGTTTCTGTTTTGTTATATGGATTCATATTTTTTTAGATTCCACATATAAGTGATAATATGCACTATTTGCCTTTCTCTGTCTGACTTATTTCACTAAGCATAATACTCTCTAGGTCCATCCATGTTGTTGCAAATGTCAGAATTTCATTCTTTTTTATGGCTGAGTAATATTCCATTGTGTGTGTGTGTGTGTGTGTGTGTGTGTGTGTGTGTGTGTGTGTGTATCTTCTATATATAGAATATAAATATGTATATATGTCTTCTATATATATAGAAGATATATATATACATATTCTGTATTCATTCATCTGTTGATGGACACTTAGGTTGCTTCCATATCTTGGTATAGTAAATAATGCTGCTGTGAATGTTGGGGTACAGTATATCTTTTCTTCAGATATATACCCAGTATACAAGGGTTCCCTTTTCTCCACATCCTCATCAGCATTTATTTGTGGTCTTTTTGAGAGTCATTCTGACAGGTGTGAGGTGATTATGTCATTGTGGTTTTGATTTGCACTTCTTTGATGATTAGTAATATTGAGCATCTTTTCATGTGCCTGTTGACCATTTGTACGTCTTCTTTGGAAAAATGTTCAGGTCTTCACCTATTTTAAAATTGGGGTTATTTTTTGATACGATAAAGTTTCAACATATGAGTTTTGGGGCAATACAAGCACTTAGTCCATAACATATGGATATACCACATTTTGTTTATTCTTTCATCCATTGATAACTACTTGGATTGTTTCTACCCTTTAGTTATTGAGAATAATACTACTATGAACGTGGGTGTACAAAACCTTTTCAAGACCCTGCTTTTAATTATTTTGGATATATATACCCAGAAGTAGAATTGCTGGATCATATGGTCATTCTGTTTTTAATTTTGGGGGGAAACCTCCAGACTGTTTTAATAGTAGCTGCACCGACATCAAGCACCCGCGGGGTTGGCGGCCAGCTGGGCCAGAGCCATGGTCTGGGCTCTAGGACCCCAGCGTGGCCTCGCGAATTACCTTGCCTCGCCGCCACCCTTCTGCCTCGGGCCCAGTCTGAGCCCTGGCATCTTCCAGGCTGGCACCAAGCCGAGGTGGGAATGCAGCCATTTTGTTGAGTGTGACTTAACTTTCTGTGAGGAACTGTGTGGAGTGTGTCACCTCAAGGTGCTCACCTTTTACTCTACCACAAGCTGTGTGGCTGACAGGGTCTTGGTGCTCCGGCTGGGTGTCAGGCCTGAACCTCTGAGGTGGGAGAGCTGAGTTCAGGATATTGGTCCACAAGAGACCTCCCAGCTCCACATAATATCAAACAGCAAAAGCACTCCCAGAGATCTCCATCTCAACACTAAGACCCAGCTCCATTCAACAACCAGCAAGCTACCATGCTGGACACCCTATGTCAAACAACTGGCAAGACAGGGCACAACCCCACCCATTAGCATAGAGGCTGCCTAAAATCATAATAAGGTCACAGACCTTCAAAACACACCAACAGCGCGGCCTTGCCCTCCAGAAAGACAAGACCCAGCCTCATCCATCAGAAAACAGGCACCAGTCCCCTCTACTAGGAAGCCTACACAGCCCACTGAAACAACCTTACCCACTGGGAGCAGACACCAAAAACAATGGGAACTAGGAACCTGCAGCCTGCGAAAAGGAGACCCCAAACACAGTAAGATAAGCAAAATGAGAAGACAGAGAAACACACAGCAAATGAAGGAGCAAGGTAAAAACCCACCAGACCAAACAAATGAAGAGGAAATAGGCAGTCTACCTGAAAAATAATTCAGAGTAATGATAGTAAAGATGATCCAAAATCTTGGAAATAGAATCTTGGAGAAGATACAACAAACGTTTAACAACGTAGAAGAACTAAAGAGCAAACAAACAATGATGAACAACACAGTAAATGAAATTAAAACTCTCTAGAAGGAATCAATAGCAGAATAACTTAGGCACAAGAATGGATAAGTGACCTGTAAGATAAAATAGTGGAAATAACTACCGCAGAGCAGAATAAAGAAAAAAGAATGAAAAGAATTGAGGACAGTCTCACAGACTGTCTCACATTAAATGCACCAACATTCGAATTATAGGGGTCCCAGAAGAAGAAGAGAAAAAAAAAAAGGGACTGAGAAAATATTTGAAGATATTATAGCTGAAAACTTCCCTAATATGGGTAAGGAAATAGTCAATCAAGTCCAGGAAGGTCAGAGAGTCCCATACAGGATAAATCCAAGGAGAAACACAAAAAGAAACATATGACTCAAACTGTCAAAGATTAAATACAAAGAAAAACTATTAAAAGCAGCAAGGGAAAAGCAACAATTAACATACAAGGGAATCCCCATAAGGTTAACAGCTGATCTTTCAGCACAAACTCTGCAAGCCAGAAGGGAGTGACAGGACATATTTAAAGTGATGAAAGGGAAAAAAACTTCAACCAAGATTACTCTACCCAGCAAGGATCTCATTCAGATCTGATGGAGAAATTAAAACCTTTACAGGCAAGCAAAAGCTAAGAGAATTCAGCACCACCAAACCAGCTCTACAACAAATGCTAAAGAAACTACTCTAGGCAGGAAACACAAGAGAAGGAAAAGACCTACAAAAACAAACCCAAAACAAATAAGAAAATGGTAATAGAAACATGCATATCGATAACTACCTTAAATGTTAATGGATTAAATGCTCCAACCAAGTGACATAGACTGGCTGAATGGATACAAAAACAAGACGCATATATATGCTGTCTACAGAGACCCACTGCAGACCTAGGGACACATACAGATTGAAAGTGAGGGGGTGGAAAAAGATACTCAATGCAAATGGAAATCAAAAGAAAGCTGGAGTAGCAATTCTCATATCAGGCAAAATAGATTTTAAAATAAAGACGAGACAAAGAAGGACACTACATAATGAGCAAGGGATTGATCTAAGAAGAAGATATAACAATTGTAAATATTTATGCACCCAACATAGGAGCACCTCAATGCATAAGGCAAATGCTAACAGGTATAAAAGCGGAAACACAATCCTAGTAGGGGCCTTTACACCCCACTTTCACCAATGGACAGATCATCCAAAATGAAAATAAATAAGGAAACACAAGCTTTAAATGACACATTAAGCAAGGATGGACTTAAGTGATATTTATAGGACATTCCATCCAAAAACAACAGAATAGACTTTCTCTCAAGTGCTCATGGAACATTCTCCAAGATAGATCATATCTTGGGTCACAAATCAAAGCTTGGAAAATTTACAAAAATTGAAATCATGTAAAGTATCTTTTACGACCACAATGCTATGAGACTACATATCAGTTTCAGGAAAAAATCTGTAAAAAATACAAACGCTTGGAGACTAAACAATACACTACTTAATAACCAGGAGATGACTGAAGAAATCAAAGAGGAAAGCATAAAATACCTAGAAGCAAATGTCAATGAAAACACGACGACCCGAAACCTATGGGATGCAGCAAAAGCAGTTCTAAGAGGGAAGTGTATAGCAATACAATCCTACCTCAAGAAACAAGAAACATCTCAAACAAACAACCTAATCTTACACCTAAAGCAATTAGAGAAAGAAGAATAAAAAATAGCCCAAAGTTAGCAGAAGTAAAGAAAGCATAGAGATCAGATCAGAAATAAATGAAAAAGAAATGAAGAAAACAGTAGCAAAGGTCAATAAAACTAAAAGCTGGTTCTTTGAGAAGATAAACAAAATTGATAAACCATTAGCCAGACTCATCAAGAAAAAAGGTAGAAGACTCAAATCAGTAGGATTAGAAATGAAAAAAGAGAAGTAACAACTGACACTGCAGAAATACAAAGGATCATGAGAGATTACTACAAGCAACTATATGCCAATAAAATGGACAACCTGGAAGAAATGGACAAATTCTTAGAAAACCAAAACCTTCTGAGACTGAACAAGGAAGAAATAGAAAATATAAACAGACGAATCACAAGCACTGAAATTGAGACTGTGATTAAAAATTTTCCAACAAACAAAAGCCCAGGACCAAATGGCTTCACAGGAGAACTCTATCGAACATTTAGAGAAGAGCTAACACCCATCCTTCTCAAACTTTTCCAAATTGAAGCAGAGGGGGGAATACTCCCAAACTACTTCTACGAGGCCACCATCTCCCTGATACTAAAACCAGACATAGATGTCACAAAGAAAGAAAACTACAGGCCAATATCACTGATGAACATAGATGCAAAAATCCTCAACAAAATACTAGCAAACAGAATCCAACAGCACACTAAAAGGATCATACACCATGATCAAGTGGGGTTTATCTGAGGAATGCAAGGATTCTTCAATATATGCAGATCAATCCATGTGATACACCATATTAACAAATTGCAGGAGAAAAACCATATGATCATCTCAATAGATGCAGAGAAAGCTTTTAACAAAATTCAACACCCATTTATGAAAATAACCCTCCAGAAAGTAGGCATAGAGGGAGCCTACCTCAACATAATAAAGGCCATATATGACAGACCAACAATCAACATCTTTCTCAGTGGTGAAAAACTGAAAACATTTCCTCTAAGATCAGGAACAAGACAAGGTTGTCCACTCTCACCATTATTATTCAACATACTTTTGGAAGTTTTAGCCACAGCAATCGGAGAAGAAAACGCAATAAAAGGAATACAAATCGGGAAAGAAGTAAAGTTGTCGCTGTGTGCAGATGACATGGTACTATACATAGAGAATCCTAAAGATGCTACCAGAAAACTACTAGAGCTAATCAATGAATTTTATAAAGTAGCAGGATATAAAATTAATTCACGGGAATCTCTTGCATGCCTATACACTAATGTTGAAAAATCTGAAAGAGAAATTAAGGAAACACTCCTATTTACCATTGCAACAAAAAGAATAAAATACCCAGGAATAAACCTACCTAAGGAGACAAAAGACCTGTATGCATAAAACTATAAGACACTGATGAAAGAAATTAAAGATGGTACAAACAGTTGGAGTGATATACCATGTTCTTGGATTGGAAGAATCAACATTGTGAAAATGACTATACTACCAAAAGCAATCTACAGATTCAGTGCAATCCCTATCAAACTACCAATGGCATTTTTTACAGAACTAGAACAAAACATTGCACAATTTGTATGGAAACACAAAAAACTCGGAATAGCCAAAGCGATCTTGAGAAAGAAAAATGGAGCTAGAGGAATCAGACTCCCTGACATCAGACTATACTACAGAGCTACAGTAATCAAGTCACTATGGTACTGGCACAAAAACAGAAATATAGATCAATGGAACAGGATAGAAAGCCCAGAGATAAACCCACGCAAATATGGTCACCTTATTTTTTGATAAAGGAGTCAAGAATATAAAAAATGGAGAAAAGACAGCATCTTCAATAAGTGGTGCTGGGAAAACTGGACAGCTACATGTAAAAGAATGAAATTAGAACACTCCCTAACACCATACACAAAAATAAACTCAAAATGGATTAAAACCTAAATGTAAGGCCAGACACTATAAAACTCCTAGAGGAAAACATAGGCAGAACACGCTCTGACGTAAATCACACCAAGATCCTTTTTGATCTACCTTCTAGAGAAATGGAAATAAAAACAAAAATAAACAAATGAGACCTAATGAAACTTAAAAGCTTTTGTACAACTAAGGAAACCATAAACAAGACAAAAAGAAAACCCTCACAGTCGGAGAAAATATTTGCAAATGAAGCAATTGACAAAGTATTAATCTCCAGAATTTACAAGAAGCTCATGCAGCTCAAAAAAACAAAAAAAAAAACAAAAAAAAACACCCAATCCACAAATGGGCAGAAGACCTAAATAGACATTTCTCCAAAGAAGATATACAGATTGCCAACAAACACATGAAAGAATGCTCAACATCACTAATCATTAGAGAAATGCAAATCAAAACTACAATGAGTTATCACCTTACACCGGTCAGAATGGCCATCATCAAAGAATCTACAAACAATAAATGCTGGAGAGGGTGTGGAGAAAAGGGAACCCTCTTGCACTGTTGGTGAGAATATAAATTGATACAGCCACTATGGAGAACAGTATGGAAGTTCCTTAAAAAACTAAAAATAGAGCTACTGTATGACCCAGCAATGCCACTACTGGGCATATATCCTGAGAAAACCAGAATTCAAAAAGAGTTGCGGCTCTATTTACAGTAGCCAGGACATGGAAGCAACCTAAGTGTCCATCAACAGATGAATGGATAAGGAAGATGTGGCATATATATATACAATGGAATATTATTCAGCCATGAAAAGAAATGAAGTTATTTGTAGTGAGATGGATGGACCTAGAGACTGTCATACAGAGTGAAGTAAGTCAGAAAGAGAAAAACAAATACCATATGCTAACACATATATGTGGAATGTAAAACAAAAAATAAATGTTTCTGAAGAACCTAGGGGCAGGACAGGAATAAAGACCCAGATGTAGAGAATGGACTTGAGGACACAGGGAGTAGGAAGGGTAAGCTGGGACAAAGTGAGAGAGTGGCATGGGCTTATATATACTAAGAAATATAAAATAGAAAGCTAAGTGGGAAGCAGCCGCATAGCACAGGGAGATCATCTCAGTGCTTTGTGATTACCTAGAGGGGTGGGATAGGGAGAGTGGGTGGGAGACACAAGAGGGAGGAGATATACGGATATACGTATATGTGTAGCTGATTCACTTTGTTATAAAACAGAAACTCACACACCGTTGTAAAGCAATTGTGCTCCAATAAAGATGTTAAAAAAGAAAAAAAGTGGCTGCACCATTTTGCATTCCCACCAACAGTGCACAAGAGTTCTAATTTCTCCATATCCTCGCCAACACTTGTTACTTTTTGTTAATTTTTTTGATAGTAGCCATCTTGATGGATATGAGGTTATATCTCATTGTAGAAATATCTCATTCTTAAGCTGTGTCTCCACCTCTTTTTCTCACACTTAAGAATGTGTGTTATAATGTGAATGAATGAGAGTGATTTTGTTATGTCTAATCATGAATCTGTTCTAATTCATTTTTAATCTTTAACGAATTTAATGATTTTTGTATTGTTACTAACAAATAGCATGCAGTGTACCTCTATCTCGTATTGTCTGAAAAGAATTACAAGTGGTGACTCTGAATTATAATAATGTAATTGTAGTGTGTATAGAAGGCTCAGTTATTAAATACACTTTTACTTCTTTGCCTGAAAGTGGGGATTCATATTCTCCTCTTTCTATTAGCAGTCCTTTGCTACATGACTTTTTTATTCCATATATATTTTAGCCTGAATTCTTTAGAACTATTTAATGTGAGCAATTGAATCTATATTTTATAATGCTTACTGCCTAGTTTTGGAAGTAGACATCAATACCAAATAGTTATTTAATAACAATGGTGATAAATTATACGAAGGGAAAGCGCATGATGCTGTGAGGGCTGTAATGGGGACTGGAACTAAGCAAGAAGAGGGTAGGAAAGACAGGCTTCTCTGAGAATTGACATTTGTGTTAAACTTGAAGTTAAGTGATGTTTAGTTAGATGATATGGTGTGTTGATAGACATGACTGTATGGGTGGATGGGAGTGGATTCCAGGCTAGGTTAGAAAATATTTTTTAAAATCCTTAAGATGGAAAGACATTTGATTTAGGAATAAAATGTAGACCCGTTTGAATGAAGCATAAAGAATAAAAGAAAAATGGGTAGGAGCATAGGACAGAGAGATAGGCAAGAGCTAAATCTTGCAGGCTATGCTAGACCGCATTTTCAAAGAATGTTTTTGGGCTTTTTTGATCAAGACTGTGCATAAGTTTATATGAAGTCTTTCAATTTTAAGCAAATAGCAATGATATATAATGTATAAAAACAGTCGCAGGGCTTCCTTGGTGGTGCAGTGGTTGAGAGTCCGCCTGCCGATGCAGGGGATACGGGTTCATGCCCCGGTCCGGGAAGGTCCCACATGCCGCGGAGGAGCTGGGCCCGTGAGCCATGGCCACTGAGCCTGTGCATCCGGAGCCTGTGCTCCGCAACGGGAGAGGCCACAACAGTGAGAGGCCCGCGTACCGCAAAAAAAAAAAAAAAAAAAAAAAAAAAACAGTAGCAAACCCCCCCAGATATGTAGTTGGGCTCCAGGGCAAACTAGATATTTTTGCAATCCAGAAACAGAATAGAAACTCAAGTAGTGATGAAGCTGAAGCTATGAACTTGCTGGAATCTGGTACAAGACACTGTCATTGGTGGCACAAGAAATTGGCTCCGGTAGACTAATGGGCACCAAATTCCAAAAAATAGGAAAGCATGTGATAGCAAATTAGCCTATCAAATCAACAATCTTTATGTGAATTTTCCTTCAGGGAACAGAAGAAGGAAATTAGCAAATTCATTCTAATGCGTCTAGTATAATATTGAGATCAAGACTAGGCAATAAAAGTTTAAGAAAAAAGTTATAGAAAATCTCACCTATGAACTTGAATGCAAAAAGTCTCCAAAAAAACTAATATGTCAATATTTAAATCAGCAGTACATAAAAAAGATACATCATGACCAAGTGCAGTTGATCTGAGGAAAGCAAGAATGCTTCAGTATTTGAAAAGCTATCAAAATAATATATGATTAATGGACCAAATCTAAAAATCTATATGATTATCTTCATAGAAACAGCAAAAATAAATGTAATTCCATACTGCTTCATAGATTAAAAAATAAAATCTCTTAGCAGATGAAAGGCAGATAAAATATGTGTCCTCTGTTGTTTTTTTGTCTACCCATACTCATTCCTAAACCCTTTTTTCTTACCCACTTTTCACTATCAAGATGAAAAAGCCAACTATTCACATTCCTAGTCTCTCTTGTTTAGGGGTGGTCATATGACGCAGTTCTGGACAGTAAGGTGTAAAGAGGATTCTGAGAGGGGATGATGAAAGAGATATACAATCTTTTTTTTTTTTTTTTTCTCACTCTAGCTACCCACTGTTTCTTCCCTATGACCATGGTTGTAAGTGAATGTGATGCTTGAAATTATGCTGTAAGAAAAGGCCAAAGATTCTAATCCCATATACTGATATCAATAAGCTGCTGCCCAAACCTGCAACTACCTACCTTAAAATTTCTTGCTATATGAGATAATTAGCTATCTTTTTTGTAAATAGCAGTGTTAGATATTCTTACTTTCAATCCAAAGTATTTCTAACTGATAAAGAAGGAAACTTCTTTAACTTGAAAAGGGAATTCAAATTCCCCTTTCAAATTCCTATTCAAGTTCTTCAGTGAGTATCATACATATTGAAAAAAGGTTAGAAGTCTCCCATTACATTCAGAACTGGAAAAGGATGCCATTTATAACTTTTTTCAGTGTTATACTGCAGATCCTAGTCAGTGCAGTAAGATAGAGACATAACATTAAAACATTAGAAAAGAAAAATACCTAATTTGCCAATGATATTGCTTTCATAGAAGACTGGAAAGCATATATAGACAAACTGCAGAATTAGTAATAGAGTTTTGCAAGTTAACTGGATTCAAGATCAACTGAAAAAAGACTATATAGCCACTACCCACCAGTAAAAAGAAATCACCTTATATAATAAAGTACTTAGGAATGGATCTAACAGAATTTGGTAGCACTTTTTAAAAGGGAATAATTTCAAAATGGTACTGAAGTGTGTAAGGTGAATAAAAGGAGAAAGTTTTGGAATTGAATCACTCATTATCTTAAAGAGACATTGATTTGCCTCAAATTAATACTAGATTCTATATTTCCTATGCAATGTCTACTCAAACTTTAAAAGGATTTATTGGGTGTCTTAACAGCTCTTCATAAAATTAATGTGAAGTTACAAAGGACCAAGAATAGCTGAGACAATTTTAAAAAGGAAGTGCAAGATAGTTAGACCTTACCGAACTTATTTAACAGCATAATGATTACGATTATATAGTGTAGTAGTTGCTTGAGGTTGGGCAAATAGAAAGATGGGAAATTTTAGGGAAACAGAACACCTATGTGGAAACGGTATGTTCCAGAGGTGTCATTAAACTTATAGGCAGAGAGCAACCAAGTATATAAATTGTTCTGGAGAAATTAGTTTTCCTGGTGAAAACAGTTGAATTCCTATTTCACCCTACATAAACAATTAGGTGGATGAAACAATTAGGTTTATGATCTCGGGTTAAGAAATGAGTTAAGTTACAAAACAGCATAAATCTTAAGGGAAAAGATTAATAACTTGATCATATTAAAGTTAAAAGTTTCTGGTCATCAAGAGACACCATAAAGGACTTCCTTGGTGGCTCAGTGGTTAAGAATCCACCTGCCAATGCAGGGGACACGGGTTCGATCCCTGGTCTGGTAAGATCCCACATGCCGCAGAGCAACTAAGCCCATGTACCACAACTACTGATCCTGCACTCTAGAGCCCATGAGCCACAACTGTGGAGCCTGCATGCCACAACTACTGAAGCATATGTGCCTAGAGTCCATGCTCCACAACAAGAGAAGCCACCACAATGAGAAGCCTGCGCACCACAAGGAAGCGTAGCCCGCACTTACCCCAACTAGAGAAAGCCCACGTGCAGCCAAAAAAGAAAAAAAAAAAGACACCATAAAAATTAAAATATATCTAAAAATATTTGAAATACATCTAACAAAAGTTGGGATCTAGAACTAAGAAAGGATTCCTACATATAAATAAGAACAATGTAATAACACAAGTGAATGAATAAAGGAGAGGAAGAGGGGACAGAAGCCTAACCCACACCCATAAACATATCCTCAATCTCACTGATTATTTGGGGAATTCCATTTCACAGCTATCAAGTTTGCAAAATTAAAATCTGGTTTTGACAATTCAGTTAGTTGATGAGAATACAGAGCTACACGAACTCTCATTTATGTTGGTGGGAATGCCCACTGATGCTTTGGAGTAGAATTTAGCATGATTCAGCAGTGTCAGTGATGATCATACCCTTCATGCTATTTATACATCCTAGAGAAGATTTTTCTAACTCAGGATTAAAAAAGCTGTTCTTGGCAATATTGCTGTCACAGGGAAGACTGAAAATGACAACTATCCATTAACAAGAAAACAGGTAAATGCTATTACTTCACAGTTGAATACTTACTACACATTGCTCAAATGAATGAACTAGAGCTACATAGTTATACCTCAGAAATATAACACTAAGCAGAAAAATCAAGTTTCACAATGGTGTGCAAGTTATACTGTGTTGGTAAAGTTTGAAAACAGGAACAACCCTTCTGTGTAATGTTTATTCATACATGTACAAATAGTCATAGATTAAAATGTGCATGGGAATGAGGAATACCAGATTCAACACAATGTTATATCTGGGGAAAAAGAAGGGAAGAGGATGGGGGAGAGATGCATAGGGGCTTCACCTGTTCATAATATTTTATTTCTTAAGCTGAAAGTCTGTTACATGGATGTTTATTATACGATTTCTATGTTTTTGTATGCCTTAAATGTTTCACAATAATCTATCATCCATCTATCTATCATCTGTCTATCATCTACATATCATTTATGTATCTATCATCTGTTTCTTTATCAGTCATCATCTATCTGTCATCTGCCTGTCTGAAGCATGCATGATAAAATGGATAATAGATCTATAAGTATTATGATATTCTTATTACTTTGCTGCTATTTTAAACATGTTATTTACTAAAAGGTTTTATTTGCTACTGTGTGGGTAATAGATCAGGGTAGATAAGAGGGGGTGTGAGATGCCACTGAGTTTTATTGCAGTAGCAGATGGAAGAACATAGCGAATCTGAAGACCACTTAGGAAGTTGAATGGATGTCTGTGAGACTACTTGAAAGCGAAAGTTTAGGGAAAGGCTGGTGCAAGGATGGTTCTAATGTTTCTGTCATGAACCTCCTAGTGGACAACAAAATGACTTCTATTGCTAGAAAATACATGTGGAAAGGGTGACGTTGGTGGTTGGGGCAATGTGATTTTAACATTTTTAACAAATTTTAACAAAGAATTTATGTTTCTTGTAACATTCCTTGATGTGTTGCATATCCTCAAAAGTGCATCCTGAAGCCTTTGTCAGAGTCCAAGAGAAGAAATGTTCTGATGTGGCTTTTGCCTCCTCCTGAAAAGTCCAAGTTAAAAATTTCTGTTTAAAGAAGTAAATCCTTCGTATGGCATATTCACAGTTTCTATAGAACTGGCTGGCATGAGGTGGTTTAGGAGAGATCCATTACTTGGTCCCATTTGTGGCCAATATGGGCTTTGGACTATGAAAATGCTGATTGGATTGAAATAGGATTTACAGCTGAGAATCACCTGTTAGGGCAAGGATGCTGCCTAAAAATGCTGGCTGAAGATTGCAGAATGTGCTGATCTATATACTGGAGAGGGCCCTAAAAAGCACAATGTGCAAGACTTTGACTGTTACTAAGAACTCAGGTGAAAAATGTGTGTTATAGGCATTTTTTCACCTAGCATGACTTCCGTGGATGCTGCTGATTGATCAGAACTTGCTGCATATTGCTTTGTGGTCGCTTAATTTCTGTACTAGCTCTGGATGTAGCATCTTTAAAAAAATTGTTATACTTCTTCAGCCATGGTAGGAAGTCACAACAAACAGTTCATTCGCAGCTTCATAATCCAGAGTTATATAAAATTTTGCCATAGTGCTGTTTATTTGTGGCTGATCGAATTCTTGGCAAATAACAGAAACTGATGCTTCTATTCTTATTCCTGATGCTCATTTCTATATTAGGGTATGAAAAGAGCTAATGGATAGTATTAAGCATTAATAAAGTGAGCAAGTGAGGTTGCTTAAGAATGAAACTGCTTATGAGATGTCCTAGATTCTACTTTGTGTTAGTTTTATTAGATAGGTGTCACTTTTCCAATGTAGATTTTCATAACCACGTCCTTTATTCTGAACCATGAAAAGTGAGTATATGTTTAAAACTAAAGTAAATACAATATTTAGGTTTTTAGCAGTTTTGTACCATCTATGAAGAAAATAAATAAGCCTGGTAACCTGAGAGTTCATTTCAGTTAAGAGTAAAAATTACTAAGATGTTCTGTTCACTGAACCAAACACAGATTATATTTTTGTTAGCTAGGTTCCAAGAATTCACCAGGGGGAAGCTAGAGAAAAAAACAAAATTAAACAAAACAAAAATCAAATGAGATCTTGATAGTAGAAGAGGGGAAGACTCAAAGGCCTATCTATTCTTTCCTTATAAGAAAGTAAACCTTTTATAAACTTTCTACAAAGAAGTTTTGCAAAATTATAATCAGACATTTCAGGGGCAAGATGGTGTTTCTGATTTGCATTCTCGGAAATCACAACCAGGATACAGTTTGCTAAAGGGGAAGCTTCGAGAAGAGTTAATATTAATGTTCCAGGACTTCGATCCGAGGTTATCAAATTCTGGGGGCACCTCGTAGATCATCTGTTTCTATTCTGTTTATTATTGAAGACTCCTGCTTTTATCTTCACCTGAATCTCACACATAATCAGGTACACTCAAGCAGTCTGGAGGTTGCTTATACTTTTGGAAAAAGTACAAATTTACAGAAATAATCTCCCTTGGACCCCTCTCCCTCTCCTTTCTAAAATCACAGATAGTTTCACACCTGCCAGTCTCCCTTGCTTGGTTCCTCTAGAGCAGTTTCTCAACCCTGGCACTTTGGTTCTTTGTTGTAGGGGTCTGATCTATGCACTGTAGTATGTTTAGCAGCATCCCTGGGCTCAATCTACTAGATGCCAGTAGTACTCATCCACACAACTGTGACAAACAAAAATGTCTCTAATCTTCCCAAATGTCCCCTGGGGGCAAAAATGCTCCCAGTTGAGAACAGCTGTTCTAAAGAGAAGTTTATATGGGTCTCCAAGAAGCAATGGTGAAAGACTAATTCTGCAGCATCACTGATACTTGGATTGGGTTTTCATGCAGATAGATGTGTCTGGGGGTTATCCTAAAAAAAATCATGAGATGATTGTATCAGCTATACTTAAATAAAATAAAGTTTTAAAAAGTCATGAGTTGGGAACCTCTTTTTACAGAAGCATTATTCTGCTACACGATATACTTTCTATTTTCTGACTGACAGCAGTTTCAATAAATGGATTGCTTTTCTATGTTAGGTGCTGAAAATACTAGAGTGAATGAAAATCAATTTCTCCTCTAAAGGAATAGGCACTCTAGGGACATTTGGGAAATCTTTGACCAAAACGAAACTTAATGTAAGTTAGCATTAACTGTGGACCCTATATTAGTAACAAACATTACTACTTTCTTTCATTAATGAAAGACACTTCATGTGTATATATTCATTCCTTTATGTAAGAATCTGCCTGACTCTCCTATTCTTGTATCATTATTAAAGGATGAATAATACCCAGAGAGGTAGTTAAAGCCACTTAATTGGCATATGAATGAATGAAATGTTCAATTAAGAGGGCCAAATGCCAGAGATGAATTAGTTTAATGCTTTTTTATGACTTGACATGATGCATTACTGGTGACTAGCATCTATAAAATGGTCTGCTTTATAAGAACAGGGTTAATTACTAAACTTTAGCTTAAACCACTTCATTCTATTGTCACTTTGTTTTATATTTTCTTGTGTTGTTCATTGCTTAAATTCATGAAGAATAGTTCTTATTTTAGCAAACGTATTTCCCATCTTAGGATAATCCAAGGCTTTATTGTTCACTGATGCTCTCATTTGATGCCGAGTACCATGTATTTTAATATACCATACAACTACTAGATTGAGATGATTTCTTAATTGGCTCTTTCAGCTTTCCAGCAGCTTGCACCAATTAAGAAGATTCTACTCTGCTTATCAGAAGTGAGCTTGCTGTAGTTGGCGACATTTGTGCTGATCTTAAAAAATTATCAGACATAAAATCATTTATTGTCTAATCACGTAAATTGGACAGCTTCTATCTCTGACTGAACTTTCAGGTTTTTGTGAAATAAAGTAATAATAATGAATAGTGATGAAAACCAAGTGGCCTGATGTATGATATAAATTTTTATTGCTCTTATTTGTTCTGTTGGTCATTCCTCCCACTACCTATTTCAGAAAGTCATCTAAAATAGAAACCTAGTACTCTGAATCTTAAGGAAAATAGTCCTTTAAAAGAGAAGAGCCTTTCTTTATTTTGATGCATGTATATTTAGAATCCTTTGAATACTCAAATACAAGACTATAGATGGAATCATATTATTTAGAATAGACAGTGATATTACAGGTAATTCAGCACAATGCCTTTATTTTTTCATATAAGGACACTGAAAGTCAGATTGGCTAAGTGACTTGCCCAAGCTCTCTCAGATAGAAAGAGGCAAAGTAGGCATAATAGTACAGAATTACTAATTCCTGGTCCAGTGGCATCAGTTTTCTAGCATATGGTTTTTCTATATGAACTTCAGAATTATTTTTTTCTGGTCATATGATTATATGATTTAGAAGTTAAGGAAAAAGTAAGCTAAAATAATCTTTTCTCCACAGCCCCAGATTTTGTATATAAGTTTCAAGAGTTCAAATGGTTGGTATTTCATGGCCTCTGACATTTGGAGACTCACTGTGAACATCACAAGAACAGTTAGACACATGCGACTTGTATGTTCCAAATGTTCTTGGATCAGATTCTTATTTCCATAGGTGTACCTTTTGAGATTTATATTAAAAAGATACCTTTAGCATTGTTAATTTACATAAAAATAAAACATTAAAAAGTGAATTTACATGTTTTTATATATTAAGTAGAGTTTTTTTTTTTTTTTTTACAAGTAGGAACCAAAATGTTCTAGTTGTAATAAAGCGAGTGTTGCAGAATTGAGTACTGTTTTTTTATGATAGATATTCAGTATAATTTCAGGGCATAGAAACTTGCTATAATGAGCATTCATATAGTGAGAAAAGAATTAATGTAATTAATGTAGAGATTATATATATATATATATGTAGATAGATAGAGATATAGTGGATGTGAGAAGTATCTCATTGTAGTTGGAAGTTGCATTTCCCTAATGACTCATTATATTGAGCATCTTTTCAGGTGCTTTTTAGCCATTTGTGTATCTTCTATTCAAATCCTTTGCCCATATTTAAACTAGGTTAGTCTACTCCTAGGTATAGACTCAAGAGAAATGAAAATATATGTGCAAAAAAAATTTTGTGGAAGAATGTTCATGTTAACATTATCCATAATAGCCAAAGTTGGACACCATCCAAACGTCTGTCAACTGAAGAATAAGCAAATGTGGTATATCTATACAATCAAAAACTATTTGGCAATAGAAGTGAATTGTGTATTGATGTATGCTATAACACAGATGAACCTGAAAACATACTAAGTGAAAGAAGCCAATCATAAAAAAACATATATCATATAATTACATTTATATGAAATGGTTAGAAAAGAGACAGAAAGTAGGTTAGTGCTTGCCTAGGGCTAGGGAGAGAGAGAAACGGGGAATGACTGCTAATGGGTATATGCTTTCTTTTTGGGTGATGACAGGTTCTAAAACTAGATAGCAGTGGTGGTTGCACAACTCTGAATGTGCTAGAAAACACTGAATGGTAAACTTTAGTTGGCTAAATGTTATGGTATGTGAATTATATCTCAGTAAAGCTTCTGAATAAAGAAAAACATGCTTATAAAAATTACACAGTTTCACTTTCTTGTAGTTTATAAAATAATAAATTTCAAAATAAGGCTTTTAGAATCCTTTCTATAAGTTGATTACCAGCTGGTCAATTAAATAACCACTTGCACTTAAATTGTTAAAAATTAGCATCTCCGTATTACAGACAAATGTTTTCACTTCTACTCTCAGTATATAACACATCATCTATCTAGTTGCCCAAACCAAATACTTCAAAGTAAGCTTTCATTTTCTTTTACCTCCAACCTGTAGGAAAGCAAAAAGTTCTATTGATTTCACCTTTTACCTCCTGGGTATCATTCGGCATTCTTCCTTTCCAGTCATGCTGCTTTAGCCTTAGTTGGGAATATTTGGCCTATCCTATTTTTTAAAAAAATTTATTAGAGTAGAGTTGATTTACAATGTTATGTTAGTTTCAGGTGTACAGTAAAGTGAATCAGTTATACATATATCCACTCTTTTTTAGATTCTTTTCTCATATAGGTCATTACAGAGTACTGAGTAAAGTTCACTGTGCTATACAGTAGGTCCTTATTATCTATTTTATATATAGTAGATATATATGTCAGTCCCAGTCTCCTGATTTATCCCCTGGTAACCATAAGTTTGTTTTCTACATCTGTAACTCTATTCCTGTTTTGTAGATAAGTTCATTTGTACCCTTTTTTTAGATTCCACATGTAAGTGATATATGATATCTGTCTTTCTCTGTCTTACTTCACTCAACATGACAGTCTCTACATCCATCTATGTTGCTGCAAATGGCATTATTTTGTTCTTTTTATGGCTGAGTAATATTCCATTGTATATATGTACCACATCTTCATCCTTTCCTCTGTTGATGGACTTTTAGGTTGCTTCCATGTCCTGGCTGTTGTAAATAGTGCTGCAGTGAACATTGGGGTGCATGCCTTTTTGAATTATGGTCTTGTCCAGATATATGCCCAGGAGTGGGATTGCTCGTTCCTTAAAAACAGAGTTACCATATGGCCTACCCTATTTTTATATTGGTTTTTCTATACTTATTGGTTTGTCTATACCTCTGGTACAGATTGTTCTAAAATGCATGTATGATCTCAGTGACATCAGTGTATAATTTCACTTACAGTATAAAGATTAAACTTCTTAGTATGCTCTGGAAAGCTTTTTATATTCTGAATCCTGTCCATTTTCCAGTCCTACTTTCTATCACTCCTACACAGCAAGTTACACTAGAGTTCAATGCACTTGTCATACCATTTCAGACATTAAAAATTTTTCTCTTATAACTTCTTTGATCCATAGGTAATTTAGAAATATGTTGTTTAGTTTCTAAATATTTGGTGATTTTCCAACTACCTTTCTGTTACTGATTTCTAGTTTAATTCCACTGAGGTCTGGAAACATACTTTTTGTTTGTTTGTTTTTATTATTTATTTATTTATTTTTGTGGTATGTGGGCCTCCCACTGTTGTGGCCTCTCCCGCCACAGAGCACAGGCTCCGGACATGGAGGCCCAGTGGCCACGGCCCACGGGCCCAGCCGCCCCGCAGCATGTGGGATCCTCCCGGACCGGGGCACGAACCTGCGTCCCCCGCATCGGCAGTCGGACTCCCAACCACTGCACCACCAGGGAAGCCCTGGAAACATACTTTGTACGGTTTCTATTCTTTAAAATTTTGTGGGATGTCTGCTGTGGCCCAGAATGTGGTCTCTTGGTGAACATACCATGTAAGCTTGAAAAGAATGTGTTTTCTGATGTTGGATGGAGTATTCTACAAATGTCAACTAGATCAAATTGATTGATAGTACTATTCAGGTCATGTATATTCTTACTGATTTTCTGCTGGCTTGATCTATCAATAAGTGGCAGAGATAAGTTGAAGCCTCCAAGTATAATGCTGGATTCATCTGTTTATACTTGCAGTTTTCTCAGTTTTTGTTTCATGTATTTTGCTACTCTTTAGTAAGGTGCATTCACATCTGGGATTGTTATGTCCTCTTGAAATTGGCCCCTTTATCATTATGTAATGCCCCTGATTCCTGCCTAGTCTGAAATTGATATAATCACTGCAGCTTGCTTTTGATTAGTGTTAGCATAGTAAAGATTTCTCCTCTATCCCTGTACGTTTTACCCATCTGAGTGGTGTATATTTAAGGTGTATTTCTTATGGACTGCACGCAGTTAGATCTTGTTTTGTTTAATCTACTCTGATAATATCTATCATTTAATTGGTATGTTAAGACCATTTATATATAAAGTGATTGATTTATTGATAGAGATAGATCATTATCTACCATGTGTAAATATTCACTGTATTTGTTTTTGTTTCTTTCTCCCCTAGTTTTCTGTCTTTTCTGATTTTGATTGACTATTTAAATGATTCTATTTTATCTCCTCCCTTTAGTGTATCAATTACACTTTTTAAATAGCTAGACTTTATATTTTTAGAGCAGTTTTAGATTTACAGAACAATTGAACAGAAAATACAGTTTTCATATACTACCTTTTCCCCTGCTCCCATCATTTCTTCTATTATTAATATCTTGTATCAGTGTGGTATGTTTTTAACAATTGATTAACCAATATTGATACATTGGTATTAACTGAAGTCCATTTACATTACAGTTCACTCTTTGGTTGCACATTCTATGAATTTTACCAAATGCAGAATATTATGTATCCACCACTTTAGTATCATACAGAGTAGTTTCACTTCCCTAAAAATTCCCTGTGCTCCACTTATCTCTCCCTCCCTTTTCTCCCTTTCCCTACCCATTCCTTTCCCCTGCTACAACTGAACTGGCAACACCAATCTGTTTACTGTCTCTGTAGTTTTGCCTTTTCTGGAATGTTATATTATTGAAATCGTACAGTGTGTAGCCTTTCATACTGGCTCCTTTCACTTAAAAATATGCATTTGAGGTTCCTCCACGTCTTTTTGTGGGTTGATAACATATTTCTTTTTAATCTGTGACTAATATTCCATTGTATGGATGTATCATAGTTTATCCATTCACTTGTTGAAGGACATCTTGGTTGCTTCTGGTTTTTCACAATTATGAATAAAGCAGCTATAAACATCCACGTGCAGGTATCAAGGAGTGTGATTGCTGGATCGTATGGTAAGAGTATGTGTAGTGTTGCAAGAAACTACCAAACTGTCTTCCAAAGTGGCTGTACCATTTTGCATTCCCACCAGCAATGAATGAGAGTTCCTATGGCTCCACACCTTGTGAGCATTTGATATTATTAGGGCTATGGATTTTGGCCATTCTAATTGGTGTGTAGTGCTATATCATTGTTGTATTAATTTTCAGTTCTCAAATGACATTTGATGATGAACATATTTTCGTATGCTTATTTGCTATGTCTTCTTTGGTGAGATTTCCATTTAGAACTTTTGCCCAATTTTTAACTGAGTTGTCTGTTTTCCTATTGTTAATTTTTAAGGATCCTTTGAATATTTTGGATACAAGCAAGCCCTCTACCAGATGTGCTTTACAAAGAATTTTTCCCAGCTATGACTTGTGTTTTCATTCTTTTAACAGTGTCCTTTGCAGAGAAGCAATTCTTAATTTTAACAAACTCCAATTTATCATTTTTTTCTCTCATGGATCTTGCCTTCAGTATTATATCTAAAAACTATTGCCAAAACCAAATTCACCTAGTTTTTTTCCTATGTTATTTTCTAGTTTTTGTGGGTTTATACATTACTCTAAGTCTGTGTTACATTTTGAGTTAATTTTTGAGAAAAGTTTAAGGTCAATGGCTTAATTCTTTTTTTTCCCCGTTTTTTTTGTCATACAAATATTCAGTTATTCCAGCACCATTTTTTTAAACATTTTTATTGGAGTATAACTGCTTTACATTGTTGTGTTAGTTTCTGCTGTATAACAAAGTGAATCAGCTATACGTATACATATATCCCCATAGCCACTCCGTCTTGCGTCTCCCTCCCACCCTCCCTATCCCACCCCTCTACGTGGTCTCAGAGCACCGACCTGATCTCCCTGGGCTATGCGGCTGCTTCCCGATAGCTATCTATTTTACTTTTGGCAGTGTATGTATGTCAATGCCACTCTCTCACTTCTTCCCAGTTTACCCTTCCCCCTTCCTGTGTCCTCAAGTCCATTCTCTACTTCTGTGTCTTTATTCCTGTCCTACCCCTAGGTTCTTCAGAATCATTATTTTTTTATATTCCATATATATGTGTTAGCATATGGTATTTGTTTTTCTCTTTCTGACTTAGTTCCCTCTGTATGACACACTCTAAGTCCATCCACCTCAATACAAATAACTCAATTTCATTTCTTTTTATGGCTGAGTAATATTCCACTATATATATATATATATATATATATATATATATATATATATATATGCCACATCTTTTTTATCCATTCATCTGTCACTGGACACTTAGGTTGCTTCCATGTCCTGGCTATTGTAAATAGTGCTGCAATGAACATTGTGGTACATGACTCTTTTTGAATTATGGTTTTCTCAGGGTATATGCCCAGTAATGGGATTGCTGGGTCATATGGTAGTTCTATTTTTAGTTTTTTAAAGATCCTCCATACTGTTCTCCATAGTGGCTGTATCACTTTACATTCCCACCAACAGTGCAAGAGGGTTCCCTTTTCACCACACCCCCTCCAGAATTTATTGTTTATAGATTTTTTGATGATGGCCATTCTGACTGGTGTGAGGTGATACCTCATTGTAGTTTTGACTTACATTTCTCTAATGATTAGTGATGTTGGGCATCTTTTCATGTGTTCGTTGGCAATTTGTATCTTGTTTGGAGAAATGTCTATTTAGGTCTTTGGGCCATTTTTGGGTTTTGGGTTTGTTTTTGTAGGTCCTTTTCTTCTCTTGTGTTTCCCACTTAGAGTAGTTCCTTTAGCATTTGTTGTAGAGCTGGTTTGGTGTTGCTGAATTCTCTTAGCTTTTGCTTGTCTGTAAAGCTTTTGATTTCTCCATGGAATCTGAATGAGATCCTTGCCGGATAGAGTAATCTTGGTTGTAGGTTCTTCCCTTTTATCACTTTAAGTATATCACGCCACTCCCTTCTGGCTTGTAGAGTTTCTGCTGAGAAATCAGCTGTTAACCTTATGGGAGTTCCCTTGTATGTTATTTGTCATTTTTCCCTTACTGCTTTCAATAATTTTTCTTTGTCTTTAATTTTTGCCAATTTTGATTACTATGTGTCTCGGCGTGTTTCTCCTTGGGTTTATCCTGTATGGGACTGTCTGCACTTCCTGGACTTGGGTGGCTATTTCCTTTCCCATGTTAGGGAAATTTTCGACTATAATCTCTTCAAATATTTTCTCGGGTCCTTTCTCTCTCTCTTCTCCTTCTGAGACCCCTATAATGTGAATGTTGTTGTGTTCAATGTTGACTTAGAGGTCTCTTAGGCTGTCTTCATTTCCTTTCATTCTTTTTTCTTTATTCTGTTCTGCAACAGTGAATTCTACCATTCTGTCTTCCACGTCACTTATCCGTTCTTTTGCCTCAGTTATTCTGCTATTGATTCCTTCTAGTGTACTTTTCATTTCAGTTATTGCATTGTTCATCTCTGTTTGTTTGTTCTTTAATTCTTCTAGGTCTTTATTAAACATTTCTTGCATCTTCTCGATCTTTGCCTCCATTCTTTTTCCGAGGTCCTGGCTCATCTTCGCTGTCATTATTCTGAATTCTTTTTCTGGAAGGTTGTCTATCTCCACTTCATTTCGTTGTTTTTCTGGGGTTTTATCTTGTTTCTTCAACTGGTAGATAGCCCTCTGCCTTTTCATCTTGTCTGTCTTTCTGTGAATGTGGGTTTTGTTCCACAGGCTGCAGGATTGTAGTTCTTGCTTCTGCTGTCTGCCCTCTGGTGGATGAGGCTATCTAAAAGGCTTGTGCAAGTTTCCTGATGGGAGGAACTGGTGGTTTATAGAGCTGACTGTTTCTCTGGTGTGCAGAGCTCAGTCTTTAATCCGCTTGACTGCTGATGGGTGGGGCTGCATTCCCTCCCTGTTGGTTGTTTGGCCTGAGGCAATCCAACACTGGAGACTACCTGCTCTCTTTGGTGGGGCTAATAGGGGACTCTGGGAGGGCTCATGCCAAGGAGTACTTCCCAGAACTTCTGCTGCCAGTGTCCTTGTCCCCACAGTGAGCCACAGCCACCCCCTGCCTCTGCAGGAGACCCTTCAACACTAGCAGGTACGTCTGGTTCAGTCTCCCTTGGGGTCACTGCTCCTTCCCCTGGGTCCCGATGCGCACACGACTTTGTGTGTGCCCTCCAAGAGTGGAGTCTCTGTTTCCCGCAGTCCTGTCGAAGTCCTACAGTCACATCCCACTAGCGTTCAAAGTCTGATTCTCTAGGAATTCCTCCTCCCCTTGCTGGACCCAGGTCGGGAAGCCTGACGTTGGGCTCAAAACCTTCACTCCAGTGGGTGGACTTCTGTGGTATAAGTGTTCTCCAGTCTGTGAGTCACTCACCCAGCAGTTATGGGACTTGATTTTACTGTGATTGCACCCCTCCTACCATCTCATTGTGGCTTCTCCTTTGTCTTTGGATGTGGGGTATCTTTTTTGGTGAGTTCCAGTGTCTTCCTGTCGATGATTGTCCAGCAGCTAGTTGTGATTCTGGTGTTCTCACAAGAGGGAGTGAGAGCATGTCCTTCTACTCTGCCAACTTGGTTCAGGGCTCTTTGGCCTATTTTTGGATTGAGTTGTTTGTTTTTTTGATATTGAGCTGCATAAGTTGCTTGTGTGATTTGGAGATTAATCCTTTGTCAGTTGCTTCATTTGCAAATAATTTCCCCCATTCTGAGGGTTGTCTTTGTATCTTGTTTATGGTTTCCTTTACTGTGCAAAAGCTTTTAAGTTTCATTAGGTCCCATTTGTTTATTTTTGTTTTTATTTCCATTTCTTTAGGAGGTGGTTCAAAATGGATCTTGCTGTGAATTATGTTGTAGAGTGTTCTGCCTATGATTTCCTCTAGGAGTTTTATAGTATCTGGCCTAACATTTAGGTCTTTAATCCATTTTGAGTTTATTTTTGTGTATGGTGTTAGGGAGTGTTCTAATTTCATTCTTTTACATGTAGCTGTCCAGTTTTCCCAGCACCACTTATTGAAGAGGCTGTCTTTTCTCAATTGTATATTCTTGCCTCCTTTATCAAAGATAAGGTGACCATATGTGCTTGGGTTTATCTCTGGGCTTTCTATCCTGTTCAGTTGATCTATATTACTGTTTTTGTGCCAGTACCATACTGTCTTGATTACTGTAGCTTTGTAGTATAATCTGAAGTCCAAGAGCCTGCTTCCTCCAGTTCCATTTTTCTTTCTCAAGATTGCTTCGGCTATTCGGAGTCTTTTGTGTTTCCATGCAAATTGTGAAAAAAATTTTTTTTCTAGTTCTGTGAAAAATTCCAGTGGTAGTTAGATAGGGATTGCATTGAGTCTGTAGATTGCTTTGGGTAGTATAGTCATTTTCACAATGTTGATTCTTCCAATGCAGGAACATGGTATGTCTCTCCATCTGGTTGTATCATCTTTAATTTCTTCCATCAGTGTCTTATAGTCTTCTGCATACAGGTCTTTTGTCTCCTTAGGTAGGTTTATTCCTAGGTATTTTATTCTTTTTGTTGCAGTGATAAATGGGAGTTAGTCCTTAATTTCTCTTTCAGATTTTTCATCATTAGTCTATAGGAATGCAAGAGATTTCTGTGCATTAATTTTGTATCCTGCTACTTTACCAAATTCATTGATGAGTCTAGTATTTTTCTGGTAACATCTTTAGGATTCTCTATGTATAATATGTCATCTGCAAACAGTGACAGTTTTACTTCTTCGTTTCCGAGTTGGATGCCTTTTATTTCTTTTACTTCTCTGATTGCTGTGCTAAAACTTCCAAAATTATGTTAAATAATAGTGGTGAGAGTGGGCAACCTTGTCTTTTTCCTGATCTTAGTTGAAATGCTTTCAGTTTTTCACCATTGAGAACAATGTTGCCTGTAGGTTTGTCATATATGGCCTTTATTATGTTGAGGTGAGTTCCCTCTATGCCTACTTTCTGGAGAGCTTGTATCATAAATGGGTGTTGAATTCTGTCGAAAACTTTTTTGCATCTATTGAGATTATCATATGGTCTTTATCCTTAAATTCTTTAATATGGTGTATCACTTTGATTTGTGTATATTGATGAATCCTTGCATTCCTGGGATAAATCACACTTGATCATGGTGTATGATCCTTTTAATGTGCTGTTGGATTCTGTTTGCTAGTATTTTGTTGAGGATCTTTGCATCTATGTTCATCAGTGATATTGACCTGTAGTTTTCTTTGTGACATCTTTGTCTGGTTTTGGTATCAGGGTGATGGTGGCCTCGTAGAATGAGTTTGGGAGTTTTCCTCCCTCTGCTATATTTTGGAAGAATTTGAGAAGGATAGGTGTTAGCTCTTCTCTAAATGTTTGGTAGAATTCACCAGGGAATCCATGTGGTCCTGGGCTTTTGTTTGTTGGAAAATTTTTAATCACAGTTTCAATTTCAGTGCTGGTGATTGGTCTGTTTATATTTTCTGTTTCTTCCTGGTTCAGTCTTGGAAGGTTGTGCTTTTGTAAGAATCTGTCCATTTCTTCCAGGTTGTCCATTTTATTGGCATATAGTTTCTTGTAGCAATGTCTCATGATCCTTTTGTATTTCTGCAGTGCCAGTTGTCACTTCTTTTTCATTTCTAATTCTGTTGATTTCAGTCTTCTCCCTTTTTTTCTTGATGAGTGTGGCTAATGGTTTATCAATTTTGTTTATCTTCTCAAAGAACCTTCTTTTAGTTTTATTAATCTATGCTATCATTTCCTTCGTTTCGTTTTCATTTATTTCTGATCTGATCTTTATGCTTTCTTTCCTTCTGCTAACTTTGAGGGTTTTTTTCTTCTTTCTCTAATTGCCCTAGGTGTAAGGTTAGGTTGTTTATTTGAGATGTTTTTTGTTTCTTGAGGTAGGATTGTATTGCTATAAACTTCCCTCTTAGAACTGCTTTTGCTGCATCCCATAGGATTTGGGCCATGGTGTTTTCATTGTCTTTTTGTTTCTAGGTATTTTCTGATTTCCTCTTTGATTTCTGCAGTGATCTCTTGGTTATTTAGGAGTGTATTGTTTAGCTTCCATATGTTTGTATTTTACTGTTTTTTTTTTCCTTATAATTGGTATCTAGTCTCATAGCATTCTGGTCAGAAAAGATACTTGATATAATTTCAATTTTCTTAAATCTACCAACGCTAGATTTGTGACCCAAGATATGATCTGTCCTGGAGAATGTTCCGTGAGCACTTGAGAAGAAAGTGTATTCTGTTGTTTTTGAATGGAATGTCCTATAAATATCAATTAAGTCCATCTTATTTCATGTGTCATTTAAAGCTTGTGTTCCTTTATTTATTTTCATTTTGGTTGAACTGTCCATTGGTGAAAGTGGGGTGTTAAAGTGCCCTACTATTATTGTGTTACTGTCGATGTCACCTTTTATGTCTGTTAGCATTTGTCTTACGTATTGAGGTGCTCCTATGTTGGGTGCATAAATATTTACAATTATTATATCTTCTTTTTGGATTGATCCCTAGATCATTTTGTAGTGTCCTTCTTTATCTCTTGTAATAGTCTTTATTTTGAAGTCTATTTTTTCTTATATAAGAATTGCTACTCCAGTTTTCTTTTCATTTCCATTTACATGGAATATCTTTTTCCATCCCCTCACTTTCAATGTGTGTCCCTAGGTCTGAAGTGGGTCTCTTGTATGCAGCATATATATGGGTCTTGTTTTTGTATCCATTCAGCCAGTCTATGTCTGTTGGTTGGAGCATTTAATCCATTTACATTTAAGGTAATTATCAATATGTATGTTCCTATTACCACTTTCTTAATTGTTTTTGGTTTGTTATTGTAGGTCTTTTCCTTCTCTTGTGTTTCCTGCCTAGAGAAGTTCCTTTAGCATTTGCTTTAAAGATGGTTTGGTGGTGCTGAATTCTCCTAGCTTTTGCTTGTCTGTAAAGTTCTTAATTTTTCCATCGAATCTGAATGCTTTCCCTGCTAGTTAGACTAATCTTGGTTGTAGGTTTTTCCCTTTCATCACTTTAAATATGTCCTGCCACTCCCTTCTGGCTTGCAGAGTTTCTGCTGAAAGATCAGCTGTTAACCTTATGGGGATTAGCTTGTATGTTATTTGTTGCTTTTCCTTTGCTGCTTCAATATATTTTCTTTGTATTTAATTTTGATAATTTGATTAGTATGTGTCTTAACGTGTTCCTCCTTGATTTATCCCATATGGGAGTCTCTGCGCTTCCTGGACTTGATTGACTATTTCCTTACCCATATTAGGGAAGTTTTCAACTATAATATCTTCAAATATTTTCTCAGTCCCTTTCTTTTTCTCTTCTTCTTCTGGTACCCTATGATTCGAATGTTGGTGCGTTTTATGTGTCCCAGAGGTCTCTGAGACTGTCCTCCATTCTTTTCATTTTTTTTTCTTTATTCTGTTCTGCAGTAGTTATTTCTACTGTTTTATCTTCCAGGGCACTTATCCGTTCTTCTGCCTCAGTTTTTCTGCTATTGATTCCTTCTAGACAATTTTTAAATCCATTTATTGTGTTGTTCATCATTGTTTGTTTGCTCTTTAGTTCTTCTAGGTCCTATTTAAACGTTTCTTGTATTTTCTCCATTCTTTTTCCAACATTTTGGATATTCTTTACTATCAATACTCTGAATTCTTTTTCAGGTAGGCTGCCTATTTCCTCTTCATTTGGTCTGGTGGGTTTTTACCTTGCACCTTCATCTGCTGTGTTTTTCTCTGTCTTCTCATTTTGCTTAACTTACTGTGTTTGGGGTCTACTTTTTGCAAGCTGCAGGTTCTTAGTTCCTGTTGTTTTTGGTGTCTGCCCCCAGTGTGTAAGGTTGGTTTAGTGTATTATGTAGGCTTCCTGGTGGAGGGGACTGGTGCCTGTGTTCTGGTGGATGAGGCTGGATCTTGTCTTTCTGATGGGCAGGGCCACGTCTAGTGGTGTGTTTTGGGGTTTCTGTGAACTTACTATGATTTTAGGCAGCCTCTGTGCTAATGGATGGAGTTGTGTCCCTGTCTTGCTAGTTGTTTGGCATGGGGTATCCAGCACTGGAGCTTGCTGGTCGTTGAGTGGAGCTGGGTCTTAGTGTTGAGACGGAGATCTCTGGGAGGGCTCTTGTCAATTGATATTACGTGGCGTTAGGAGGTCTCTGGTGGTCCAGTGCCTCAACTCCACTCTCCCACCTCCAAGGCTCAGGCCTGACACCCAGCCAGAGCACCAAGACCCTGTCAGCCACACAGCTCAGAAGAAAAGGGAGGAAAAAAAAGAATAAGATAAAATGAAAGTTACTAAATTAAAAAAATTTTTGATATTATTAAAAAATTTAAAAAGTGATTAAAAAAAAAGAGCCACCGAACCAATAAACACATCCACCAATTATAACAAGTGCTAAAAAGTAAACTAAGATAAGCATATAAATCAGAAACTAATCAGTCACATATGGCAAACCCCAAGTCTACATTTGCTACCAAAACCCACTGCCTCAATTTTGGGATGATTCGTTGTCTATTCAAGTATTCCACAGATTCATTACCTCAAGTTTATTGTTGAGATTTAATCTGCTTCTCCTGAGGCTGCCTGGAGAAATTTCCCTTTCTCTTCTTTGTTAGCACAGCTCCTGAGGTTCAGCTTTGGATTTGGCCCCGTCTCTGCATGTAGGTCGCCCTCTTGCATCTGTTCTTTACCCAGACAGGAGGGGTTTAAAGGAGCGGCTGATTAGGGGGCTCTGGCTCACTCAGGCCAGTGGAAGGGAGGGGTATGGTATGTGGGGTGAGCCTGAGGCTGCAGAGGCCGGCATGACGTTGCAGCAGCCTGAGGCGCACTGTGTGTTCTCCTGGGGAAGTTGTCGCTGGATCACTGTACCCTGGCAGTGGCAGGCTGCACAGGCTCCCAGGAGGGGAGGTTTGGATAGTGACCTGTGCTTCCACACAGGATTCTTGGTGGCTGCAGCAGCCACCTTAGCGTTTCATGCCCATCTCTGGTGTCCACACTGATAGCTGCGGCTCGCACCCATCTCTGGATCTCATTTAGGCGGTTCTCTGAATCTCCTCTCCTTGTGCCCCCTGAAACAGTGGTCTCTTGCCTCTTAGGAAGGTCCAGACTTTTTCCCGGACTTCCTCCTGGCTAGCTGTAGCATACTAGCCCCCTTCAGACTGTGTTCACGCAGCCAACCCCAGTCCTCTCCCTGGGATCTGACCTCCGAAGCCCGAGCCTCAGCTCCCAGCCCCCACCCACCCCACCAGCTAAGCAGACAAGCCTCTCAGGCTGGTGAGTGCTGGTTGGCACCAATCCTCTGTGCAGGAATCTCTCTACTTTGCCCTCTGCACCTCTGTTGCTGTGTTCTCCTCCATTGCTCCGAAGCTTCTCCCCAACCACCACCTTCTCCGTCAGTGATGGGGCTTCCTAGTGTGTGGAAACTTTTCCTCCTTCACAGCTCCCTCCCAGGGATGCAGGTCCCATCCCTATTCTTTTGTCTCTGTTTTTCTTTTTTCTTTTGCCCTACCCAGATACATGGGGATTTTCTTGCGTTTTGGGAAGTCTGAGGTCTTCTGCCAGCGTTCAGTAAGTGTTCTTTAGGAGTTGTTCTACATGTAGATGTATTTTTGATGTATTTGTGGGGAGGAAGGTGATCTCCATGTCTTACTCCTCCACCATCTTGAAGGTCCCTCGAGCACCATTTTTTGGATACACTTATTCTTTCTTTGTTGAATAGCCTGTGCTCCTTTATCAAAGATCAATTGTCTATATTTATGTGGGTATATTTCTGGCCTCTTTATTCTGTTCCATTGCTCTGTCTATTTTTTTTTGTCAGTACCACACTGTTTTGATCAGTGTAGCTTTATAGTAAGTGTTGAAGTCATATAGTGTTCGTCCTCTGACTTTATTCTTCTTCAATATTATATTGGCTAATCTGGGTCTTTTGCCTTTCCGTATAAACTTCAGAATAAGTCACTTGCTGAAATTTGATTTAGATTGCATTGAATTTACAGATTAAGATGGGGAGAAATGATATTTAACAATATTGAGTCTTCCTATCCATGAACATAGAATATCTGAATATCTGTCCATGTAGTTAGATCTTTTTTCTTTGATTTTTTTCATTAGAGTTTTACAGTTTTCCTCATATGTATCTTATACATATTTTGTTAGCTTTATACCCAAGTATTTATTTATTTTTTTGGTACTAATGTATATGATATTTTTTGATGTCAAATTTCAGTTGTTCACTGCCAGTATAAGGGAACACAATTGACTTTTGTATATTAACCTTATATTCTGCAACCTTGCTATAATTGCTTATTAGTTCCAATAATTTTTGTTGTTGTTGATTCTTTGGGATTTTCTACATATAGCCATGTCTTCTGCAAAAAGATAATATTATTTCTTCCTTCCCAGTATACTTTTTTTTGGTCTTAAATCATTGGCCAGGACTTTCAGCACAATGGGAAGAATAGGAGTGGTGAGAGGGGACTGATCCTAGAATGCAGTTTCTAAATTAACCTTTAGAGCCCACCTCAAATATCACTACCTCAATGAAATCTCCTCTAATTTCTTGCCCACCTGTACCCTTAAAGGATTAGTTGTACTTTCATGTGGCTCCCAAAATATCATCTAAAATATTAGAATATATGTACTCTAATACTTACTTTTTTATTAATGTACATGTTTGTATCTTTCATTGTGAGCTGTATATTTAATTCATCTCTGTATTCTAGGTATTTAGAACACATGCCAGTACATATTACACTCTTAGTAAATATTTAATAGATAAATTTATCATTACAAATTACAAAGCTTATTTTTGTATGTCTCTCCATGGTTACAAAACCAGCATATCCATAATTTTTGGTCCGATTAACCATAACCTAATATGGCATGAGGAAGCTTCACTTACCTGGCTATCTATATTCCTTCCAACTAGAACCTTATAACTATATAGGTAGCTGCTTTAGGTTCTGCCAGATATTTGACATGAGGACAACTGAACTTATGTTCTTGTTCTTTCTCCCACTTTAGGTGATAGTCAAAAAGATCAAAAAATTATAAAATGGAAGGTTTGATCACAAGTAGTTTAATAAAAGAAATGAATTTTTTGAAATATGACATTTAATTACAATATAATTTACAAGGAAGCTGCGTAACATCATATGGTTTTATGTAAAGCTCATTTAAAAAATATATATACATCTCTCTTTAAGTGCACTGCAGCTTCCTGTGGTAAGGACTGTATTTTATTTCACTTTTCTCATCTAAAGCACCAAATAGAGTGACAGGTGGATATTAGGCACTCGAGTCATTTTCATAAGTAATCATTAATCAGTTAACCTAATGTTCAAAATGAACTGTTTTCTGTCTTTTGAACAGTATCATAAAATTATTACTGTAAATGCCATCTAGCATTTGAAACTCTATTAGACATCTTTATGCAAAGTAAGGCATCCCCTCTGACCTGCTAATTACTAGCTCTTAATAGAATGTCAGTTTCTGAACCTGTACCTCAGGAACATCATTTGGGAACATGGAAGCATGACAGGCTTTATAATAAAACACTGTGGGTTTAGTCCCCATATACATATATTCTACTATATTAAAATTCTCAATTGTTTAACAAATAAAAACAGTACCTTTAGTGGATCGGCCAAAAGATGACAATTTGAATTATTTATGGATGATTTAGATACTGGGGTAATTTCCTGCTTGAATATTTCATGTAATTGACTGTAAATATGAAAGTAGAGAGAATTGTTAGACTGATTTTTCTGATTCTGAAACAAATCTGTGCTTTTACATCGTATAACTTCCCTTGGGAATATCATCGAAATGAATGGGTTGGATCACTACATACAGTGACTGGAAGCTGCAGTTGGATAATTTACATTATTATTATTATTTTTAATGTTTTCATATCTGCTTCCGTTTATCTTAGTTCCAGTCTCCATCCCTCAGAATGGTCTGTCATTCATCTGTTTCCTGCAAGTTAGTGAGACTGATCACGTAGGAAAGATTCATCCATAGTAGAGAGAACTTCATTTGAGGAACATTTATGATTGACTGCAACTTCAGAAACAAGATGACCTCAATATACCAGTCACAGTGTTATAAAATGTTCTAGCAATGAAAGATCAAAATAATATAAAGGTAAAATAAAAATACCCTGAAGGAGGGAGAAAGCTTATTTGAACATAGGAAAGCAAAAGACTAATTTAGAAGCCTTCAAATCTCCTGGATTCATTTGAGTCACAGTGTGAGGCAATAACTCTAATAATAGTAGCATTCGTTTCAACTGTATTCAGGTGTACTTCCAATCAGTCCTAGTTGTTCCTTAATAATGGCTCAGTCCAAGCCTGCATCCTCTTTCACTTTTTTGAGACAGGCCAGGTAGCTGGCTTTTTGTTTCCTTCTTTTTTCTTTTTTTTTTTCTTTTTTGCTGGGGGGCGGGGGATTGATTTAAATATTTTATTTAAAGAAGTCTTCTGAAGACTATAGTTTATTGGTAAGAAAAATATAAAGCATACTTTTTTTTTTAATTTTAAGGAGTTTATTTCAAATGCAAGTAATGAACAGAACTATTTTAAAACTACTTTTGACTACTGGATTTTATTAGTTTGAATGTGACTTTTCCTGGAAATCAGGTTACACTGCATTGTTGAATTTATTTGGGTAAAATATGCAAACACCTCTTCAATACGTAAGACATAGTGGGTACTCAACAAATGATACATGTTATAATGGTCATAATTACTTCTGGCTGCCACTTCTTTTTCGTAGGCTAAATTTGATCGCTCTATTTTCAGGCACCCACGTCTTTCTTGCCTCCATTTTTGCCCGCCCCTCTTGGAGAGATATTACTTTTGCAAGGCCCAAACTAACAATCTGGGGCATTGCTGCAAGGCATTAAATTCAGGTATGTCACAAAGGAGTAATTCCATTTTCCCCCTTCTCCATGCATCATTTAAGGCCATAGATCCTGAGGAAACTGCCAAAAATACAAGCAGCACTAGCAATGAGAAAGTTCACAACCACTGATTTTTGGGACTGCAGAACCACACACATCCTGTTCTCATTGTCATGGGTATATGAATTTACAAGGTCCCTGATCTCATATTCTTCTGTATTCTTTTGAGTGGAGTTTCCCTTTTATTTTTCTATTTTGACCATGATATTTCTAGTCATCTTGGGACCATGTAAGGTAGACTTGAAAATCTCCCAGAGGTAACAATTTTCTCTTATTTACAAATGAACGTTTTAGTAGGAGTTTCTAATTTTATTTTATTTTCACTTTATCACCATATTAAATTATTTTATATAACTATTTATTCTCTCACTTACTTGCTTTTCTCAACTAGAATGTAAGCCCCATGAGGTTTTGAGCTTTATCTGTTTTTTAAAAAATTTTATTTAATACTGGAATATAATTGATTTACAGTGTTGTGTTAGTTTCAGGTGCACAGCAAAATGATTCAGTTATACATATATCTATTCTTCAAATTCTTTTCCCATTTAGCTTATTACAGAATATTGAGTAGAGTTCCCTGTGCTATACATTAGGTCCTTGTTGGTTCTGTTTTAAATATAGCAGGGTGTGTATGTTAATCACAAACTCCTACTTTATCCCTACCCAGCACCCTTCCCCTTTGGTAACCATAAGTTTGTTTTCTAATTCTGTGAGTCTGTTTCTGTTTTGTAAATAAGTTCATTTCTATCATTTTTTTTGATTCCACATACAAGTGATACCATATGATATTTGTCTTTCTCTGTCTTACTTCACTTACTATGATAATCTCTAGGTCCATCCATGTTGTTGCAACTGGCATTATTTCAGTTCTTTTTTATGGCTAAGTAATATTCCATTGTAAAATTGACCACTTCTTTTTATCCATTCATCTGTCAGTGGACATTTAGGTGGTTTCCATGTCTTGGCTATTGTAAATAGTGATGCAATGAACATTGCAGTGCATGTATCTTTTTGAATTATGGTTTTCTCCAGATATATGCCCAGGAGTGGGATAGTTGGATCATATAGTAGCTCTATTTTAGTTTTTTAAGGAACCTACATACTGTTCTCCATAGTGGCTGTACCAATTTACATTCCTGCCAACAGTGTAGGAGGGTTCCCTCTTCTCCACACCCTCGCCAGCATTTTTTGTTTGTAGACTTTTTGATGATAGCCATTCTGACTAGTGTGAGGTGCCATCTCATTGCAGTTTTGATTTGCATTTCTCATAATAATTAGTGATGTTGAACATCTTTTCATGTGCCTCTTGGCTATCTCTATGTCTTCTTTAGAGAAATGTCTATTTAGGTCTTCTGCCCATTTTTTTGTTTGTTTGCAGTATGCAGGCCTCTCACTGTTGTGGCCTCTCCCATAGCAGAGCATAGGCTCTGGACGCGCAGGCTCAGCGGCTATGGCTCACGGGCCCAGCCGCTCTGCGGCATGTGGGATCTTCCCAGACCGGGGCACGAACCCGTGTCCGCTGCATCAGCAGGTGGACTCTCAACCGCTGCGCCACCAGGGAAGCCCTCTGCCCGTTATTTGATTGGGCTGTGTGGCTTTTTGATATTGAGCTGCAAGAGCTGTTTGTATGTTTTGGAGATTAATCCCTTGTCGGTCCCACCCTTTGCAAATATACTCTCCCATCCTGTGGGCTTTCTTTTCATTTTGTTTATGGTTTCCTTTGCTGTGCAAAAGCTTTTAATTTTCATTGAATCCCCATTGTTAATTATTTTTTTAATTTTTATTACTCTAGGAAGTGGATCAAAAAAGGTATTGCTGCAATTTACATCAAGGAGTTCTGCCTATGTTTTCCTCTAAGAGCTTTATAATATCTGGTCTTACATTAAGGTCTTTAATGCATTTTGAGTTTAGTTTTGTATATGATGTTAAAGAATGTTCTAAGTTCTTTTTTTCCACATAGCTGTCCAGTTTTCCCAGCCCCACTTATTGAAAAGACTGTCTTTTCTCCATTGTATATTCTTGCCTCCTTTGTCATAGGTTAATTGACCATAGGTGGGTGGGTTTGTTTCTGGGCTTTCTGTCCTGTTCCATTGATTGATATTTCTGTCCTTGTAACAGTACCATACTGTTTTGATTACTGTAGCTTTGTAGTATAGTCTGAAGTCAGGGAGCCTGACTCCTCCAGCTCTGTTTTTCTTTCTCAAGATTGCTTTGGCTGTTTGGGATCTTTTGTGTCTCCATACAAATTTAAAAATTTTTTATTCAATTTCTTTGAAAAATGTCATTGGTAATTTGCTAGGGATTACATTGAATCTGTAGACTGCCTTGGGTAGTATAGTCATTTTAAAAATATTGATTCTTCCAATCCAAGAACGTGGTATATGTTTCCATCTGTTTGTGGCATCTTCGATTTCTTTCATCAGCATCTTAAAGTTTTCAGAGTACAGGTCTTTTGCCTCCTTAGGTAAGTTTATTCCTAGGTACTTTATTCTTTTCTATGTGATGGTAAATGGGATTGATTGTTAATTTGTCTTTCTGATCTTTTGTTATTAGTTTATGGAAATGCAACATATTTCTGTGTGTTAATTTTGTATCCTGCAACTTTACTGAATTCATGGATGAAATCTAGTAGTTTTCTGGTAACATCTTTAGGATTTTCTATGTATAGTATCTTGTCATCTGCAAACGGTGACAGTTTTGCTTCTTCTTTTCCGATTTGGATTCCTTTTATTTCTTTCTTCTCTGATTGCCGTGGATAGGACTTCTAAAACTATGTTGATAAAAAGTGGTGAAAGTGGACATCCTTGTCTTGTTCTTGATCTTAGATGAAATGCTTTCAGGTTTTCACCATTGAGCATGATATTAGCTATAGGTTTGTCATATATGGCCTTTATTATGTTGAGGTGGGTTCCCTCTATGCCTATTCTCTGGAGAGTTTTTATCATAAATGGTGTTGAATTTTGTCAGAAGCTTTTCCTGCCTTTATTGAGATGATCATATGGTTTTTATTCTTTAATTTGTTAATGTGGTGTATCACACTGACTGATTTGCAGCTATCGAAAAATCCTTGCATCCTGGGGATAAATCCCACTTGATCATGGAGTATGATCCTTTTAATGTATTGTTAGATTCTGTTTGCTAGTACTTTGTTGAGGATTTTTGTGCCCATGTTCATCAGTGATATTGGCCTGTGATTTGTTTTTTTTTGTGGTATCTTTGTCTCATTTTGGTATCAGGGTGATGGTGGCCTCATAGAATTAGTTTGGGAGTGTTCTTTCCTCTGCAATTTTTTGCAGTAGTTTCAGAAGTATAGGTGTTAACTTTTCTCTAAATGTTTGATAGAATTCAGCTGTGAAGCCATCTGTTCCTGGACCTTTGTTTGTAGGGAGTTTTTAAATCACAATTTCAATTTCAGTACTTGTGATTGATCTGTTCATATTTTCTATTTCTTCCTGGTTCAGTCTTGGGAGATTGTACGTTTCTGAAAATTTCCCCATTTCTTCTAGGTTGTCCTTTTTTTTTTTTTACAAATTTATTTATTTATTTTTGGCTGCATTTGGTCTTCATTGCTGCACACAGGCTTTCTGTAGTGGTGGTGAGTGGGGGCTACTCTTCATTGTGGTGCATGGGCTTCTCATTGCAATGGCTTCTCTTGTTGTAGAGCACAGGCTCTAGGCACACAGGCTTCAGTAGTTGTGGCTCACAGGCTCTAGAGCGCAGGCTCAGTAGTTGTGGCGCACGGTGTTTGTTGCTCCATGGCATGTGTGATCCCCCTCGACCAGGGCTCGAACCCATGTCTCCTGCACTGGCAGGCAGATTCTTAACCACCGCACCACCAGGGAAGTCCCTAGGTTGTTCATTTTATTGACATATAGTTGCTTGTAGTAGTCTCTTATGATTCTTTGTATTTCTGTGGTGTGCATTGTAACTTCTCCTTTTTCATTTCTAATTTTATTGATTTGAGCCCTCTCCCTTTTTTTTCTTGATGAATCTGGCTAAAGTTTTATCAACTTTGTTTATCTTTCCAAAGAATCAGCTTTTAGTTTCATTGATTTTTTTTTATTGTTTTCTTTGTCTCTATTTCATTTATTTCTGCTCTAATCTTTATGATTTCTTTCCTTCTACTAACTTTGGGGTTATTTTTGTTCTTCCTCTAGTTGCTTTAGGGGTAAGGGTAGGTTGTTTATTTTAGATTGTTCTTGTTTCTTGAGGTAAGATTGTGTCACTATGAACTTCCCTCTTAGAACTGCTTTTGCTGTGTTCCATAGGTTTTGGATCGTGTTTTCATTTTCATTTGTCTCTAGGTGTTTTTTATTTCCTCTTTGATTTCTTCAGTGATCCATTTGTTGTTGGGTAGCATATTGTTTAGCCTCCATGTGTTAATGTTTTGTTTTGTTTTTTTAAATGAAAGCTTCTTTCTTTCTTTCTTTCTTTATTTTTGGCTGTGTTGGGTCTTTGTTTCTGTGTGAGGGCTTTCTCTAGTTGCGGCGACCGGGGGCCACTCTTCATCGCGGTGCACGGGCCTCTCACTGCCACAGCCTCTCTTGTTGTGGAGCACAAGCTCCAGATATGCAGGCTCAGTATTTGTGGCTCACGGGCCTAGTTGCTTCATGGCATTTGGGATCTTCCCAGACAAGGGCTCGAACCCGTGTTCCCTGCATTGGCAGGCAGATTCTCAACCACTGCGCCACCAGGGAAGCCCGTTAATGTTTTTTTTTTTTTTAGTTGATTTCTAATCTCATAATGTTGTGGTTGGAAAAGATGCTTGATATGATTTCAATTTTCTTAAATTTACTGAGGCTCTCTTTGTGGCCCATCATGTGATCAGTCCTAGAGATTGCTCCATGTGCACTTTAAAAGAATGTGTATTCTGCTGCTTTCAGATGGAATGCTCTATAAATATCAATTAAGTCCTTCTGGCCTAATGTGTCATTTAGCACCTGTGTTTCCGTATTGATTTTCTGTCTGGATGATCGTCCATTGTTGAAAGTGGGATGTTAAAGTCCCACGCTATTACTGTGTTACTGTCGATTTCTCCTTTTATGGCTGTTAGCATTTGCCTTATATTTTGAGATCCTCCTACGCTGGGTGCATATATATTTGTAATTGTTATATCTTCTTTTGGATTTTTCCCTTGATCATTATGTAGTGTCTTTGTCTCTTGTAACAGTCTTTATCTGAAAGTCTGTTTTGCCTGATATGAATATTACTTCTCCAGTTTTCTTTTGATTTCCATTTGCATGGCATACCTTTTTCCATCCCCTCACTTTCAGTCTATATGTGTCCCTAGAGATGAAGTGGGTCTCTTGTAGACTGCATATATACAGGTATTGTTTTTGTATCCATTCAGCCAGTCTGTGTCTTCTGGTTGAAGCATATAATCCATTTACTTTATATTTAAGGTAACTATCAATATGTATGTTCTTATTGCCATTTTGTTAATTGTTTTGGGTTCTTTTTGTAGGTACTTTTTTCTTCCCTTCCTCTTTTGTTCCTTTCTCTTGTGATTTGATGACTGACTTTAGTGTTTTATTTGGATTGCTTTTTCTTTTTTGTGTGTGTATCTGTTGTAGATTTTTTGTTTGTGGTTACCATGAGGTTTTGATACAGCAGTCTGTATATAAACAAGATTGTTTTAAGTTGCTGGTCTTTTCATTTCAAATGCATTTCCAATATTATGCATTTGTGCTCTCCTCTTCTCATGATTGCTGGTTTTGATATCATATTTGTGTGTCGATGATTTCCTACATTTACTGTACGTTTGTTTGCCTTTACCGGTGAGCTTTCCCATTCGTAATTTTCTTGTTTCTAGTTGTGGCCTTTTCTTTTTCACCTAGAGAAGTTCCTTTAGTATTTGTTGTAAAGCTCGTTTGGTGGTGCTGAATTCTCTTAACTTTTGCTTACCTGTAAAATTTGATTTCTCTGTCGAATCTGAACTAGAGCCTTTCTGGGTAGAGTATTCCTGGTTGTAGGTTTTTCCCTTTCATCATTTTAAATATATTGTGCCACTCCCTTCTGGCCTGCAGAGTTTTGGCTGAAAAATCCGGTCATAACTTTATGGGGATTCCTTTGTATGTTATTTGTTGCTTTTCCCTTGTTGCTTTTTTTTTTTTTTTTTTTTTTTTTTTTTTGCATTATGCAGCCTGTCACTGTTGTGGCCTCTCCCATTGTGGAGCACAGGCTCCGGACGTGCAGGCTCAGCAGCCATGGCTCACAGGCCCAGCCGCTCCACGGCATGTGGAATCTTCCTCGACCGGGGCACGAACCCATGTCCCCTGCATCAGCAGGTGAACTCTCAACCACTGCGTCACCAGGGAAGCCCCCTTTGTTGCTTTTAATATTTTGTCTTTAATTTTTGGCAGTTTGATTACTGTGTGTCTCAGGGTGTTACTCCTTGGGTTTATCCTGCCTGGCACTCTGCATTTCCTAGACTTGGGTGACTGTTTTCTTTCCCATGTTAGGGAAGTTTTCAGCTGTTACCTCTTCAAATATTTTCTCATGCTCTTTCTCTCTCTCTTCTTCTGGGACCTCTATAATATGAATGTTGGTATGCTTAATGTCCCTGAGGTCTCTTAAACTGTCTTCATTTCTTTTCATTCTTTTTTCTTTATTCTGTTCAACACCACTGATTGCCACCATTCTGTCCTCCAGCTCACTTATCTGTTCTTCTGCCTCATTTATTCTGCTATTGATTCCTTCTAGTGTATTTTTTTTATTTCAGTTCTTCTCTGTTTGTTTGTTCTTTAGACCTTCTAATTCTTTATTAAACATTTCTTGTGTCTTCTCAGTCTGTGCCTTCATTATTTTTCTGAGATCTTGGATTGTCTTTACTATCATTACTCTGAATTCTTTTTCAGGTAGATTTCCTATCTTTACCTCCTTTAGTTGTTCTTCTGGGGTTTTATCTTCTTCCTCCACCTGGAACATATTTCTCTGCCTTCATTTTGTCTAACTTTCTGTGATTGTGTTTTCCATTCTGCAGGCTGCAGGGTTGTAATCCCTTTTCCTTCTGGTGTCTGACCCCTGGTGGATGAGGCTGGTCTGAGAAGTTTGTGCATACTTTCTGGTAGGAGGGACTGGTTCCTGTCCACTGGTGGGTGAAATTGGGTCTTGTTCCTCTGGTGGGCAGGGCCATGTCAAGAGGTGTGTTTACCAGGCAGCTGTTGGCTCACCAGGATTTTAGGCAGCCTGTCTGCTGGTAGCTGGGGCTGTGTTCCCACCCTGTTGATTGTTTGGCCTGAGGTGTCCCAGCACTGGGGCCTATAGGCTGTTGGGTGGGGCCAGGTCTTGGTGAGAAAATGGCAGCCTCCAAGAAGTCTCACACCAATAACTACTCCCCAGAACCACTGCCACCAGTGTCTCTGTCCCCACAGTGAGCCACAGCCACCCCCCAGCTCCTCAGGAGACTCTCCAAGACCAGCACGTAGGTCTGGCCCAGTCTTCTATGAACTCACTGCTTTTTCCTTGGGTTGTGGTGCACATGAGACCCTGTGTGCACCCTCCAAGAGTGGAGCTTCTGCTTCCCCCCAGTCCTGTGGATTGCTGGCAATCAAGTCCTAGTGGCTTTCAAAGCCAGATACTCTGGGAGCTCCTCTTCTCAATGCCAGGCCCCCAGGCTAGGGAGCCAGACATTTGGCTCAGAACCCTCACTCCTGTGGATGAACCTCTGCAATATAAGCATTCTCCAGTTTGTGGGCTGCCCACCCGGCGGGTATTGGGTTTGATTTTATAACGATTGCACCCCTCTTACAATCTCGTTGTGGCTTCTTCTTGGTCTTTGGATGTAGAATATCTTTTTTGTAGCTTCCAGTCTTTTTTTTACTATGGTTGTTCGTCAGTTAGTTGTGATTTTAGTGTTTTCGTGAGAGGATGTGAGCTCACGTCCTTCTATTCTGCCATCTTGTCTCCGTCAACAAATATTATTTTTAGGGGTTCTCTTCTTTCCAAAGCTTTCCAAAGAATCATGAATTGAAATCTGAGGAAGCCAGTTCTTTAGATTGCTTGTATGAAGTAGATTTTTGGTCAATGACAATAAGGCAGAACAGAGGAAACTCCTTGCCTGATAGCAGTTTTCCAAAGATGAAACATCAAAATAGTGACAAAACTTCTGAAGCCTGTGATTCTGCAGTTTTAGATGCTCATTATATTAACAACAGCCAAATAAAGAGATATGTAGGACGTGGTCCCAAACAAAGGTATCATGGAGTTTGGCAGCCTGCACAATGGTGTGCCGAAGTGTTCTGGTTCTCCAACCTGGAAGCTCTAAGCATACATGTTTAAAGATTATTTTGTACTGACATTATAGTAACTAGGTTTATCCATATAATATGATTCATTTTGTAGTGTTACTAGTGGAATTCATTCTGCAGAAATATGTTTTGTCTTCAAATCTTCCCATGTTACCCTAACATCAAAAAGAAAAAGGATAATAAAAAAGCACAACTTAGGGGTTTCCTTGGTGGCACAGTGGTTGAGAGTCCGCCTGCCAATGCAGGGGACACGGGTTCGTGCCCCGGTCTGGGAAGATCACACATGCCGCAGAGCGGCTGGGCCCGTGAGCCATGGCCGCTGAGCCTGCGTGTCCGGAGCCTGTGCTCCGCAACAGGAGAGGCCACAACAGTGAGAGGCCCGTGTACCGCAAAAACAACAGCAACAACAAAAAAACACAACTTGGATTAAAGTTTACTAGACCACATCTAATTTATTACAGAGTAAGTTATTTTATTTACCTCTTCAAGGATGTGCTTGAACAAGATAGGAAAACAAATCTCTCTCTTTCCATATATATATATATATATATATATATATATATATATATATATATATATAACATTTTTTCATAGTCATATATTTCTTAACTTGGGTTCCAGGACTATCAGGGGGCCTTATAAATTGATCAGTACTTTAATATAATTGTCCTACTTTTTAATCCCATTGTTTGATATTATGTATTTAAAAAATCTTTTCTAAGAAGGGGTTCATAGACTTCTCTAGGCTTCCAAAGAGGTTCATTGCACAAAAAAAGGTTGTTAGCATATATTGGTGGCAAAATTAAAAATCCTTTTTTTTTTTTTGACTATCATGGGAGCAAGTAATACATTACTTTATTTTCTAAATAGAATCAGCTAAGCAATTGTCTCATTTATCCAGGAGATGCAGCATTATTTTGTATTGTTCTAGCCGAATATTCAAAAGCTCCATCAATAAGAAGCCATAAGCTTTTAGTCACAATACCATTAATGGAATCTTTTCTGGCATTGTTAGTTCTTTCTTAAGTGGGTGATTTCTGGTCAGCCTTTTCTGAAACTAGGCACCACACAAATTTTGTGTTTCTTTTAAATTATTAGTGAACTGATCATAGACATGTATCCCTTATTTTAATGCACAGTTCTGAATCATGAGCAGATATTTCAGAGACAGTTTTTGGTAGAAGAACTTACCAGAGTCAGGAATGGATCACATTTAACTTGGATTTAGGGAATAGAAATGAATGTTTCAGTGCAAAATTGCTCCTACTTATCCATCATTTCCACACATTTCTATTAGGTAAAGTCATTTTAGGCCTCTCATAATAGGAAAATCTGTTCTTCTAGGGCTAACTCATTACTTAACATCGTCCTTTAATAATATAACAGTTTATCTGATTAGCCCTTCTCTTTTATAAGATTGCTTTTCAAACCATGGGCCATGATTTATTTCTAGGTTATATAATCAATTTAATGGGTCATGACTAGCATATCTTTTTTATTTATTTATTTTTAAAATAAATTTATTTATTTTTGGCTGCGTTGGCTCTTAGTTGCTGCATGCGGGCTTTCTCTATTTGCAGCGAGTGGGGGCTACTCTTCGTTGCGGTGTGCAGGCTTCTCATTGCAGTGGCTTCTTTTGTTGTGGAGCACAGGCTCTAGTAACTCATGCTTCAGTAGTTGTGGCACGTGGACTCAGTAGTTGTGGCTCACGGCCTCTAGAGCACAGGCTCAGTAGTTGTGGCGCACAGGCTTAGTTGCTCCACGGCATGTGGGATCTTCCTGGACCAGGGCTCAAACTTGATTCCCCTGCGTTGGCAGGCAGCTTCTTAACCACTGCGCCACCAGGGAAGTCCAGCATTTCTTTTTAAATAGAGTACACTAGACCATGTCAATTTCATAATATGAATTAAAGATAAATATTGTTTTGTGAGAAGTTGTTTTGTGTTTGTGTATGTGTGTGTGTGTGCATGCACACGAGAGAGAGAGAGAGAGAGAGAGAGAGAGTTATATGTATCTATGCGTATTGCGTTGAAATACAGGCTTTTTTTTGAAATGTCATATAAATTAGGATGGAGTCAAGAAAATTTGGAAGCAAACAGAGAACTTATGGAATGGGAACGTAGGGACATTAGCAGTTAAAGATTGGCCAAAAAAGTATTGAGAATTAATAACAATAGTAATAAGTATTATTATTATTCCTGATGTTTCTTGAGCATTTGCCAGGCACTGCTATGAGAAATTTCCATAACTCACTTAGTGTTCCCAATGATGCTTTAAGTTATGTAGGTAGTATTACTATTTCCATTTTCCTGTTGAGAAAACGAAGATACAGATATGCTTAATGACTTGATCGATGTTGTTTAGCTTAGTGAGTGGCAAACATGGGATTCAAACACAGGCTCTCTCCAGCTATGAAGCTTATGCTTTTAAACACTACAGTAGATTACTTCCCAGGTTAAATGCAATCGAAACATAAAGAAAAATAAGAATTGCCTGCTTCAAATTTATTTTTAGAGAGGTCTGCATACAACAGTATCCTCCTCTAAAATAAGTTTCAAGCAATGGGCAGACATACAAGATCAGGGCATTCAGTACCTAACCCATTCAATATTGTAAATGAGTGTTTTGCAGAAGCCTTTAAAACTGTCTACAGGTTAATGAGCTTGATACAACAGACTTGTAGGCTTATAAAAGAACTGTACTGGCTGACTAGAGAGCCATAAATTTAGCTCCTCTCAAGTTGACGTATTGTACAACTCGGATTTCCCAATGTCTTGAATTTTAAAATGACCATAAGATTTAGGGACATTTACTGAAATGCTTTTAACTTTCTTCACAAAGGCCCCAAGCTCATTAGAAATACAAACAAGACTAAACTCTCAGACTGCATGCAGCTGCTGCTGAAGCAACCTGAAATGAAGAGGAAGTGATTAATTTTATATTTTCCTTAATATATACACAGTACACATTATGCTTCTGTCAACTTTAATGCATTTATCCCTCGGGGATCACTAACAAGCAGCCAAGGTAAGGCAAGGTGAAGTGGCCGGAAGGTTTCAGAGCCGATTTCTTCAGCCTCCTGGGAGCTGATCTTGTCCATCTCTCTGACATGTGCTCTCTGCATATCAGAAAACGCTGTTGATCACATCAAAGCGTTCATGAATTCAGTGATTTTTTTTTTCCTTCACCAAATGTTCTTTCCTTTTCAGATCTTTGTCAGTGGTGTCACAGCTGAGTGAGCCATTCCTGGCTTCCTGAATTTCCCTTGAGGGCTAAACTGTCAATATCTATGTTCATCATGGAAACCTTCAACTTAAGAAAAATAATTTGATTTTAATCGGGATTTTATATGTAAAATGAAGCCTCTTTAGATCTCTTAGTTTCCTGAATTTTTCCCCTTATGATTTTAGTCCATTTAATTTTTCTAGGAGGATTGTAAATACCCCCCCACAATGAAATTTTTCTTTTGTTTTTACTTCCTCCCCTTCCCTTTCTCTTCACTCCTGTTCTTTCTTTCCAGCCTTCCTTCCTACTTCCTCATTCTTATTTTTTAAATCATTTCTTTCTTTCAACATTTATTGAAATAACTGCTATGTGCCAGACATCATGGGTGTAGTGATGGATGCAAATGTCCTTGCCTATGAGGGACTCACATTGACCACTTGACCTTCATTCTTAATCATGAAATAAGCAGCTTCCTTCATTCATTGCTTTTTCCAAGATCACCTCTCTTCACCCTGTGTTTCCTGTCCTCTCCACGTGCTTAGATGATTTATACCAAAGGGCTGGGTGTGCCTGGTTGGGTTTATCCTGCTTCACATGCCTGGAAATGACAGCTCTGTTATGACTTTGATTTGGCTTCAGAGGAATGAAAATGGAACTAGGTTTAATGGAAGATACAATGAAGAAGGAAGGAAGGGGCTTTAATTCAGTCCAGCAGGATGATGCTAGGGAGGCAAAATATCTACTCACTAACTTAGTGGGGTCCCTCATTGGCTGCCCAATTGCTTGAGATCATAAGTGTCCTGGTAGGAGTAAAAACTTTGGGTGTATATTTTTAAAATCTATTGAATACATATAACTGGTTATATTGCCCTTTTATCATGCTTCACCCCAGTTCATTCTCAACATAGTCATTAAAGGCACCTTTTTAACATACAAATCTGATTATATTGCTCCGCTACTTAAAACCTTCTTGTGGCAGCCGTTTGCCTAAAGGTGGAAGGCAGAAGTTTACCAGCTCTGTATGTTAGGCCACTTACATTGTGACCCTGCAACCTCTCCATGCTCATCTCCCCTGGTTTTTCACCACATGCACTCTGTTCAGAATATATGGATTTGCTTATAATTCCCTGAAGTTTCCATGTGATTTCATACTTTTATGCCTCCACATACCTGTTTTCTCTGTCTGGAATTACTTCTTTCCCCTCCACTACTTATCTACCTGAGAAAGCCAATCAAGTCATCAAAATCACGGCCTGGCATTGTCTCCTCCTGAGATCTTCCTTGAATATCCAAACTAGAATTAATCACTGACTTTTCTGTACTTCTTCTATATCTGGTACTTATTTTTTATTATTGCACTTCTCATTTTGCTGCTTAATCACTTATGTGTACTTTTGCTTCCCTATTACACTGAGCTCCTTGAGTGAGAGTTTGTGTTTCTGATGTTTCTATTTCCAGATGCCTTATCAAATACTTGAACCATCATAGGTAACGAATAAATATGTGTAGTTTTGTAATTTATTGATATGGATTTGTATATTCTGTTTACATTTTTCTTTTTTTTCTATAACAGTCTTTATTTTCCAAGGAAACTTAATAATGAGTTTAATAAATGCTCACATACCATGCTAAGTTACTTGCATCCCCTAGGACCCCAAATTGGATTTCAATATACTCTTCCTTACTGGTAGCCTAATGTACAGTTAGTGTTCTGACTTAACATGTTAAGTGAAGCTGAAGTGAATTCTAATTAGATCAATGAGCTAACAGTCTACTCTTCATAGAATATCCCCATCTTTCAGCCATTCTTCAGTATTTATCAAGCTAAGAGATTTAGTTAATGATGAAAGTTAATGGTCAATACACTTCTTTATGTTTTTTATTACTATCTTTGGTAACGCAAAAGGTGTTTTTCTATGTACAATCTCATTTAATTTTCAAAACTACTCTGTGGGTAAAATATGGCAAATTTCACTTAGAGAATCTCTAGGATATTCTGCAACATGCAGGACAAGGTTGCAATATGCCATCCAGTTGAGACCTGGGGAATGCTGGCTTATCAGTTAGGTAGTCCTTCACATGGTGACATTTGTAACCTGGGAGAATTCCCTGTATTTTAGGCTTTGGATTTTCAGGCTTTGGGCTCAGAATACTGATGTTCTGATAAATGAAGAGGAAGATCAGACTCTCGTGGGCAGTCTCACATATATAAATCTTTCAGATTCTGATTATTGAAACCAGAAGGATTTTTCTTAATTTAAAATTAGAATAAGTCATCACCAGGATAAGATACTGATATCCACTAGTTGTGGACTTTCTTTGTGTAGACAAAGCTACATGAGTTTCAAAATTATAAACTGAAGTTAGCTTTAAAAACATTAATGATTCCAGACAAGGAGTGTGTAAATGCTTGCATCACCCGTTTCTCCACAGATGAAGCTGCTGTTAGGACAAGAGAGGTCACATCCCTGAACATTCAGCTATATGGTCACTCTAATGTTGATTTCTTCTGTGCCAGTCTTTCTTTTTAATAGTTTTCAAGGCTGATTTTTTTTTTTTAATTTCACATTCTCTGTATCATTCAGGGTCCAGCCAGGATTTTAAAACTATGTATTTTAATGGAAGGTTATTTAAAATAATCAATAACACAGGTGATCACAGAATGGAGAACCCAAATTAAGTGTCACAGCTATTAGCACTAGGAGGAAGTAGCTACCATTCCTAGGGCTAGGAGGCTACCTGTTTCCCAATTGAGATGTGAGATTCATCCTGAGAGCCCAAAGCTCAGTTGGAATGAGGTTTTGCTTATGGGAGCTGAGTCGCAAAAGGTGGGACTATCTATCAAGGAGCCATGGAAACGGTATAGTCACTGCAGAAAGATACTACAGGAGGCAAAAGAGAGAGTGGAAGAGATACTTTGACTTCCTTCCTTGCACCTTCTTGTCTTCCTCCAGTGCTTTACAAGGCCTGGAACTACTTGGAAGCCAGACAGCAAGGGTGGAACTGATGACAAAATGACTTTGGCCAGCAAGTCTTCTTTCTTCAGACTTGGTCAAACATTAAATTAATCCTTTAGCAGGCAATTTGCATAATTGACTCAATTTGAGATTCTGCATTCTTTGAAAATTTGGTCAGACTGATATATCTGTCACATTTTAGGGCCTCTATCAAAGAATACTTTTTAACAGACGTATAGTTGATTTACAGTATTAGTTTCAGGTATACAACATAATGATTCAAACATTTTATAGATTATACTCCATTTAAAGTTATTATAAAATATTGGCTATGTTCCCTGTGCTGAACAATATATCCTTGTACCTTATTTATTTTACACATAGTAGTTCATACCTCTTAATTCCATACCCTTTTCTTGCCCTTCCTCCTTTCCCTCTCCCCATTTGTTGCCACTAGTTTGTTCTCTATATCCATGAGTCTGTTTCTGTTTTGTTATATCCATTTGTTTTATTTTTTAATTCCCCATATAAGTGATAATACACAGTATTTATCTTTTTCTGTCTGACTTATTTCACTAAGCATAATACCCTCCAAGTCCATTTATGTTGTTGCGAATGGCAAAATTTCATTCTTTTTTATAGCTGAGTAATATTCCATTATATATATACATATATACATATACCACCTCTTCTTTATCCATTCATCTGTTGATGGACGCTTAGCTTGCTTCCATGTCTTGGCTACTGTAAATAATGCTGCCATGAATATCATTGGGGTGCATGTATCTTTTTGAATTAGTGTTTTTGTTGTCTTCAGATATATACCCGGGAGTGGGATCCCTAGGTCATTTGGTAGTTCTATTATTAGTTTTTTGAGGAACTTCCATACTGTTTTCCATAGTGGCAGTACCAATTTGCATTCCTAGTACAGTATACTAGGGTTCCCTTTTCTCCACATCCTTGCCAAAGTCTATTATTTATGGTCTTTTTGATGATAGCTATTCTGACAGGTGTGAGGTGATATCTCATTGTGGTTTTGATTTGGATTTCTCTGACGATTGGTGATGTTGAACATCTTTTCATGTGCTTGTTTACCATCTCTATATCTTCTTTTGAAAAATGCCTGTTCAGGTCTTCTGCCCCTTTTTTTTTTTTTTTTTTTTGCGGTACACGGGCCTCTCACTGTTGTGGCCTCTCTCATTGCGGAGCACAGGCTCCGGACACGCAGGCTCAGCGGCCATGGCTCACGGGCCCAGCCGCTCTGCGGCATGTGGGATTTTCCCGGACCGGGGCACGAACCCGTGTCCCCTGCATCGGCAGGCGGATTCTCAACCACTGTGCCACCAGGGAAGCCCTTCTGCCCATTTTTTAATCAGGTTGTTTGTTGTTTTGATACTGAGTTGTATGAACTATTTGCTTATTTTGAATATTAACTCTTTTTCCATTATATCACTTGCAGATATTTTCTACCATTCAGTAAGGTCGTCTTTTTTGTAGTTGATGATTTCCTTTGCTGTGCAAAACCTTTTAATTTTAATTAGGCCCAATTTGTTAATTTTTGCTTTTGTTTTCTTTGCCTTAGGAGACAGATCCAAAAAATATTGCTATGATTTGTGTCAAAGAATATTTTCCTATGTTTTTTCTAGGAGTTTTATGATTTCTAGTGTTACATTTAGGTCTTTAATCTATTTTGAGTTTATTTTTGTATATGTTGTGAGGAAATTTTCTTATTTCATTCTTTTACATGATACTGTTCAATCTTCCCAGTACCACTTATTAAAGAGACTGTCTTTTCCCCATTGTATATTCTTGCCTCCTTTGTAGTAGATTAATTGGCCATAAGTGTGTGTGGGCTTATTTCTGGGCTCTCTGTTCTGTTCCATTGATCTGTGTGTGTGTTTTTGTACCAGTACCATATAGTTTTGATTATTGTAGCTTTGCAGTATAGTCTGAAGTCAGGGCTTGTGATACGTCCAGTTTTGTTCTTTTTTGTCAAGATTGCTTTGGCTATTTGGGGTCTTTGAGGATGCCATATAAATTTTAGGATTATTTGTTCTAGTTCTGTGAAAAATGTCATTGGTATTTTGATAGAGATTGCATTATATCTGTAGATTGCTTTGTGAAGTATGGACATTTTAACAGTATTAATTTTTCCAATCCATAAACCTGGGATATCTTTCTGTTTCTTTGTATCCTCTTCAGTTACCTTTGTCAGAGTTTTATAGTTTTCAGTGTATAGGTCTTTCACCTCCTTGGTAGCGTTTATTCCTAGCTATTTTATTCTTCTTGATGCAATTTTGAATATGATTATCTTCTTGCTTTCTCTTTCTAATGGTTCATTATTAGTGTATAGAAAAACAACATATTTCTGTGTATTAATCTTGTATCTTGCAACTTTATTGAATTCATTTATTCTAATGTTTTTTTGGTGGAGACTTCTATATACAGTATCATGTTATCCACAAATAATGACAGTTTTACCTCTTCCTTTCCAATTTAAATGCTAAGAAATTTTAAAGGCAATATACATAAGATTATGAGATTTAAAATACTGTTTCCTTTCTAGGAGTACATGTTCCCCAAACCTGAAGTACTTTTTTTTTTTTTTTTCCTGGAGTCTGTGCATAAGTTTAGATCCAAGAAAGGACCATGCTTCTGGAATTGAGATTCTGTTATTCTGGTAGTGATAATGGATTCTGACACCTTTATTCAGGATTCTGACACCTTTATTCAAGTTCTAAGGCGGGATCAGAAGATATTAGTGGGAAGGCTGTTCAACAGTTATTGTATATCCATCCAGTCTGGCCAACTTCCCTGGCAGAGATAAGTGTTCCAGCTGTGTGGATGATAGCCTCAGTCTTCATGGATTAAAGGTGTACATTAAAGTTAATTTTTTAACAGAGCTACTGAATTCAAGGATGGAGTAGGGAGCTACCTGTATATCAGGATTTCAGGGGAATCAAAAAGCATCCCAATGCCCTAACAATGGGCACTGTCCCACTGCTGATGACTTTAACTGACATGCTTAGACATTTATTTCTTTGACAATATTTTCTTCACTGATAGAATAAAAAAAAAAATCCATATAATATTATAATCATGATTTTCTAATATTCTTTAGAGAGAAGGCAAAAGGATAGCTCACGTATACCATATTTTTGAGGAAAAAAATCAGTGTGCCTCTTCTGACACTTCAACATTATGCTTTGTGGAAAAAGGGATAGAATATTTAATATTAGAAATATCTATGAAATCCTGTGTGTATACCATCACTTTGCTTATAAGAGATGGACAACATGACTTTGAAGATAACATGCTTGAGGTTGTGGATAGAGAGAGGGAGTACAGACCTTAGAACAAGGCAGAAGTGTGGTCTTCTTTTTATCTACGAGATTGAGAGCTTTTACCAGAATGTAAATGTACTAGGTCAGTAAGCACACCACTTAGTTCAGCAGTTTTATATGTAGCAAGACTTTCTCTGTGAAGGAAGCAGCATAAGACTCTCAGTTGAGTGCAAGCTCTTAGCTCATGGTGGACATCATTTTGAGTAGCGTCATTTCAAGCAAAGGGAGAGAGCCAGGAAAAAGGGATATCTTGGGAGCCAAGGGAAAACACAGCCTGTTTCACTTTTGTTGAGTTCTAATTGAGTGGGTTTCTTTATCCAGATTGTTAGAACTACCATCTGTAACCTTCATTTATTGGTTCTTATTCTATCCTTCAGTTGTGGGACTTCCCTAAGTCTTCCTCACCCCTGCAATTCCTTTAATAATTCTCCATAATGCTTGGTTTTTAGACCCTTCATCATCATCTTCACCATTGTTAGAATGTACCACATTTTATCCAGGTTGAATGCAAAATGGTGAACTCATGCCTGTTCTAGACACATACTAACTGGAGCAGAGACTATGGGAACTATTTTGTCCTGGACACTGTGCCACCTCACCACAGCCCGTGATTTCATGTTTGCTCATGGATATGTCTCAATTCTTAATAACATTAAGTGTACTGTTAACTGAAACCCCATGCCTTTATACTTTCTTCACATGAACTGGAGTTAACTTACATTTCCATCATCTGGTACTTGTGAAGCTGATTTTTTAAACCTACTTGCCTGATACTTCATTCGTCATTACTGACGAATGGCTTAATTTTGTCTGTTCTTCTGATCAGAAGAGCAAGATTTATTGGCCGTTCTGAGGTGCTAGTGTAGAGAGTAAATTGTTTCAAGGTGCTATCAAGGCATTTAAACAAAACATTTGGAATTATGTTACAAATACCTTATCTACTCATTCAATGCTGTAATGGGATTTATGTGATTGAAAAACTCTTGCTGAGGGACTAAAAGCTTAGAATTTTTCATTAAAAATCAGCTGCATATGTGAGCATTTATTCATTTACCCTTGTTTATAAACATCACCTAATAATTGTGGAAATTATTGTTTGCAAAAGAAGTTTCTGCATATTTTTGGAAAACGTTATTTGGCTTTACTAAAATCCCAGTTTTCTTTTATATAAAATACAAATTAAAATATACACTTTATGGGAATGTTTTGAAGATAAAATAATCTGTGATTAATAGTAATTTCAGTCCACAAATTCCCATTTGCAATAAATATTTCCTATAATTAAATTTAATTTGAAATCTGAGTCACCATTCATTGTACTAGTGAGAAAGGCAATATTTAGTCATTCTTGAGGTTTGTACAAATTAAAGAAGAGGTGGGATTTTAACATGAATTTGAAGTGGGGGGAGAACTCTACCTGGAATGATTGGATGAATTCGGGAGTGGCAGTTTAGACAATTCAAGGGGAGGGAGAGCAGGCAAAAAAGGTGTTAGGTAGGAGAAGCCAAACTGGGTTTGAAACCAGAACTCAGTCTAGTGTGCTTGTAATAGCAACTATGCATTGGAAGAAATAAGGGAGAAAAGTACGATGGGAGTGGAATTACTTTCACAACTGTTTACGCAGACTGCGCTAGGCTAAGTAGATAGGTTCGAGTTCCTCTGCAATTAAATGCTTTGGGGCCATTAAATTCTTCTGAGGAAGAAAGTGACATGGTTACCTTCATGCTTTTAATGGAACATAAAGATAACTGGAACAAGTGTGGTCATATTTGGAAAGGAAGTGCTTGAAGTTAGGAAACCCCATTAGGACATATTACAGTGGTCCAGGCAAGTGATTCAGAAGGCCCAGACTAGAGGAGTGGTGGAGAGAACACGAAGGAGGGAACATGGCATTGGGTTCTTTCTGACAAGGAAGCACTCTTTTTTTTTTTTTTTTTTTTTTTTTTTTGTGGTACGTGGGCCTCTCACTGTTGTGGCCTCTCCCGTTGCGGAGCACAGGCTCCGGACGCACAGGCCCAGCAGCCATGGCCCATGGGCCCAGCCGCTCCGCGGCATGCGGGATCTTCCCGGACCGGGGCACGAACCCACGTCCCCTGCATCGGCAGGCGGACTCTCAACCACTGTGCCACCAGGGAAGCCCCAGGAAGCACTCTTAATAGAAATACTTGTCTTCATCATTAGAGTCTATTCCTTCTTCCACTTCAATAAACCATTGATTAGATAGTCAGAGTCATGCATTTTCTACCTCCTACCAATCCTTGTCCCTAGCCTGGGACAGCAAGTTGTTTCTTAGTGAGTGTAGCTACCAGGGAAAATTGACTTAGAATCAGTGTGTAGTGGGAATTAGCAAAATAAGTTCTACTTAGAATAAAGTTATATTTGGAATATAGAAGTTATTTTTATGATCATTTTATGCCTTTATAATTTAAAAATCAGTAGCTAGATAAGGTTAAATAAGTATAAATGGCATTTATGTTTGTTAGAGTTGAAGGTAACTAAATAATATGATTGATTCTTATTAAGCTCTAAGACAAATTGAATATGGGTTAAATAATAAGGGTATAAGTTATGTCCTTTGGCTACTGGTATTAAAATTGATAGAAACCAGAAGAATATAAATATAATATGCCATTAATTGCTGTTTATAGATTTTTTGTCATATCTAAAATTTTAAAAAAGCGTAAGACCTTTAATGTGCAATGTGCTTTGTAGCTCACAAATCACATTCTTGGATAGTCTCATTTAATCCTCAGTACAGTTCTGCCAGGAAGGCACTTATTATTTTCCCAAACAGAGACTGATGAAGTCAAATGAATTTTACAACTTTTTATCAAGCTGGCCAGTAAAAAATGAGAACTTGACACTGTGATTTTGTGTGAGTGACTCTGTGTGTTTTGAATGCTACATCATGCTACCTAAGTTATTAGTCAGGATACACTAAATTTCAATAACTCAGAACAAACAGTATCTATCTATCTATCTATCTTTCTTACACTTGTCCATCAAGTGCTAGCTTCAGGCTCTGCTCTGTGCTTTCTTCAGTCCAGAACACAAAGCCAACAGAGGACATCCAATCTGGTAGTGGCTGGTCATCATGACAAAGGGAAAGAGGACATGACAAAGCTCATACATTTTGAAAGCTTCTGCCTTGGTGACTCACAGTACTAATATCAGCATGCCATTGGTCAAAGTAAATTAAACAATTACACCTAGCTTCGGGTGAGCAGAGATGTATGTCTTTCCATGTGTCCAGAAAGAGAGAGAGCTGGACTATTTATAAACATCCTAATTACTACCATAGTTGTTAAAAGTCAAAATTGAAAAACTAATAAAAATTTAGAAAAACCATATTTTTGTTTTAAATAAAACAATGTTTGCCTTTTACCCAAAGTTTACATATGAAATGTTTGCATATGAATATGAAAACATTTGCATATGAAAACATTTGCATATGAAAACATTTCATTTACATATGAAATGTTTGCATTGTGTAATTTTAACGAGCATAAGTTATTGACAACTCAGCATAGAAATTCTCAAAGTGAGAATTGTGTAAGACCAAACCTTTGAGATGCTCTGTGATCCAAGGTTGTATAAGTTTTGAAACTCTGTCTCCTATCACTTTCTTGGAGAGTCACAGTTATGTTAGCATTTAAAGCCCAAGAAATCCTGATGAAGTTCCAAACTCATCTGAAGACACTCCTTTGTGTTTGTGTCTGCATGTGTCACATCCACTAGCGTCCCGACAACATGGGACTCCTTGGGAAATTCACCTGAATCCTTCTTTAATGTCCTCTTTTTCCTTAATCTTCACATTCAGTCTGTCAGAAAGTCCGTTCAGAATTATATTTTCCTGAGTAGTAGGCAGCAAAAATTGTAAAAAGCCTATTGTAATAACCATACTAGCTATATGCCATAGCAAGTGACTTAAACTTTTGGAACCTCAGAAATGTTGTTTGTAAAATGGGTTTAATAGTTGCTGTGAGGATGAAAGTAATGACATGTAAGATACCTGACCCAGTAGGTAGCTAGTTTTGATTTTCCTATCTATTCTTCCTTTCTCTTTCCACTTACATATTGGGAAAATAAAAGAATGGAAATGATTTGCCATTTTTTCTTATTTATTTAACTAAAATATTCTATTCATGTGTTTCTTAAAGATACCCTGCAAAACAGTAATAGAATAAACTACCACACACTTTAACTTTGCTAACTTCTTAGAGGGAACATTAGAAGCAGAGAGCACTGAGCCAATGGGGTATAGAAGTCATGATTTCAGGCACCAGCATGTGTCAAAGACACTAAGCTAAAAAGCTAAAGAACTTCTGTCAGCAAGGCTGACTGCCACTTTCCATAATGCAGGCACATTTCCAAAATGTGCCTTGAGTAGTTCCCCAGAGCAGGAAATAAGAAACATCCCATTTTAACGTCCTATTTAGATTTGCTCTACTCTAGTCTATCTTTTTTGGTAACAAGAAGAGAGAATTATTTGTCAGGATAAGGATTCCTTGTTAAAACTCATTTTTAAATGGATTTACCTTTCGGACATATATAATGAGAAAGAGGTTCATTGGGACGTCATCGTAGACAAAAGCAGCCACCACAATGATGTAATGAAGCAAAATTGAAATAATAAATATAAGGTGATGAAAATGTTAGAAAGTAAAAGCTTTTCTACTATACAATCCCAGGGGCGCTGGGCTACAAAACTATCTTATTCTGGAATCAACTATTTATTTCCAGATCTGGCCCAGATCAGAAGCAGTTTTTTCTGAGATGTAAGAAAGTATGCCTAGTTTCTCTTTATGCCATATCTGGGCCACAGAGACCATGAAGAAGGAGACTGGCAGTGAAACCCATTTAAGGCCTGGGTTATAAATCAGTCATCTGCGAACCTGACCAGGGAGTCTGGACTTCATATGCTCTTGTGTAGTGAATCTTTACTAAATAATCTTCTGTAGAACTCTCTTACCTTTAAGTGAGATAAAGAGAGAGTGTGGTGCAGGGCGACTGGGAAGAATAATGATTTCTTATCAGGAGCACCCTACTCTGGTTCTCTGTGGCCCAGTAGACGTGGGTCCTTTTCTGTTTAACTTTTTGATTTTTATCCTTAAGTTATCCTCAGCAGTGGACTGCTATTTGTTTCTTTACGTGAGAAAGCTTTCCCCTGGCTACGGTGTCCCCTGAAAGCAGTCATCTTCATCAGTTCTACTGAGTCCAGGAGTGATTTTCTAATGCTAATTTTAGGCCTGTGCCCTGGAGTTGAAGGCCTATAGAGCCAAATATAGAGCAGACATTATTTCCACTCTGTAACATCAATGAAGAGCACATCATAATAGCTTCAAATGATGAGAAAATGTGAACCTCTCCTCAACAGAAAAGACTGCAAAACTAGCATAGAAAGCACAAAGTAAGAGATTTAACATCTGACTTGGTGATCTACAGATAATTGCCCATACATTTATTGTCTCATTTATTCCCCCATTCATCAGACACTTGCTAAAATCTCTTATGTGTCCTTTTGTGTAATATACAGAGGAGTTGATCGCAAAGAAACCACACGTTGCAGACCGAGGCAGTTCTGGAGCCCAAACCTGACTTTTTTAGTCCCCGCAAGTTACATATCACTCTGTGCCTTAGTTTCTCCATGTATAAATGGAGAAATTAAACATTGTAGCATACTTTTCTTAGTGGATTAGGTGGTGTACTTAAAACCACGTAGCAAACAGTGGTATCACACAACACTGGTTAATTCCCTTTGCTTTTTGAGCTGTCTTTCCCTATGATTCTGGAAATGATGCCAATATGATGATATGGTTTCTATCCCCGAGGAACAGACTGAAACTGATGCTAGTCAAAAAACATGGAAAGCCTTTCAAATGGGTTAGACCAGACCTACTTTTAACATAGGAACCCAAAAATTATAGCATATATTTGAGGGGAACAAACATGTCTGTCTTTTATATAGTTTTGGAGTTATAGAGCCTTATCACGATTCCTGTCACTTAGTGCTTTCCAGTAAATATTAAATGGATGAGTGAGCCTGAAAGAAGTAGAGATCAAGGACTAAGTAATCTCTAATGAGGGAGAAATGATTTCTTACATATAAGGTGTTCAGGTCTGGTGCTTAGGACACAGAGTCTGAGATTGAGATTTGTGTGCAGAAATGTTATTAGAGATGGTCTCAGGATTAACATGTACAGGGGTAGGTAAGGAAGCAGAATTGGGCAGAGAGAGAGAAGTTGGGCTGTGTGATGCACTCAAAAGAGTCAGTGAATCCACTGGGATCTCAGAGACTAGAACAGGTAGAGTTTTCCTGAGCACCCTTACTTTGAGCATACATGCAGGCTACCCTTGAGAAGTGGGTATAACCTTTAACTGAGGGAAATTCCTGGAGAGGGCTGACAACTGAGGGCTATCGGGCCGCAGGCTTCTCAGCAATATGGAAAATTGGCCTTTATTACCGAAGGGAGGGTCTGTGGGTGCAGTACACTGTCCACTGCAGTCTACCATTCCTTCTGATCAGATCTACTTCTTCCTGTATATCTGAGAACAGCTATTCCAGGATATTGGTTCAGCTCTTTTCCTGTGGACACTTACAACAGGAAGGTTAGTGAGATCACTAGAGACTCTGCTGCTATAGCTTTTCTTGAAATCACAACTAATATTCATCATCTCCTTCCCCTATTGTCCATTTAGTCTTCACCTCAACCACAGCCAACCTCTGCTGGTCTCAGTGGCATACCTGCTGATGTGATTCAGAATCTCATTTCTGAGGGGTCTGAACTTCTGGTCACCAAACTCTTCTTAGGCTGTGGCTGCTGCACTTCTCTATTTAATGTCAAATTTGGACAAGCGATTACCTAGAGAGTCCTAAGAGGATCGCCACAGTGTCAGATACATTCTTCCCTTTCCCCATTACATAACCACAGCCTAATCTCCTCTTAATGATTGATAAACTCTGCCAGAATAGTGACTCTTCTTGCCTGCTGGTCCTTTGGCATAATGTGGATCCTGAAGTGCCTGTATAGCAGCCGTTGCTCTAAACCAGCAGTGAACAGATTTGGAGGGAAGGGAAGTACAAAGTTTCCAAGTGGGCCACGCTCTTGTCCCTGAACCCGTGTATTCTGTCTAGTAAAGGCATGGCACCGTGTGATGGCCACTGTTTAGAGTATATAGTGAATCCGGAGGATGGCATCCCATCTTCACAGAGTTTGATCTTTCAGTTGGTGTCTCAGCTGTGCCTTCAACAGGCCGTTATGTTGCTATGTCAGACTAGCAGCTTCAGGTTGGTAAGATTTGTTGATAGGACCAGTGGATCTCACAGTGATGTGCCCACTGCCCACCCCCTCTTCTGTAAATTGTGTTCTTTGGTCTGATATGATATTATATGGGATTCTGTGTCCGCTTACTTTGTAAGCCCTTTAATGGTGGTAAAGGCAGAACACCTGATGGTAGCAAAAAGGAAATTCTTACATGGAATGTGTCTATTTCAGCCAAGTGACTCACTCTCAGGGTAGAAGAAGTTCAGTGTGGTTAAGTTGCTCTCATGTGGATGGTTGGTTTCCTTGGAGAATGGTCCTGTATCAGGGAGTCATTGTTCTATTATGTTCTCTACCATGGTACCACATGACATACTTCATCTGAGCCCATATAGCTCCCTCAGGTTCTCTTTCTTGCTTCTGTAACTAGGAAAAAGAAGCACAGGGATATTTTCCAAGACTGGGAACACTGCTTCCAAATTTCCAGTCCCCTTAAGTATGCTATGACAAGTCATACCCTTGTCTTCAAAAATATAGGAAACATATGCTGTCAAATAATCACTCCTCTCTCACTTCCCCCATCTAGGAAAACTTTCTTTCCTCTCTCTTGTATCTTTCTAAAACTCATTTTCTTTTATCCCTTCTCTTTGGAGATGTCCAGAATAGTTCTTTCAGTGAGTTTATCTCTAGACAAATAAAAGAATAGCTCTTGACTTGAAACTGCTTCTGATGTTAGCCCTGGAAAAAAGAAGTTCCAAAGGCAAGAAACTGCTAAGGGTCTGGCTACTGTACTAGAGAGGGGGGAGGAAAAATAAAGCAAACAAAATGCAAGTTAATGCACCAAAAGTGTCAAGCTAAAGTGGCCCAGTGCTATGAATCCAACAGACAGGAGAGAGAGACTGAGGGAAAATGGTTTAGTGGGGTGAGATGACAGACGGAATGGTTATGTACCACCACAGTCAAAAAGAATTTTAGGGGCAAAAAAGACCCTGCAGATCACATAATCCAATTCTTTTCTTTGACACAAGGGTAATCTGAGGCTCAGAGCTAGAACCAGAGTCCAGGGCTCTTAATTACCAGCCCAATCTCCATTTCTAACGCTTATTTTCATGCGTTGGATGACTGATTTTTCTTGTTCAAACCTTGGTAAGGAGAGATGTGCTGAGTTCTTGGCAGGTGACTGTGAAATTCATGCTGCAACCAGTTTAAGGTTTAGATGTTTGTTTCCTGCATGCACGCTACTATGAGACCACAAGGAACTGTGAGATACGATCTGCAGCCATAAATCAAGCTAGAGATATTTAACAAAGGCAGTTTGTGTCGTGAAAAATGAATGTATTGTGGTGCTATGTACTGACAAAAACCTTTCTTTTCCCTTCCCCTTCCTTGCTGAAGCTGAAGGCAGCTGCATAATAAAAAGTGACCCTTTGAAGCCAGCAATGCTAACCTTCCCAAACTTGATAAGAATATTTAATTCCTTTATCACCAGACTGGGCTTCAAGGAAAGTACAATTCAGACATAAAGAGACCAGGCAAATGGTTCCAGGGCCCTTTTCTGTTTCTGCTCTACCTGCCAGAATTTTTGGCATTGCATCAAGCAGCCCTGCATACCCCAGCCCAGACAGATGCTTGTCAAGGGAATGGATATTTTAAAGAGGTTGCCTTCTGTTTCAATTAACTGACTGATAAATGAAGTATATCTGACAATGCCATCTTCATTCTCATGTTAAAATTACAGTGAATATATGAACACGCAAGAATAGGTATATGTAGTAAACATTTGTATTTCTCCATCCACCCAGATTCTGCCCCTGCGTCTTCTAATATTAGAACTGTAATCCCCTTTGCGGAAATTATATCCTATGCATTATATATAGTCTGCATATTGTTCTCCATTGATGTGCTCTGTACAATCCTGGTAAATGGTCAATGCATACCTGAGGCTCAGTTTCTTTGAAACTCTCTCCAGATTTTTAATCTTCAGTGGCATGACGCAGGGTGGAAAAATGGAGTTGATTCATGTAAGAGGCTGATTCATTCTAGCATAGTGTTATCCAGTAGATATTTCTGCAATCATGGAAATATGATACCTTTGTGCTATCTAATGCAATAGCCACTAGCCACGTGAGACTACTGAGCACTGAGGCGTGGCTAGTGTAGCTCAATAACTGAATTTTAGTTTTATTTAATTTTAACTAAAATTTAAATAACCACATTTTTATGGTAACTTCTGTTTCAGACAGCACAGTTCCAGCAGAGCTCCCTGGAGAAATCGTGCACTGGCACATAGTATGTGTGCACATGGATTCCCAGATAGTACGGTTCTTTCTCTTTTTGAACCTCTTTCTTTAGCTATTTCTTTGACTCTCTGAGCTACCTCAATCCAGTTTGTTATGATAATTTCCTCCTTTTCCTAGTAGCTAGAATCAATTTTATTTGCTTGTAACCAAAGAACTCTAACTGAAGAGCTTAAGTGGGGAAACTCACTAATTTATTGACATATCAATAAGTTAAGTATCTATATGTGTCTGAGCTGGTCTTTGGGGATGAAAAGTTATCAACAAAAATCCTTACCTTTCAGGAGCTGAGACTAATGAAGAAGATAGAAACGTAAACAGCAGGAATGCAATGAGAGAAATCAGATATTTACAAAGAATTCTGGGATCCCAATGGATATTTCATATTATAATACAGTGCAGTGGGTTAAATAGTGCTCCCCCAAAAAAGATAAGTCCATCCGGAACCTGTGAACATGACCTAATGAGGAAATAGGGTCTTTACAGATGTAATTAAGGATTTTTGAGATGAGATTATCTTGGATGTAGAGTGGACCCTAAATCCAATGACAGTGTACTTACAAAGGACACCCAGAGGAGAGACACAGGGAGACGAGGGGAAGGTATTTGAAGGTGGAGGAAGAGAATGGAATTATACTGCCACAAGCTAAGGAATGTCTGGAGCCACCAGAAGCTAGAAGAGGCCAGGATGGTTCTCCCCTAGAAGATCTGGAGGGAGCGTGGCCCTGCCAATACTTTGATTTTAGACTTCTGGCCTCCAGAACTGTGAACTAATATATTTAATTTGTTTTAAGCCATCAAATTTGTGGTAGTTTGTTATGACAGTTATAGGAAATTAATGTATATAGTAAGATATTCCAGTTCTACTAACAGAACACTGCCTTAAACCCAGCCTTCTGTGTTGTCCCTTGGGTAGCCGACCTAGATATCAAGGACGCTAGACCCTATTCGTTCTACCTCCAAGTGTTAAGTAGGGTTACTCTGCAACACAGATGGAACATATCCATCTTCTCTTTGTATATTGTCCATTCAGCTGTAAGTTCCACAAGGGAAGGGATATTTGTCTAGCCTGTTCACTACTATATTTCCAGCACCTAGAAGAATACCTGCCGTGCATTTAGTTTTAAATAAATATTAAATTAATAAATTAATTAAATTTAAAAATAATTTAAATTTAATTTAATATTAAATTAAATTAATTAATGCTGCTGGGTCCTTCCCCTGGACCTTGCCAAACTTCTTTCTCCTGCCACATCCACTTTCAGTATTAATGCTAATCTTGGTGATGTTCAAGTTCACCCTTCTTCCTTGGTGAAGCATGTTGAGCTTGCTGATTCCTACAAAAGAAACACAACCATGGAATTGACTTGGTCACCCCTACCCTGATCCCCAATTGTCACTAGATTCTGCCACCCCTCTTTCAAATCAAAATATCCTGAAAGGAGTAAGAGTAAAAAGCATCTCTGGATCATATTGGAATAATCACATCTTTGGGAAAAACTGGGGCTTTTTTCCTGGTATATTAAAGCAGATTGCTTTGATCAGTATATTGTTCAGCTACTGCCAAGTTTATTTTCTTAGACTCTACAACCTCATCCATCATTTCAGAGTTCAGTTGTATCATGCTTTAACCATCATGCCACAAAACGTATACACTGAATTCCTGGAACTGTATTCTACGAAGAGGTCTTCAGATTCTCATTAGATTTTAGTGACTGTCTTTCAACATGTACTTTTAGAAAATATGATTGTCTTGTTTCTCAGCTCATAAGGAATTTAAATAACTAGTGGCAGTGACTCACATGCAATGCCTTCACACAGTGACAAGTTACAGACTAATACTGAGAAAAAAGGAAGTTATAAAATAAGATACAAAAAATGTAATGTACAACAGACAGCAGCCATGTAATGCAGGGGCTAATCATTCTACATCCCTCAATAATCTACAGCATTATAATGGGTGCTCATTATAATGACTCAGTCATCAAAACAGACTTAGCTTATGTTCAGTATATTAATCTCTATAAGAGATTAGAGAGGTAGAGAATATATATTTTTAAGAATGTCACAAACTCATTAATTTATGTATTTTTTAATCACCATGAAAATATTTATTTGTGATAATCATAAGTCAGTAAGACCAGCACAAACAGACACGGTCTTTATAGCGCTGGAAGGGGTTTTACGTTTACAAATACATCACAAGCGTACAGTAGGTGGGGCTGGTAGAGCACAGGGCTAGTGAAACTACTGTCTGAACCGCAGGGAATCCCCCGGCCGCCGCCCCCCGCAGCCAGGACTGAACTGTGTCTGAGGCTGCATGACTTAAACCCCCCCACCCCCCAGAAACCTCCAAAATCTGAGCTCCATTCAGGAATGACAGGGTAGGCATCGACTGGCCTGAGTCAGTGCCTCGGTCCTCCTGTGGGTCCAGTTTTGCAATTGTCGGCCAAAATCCCAACTAAAATTCAGAATTAGAAAGTATGCAGCTTTAAAGCCAGAAACACCACCCACATACTTCTTATCCTTTGGGGGCTACATGGAGTAAATTAAGAATTCAATCCCATTTCCCCAAATATCAACATCTATATCTCCTATCATCAAGACAGCAACAAACGCATTAATTTAAAAAAAAAAATAGTACTTGAAATGGCAAATCTTACTTAGGGGAATAATCCCCTTAAGTGTTCATGCTGAGAAAGACTGGGAAGCTCCAGGAGCTCTGGAACAACAACAAGCCAGCCCAAGTATAAGGACTGAAGGTTCTGAAGACAAAGAAATCAGGTTATTAATGTAAAACTGGAATATATACTATGATTTGAAACACAAGTAGGAGGTCACTGAAGGTACACAGGGTATTATCTCCAACCTGGTAGATTGATGGTTCCATCTCTCTCCCTCTCAATCTAGATCTCTCTTTCTCTCTCTTTCTCTCTCTTTCTCTCTCTTTCTCTCTCTCTCTCTCTCTTTCTCTCTCTCTCTCTCTCTCTCTCTCTCTCTCTCTCTCTCTCTCACACACACACACACTCACACACACACACACACACACAAATACATGTATAGAAACAATCAAGACCACATCTTTGGGGTGTGGAGGCCCTGAAGCAACCTTGTATACATCTCTCTTTATCCCAGCACAAGGGCAGCCAATCTAAAATTGAATTATGAAATCATTTGTTCTTGATTTCAGCCCCTATGGTGTCCATTGTACTTACAGGAGCCATGCCGCCTCCTTTTCTGTCTCAGGGACATCCCTCTCCTCTACTGGACTTTTTATCTACAGGTATTATTTCCAGTCATTCTTTCAAATACTACAATCTCTCCACCCCCAATCTAAAAATAAAAACTGATAGTATCAATCCACATTTACCTGAAACATATTTAGTATTGACCCCATGATGTAATACCCCTAGTATTATTATTTTTATCTCTAATTACATTGATAGATTTGTCCAATTAAAGGAACCTCAGACAGTACAGGAAGAATTTGAACTCTTGAAAGAGATGGGAGATTTAAGTGTTAAGGAATTTCATATCATCCAGCTGGCTGAGAAGCAAACAGCAGCTTTGGGGTACATACTGGGGCCTCTTGTCTTTTAACTGGATATGTTAGAGCATTGATCATTGCTATTACTATTATTAATGCGCTTACAGTGGTAGTGACAGTAGAGTATTCACATGGTTATGGTGTTAAGGAAAATTGTGGATGCATATCTGACAAGGTAATCTTCTGCATTTGATGGTTTGGGTTCCATACTCCTTAAGAAGTTACATTCCTCTTCCAGCATGAGGAAAATACATAAATAAATATGCTTAAGTGAGAAATATTGGGAATTTTTATCTTCTTTAGTGAGGTTCCTAGTTTTAAAAACCCATTGATCATATAACCATCTGTCGCTATTCAAGCTAATAAGTATTTGAGGTTTGCTTTCTCATGAGGATTCAATGCTGTGTCTTGTGAGGCTGGTTTTACTTTTTGCCTGATTATTTATGTCTCTCTCTTTTTTTTTTCATCTTAGAGGCATAACAAGGAAAACTGCTCTCTTCCCATAGAGTTATTTTTTAATAGTTTCAGTATATTTATTTATTTGGTTTGAACTGACCAGTTGTCTCAAATGCTTGTGGTTTGAAATATTCTTCAGTGATCTACTGTAATGTGGTAAGGAATTCCCTTCAGCTGTGATTCCTATCCTCTTGTCACGTCTTTGGTATCTGAAAGAATGTGTAGAGATACCAAGACCTTTGGAAGATTTATCAGCTGTTCCCACTACCCAAAATACAAGCGTTCTTGTAATAAATTAGAATACTATGTGATATGACTCCTGGGGCATCACTCTGTCTTTAAAAGATAAAAAGTCACTAGATTTAGTAAAAGTCAAAACTGGAGAAAAAAATGTTCTGTTTTCTTGCATTCTACCTGGGCTTTGTATATGGGTTTACAAAATTAATGTTTTTAGTTTCTTATGTTGACAATTATCTTAAACAACAGAAGAGGGTTTAGTGGTTGAGCTTTGGTATTCATCTTTTCCTAGACTTGCCTTTCACAAAAAAATTCCATCATTGCAGCACTAAATGGAGCAACTTATGAAAAATTTAATCAAACTTCTTTCACAGAGGAAAAGGAACAAAATCTTACTCTATCATGTTGCACAAATGATGTATTTTCTCTTTCTAAATAATCAGGCACTAGGGATGCTCCAGTGAGTTGGTTTAGTGGAATGCAGATTCTGATTAGCTAACATTTACTGAGCAAAAACTGCATGCCAGACGCTACCACATCTTTTAATGATACTGTTTAATCACACAGTGTAATAACTGTAGCTACAATGTATAATTGCCAACTATATGCCAGACAATTTTTGGTCATTTATTGATGTTGCCCCAAGCTATGCAGTCAGTGAGTGCTGGAGACAAGATTTGCTCTTCATTTTGTGTAGCTCCACAGCTTCTCCTCTAGTATTTCTCAGCCAATGCTGCCTGACCAAATAGGGTAATTTGGCCTTCCCTTGATTTGTACCACTCTTATCATGATACCTCTCCCTGGATGATTAAATTCTAAAACTGATTTACCCATTTAGATCATTAAAACACTCAACTGTTTAAGTGATTCTTCAGTGCACAAATGCTCCTGAGAGGCTAACTAACCCCTTAAGCCTTTCTTGGCTCAAAGTATGGGAGGATGAGACTCGAGCCAGGCCCTGGGACAGTGGGATGCAGGCAAAGCGACTACGGGCATGTGATTGCGATTATGTACTTGGCTCAATGATGGAGAGAATTATGGCAAAGAAAGCTGGAGGAATCCGAGACAAGTCCTTGGTGCTTCATAATTTAAAGAACAATTCCTCATCTACCTTGTGTCCAATCAGAACTGTTCCACCAAGAAGACCTACAGGTCCTCGCTATAGGTTTATTGTAATCTCTTCCTTTATCTTTCCTTTATTCTTTTAACTGTTTGCAGTTTATATGCCGCCTTTCATCAGTTTAGTTGCTTGAGGCTAGTGTTTGAACTTGCCTTGCAGTCTTGTAGGCATCCTGCACAAACTTACACATGGCAATTTTCAATAGAATAAAATTGTTTAAAGTTAACTTCTTCCAGGGAAAGTATTTCACAGTGTCTATACAAGGTGAATGTCCATTTAATTATCCTAATTTTTATCATAGTGACTGAGGCTAGATGGGAGATATAACCCCTAGGAGATATTCATCTAGTAAAATACAGAACCAAATGGGCAAGTGTCCAAGAGTAGGAACTGGAATGTAAATTCCAGACCTCTTTTTTTTTTTTTACATCTTTATTGGAGTATAATTGCTTTACAATGGTGTGTTAGTTTCTGCTTTATAACAAAGTGAATCAGTTATACATATACATATGTTCCCATATCTCTTCCCTCTTGCATCTCCCTCCCTCCCACCCTCCCTATCCCACCCCTCCAGGCGGTCACAAAGCGCCGAGCTGATCTCTCTGTGCTATGCGGCTGCTTCCCACTAGCTATCTATTTTACATTTGGTAGTGTATATATGTCCATGCCACTCTCTCACTTTGTCACAGCTTACTTCTTTTCATTTATATAAGTTGGTGTTGCACTGGTGTCAGTTCTCTTATAATCATTCCTGGTAAGAGAGCAAAACTGTGTTTGAGATATGGTTAGGTTAAATTGCATGAAAAATATGGAGTTGGGCAAGTGAGGATGGGAACACCAGAGAAGTGAAATCTATTGAATTAGTAAGAATTTATTCAATATTTACTGTACTCCTGGTACCGGAAATGTAGATTGAACTTAAGCTAGGGGATTTTTTCTTTTCTTTTTTTTTTTTTTTTTTTGCGGTACGCAGGCCTCTCACTGTTGTGGCCTCTCCGGTTGCGGAGCACAGGCTCCAGACGTGCAGGCTCAGCGGCCGTGGCTCACTGGCCCCGCCGCTCCGCAGCATGCGGGATCCTCCCAGACCGGGGCACCAACCCGTTTCCCCTGCATCGGCAGGCAGACCACTGCGCCACCAGGGAAGCCCTCTAGGAGATATTTTGTAATAACTTCGAGTTTTCTTTTTTTAATTTAATGTATTTATTTAGGCTGTGCTGGGTCTTCATTGCTGCGCGCAGGCTTTCTGTAGTTGTGGCGAGCGGGGGCTACTCTTCATTGTGGTGTGCGGGCTTCTTATTACTGTGGCTTCTGTTGTTGAGGAGCATGGGCTCTAGGTGCGTGGGCTTCAGTAGTTGCAGCACGCGGGCACAGTAGTTGTGGTTCGCAGGCTGTAGAGCACAGGCTCCGTAGTTGTAACACAGGGGCTTAGTTGCTCCATGGCATGTGGGACCTTCCCAGACCAGGGATCAAACCCTGCATTGGCAGGCGGATTCTTAACCATTTTGCTACCAGGGAAGTCCCTGGGTTTTCTTTAGTACCCCAATTTTCCCCTTACTGTTCCCCTTCCTCTCAGATGGTTTGCTTCAAGAATTTTGATTTTGTTGTGTTTATCCAAAATATTCTAAGTTATTATTGGTAAGAAATTGCAATTTTAAATAATCCTATAAGACCACTTGGACAGATAGGAAGGGCACTAGGTTTGGAATAAGAGAGACATATGTTTCTATCTCTGCTTTACCACTTAATATACTTCTGTTTTTTGATAAGTCATTTATCTTCTCTAATCCCAAGTGTCTCTATCTATAAAATGGAGATAAAATACCTTCTGGGTTGGTGTGAAATGTGAAGATTAAATGAGATAATGTATGTATCGTACACAATGCACAGCACCAAGTAAGTGCTCCATAAATAACCCTAACTGCTGTGCTCTTCTATTTAAATCACCCAGAACAGAGCTAAGAATATATTAAAATCACTGTAATTCTTATTTCATTTCTCTTCCCTTTAATATTCAAGACCTGAATCTAGGGGTAGAATTTCTGTCCCTGTAACTGGGAGAAGTAGATGCAAATTTGGCTTAAAGGAAAGAGGAGGAAAAGAAGAAAAGTGGTAGGAACTTTCTGAGACTCTTCAAATCAAACCAGCTGTGACCTTAAATCCACTTTGAATTAAGCTCTGTTCCACTAGTGGAAGATTTCAGAAAGGCAGTTTGTCTTTCCTTTACTGTCTCAAAGTGTGTCTGGGCAGAGAACAAACAGGCAACCTCTTGACATTCTTTATTTTGTTAGCTAAAACCCATGTACCTAGATCTCCAAATTTGACTAACAATATAACTACAACATTTGGAAAAAATGTATTTTCTTTTCTTTATCAATAACGTGTTTTCCCTCTCAATAACTATTTGTTTTTTAGTTGGAGGGTGGCAGGATCGGGGAGGGGCTCTTTTAGTCATTTCCTATTTCAAATTTCATCTGTTCCTACAATTTATACATGAAGTACCTACAGAAAGAATGCTCAGGCTTTCAGATTTTAGTTCTTCATTACAGCTGCAGCTTCTCTCCAAGATGGTGGCTGAGCATATGGGGGTAGAAATATGACTTGCATGATGTCATATAGGAAGGAAAGGCTTAGAGAACTTGGGGATTATGTGGTCTGCTTTTTGTGTCTCAGGCAGTGTCTTTTTTCCTCCCTGGTTGAGGCTTGCTCATCTGGTATCCCTGGCTGGAGGGTGTAGCTGATGTAAGTCACAGTCCTTTCTCCCTTCCAGGGCCTGACTCATTGACCTTTACCTGAGCCCCTCTTGGTCTATAGACCCCTTTCAGATCTGACTGTAACTCGCCTTCAGCCAGGTGCCAGGAATCTGAACTGCAGTTCTCATCCAAGCCATTTTGTCTCACTCTTGGGATCCCCTCTCTAAGTCCCCTAGCCAGATTCCCAGCTACTTCTGGGTCCTGTCTATGCCTTGTCGGGATCAGCAGGGTCATGATCATGGAACCTCAATGTCTTTTAGTGACTGACCATCCTGAGCCACCGGGTTTACTTTTTACAGCTGTGGCTGTGAGGCTTGCTCTTCTCATCATTCCAAAAGAAGAGTGGATACCCTCGGTATCGCTACCACTTGCCTCATTAATGCTCCCTTTCTGAGCTGAAGACTGAAGAGGGTAAACTGAGCGCGTGCCTCTATTTTCTCTCCTGCCTTTCTTCTCCCTTTTTCCTCCCATAACCCCAGGACCCAACTGTGCAGGCTTTTCCTTACTTCAAACTCCAGCCTCGTTACTGAACCTAAATGATGATGAGTATTTCATTCACTTTACAGGGACAATTCTATAATGTGTTCTCACTTTAGCCTTTGACTTGTTAAATCGTCGCTAAAAGAATGAGGTAATTTCTCTTTAAGAAGCCTGGCTTTTCTGCCTATTGCTGTGCCAAAGAGGTGAAGTACTGATTCTTTACTTCTTGAGAACAGTATATAACTCATTGAAGTGGAAGTTTGCAGTGTGACCATGATAAAAGGGGAAGTTAACATGCACTTAACATATTTACAAAAAAATTATCTGTTACCTATTATGTCTTTGGTCTGAAAAATTCAATGGCTTTTCCATTGTGTGTGCAAATTAATTTTGAAAAATGAACCAATCACATATTATATCAGTATGTTAATGTAGTTTTCACTGTTAGTGCCTATCCTCATGGAGAACATGGATTGTGATGAAGTATGTGTCAGCACAGAGTTTGCTTTGTAATAGGCCCTCATTAAATATTTGTTGAGATAATTAATTCATGATAACCTGTGCTCAAGTCTATATTGGCCAAGGTCTGTGATAATATCCAAAGAGGAAACGTGTAAAACATAGCAACTACTTTGATATAACATTTTCCAAGCCTTTCAAACTTCATTTGATATTCTTTTACTATTGGGCATTTCTTGTGGCTTATTTTGTTCTTTTCTTTTTTTCTACCCCGTCTTCTCTTTGGTGAAAAGAAACATGCTTTTGGCAGTTGAAACCAAAGCCAGTGCCTTTTCATTTCCTTTTCACTTTAGCCATTAAACTTTTCACAGTTTCTGAGTCTTGTCCTGATAGTCTTTTGTTTCGACAGTTAGCTTCAAGTCTGAAGGCAAACGTTTGTGCAACTCAGCTGTAGAGCAGCTAACTGGGCATCTGCGTTATATGAGCAAGCCCTACCCACTAGTAACTGGATGCAAAAATGAACAAAAGACAACAGTCTTTGCCCTTACGGAGCTTATATTATAGTGGAGGCAAATACAGACCAAAAAAAAAAAAACAGGTTTGTCATGTGAAATCAAATTATTAAACATTTACCAAGTATTTACTGTATCCCAGTGTTTGTGAAGTGCCATGATACTTAGAAGTTGGTATACCCATGGTGTTTTCCTTAAAACTCAAAGTCTGTCTTAACTAAACTTAAGCTAAATGTGAAGCAATTAGAAAACCAATACAATTGGTAACATTTGTAACAAATATAAAAGGAATGAAGAGAAGAGCATAGTCACCAGAATCTTTAATAATTTAATTTATTACATTTAAATTTATTATAACTACACACATCACTAGGCCATTTGCATTAATGAGAACTCAGTAAGGTTGGGGGACACATACGATTATCCCCATTTGTAGGAAGAATATGAGACAAGACGGGGTAAAGCAACTTGCCTGTGTTTTATGACGGATTAGTAGTACCAGAGCTAGAATCAAGGTGTTGGACCCATACTGCGTACAGGGGGGAGGGGAGGGGAGGGGAATTTTTGCCAAGAGAGACAGTGGTGACAAAGGCACAGAGCTGGAAAGATACAGAGTATTAAAGGAGTCTCAAGATCTCAGGTTTTTCATGTTTCAGATTTGAAGCAGATGAAACCAAGATCATTCTTAAAGACTCTTCTAACATCAAAAATACATTATTCCTTTTTAAAGAAATATGATTTCCATTACGTACTCTTAAAGTTTGATGGAACAGATTTTTCCACTCAACAAAAGTATAACTATTTTTGGTGAGCAGTTTTCTATTTCTGCAACTCTGATCTTTCTTTGAACCTTACGTGCTGTCTCTCTTACTTTTTGAAGAACAGTTTCACCTGAAGTTTTTATTTTACCTTCAAGCTATTATGTGTAAAGAATTTGTTATATTTATTTCCAAATAAATTTCCTTTCAAAGTACGTTTATAGATTTTTTCCCCAGTAGCTAAGGATGAAAACTTTGAAGCCATCCTTGCTGCCTGCCTCTTTTTTACTTTCCCTTTTCTAAGAGCAGGCAGTCACCAGTGTTTTCTGCAATTGCTAATTCCTTTGCATTCCACTGTTCCCAAGCTAAAACGGAATTTTATTACTTCATTGTTTGCATGACTTTAATAATTTTGTAATTAGTTTTCTCCATCCCTTTCAGTTCATCACGCACACTCAAGACGGCAGAGTCAGTATAAATATAAAATTATTGTCAACCAAAAGAAGTACAGGATAAAGAAAGGTTATTAATGTGTCAATGGCATTTTTTGTTGTATTTTATATTTGTCTTAAGAACAGGTATCTTATATGTCTTACTCACTACTTTGTCCCCAACGCCTGGAATAAGGCTCTTGTAGACAGACTCTACGATGGCTCTCCTGTCTCATGATATTTTGATCTGCTCCCCATGATTATAGATAGGACTTGTGACTTGCTTCTAACCAATATATTCAGTAATATGGGAGAGTGGTAGAGTATCATTTCCACAACTACATTATAGACGATTGTAACTTCCATCTTGCTAGCAGGCTTTGATTATTGACTCTTTCCCTTGCTGGCTTTTATGAAGCAGGCTGCCACATGGATAGACCCACACGGCAAGGAAATAAAGGTGATCTCTGGCTGACAGCCAACAAGTCCCTAAGGCCTTTATCTGATAGCTTATAAGCATCTGAATCCTGCTGATAACCACATAAGCTTGGAAGTAGCAGATCCTTCCCCAGTCAAGCCTCAGATGAGACTCTAGCACTGGTCCATGCCTCAATTGCAGCCTCATGAGAAACACTGAAGTAGAGGACCCAGCTAAGCCATGGTGGGATTCCTGATCTACAGAAATTGTGAGATAATAAATGTGTGTAATTTAAGGCTGATAGGTTTATGGCAATTTGTTATGCAGCAATAAAAAACGCAATGCCTTGCATCTATTTTGTAGTTAATAAATATTTGTCAATTGAATACATGAATGAAATATCCTCATTGTATATTTAAGTCCATCTGTTCTAATGTCATTTAAGGCCTCTGTTTTCTTATTGATTTTCTACCTGGATGATCTGTCCACTGATGAAAGTGGGGTGTTAAAGTCCCCCACTATTATGTTACTGTCGATTTCTCCTTATATGGCTGTTAGCATTTGCCTTATATATTGAGGTGCTCCTATGTTGGGTACATATATATTTACAATTGTTACATCTTCCTGTTGGATTGATCCCTTGATCATTATGTAGTGTCCATCTTTGTCTCTTGTAACAGTCTTTATTTTAAAGTCCGTTTTGTCTAACATGAGTACTGTTACTCCAGCTTTCTTTTGATTTCCATTTGCATGTCATACCTTTTTCCGTCCCCTCACTTTCAGTGTGTATGTGTCCCTAGGTCTGAAGTGGGTCTCTTGTAGACAGCATATATATGGGTCTTGTTTTTGTATCCATTCAGCCAGTCTACGTCTTTTGGTTGGAGCATTTAATTAGTTTACATTTAAGATAATTATTGATATTTATGTACTTATTGCCATTTTGTTAATTGTTTTGGACTTGTTTTTGTAGATCTTTTTTCTTCCCTTCCTCCTTTCATCTCTTCTTTTGTGATTTGATGACTAACTTTAATGTTGTGTTTGGATTCCTTTTTCTTTTGTGTGTGTGTTTCTATTGTAGATTTTCGGTCTACATTTTCAGTCATGGTAACCACTCATGTGGTTACCATGAGTTTTTTGTTGTTTTTTTGTTTTGCAGTACGCAGGCCTCTCACTGTTGTGGCCTCTCCCGTTGCAGAGCACAGGCTCCGGATGCACAGGCTCAGTGGCCATGGCTCACGGGCCCAGCCACTCTGCAGCATGTGGGATCTTCCCAGACTGGGACATGAACCCATGTCCCCTGCATCGGCAGGCGGATTCTCAACCACTGCGCCACCAGGGAAGCCCCTACCATGAGGTTTTGATATAGCATTCTGTGTATAAGCAAGAGTGTTTTAAGTTGCTGGTCTTTTAATTTCAAATGTATTTCCAACATCCTGCATTTTTGCTCTCCTCTTCTCATGATTGCTGGTTTTGATATCATATTTGTGTGTGGATGATTTCCTAACTTTACTGTATGTTTGCCTTTACTAGTGAGCTTTCCCACCCATAATTTTCTTGTTTTCAGTTGTGGCCTTTCCTGCCTAGAGAAGTTCCTTAAGCATTTGTTATAAAGCTCATTTGGTGGTGTTGAATTCTTTTAGCTTTTGCTTGTCTGTAAAGCTTTTGATTTCTCCGTCGAATCTGAATGAGAGCCTTGCTGGTAGAGTATTTTTGGTTGTAGCTTTTTCTTTCATCACTCTAAATATATTATGCCACTCCCTTCTGGCCTGCAGAGTTTCTCCTGAAAAATCAGCTGATAACCTTATGGAGATTCCCTTGTAAGCTATTTGTTGCTTTTCCCTTGTTGCTTTTAATATTTTCTCTTTTCTTTAATTTTTGTCAGTTTGATTAATATATGTCTTTGTGTGTTCCTCCTTGGGTTTATCCTGTATGGGGCTCTCTGTGCTTCCTGTACTTGGGTGACTGTTGCCTTTCCCATGTTAGGGAAGTTTTCAGCTATTATCTCTTCAAATATTTTCTCAGGCCCTTTCTCTCTCTCTTCTTCTGGGACCTTGATAATGTGAATGTTGGTGTGTTTAATGTCCCAGAGGTCTCTTAAACTATCTTCATTTCTTTTCATTCTTTATTCTGTTCCACAGCAGTGATTTCCACCATTCTGTCTTGCAGTTCACTTATTCATTCTCCTGCCTCATTTATGCTGCTGTTGATTCCCTCTAGTGTATTTTTCATTTCAGTTATGTATTGTTCATCTCAGTTTGTCCTGTAAATCTTCTAGTTTTTTGTTAAACATTTCTTGCATCTTCTCAGTCTGTGCCTCCATTCTTTTTCCAAGATCTTGGATCATCTTTACTATCAGTAGTCTTTTTAGGTGGAAGTCCTATCTCCACTTCACTTTGTTGTTTTTCTGGGGTTTTATCTTGTTCCTTCTTCTGGAACATATTCCTTCTCATTTTGTCTAACTTTCTGTGATTGTGGTTTCCATTCCACGGGCTACACGGTTGTCATTCCTCTTGCTTCTGGTGTCTGCCCCCTGGTGGATGAGGCCAGTCTAAGAGGTTTGTGCAGGCTTCTGGGTGGGAGGGGCTTCTTCCTGCTCACTGGTGGCTGGAGCTGGATCGTGTCCCTCTGATGGGCAGGGCCGTGTCAAGGGATATGTTTAGAGGTGGCTTGTAGGTTCGGGTAGGGCTGGGTTCCCAACCTGTTGGGTTGTTTGGCCTGAAGTGTCCCAGCACTGGAGCCTACAGGATGTTGGGTGGGGCCAGGTCAAAATGGCGGCCTCCAGGAGAGCTCACACCAATCAGTACTTCCCAGTACATCTGTCCCCAAAGTGTCTTTGACCCCACAGTGAGTCACAGCTGCCCACCTCCCCAGGAGACCCTCCAAACCAGCAGGTAGGTCTGGCCCAGGCTCCTATGAAGTCACTGCTTTTTCTCTGGGTTCCAGAGCATCTGAGACCTTGTGGGCACCCTCCAAGAGTGGAGTTTCTGTTACACCCAGTCCTGTGGAGTTCCTGCGATCAAGCTCTGATGACCTTCAAAGCCAAATGCTCAGGGGGCACTTCCTCCTGATGCCGGACCCTTAGGCTGGGGACCCTGACATGGGGCTCAGAACTCTCATTCCTGCAGGAGAACCTCTGCGATATGATTATTTTCCAGTCTGTGGATCACCCACCTGGCGGGTATGGGACTTGATTTTATTGTGATTGTGCCTCTCCTGCAATCTCATTGTGGCTTCTTCTTTGTCTTTGGATGTAGAATATCTTTTTTGGGGAGGTTCCAGTCTTTTTTTTCGATGGTTGTTCAGCAGTTAGTTGTGATTTTGGTGTTTTCGTAAGAGGAGGTGAGCTCGCATCCTTCTTCTGTGCCATCTTGTCCTCTCTCTGTTTTGTATCTTCATAAATGAATATTCTATATACATATTTCAATAAATACTACCTAAAAAGAACAAAAAATATCTCTTAAGAGTTAAGAAAACTAGATTAATTTTAGGACTGGGGCCTTTAATCTCTGGACATTTTCTTTAGTGTTGAGTAATTATGATGTGGTGAATGTGGTAGTGTCAGGTATTGCTTTTGAGTTTTTCTTGTTGTTTGATGGCTAACATCTCTGCTGTCATTGAACATGCTTAATTAAATGTGTGATCTATACTTTCACACACTAGTTAATTAAACCCATGTCTGTAGGCATAAGGTGAACTCTCCTTTTATTTTCTCAGAGACTTTGACGTTCCAAAGTCATTTTTGCCATAATTCTTGAGGATACTTAATTAAATTTGTATTGTTTTCAAATATCCTCATTACCAACAGCATATTGTACCATGGTGCTGGGCATGCAGACAGAAAATCAAATTATAAATTGAAATGTGGCAAATATACATTAAAAATTAAATTCTATAGATCTTACCTCACTTGGCAAAGACTAGTGTCAGAAGATGTAACTTAATATTTCAGATCTTCAATAAAATATTCAAAAATCACAATTCTCTTCTCTTGGGAAGAAGAAAAAGTTTCAACAAACTTAACATCTACAAAATATAGTGACATATGAGGGGCACATATTTTTTATTATAAGTAGTAAAGGAAAATATCAGGAGGCAATATGTTTATTACCAGGTTGGAAGTGCTAGTTACTGTGTTTGTATCAGCTATTTCTGGAAATTTTGCAATAGGTTTAAATGTTTGCTTCTGTGACACTCAGGCAATTCCTTGTTTGCTTCTTCTTCTAATCCAGTTCATTTTCACTCTGTCTCACCCCATCAGAATCCTGTCTTTTCATTCTGCTATTCTTGTGGTTGTGTTTAGAACTGATCACATTACTCAGAAAATAATTTTGAATCAATTAAATGTGCCTTGAATTAAAAAAAAAAATAAAACAGAGGATGAGAGTATATTTAGCAACATGCCTTGTTAAAAAAAATTGTTAGTGGAAACCCCAATTTCAAAACATAATATGGAAAGCAATAGTAAAATTGGACAGTAAGTCATGTTTAACTGAGAATACAAATGGATAATTAAACTTGTGTGTGGGAACTCTCTGGTGGTCTAGTGGCTAAGACTTGGCACTTTCACTGCCTTGGGCCCAGATTGATCCCTGGTCAAGGAAATAAGATCCCACAAGCCATGTGGCATAGGCAAAAAAAAAAAAAAAAAAAAAAGAAAAAGAAAAAAACCTTTGTGTGACCACAATCCACAATTAAAGGATAAAGGAAAGCAAATAAAAATTGCAAATTCAATTTTCAATCCAAGTAGTTGTTGATACTTTTTTTATCTTTTTGTTTCAAATGAAGTGGAGGTGAAACTTGATTAAGGGTTGGCTAGTGAACAGAGTGGCCTCATGTATCATTTTGTGGAGAGTATGAGTTGTATGGTCAACCAAGGACATTATATTTGACACAGAGAAATGGGTGGATTTCAAGAAGAGGATATTTAGAAAGTGGGACCGGTAGAGCAGAGTAGAAAGTAAGAACCTAGGTCTTCCCTAGATCTTAGTCTCTGGTACCTTTTAAATTTTTTTAGGCAGCTTTATTGGGGTATATTTGATATATAAAAACTGCATGTATTTATGTGTACAATTTGATGAGTTTGATATTTACAAACACCCATGATATCATCATGATGATCAGAGAATAGATATATCCAGAACCTCCCAAAGTTTCCTTGTGTCCCTGTTTTCGTTTGTTTATTCTTTTGTGGTAAGAACACAACATGAGATCTATTCTCTTAAGAGATTTGAAGTGTAAATACTATATTATTAACTGTAGACATGATGTTGTCACTAGATATCTAGAACTTATTCATCTAGGATAACTGAAACTTTATACCCTTTGAAAAACAACACCCCATTTCCCCCAACCCTCAGCCCCTGGTGACCATTATTATATTCTCTGCTTCTATGAGTTTCACTATTTTAGATACCTCATGTAAATGGAATCATGCAGTATTCCACTCTGTGATTGACTTATTTCACTTCGTATAATGTCCTTTATCTATGTTGTCACAAATGAACATGGGAGTATAGATATCTCTTTAAGATCTTGATTTCATTTCTCTTGGTTTATACCCAGAAGTGGGATTGCTGGATCATATGGTAGTTATACTTTCAATATTTTTTTAATGATCCTCCATATTGTTTTCCACAGCTGCTGTACCATTTTCCATTTCTTTTAGAACTAATATGCAAATTAGAGTTGCAGATATAAAATCAACATGGAAAAATCAGTTGTATTTCTGTACACTAACAATGACCGATGTCTCAATTCTTAAGAAAATAATCCCGCTTACTATAGCATCAAAAAGAATAAAATACTTAGGAATAAATTTAACCAAGGAAGTGAAAGATTTGTACACTTAAAACTATAAAACATTGATGAAAGAAATAAAAGGGGTCACAAATAATTAGAAGACATCGTGCATTCATGGAATGAAGACTTAATATTGCTAAAATGGTCCAGACTACACAAAGCAATGTACAGATTCAAGCTATCCCCATCAGAATCCCAATTGCATTTTTTTCTTACAGAAATAGAAAAATTACAATCCTAAAATTCATGTGGAAGATCAAAAGATATAGAATAACCAAAGTGATTTTGACAAAGAAGAACATATCTAGAGGCATCACAGTTCCTGATTTTAAAATATATTATGAAGCTACAGTAATTAAAACAGTATGGTATGAGCATAAGTACAGACATAAAGAACAATGAAATAAAATAGAGAACCCAGAATAAACCCACACTAGAAGATTTACAGAACAAACAAACTGAGATGAACAGTACAGTAACTGAAATGAAAAATACACTAGAGGGAATCAACAGCCCAGGTCATAGGGATCTGTGACAAAGGCTAAGAGATCATGAGAATCCCAGGTGTGAGGTAGATTGACAGTAGACTATGGCAAAATGAAAAATCATGTCCTGCCAACTTCCAGATCAAAGTCAGTTCACAGCCTCAGGGTTCTTTGATTGAAGGAGATCCTAAGTCCCCAACATCACCACAAATATATGTGTTAAATAGTCCATTGTTTTATTCCCCAAAAGATCTGTGGGCTTTGTCAGGGTTTCAGTGCCCTGGAAATGCCCCTTACCTAGACTTTTCAACAGGGCGTCTGAACTGTGCTGACACAGAATATCTGAGACAGTATCATCGTTTTCCAGTTACAGAGGCCAATGGTGGACCAGTTGTAGCAGTGAGTACCATAGCTTGTTTCATTAACTTCCTTGCTTGAAGTCTTTTCAGATATTGTTTCTGTGACTTTCACTTCCTCTTTTGGAGAAGTGAGGGCATTTTATCTTCATAAAAATGGTGGGTCATTGTGCAGTACGAGAACTGGAAAAAATGGGAGGGCATGAATGGATCTGAGTGATGCAACGAATGGGCCGTATCAGACACCTTCTAAGTACCACTTCAAATACTTGTGACCTCATCTGCCCTAGTCCCTGGCCACTGGTTTTACCCCAGGTGCTGTGATGACTGACTTCACATGAGAGCACCTTGTCTCATGCTTGTACTCTATATCTCTTGTCTCTTGCCTGAGGTTTCCTGGTTTCCACTGAGGTGTGAAATGCCATAGAATACACTTGGCACCTATGCTTATACAGCCCTGAAGCTGAACTTTTGACTGAGGGGAAGTGGGAGTTGGTGACTATATTCTTAATTCTTCTCCACGTGGAAGGGCTCTCTTTTTTTTTTTTTTTTTTTTTTGGCGGTATACGGGCCTCTCACTGCTGTGGCCTCTCCCGTTGCGAAGGACAGGATCCGGACGCACAGGCTCAGCGGCCATGGCTCATGGGCCCAGCCGCTCCACGGCATGTGGGATCTTCCTGGACCGGGGCACGAATCCGTGTCCCCTGCGTCGGCAGGTGGACTCTCAACCACTAGAAGGGCTCTCTTAAATGCAGTAGTAAATAGGCCCTCTCAGAAGATGAACCTACTAGATCAAGCAAAATTAGTTGTGTTGGATTTTAAGCAGTGACCAGCTCCATGGTACTTTCTTTCCTATTTACTCTTTTTCCTTCAATACCTCACTCCCCATTTCCTTCCCTCCTGATTCCTTGGGATTTCTCTCACCAATAAAGTATTAACACATATATTTTTGCCTTAAGCTTTGTTTCTAGAAAAAAAAATATAATATCACATGCCTCAGACCATACGTATTTACTTCTTATACCTGCACTGATTTTTTTTTCCTTACTTGAGTAGCAAACTCCTGATCATTCTTCAAGTTTTATTTCACTGTGTTCAATAAAGCTTGATCTACTCAAGCAGAATTAATCATTTTCTCCATTGTGTTACTATTAACTTCCTAGCACATACATCTATCATTGTATTTGCCATAATGTTTTATAGTGGTTTGTATTGCTGATTAAACCATGAACTCCTTGAGAGTCATATCTTATGCTTCTTTGGATTTTCAACATCATTAATAGTCTCTGGAACATAGTGTGTAATCATCATTTTATTTTCTTACATCTTTATTGGAGTATAATTGCTTTACAGTGTTGTGTTACTTTGTGCTATATAACAAAGTGAGTCAGCTATATGTATACATATGTGCCCATATCCTCTCCCTCGTGTGCCTCCCTCCCACCCTCCCTACCTCACCCCTCTAGGTGGTCACAGAGCACTGAGCTGATCTCCCTGTGCTATGCAGCTGCTTCCCACTAGCTGTCTATTTTACATTTGGTAGTTTATATTGGTCAGTGCTACACTCTCACTTCATCCCAGCTTACCCTCCCTGAACCCATGTCCTCAAGTCCATTCTCTACATCTGCATCTTTATTCCTGTCCAGCCCCTAGGTTCATCAGAACCTTTTTTTTTTTTAGATTCCATATATACGTGTCAGCATATGGTATTTGTTTTTCTCTTTATGACTTACTTCACGCTGTATGACAGCCTCTAGGTACATCCACCTCACTACAAATAACTCAATTTCCTTTCTTTTTATGGCTGAGTAATATTCCTTGTATATATGTGCCACATCTTCTTGATCCATTCATCTGGCAATGGACACTTAAGTTGATTCCATGTCCTGGTTATTGTAAACAGGGCTAAAATGAATATTATGGTACATGGTTCTTTTTGATTATGGTTTTCTCAGGGTGTATGAACAGTAGTGGGGTTACTGGGTCACAGGGTAGTTCTATTTTTAGTTTTTTTGAGGAACCTCCGTACTGTTCTCCATAGTGGCTGTATCAATTTACATTCCCACCAACAGTGCAAGAGGGTTCCCTTTTCTCCAAACCCACTCCAGCATTTATTGTTTGTAGATAGATTTTTTGATAATGGGCATTCTGACTGTGTGAGGTGATACCTCACTGTGGTTTTGATTTGCGTTTCTCTAATGATTAGGGATGTAGAGCATCCTTTTGTGTGTTCGTTGGCAATCCTTATATTGTCTTTGCAGAAATGTCTGTTTAGGTCTTCCACCCATTTTAGGGCTGGGTTGATTTTTTGATATTGAGCTGTTTGAGCTGCTTGTATATTTTGGAGATTAATCCTTTGTCAGTTGCTTCATTTGCAAATATTTTCTCCCATTCTGAAGGTTGTTTTTTCATCTTGTCTTTGGTTTCCTTTGCTGTGCGAAAACTTTAAGTTTCATTAGGTCCCCTTTGTTTATTTTTATTTTTATTTCCATTAGTCTAGGAGGTGACTCAAAAATAATCTTGCTGTGATTTATGTCATAGATTGTCCTGCCTATGTTTTACTCTAAGAGTTTTATAGTGTCTGATCTTACATTTAGGTCTTTAATCCATTTTGAGTTTATTTTTGTGTATGGTGTTAGGGAGTATTCTAATTTCATTCTTTTACTTGTAGCTGTCCAGTTTTCCTAGCACCAATTATTGAAGAGGCTTTCTTTTCTGCATCGTATTGTGTTGCCTCCTGTGTCAAAGATAAGATGACCATATGTGCGTGGGTTTAACTCTGAGTTTTGTATCCTGTTCCATTGATCTGTCTTTCTCTTTTTGTACCAGTACCATACTGTCTTGATTACTGTAGCTTTGTAGTATAGTCTGAAGTCAGGGAGCCAGATTCCTTCAGCTTCATTTTTCTTTCTCAAGACTGCTTTGGCTATTCAGGGTCTTTGTGTTTCCATACAAATTGTGAATTTTTTTTGGTTCTAGTCTGTGAAAAATGCCATTGGTAGTTTGATAGGGATTACATTGAATGTGTAGATTGCTTTGGGTAGTGTAGTCATTTTCACACTGTTGATTCTTCCAATCCAAGAACATGGTATATCTCTTCATCAGTTTGTAGCATCTTTGATTTCTTTCATCAGTGTCTTATAGTTTTCTGCATACAGGTCTTTTCTCTCCTTAGGTAGGTTTATTCCTAGGTATTTTATTCTTTTTGTTGCAACGGTAAATGGGAGTGTTTCCTTAATTTCTCTTTCAGATTTTTCATCATTAGTGTATAGGAATGCAAGAGATTTCTGTGCATTAATTTTGTATCCTGCTACTTTACCAAGTCATTGACTAGCTCTAGTTTTCTGGTAGCATGTTTAGGATTCTCTATATATGGTATCGTGTCATCTGCAAACAGTGACAGTTTTAATTCTTCTTTTCCAATTTGGATTTCTTTTATTGCTTTTTCTTCTCTGATTGCTGAGGCTAACCCTTCCAAAACTATGTTGAATAATAGCGGTAAGAATGGGAAACCTTGTCTTGTTCCTGATCTTAGTGGAAATGCTTTCAGTTTTTCACCACTGAGAAAGGTGTTGGCTGTGTATTCGTCATATATGGCCTTTATTATATTGAGGTAAGTTCCCTCTGTGCCTACTTTTTGGAGAGTTTTTATCATAAATGTGTGTTGAATTTTGTCAAAAGCTTTTTCTGAATCTATTGAGATGATCATAAAGTTTTTCTCCTTCAGTTTGTTAATATGGTTTATCACACTGAATGATTTGCATATATTGAAGAATCCTTGCATTCCTGGGATAAACCCCACTTGACCATGGTGTATGATCCTTTTAATGTGTTGTTGGATTCTGTTTGCTAGTATTTTGTTGAGGATCTTTGCATCTATTTCATCAGTGATATTGGCCTGTAGTTTTCTTTTTTTGTGACATCTTTGTCTGGTTTTAGTATCAGGGTGATGGTGGCCTCGTAGAATGAGTTTAGGAGTTTTCCTCCCTCTGCTGCATTTTGGAAGAGTTTGAGAACGATAGCTATTAGCTCTTCTCTAAATATTTGATAGAGTTTGCCTGTGAAGCCATCTGGTCCTGGACTTTTGTTTGTTGGAAGATTTTTAATCACAGTTTCAATTTCAGTGCTTGTGATTGGTCTGTTCGTATTTTCTGTTTCTTCCTGGTTCAGTCTTGGAACGTTGTACTTTTCTAAGAATTTGTCCGTTTCTTCCAGCTTGTCCATTTTATTGGCATATAACTGCTTAAGGTAGTCTCTCGTGATCCTTTGTATTTCTGCAGTGGCAATTGTTACTTCTCCTTTTTCCTTTCTGATTCTGTTGATTTCAGTCTTCTTTTTTTTCTTGATGAGTCTGGCTAATGGTTTATCATTTTGTTTATCTCTCAAAGAATCAGCTTCTAGTTTTATTCATCTTTGCTATTGTTTCCTTCATTTCTTTTTCATTTATTTTTGATCTGATATTTATGATTTCTTCCTTCTGCTAACTTTGGGTTTTTTTTTATTGTTGTTCTTTTTTCTCTAATTGCTTTAGGTGTAAAGTTAGTTTGAGATTTTTCTTGTTTCTTGAGGTAGGATTGTATTGCTATAAACTTCCCTCTTACAACTGTTTTTGCTGTATCCAATAGTATTTGGGTCGTCGTGTTTTCATTGTCATTTGTTTCTAGGTATATTTTGGTTTCCTCTTTGATGTCTTCAGTGATATCTTGGTTATTTAGTAGCGTATTGTTTAGCCTCCACGTGTTTGTAATTTTTACAATTTTTTTCCTGTAAGTGATATCTAGTCTCATAGTGTTGTGGTCATAAAAGATACTTGATACAATTTCAATTATCTTAAATTTACTAAGGCTTGATTTGTGACCCAAGATATGATCTATCCTGGAGAATGTTCCATGTGCACTTGAGAAGAAAGTGTATTCTGTTGTTTTTGGATGGAATGTCTTATAAATATCAATTAAGCCCATCTGTTGTAATGTGTCATTTAAAGCTTGTGTTTCCTTATTTATTTTCATTTTGGATGATCTTTCCGTTGGTGAAATTGGAGTGTTAAAGTCACCCACTATTATTGTGTTACTGTTGAGTTCCCCTTTTATTTCTGTTAGCATTTGCCTTATGTGTTGAGGTGCTCCTATGTTGGTCGCATAAATATTTATAATCGTTACATCTTCTTCTTAGATTGATCCCTTGATCATTATGTAGTGTCCTTCTTTGCCTCTTGTAATAGGCTTTATTTTAAAGTCTATTTTGTCTGATATGAGAATTGCTACTCCAGCTTTCTTTTGATTTCCATTTGCATGGAATATCTTTTTCCATCCCCTCACTTTCAGTGTGTATGTGTCCCTAGGTCTGAAGTGGGTGTCTTATAGACAGCATATACATGGGTCTTGTTTTTGTATCCATAGAGCCAGTCTGTCTCTTTCGGTTGGAGCATTTAATCCATTTACATTTAAGGTAATTATCGATACATATGTTCCAATCCCATTTTCTTAGTTGTTTTGGGTTTGTTATTGTACGTCTTTTCTTTTTCTTGTGTTTCCCACCTAGAGAAGTTCCTTTAGCCTTTGTCATAAAGCTGGTTTGGTGGTGCTGGATTCTCTTAACTTTGTTTGCATAGCTCCTGGGGTTCAGCTTTGGTTTTGGCCCCGCTTCTGCACGTAGGCCACCCTCAGGCATCTGTTCCCCACCCAGACAGGAGGGGGTTAAAGCAGCAGCTGGGGTCTCTTGCTCACTCAGGCTGGGGAGAGGGAGGGTTATGGTAGTAATAATTTGAATGCGAGGCGTGACTGTGTTGGCAGAGGCCAGCATGACTTTGCAACAGCCTGAGGCACGCTATGTGTTCTCCCGGGGACGTTGTCCCTGGATCATGGGACCCCGGCACTGGCGGGCCGCACAGGCTCCCGGGGGCACGTGTGTAGTGACCTGTGCCTGCACACAGGATTCTTGTTGGCAGTGGCAGCAGCGATAGCAGTCCCTACCTGCCTCTGGGGTCCGAGCTGATAGCCGCAGCTGGCACCCATCTATGGAGCTCACTTAGGCCGTGCTATTCTGTCTGTGGGCACACGGAGCAGGAAGCCCTTCTCCTCGTGCACCTGGAAACAGTGGTCTCTTGCCTCTCCAGCAGGTCCAGACTTTTTCCTGGACTCCCTCCCAGCTAGCTGTGGCGCACTAGCCCCCTTCAGGCTGTCTTCACACAACTAACCCCAGTCCTCTCCCTCATGTCTGACCTCTGAAGCCAGGGCCTCAGTTCCCAGCCCCCACCCACCCTGGTGGGTAAGCAGACAAGCCTCTCGGCTGGTGAGTGCCGGTCGGCACTGATACTCTGTGCAGGAATCTCTCTGCTTTGCCCTCTGCACCCCTGTTGCTGCGCTCTCCTCCATGGCTCTGAAGCTTCCCCCTCCACCACCCCCATCTCCACCAGTGAAGGGGCTTCCTAGTGTGGGGAAACTTTTCCTGCTTCACAGCTCCCTTCCAGAGGTGCAAGTCCTGTCCCTATTCTTTTGTATCTGTTTTTTCTTTTTTCTTTTGCCCTACCCAGATACATGGGGATTTTCTTGCCTTTTGGGAAGTGTGAGGTCTTCTGCCAGCATTCAGTAGGTGTTCTGCAGGAGTTTTTCCACATGTAGATGTATTTTTGATGTATTTATAGGGAGGAAGGTGATCTCCACGTCTTACTCCTCCACCATCTTGAAGGTCTCCCTAATCATCATTTTTTAAGGAATGAATTAATTTCTTAATTAAAATTTAATATTAAGACCATGTTCTAATTTTGTGGCCTGTGTGGATACAGAGAAATGTCTAATAGCTGAAGATTTATACTATTATACATAAGCACCTAGTATGTAACTATATGTACCTGTTATGTAATTATTTACATATATTGAATATCCAAAAGTATTTTATTTACCTATATATTTTATCTTCCTGTCTAGCTATCTCTCCTCTCCCCTCTACCTATTTCTGTATTGTCAGTGTGTACTATTCCTTTGAGGATGAGAAAGAGAACAGACAAGTGCCATTGATAAAGCAATAGACCACGAGGTTACTTGTTCAAAGTCAAAACACTATATGCTTTGGAGAAATGATTTTTATTGCTTTAGTTCAGAAGTGAGCCTGCATTGCTGCTTTGTTTGGGCCTGGTGTGTTTTGGTTCTGACAGAGATTTTGCTGTTATAATGGTCTCAATGCAGTACTTAAACTAGAAATAGCAAGCCTAAGAAATGACATAATTTTTACCAACAACTGAGGTGACAGTGAAGAAATTTCATTTGCAGCTTCAGATACTTTGAGCTTCAAGTCAATACTGGATCCCTGAGCACATATTAATTTATTTGCAGATCCCTCTCTAATATATCTCTGTGCTCCAACCTCCATAACCGCCTAGTGTAATTGTTATAGTTCTGATTTGCAGGTGTTGCCTCTCATTTCTATGCCACAGGCTACTTGCTCATCCAAAGCCAGTTAATTCATAACTCCCAAAGAGGGAGAGAAATGTCCTCCCACATCCAGAGCTTCATCATTGTTGGCATATTATGTTTCTAATTAATCAGCTTTCTTTCAAATTTAGCCTTTAGGCTTTTGCCTCCAAAATCACCAAAAATGGCATCAAATCCTGAGTGCTTCAGTAGTATAAGAACTTCAGTATCTGTGTCCTAGAAAACCCTTACCACTTACTATATTATTATAAATATTCAGAAAATATGCAATGATAATTTGTATCCAGTTGAAAATACATTATTAGCATGTAATTATTCCCTATTGAATTTATTTCTGATCTGAATATATTATTTATGGGTGAGAATAAGGGGAGAAAATCATTCCTTTTTTCAATTTACCCTTTATGATTTATTCAAACTAATTTATTTACTTTTTGTTTTGTTTTTGTTTTTGTGTTTTGAGGACAACACTTAGAGATAATGCATCCTGGAAAGTATCTGCATTCTGGTTAGGACATTTATTTGGAATGAATTAAAGCTCTTGAAGACTCTATTATATTCTTTCTTTGTTATGCATTTAAGAGATTTCTCAGTTCCTTTCAAGGTATTTATTATTTTTTGTTCTGAGTTTGATGTATAATGTCACAAAACAGCTCTAGGAGAGTGTGGGCAGTTTCCATACTGTCAAAGAGAAGTGATCCTCATTTATAATGAAATAGTTATTTACTTTAGGCTTGTAAGCCCCTTTGTCACGTGCAATTTTCCATTCAATCATGACACTTTAAACAAAAGAAATATAAATAGATGGAGACATCAAATCATGAATATGATCACTTTATTAACTAAAACAATTTTAAAAGGGGCCAGGTAAGTTTCGGAAAACAAACCTCAGAATTTCATTTGAAATCCTACAGACTTTTGTCTGCATTTCCCATGCTCTCAGATGCTGAAACAATAACACACTTGATGGCAGTGAACAAGAAACGTTTGTTAAGGTAATCTACTTGCCAAACATGACCTAACCTTGTTTTATTTTTTACATTGTTTTTCTATCTACAAAGGTACAAGGCTTTTGTGTGCTTCTCAGACAGATTAGGCCCCAAAAGGGAAGTGCATGGTCAAGCAATGAAAAACGTTTTGGAATTGGCTGGCTTGTTTGTGAGCGGTCCATTCTATTATTGCTCTTAGGCTCAAATCTGATACTTGTGGTGAAATGAGGGGATGTGGGTATGGGGGTTGAGTTGGTAAAATTCAGTGGCCAAAAGAGGAAAAGGAGCGCACATCCTTAAGGAGAGCATGCCACTTCTGATCTTAAGTTTAGTATTGAACATCTCCCCATTTCACAGATAGGATGAAACCAATTAAACACCATCAGGATCTAATGTGCTCACTAGATCTTGATGGTTTTCTTACCTTTTTCTCTTGTATATCTTCCTACACACCCTGTTCTGCCATTTGTTCCTTTATACTAAAATGGAGCTTCTCAGAGGTGGCACCATTGACATTTTGGGGTGAGTTGATTCTTTTTTGGGGAGTGAAGGCTGGGCTGCCTTTGGCATTATAAGCTGTTAAGCAGCAACTCTGATTTTTATCTGCTAGATTTGAGTAACACAGTCCTGCCCTGCCCTAGTTACGACAACCCAAAATATCTCTAGACCTTACCAAATATCCCTTGAGATATTTGCAAAATATCCCAAGTCACCCCTTGTTGAGAACCACTGTACTAAAAGAATAATTTTAAAAACTGCATTTAATATGGTGCTCTAGCTGCTCTCCTCAAATCTCAGTTACTCAACACATTAAAAGTTTATGTTCTCCGCACTTTACCATTATGTGCAGATATTCCTGGTCAGATGGCCTTCCATAATGTAATGAAGGAATATAAGCCCCTTACATTTCACAGATCTGCCCTTCTCAAGGGGCTTTGAGTCTTTTCTATCCAGTAAATGGAAAAAGAGAGCAGGGAAAAAACTGCCCAATTCTTAACTACTTTGGATAGGAATTGATATGCATATTGTATTTGCTTACATTCCATTGAGAAAAGTAGTCATTGGCATCACATAGATGAATATGAACTGGAAAATCTAGTCCCTAGATCGGCAGCCATTTCCAAGCAATTATTCCACCCCAAAAAAGAACGAAACAGAAGTCTTTGGGGGAAGAAGTGGTATGTCACTTATCCTTCTTTGCTGCATAACCCTAGAATATCTTTTCTTCTCCATGGACCCCCTAAGTTGCGGCTGCTGATAGATATCTGGGAGAGGAACTAAACTGAGGTGCCACTGGACAGAAGATATTTTAAGATATTTACCCTGAAGAGAAGTAAAAAATCTTAGAAACCTACCGACACTATAGTTACACAATTAGAAGAATGATAAACATAATTTTTGAGACACTTAAATATTTACTATATTACATATTCATCTAAAAATAATTAAATGAATATTCATTTAAATAAACCATACCCTACAATATAGTGGGTTTAAAAGAACAGAAGTCTGATATTAGATTTTGAGTCTGTCCTTACTGGCTTGTGATTTGCGCAAGTCATCGAATATTCTAGCATGTTTGTTCTGCATGTGTAAAATAGACATAAAACCACTTAATGTTCTTACAGGGGATTCATAGGAGAGTTACGTTATAACATTATTTGAAAAATTCTTCATTCTAGCTAACTTCAAAGTTATACTTATATCACACTACTTATTATGAGTTACTGTGTGGAGCTGGTAAATGATCACATATTGGTTCACTGTCCATTAGAGAGAGGGATTCTGAATTATCTAAAGAAAAGAAGGCTGAGAGGCTGCATGGCAATCTTGTGAGCCCAGTGAGCATTTGGACATATTCATGGAGACCTTAGGCTATATAAAAGGAATCTCCTTTATGTTTTAGGTACTATAAAGGCCTCTGTAACAGTAGTTGAGCAATAAGGAAGATGAATTTATAAGCCAGGGCATTCTCTGATGGGCAGTAGCCAAGAAATTAGGTCTTAATTTTTGAAGACTGGATGCATCAATGATATCTGGAGCAGAAGCAAGAAACACTACAATCGTGCAGCCTGTGGAACAAAAACCACATTCACAGAAAGATAGACAAGATGAAAAGGCAGAGGCCTATGTACCAGATGAAGGAACAAGATAAAACCCCAGAAAAACAATTAAATCAAGTGGATAGGCAACCTACCAAAAAAAGAATTCAGAATAATGATAGTGAAGATGATCCAGGACCTCAGAAAAAGAATGGAGGCAAAGATCGAGAAGATGCAAGAAATGTTTAACAAAGACCTAGAAGAATTAAAGAACAAACAAACAGATATGAACAATACAATAACTGAAATGAAAAGTACACTAGAAGGAATCAATAGCAGAATAACTGAGGCAGAAGAACGGATAAGTGACCTGGAAGACAGAATGGTGGAATTCACTGTTGCAGAACAGAATAAGAGAAAAGAATGAAAAGAAATGAAGACAGCCAAAGAGACCTCTGGAACAAAATTAAATGCAACAACGTTCGCATTATAGGAGTCCCAGAAGGAGAAGAGAGAGAGAAAGGACCAGAGGAAATATTTGAAGAGATTATAGTCGAAAACTTCCCTAACATGGGAAAGGTAATAGCCACCCAAGTCCAGGGTGTGCAGAGAGTCCCAGGCAGGATAAACCCAAGGAGAAACATGCCAAGACACATAGTAATCAAATTGGCAAAAATTAAAGACAAAGAAAATTTACTGAAAGCAGCAAGGGAAAAATGACAACATACAAGGGAATTCCCGTAAGGTTAACAGCCGATTTCTCAGCAGAAACTCAGCAAGTCAGAAGGGAGTGGCATGATATACTTAAAGTGATGAAAGGGAAGAACCTACAACCAAGATTACTCTACCTGGCAAGGATCTCATTCAGATTTAATGGAGAAATCAAAAGCTTTACAGACAAGCAAAAGCTAGGAGCATTCAGCACCACCAAACCAGCTCTACAACAATTGCTAAAGGAACTTCCCAAAGTGGGAAACACAAGAGAAGGAAAGGACCTACAAAAACAAACCCAAAACAATTAAGAAAATGGTAATAGGAACATACATATCGATAATTACCTTAAACGTAAATCGATTAAAGGCTCCAACCAAAAGACACGGGCTTGCTGAATGGATACAAAAACAAGACTCATATATATGCTGCCTACAGGAGATCCACTTCAGACCTAGGGACACATACAGACTGAAAGTGAGGGGATGGAAAAAGGTACTCCATGTAAATGTAAATCAAAAGAAAGCTGGAGGGCTTCCCTGGTAGCACAGTGGTTGAGAGTCTGCCTGCCGATGCAGGGGACACGGGTTCGTGCCCTGGTACAGGAAGATCCCACATGCCGCAGAGCGGCTGGGCCCGTGAGCCATGGCCGCTGAGCCTGTGCATCCGGAGACTGTGCTCCGCAGCAGGAGAGGCCACAGCAGTGAGAGGCCCATGTACCACAATTAAAAAAAAGAAAAAAGAAAGAAAGCTGGAATAGCAGTACTCATATCATATAAAATAGACTTTAAAGTAAAGACTGTTGCAAAAGATAAGGAGGAACACTACATAATGATAAAGGGACCAATCCAAGAAGAAGATATAATAACTATAAATGTTTATGCACCCAAGATACGAGCACCTCAATACATAAGGCAACTGCTAAAAGCTCTAAAAGAGGAAATCAACAGTAACACAATAATAGTAGGGGACTTTAACACCTCACTTACACCAATGGACAGATCATCCAAACAGAAAATTAGTAAGGAAAAGCAAGCTCTAAGTGACACAATAGGCCAGATAGATTTAATTGATGTTTATAGGACATTCCATCCAAAAAACAGCAGATTACACTTTCTTCTCAAGTATGCAGGAAAAATTCTCCAGGACAGATCACATCTTGGGTCACAAATCAAGCCTCAGTAAATTTAAGAAAATTGAAGTCATGTCAAGCATCTTTTCTGACCACAACACTATGAGATTAGAAATGAACTACAGGGCAAAAAAACGTAAAAAACACAAACACATGGAGGCTAAACAATACATTACTAAATAACCAAGAGATCACTGAAGAAATCAAAGAAATCAGTAACTACCTAGAGACAAATGACAATGAAAACATGACGATCCAAAATCTATGGGATGCAGCAAAAGCAGTTCTAAGAGGGAAGTTTATACTTATACAAGCCTACCTCAAGAAACAAGAAAAATCTCAAACAATCTAACCTTACACCTAAAGAAACTATAAAAAGAAGAACAGTCAAATCCCAAAGTTATCAGAAGGAAAGAAATCATAAATATCAAAACAGAAATAAATGAAATAGTCACAAAGAAAACGATAGTAAAGATCAATAAAACCAAAAGCTGGTGCTTTGAGAAGATAAACAAAATTGATAAACCATTAGCCAGACTCATCAAGAAAAAGAGGGAGAGGACTCAAATCAATAAAATTAGAAATGAAAAAGGAGAAGTTACAACAGACACTGAGAAATACAAAGCATCCTAAAGCAACTCTATGCCAATAAAATGGCAACCTGAAAAAAATGGACAAATTCTTAGAAAGGTATAACCTTCCAAGACTGAACCTGGAAGAAATAGAAAATATGAACAGACCAGTCACAAGTAATGAAATTGAAACTGTGATTTAAAATCTTCCAACAAACAAAAGTCCAGGACCACATGGCTTCACAGGTGAATTCTATCAAACATTTAGAGAAGAGGTAACACCCATCCTTCTCAAACTCTTCCCAAAAATTGTGGAGGAAGGAATACTCCCAATATCATTCTATGAGGCCACCTTCACCCTGATACCAAAACCGGGCAAAGATACTACAAAAAAAGAAAATTACAGACCAATATCACTGATGAATATACATGCAAAAATCCTCAAAAAAAAATACTAGCAAACAGAATCCAATAACACATGAAAAGGATCATACACTATAATCAGTGGGATTTATCCCAGGGACGCAAGGATTCTTCAATATATGCAAATCAATCAATTTGATGCACCGTATGAACAAATTGAAGAAGAAAAACCATATGATCATCTCAATAGATGCAGAAAAAGCTTTTGACAAAATTCAACACCCATTTATGATAAAAACTCTCCAGAAAGTGGGCATAGAGGGAACCTACCTCAACATAATAAATGCCATATATGACAAACCCACAGCAAACATCATTCTCAGTGGTGAAAAACAAAGCATTTCCTCTAAGATCAGGAACAAGACAAGGATGTCCACTCTCACCACTATTATTAAACATAGTTTTGGAGGTCCTACCCATGGCAATCAGAGAAGAAAAAAAAATGAAAGGAATGCAAATTGGAAAAGAAGAAGTAAAACTGTCACTGTTTGCAGATGACACGATACTATACATAGAGAATCCTAAAGATGCCACCAGAAAACTACTAGAGCTAATAAGTGCATTTGGTAAAGTTGCAGGATACAAAATTAATGCTCAGTAATCTCTTGCATTCCTATATACTAATGAAGAAAAATCTGAAAGAGAAATTAAGGAATCACTCTCATTTATCACTGCAATAAAAAGAATAAAATACCTAGGAATAAACCTACTGAGGGAGACAAAAGACCTGTATGCAGAAAAGTGTAAGACACTGATGAAAGAAATTAAAGATGATACCAACAGATGGAGGGATATACCATGTTCTTGGATTGGAAGAATCAATATTGTGAAAATGACTATACTACCTAAAGCAATCTACAGATTCAATGCAATCCCTATCAAATTACCAATGGCATTTTACAGAACTAGAACAAAAAATCTTAAAATTTGTATGGAGACTCAAAAGACCCTGAATAGCCAAAGTATTCTTGAGGGAAAAAATCGGAGCTGGAGGAATCAGATTCCCTGACTTCAGACTACACTGTAAAGCTATAGTTATCAAGACAATATGGTACTGGCACAAAAACAGAAATATAGATCAATGGAACATGATAGAAAGCCCAGAGATAAACCCGCCTACCTGTGGTCAACTAATCTATGACAAAGGAGGCAAGGATATCCAATGGAGAAACAACAGTCTCTTCAATAAGTGGTGCTGGGAAAACTGGACAGCTACATGTAAAAGAATAAAATTAGAACACTCCCTAACACCATACACCAAAATAAACTCAAAATGGATTAGAAACCTAAATGTAGGACTGGGCACTATAAAACTCTTAGAGGAAAACATAGGAAGAACACTCTTTGACATAAATCACAGCAAGATCTTTTTTGATACACCTTCTAGAGTAATGGAAATAAAAACAAAAATAAACAAATGGGACCTAATGTAACTTCACAACTTTTGCACAGCTAAGGAAACCATAAGCAAGACGAAAAGACAACCCTCAGAATGGGAGAAAATATTTGCAAATGAATCAATGGACAAAGGATTAAACTCCAACATATATAAACAGCTCATGCAGCTCAATATTAAAAAAAACAAACAACCCAATCGAAAAGTGGGCAGAAGACCTGAACAGACGTTTCTCCAAAGAACACATACAGATGGCCAGGAAGCACATGAAAAGCTGCTCAACATCACTAATTATCAGAGAAATGCAAACCAAAACTACAATGAGGTCTCACCTCACACCAGTTAGAATGGGCATCATCAGAAAATCTACAAACAAGAAATGCTGGAGAGGGTGTGGAGTAAAGGGATCCCTCTTGCCCTGTTGGTGGGAATGTAAATTGATACAGCCACTATGGAGAACATTATGGAGGTTACTTAAAAAACTAAAAATAGAATTACCATATGATCCAGCAATCCCACTACTAGGCATATACCCAGAGAAAACCGTAATTCAAAAAGACACATGCACCCCAGTGTTCGTTGCAGCACTTTTTACAATAGCCAGGTCATGGAAGCAACCTAAATGCCCCTTGACAGATGAATGGATGAAGAAAATGTGGTACATATATACAGTGGAATATTACTTAGCCATAAAAGGAACGAAATTGTTGAGACCTGAATTTATCTAGAGACAGTCATACAGAGTGAAGTAAGTCAGAAAGAGAAAAACAAATATCGTATATTAACGCATATATGTGGAACCTAGAAAAATGGTACAGATGAACTGGTTTGCAGGGCAGAAATTGAGACACAGATGTAGAGAACAAATGTATGGACACCAAGGGAGGAAAGCGGCGGGGGGGTCTGGGTGGTGGTATGATGAATTGGGCAGTTGGGATTGACATGTATACACTGATGTGTATAAAATTGATGACTAATATGAACCTACTGTATAAAAAAATTAAAACAAAAAAAGAGGGCTTCCCTGGTAGCACAGTGGTTGAGAGTACGCCTGCCGATGCAGGGGACACGGGTTCGTGCCCTGGTCCGGGAGGATCCCACATGCCGCGGAGCGGCTGGGCCCTTGAGCCCTGGTCGCTGAGCCTGCGCATGTGGAGCCTGTGCTCCGCAACGGGAGAGGCCACAGCAGTGAGAGGCCCGCATACCGCAAAAAAAAAAAAGAAAAAAAAGTAAACACACTTATGGCTGCTAAGGCGGAAAGGTGGGGTTGGGTGAGGCTTAATCCAGGAAGTTGAAATTAGCATAGATACCTTTCCAAAGACCAATAAATAAATAAGTAAAATAAATAAATAAGATCTGTTACAAGGCTTTCAAAGGAGCTATCCATTGTTCTGATGCTCTATTTCAGACCTTTCTGCATCAAAGGGCCAATATCCTTATTCTCGGTACAATATTGACCTCTCAACCTTGTCCTCCTGATTGTAACTACCCTTAACATTACTGTGCTCTAGATCAAAACTGATCTGTGAAACCATTTTTATACCTTGAATGGTTTCCAACCTAACTTCCAGTAACTTTAATAAGTTAATGAGTTACACTGCTGCCCAAGTTAATCGATACCTAGCCTGATCTTCACATTCCCCAGTTATGCCCCAGACCTACGTTCTGGTTTCAAACTAGATTAATTACACAACAAAAAATGCATATATTGTGCATGTAGCCAATGGCTAGAGAATTACTTTCATAAGGCGTCAATAATTATAGTGTAAGTCAAACTAATTTTTATGGTTTGTGACATTTTTAAGTACCTGAGAAGAACCTGATTTTAGAACACAGATAAATCTTACGAATAGTTTGATATGTGAGCAGTGATTTGGTTGTAAATTAATACTTCTGCTGATTGTTCATGTTTTTTATCTCAACCAAGAATCCCCAAAGACTCAAATAATATTTTTTTTTTTTTTTTTTTTTTTTAACGGTACGCGGGCTTCTCACTGTTGTGGCCTCTCCTGTTGTGGAGCACAGGCTCCGGACGCGCAGGCTCAGAGGCCATGGCTCACGGGCCCAGCCGCTGCGCGGCATGTGGGATCTTCCCGGACTGGGGCACGAACCCGTGTCCCCTGCATCGGCAGGCAGACTCTCAACCACTGCGCCACCAGGGAAGCCCTCAAATAATATTTTTAACAGATGATGAAATCACATGGGCAACTTTGATACTTTTTATGTTATCTCACAGGATTCCATTCTCATGTAAATGCTCTACTCTGGTAATAAGAAAAGGAAAGATGGGAGGTCTGTTTGGGGCTTGAAGTTTGATTATTCTCTTCATTGACTTTTAAGAATATGAAGTGTATTATTTATGCCAAGCCCATGAGACACATTACCTGTACTAAGAAGAACAGTATTTTGCAGAGTTGATTCCTATTAAAGAGTGAGTTTTAACAGCCAAGGGCACAAATAAGCCAACTTGAGGAGTATTGATCAGGGAGAAATGTGGCATTGGCACTGACTGGAAAGTGCACGTTTGCTCCTCAATTAGAGTCAAATCCAGCAGCAAGAAAACTGGGGGGGGGATTCCTTTAAAAAAATAGGGTGCAAGGAACTCTAACTTTCATAAGAATTAATTTTAGTTAAATCAGGTACTCTCAAGGTAAGGAAAAATGGATGAACTGGTAGGATAATGATTTACTTGAGACAGTCTATTTTCATTGCATCTGGTTGACTTTTTTTCCACTGATATAAAAATGTACATGGTTTTTAGATCACTTAATGAATATAAATATAGATATTTTAATCTGTGTTTCATTAGACTAACACAGTAGTACCACGACTAAACATTGCAAAATTTAGAAACACGTGTCTATTTCCCCTTGGTAAATTTCCCATGGCAGAATTTCTCTACTTACATTCCTTTTTATGTGGCTAGAACCCATGGTATTTGAAGATGGGAAGGGAAGAATACTACCTAAGTGATAGTAACAAAAATATTCATTGGCAATTATTGCTTTTACGTTTACCTTTTCTATATTGGATATCATATGAACAAAGATAAAAATTTTTAAGATTTTGGCCTCATTTTTAGTGATTTAAACAGAGGAATCAGCTTAAAGAAAAAACAATATCCAGGCCCTAGGGTGATTAGTCTAGTTTGATGGTAGTCCTATATTGTTGATTTTATGCTTTGAGTTTTGTGAATGCTTTCATTTCACATTTGGCAGTTTTATTGTTTACGCATATACAATTAGTTGAAAGCCTAAGAAAAAAAAATTATTGTTAACGAAAGGCATTGTCCACTTTAAGTTGGGTAACACGTGGTGGTTTTCTTTTCTGCATGTCTATGTTCTTTCTTAAATGTTCTTTAGGACAGTGCTTCCAAACTTTAATGTGCATGTGAGTCATTTATGCATCTTGTTAAAATGTGGAATCTGATAGTAGGTTTGTAATAGAGACTGAGATTCTGCATTTCTAACAAGCACCCAGGTAATGCCAATGCTGCTGGTCTGCAGACCATACTTCTAATTTCTATTATGTAATAGCTATTAGCTATTACATCATAGAAGTAGCTATTATAGAAAGCTATTTGACTTTCCTATTTCAGGACCAATAGGGATGGTGAAATGTGGTGATTAAGACCATGGGCTCTAGTGTCAGGTGATCTGAGTTTGACTTCCAGCTTTCATCTTTGCTTAGCTGTGACTAAATTGTTAAATGTTTCTAAGCCTCAGTGTCCCATTATATAAAAAGTAGATAATGTCTGGTCCTACATCATGGAATTCTTATGTTGATTTCATGAGATAATGCTTATAAAGTACTTAGCCCACTGATAGGCACATAGTAGATACTCTAAAATATTAGATACAATCATTTATATTTGCATTTATATGAAGCAGAAGGGGCTTTCAGAAATTATATAGTTTAACCCTGTTAAAGCTTGGAATATTGAGACATGTAAGATAAACTGAGTTGCCTTGGATCGATCAGCAAGTGCTGGTTAATAACCTAGATAAGATGGCATATCAGAGGCAGCATCTGAGAGAAAATTTGGAAGGATTAAGACAGTTAAAACAAAATTCATTACTTTGGCAGATGCATTAATCAAAAGAATAAACCCAGCATATCCTATATTACTTAATAGATTTTCATATTTTTATGAACACACTTCTATTTTTTCAAACATCATTTTACTTGTGCTATTTCAAACACTTTATGATACAACTCATACAGTTTTTAAAGCCATTTTAGCAGAGAAAATCTTGAAGTGCAAGTAGAAATTTATAACATACTCTTCAACAGAATAATTGCTTTGCAGATATCATCACTTTTTTATCCTTAAGAAAAAATCTCCATGGAGGTCTGTCACTGTTTGGCCCTGAGAATCAGGAGGTATGCAATTTAATTCTATTTCTGTTGCTCACTGATTGTGGATTCTTGGGTAAGTCAGTTTATCTCTGGCTCAGTTTCATCAACTATAAAAATATCCATTTTTCCTCCAAGCATCAAGTATAGTTCTGGGTGTTGAAAATTTGTTGTTGGATTATCGCCAAAATGAGTTCATTATTATAATGGCACCTTCACCTTCAGAATATGACCAAGGCTATCAATGACATAAGCCCTTTATCGTAGGAAATTCTATGTCAGTGACTTCCACAATGATTGAAAGTGAGGGCCCATTTCTTTGGGTGTTAAAAGCACTGAGAAATTGGGTAGCAGCTGTTGACATTGCACAAGCTAAATTATTAACCATATATGTGTAAACCTATGCATTTCCTTTAGGAAAAAATGTACCCTACACCACTGTAGAATATGGAGGCATTAACTTTATCTCCAGCTGAATTAAAAAAAAATAAACTTCAGTATTATTATAATGCAGATACAAGTTGTCTATGAGGCTTTCCAAAATATTTTCTTGTGCTTTGAGTTGAGATCTTTTTAAAAATTTTATGCCTTTATGTTTTTTCTCTCTCACAAAATGACATCCAAATGCAAACATATGTGCACAGAAAAAAATGATCATAGTAAAGTGGATCCTCATCTTTTCATTAGAGATGGATTAATATTTATGGGTTTATCTTTACCTTAAGTATGTTTTTACAGGAAATGCATTTCAAAATTCTGGATTGTCCATAAGGTTTCTTTACATTCCTGACAATGTTCTTCCCAGTGAATATCAAGATTTATATAAGAAAAGTTTATTGTATTTGTAATTGGAAAAGCATAAAAACTGATTTCTGTCAGTTCCCTCAAGTAGAGGTGCCAAAACTATTTAGACCTCCACTTATTTCTTTCTGGAACTTCTGCATACACACTCCTTTACCTACCGAGGATGTCATCATTTCAGCATTCCCCATGTGCCTGGTGCTGTTAGTTTGTGAAGCCCGATCCCTTTTGCTGTCATTTGTCCCCCTGTGGGTCACTTAAAAATATCAGATACAGCTGTTGCTTTTACCTATAACTTTGCCCCAAGGTAATAGTTGATGTAAGTGTAAAGAATATCTTGAGAAGAAAATTTGGCATTTAAAATAGAAAGTACAGTATCTTTCTAGGTCAATTTCTAAAGAATGCTATTAACACTTTAATTCAAAGTAAAGGGCTGAAAGATGTCTTGGCTTCATTTATTAAGCTCTTTTCTTAATTTAGAAGGTTTTGATTTTTAAATATTCTATATTAAATGTGCAAAGTAAATATACTGGAGTTTTCTAAGTCTTTTATTTTTTATTTTTATTTACAATGTTGTGTTAGTTTTAGGTGTACAATACAGTGATTCAGTTACGCATATACGTATATTCATTGTTCTTCAGATTCTTTTCTCATATAGGTTATCACAAGAATATTGAGTAGAGTTCCCTGTGCTATAGGGTGGGTCCTTGTTCGTTATCTATCTTATATATAGTAGTGTGTGTATGTTAATCCCAAGTTCCTGATTTATCCCTTCCCCACCCACATTTCCCCTTTGGTGACCATAAGTTTGTTTTTGATATCTTTAAGTCTGTTCTGTTTTGTAAATAATATCATTTGTGTCATTGTTTAAAATTAGATTCCACATATGAGTGATATCATATGATATTTGTTTTTCTTTATCTGATTACTTCACTTAGCATGATAATCTCTAGATCCATCGGTGTTGCTGCAAACGGCATTATTTTCTTTTTTTTCATGAATGTCATTTATTTTTTATTTTAAAAAGACACAATAAAAATATTTTGATAATTTAAAACCCAATGCATTCTTTTTTTTTAACATTTTTATTGGAGTATAATTGCTTTACAATGGTGTCTTAGTTTCTGCTTTATAACAAAGTGAATCAGTTATACATATACATATGTCCCCATATCTCTTCCCTCTTGTGTCTCCCTCCCTCCCACCCTCCATATCCCACCCCTCTAGGTGGTCACAAAGCACCGAGCTGATCTCCCTGTGCTATGTGGCTGCTTCCCACTAGCTATCTATTTTACATTTGGTAGTGTATATATGTCCATGCCACTCTCTCACCTTGTCACAGCTTACCCTTCCCCCTCCCCATATCCTCAAGTCCATTCTCTAGTAGGTCTGTGTCTTTATTCCTGTCTTACCCCTAGGTTCTTCATGACACTTTTTTTTCTTAGATTCCATATATATGTGTTAGCATACGGTATTTGTTTTTCTCTTTCTGACATACTTCACGCTGTATGACAGCTCTAGGTCCATCCACCTCAATAAAAATAACTCAATTTCATTTTTTGTGGCTGAGTAATATTCCATTGTATATATGTGCCACATCTTCTTTATCCATTCATCCGGTGATGGACACTTAGGTTGCTTCCATCTCCTGGCTATTGTAAATAGAGCTGCAATGAACATTTTGGTACATGACTCTTTTTGAATTATGGTTTTCTCAGGGTATATGCCCAGTAGTGGGATTGCTGGGTCATATGGTAGTTCTATTTGTAGTTTTTTAAGGAACCTCCATACTGTTCTCCATAGTGGCTGTACCAATTCACATTCCCACCAACAGTGCAAGAGGGTTCCCTTTTCTCCACACCCTCTCCAGCATTTATTGTTTCTAGATTTTTTGATGATGGCCATTCTGACCAGTGTGAGATGATATCTCATTGTAGTTTTTATTTGCATTTCTCTAATGCTTAATGATGTTGAGTATCGATTCATGTGTTTGTTGGCAATCTGTATATCTTCTTTGGAGAAATGTCTATTTAGGTCTTATGCCCATTTTTGGATTGAGTTGTTTGTTGTTTTGCTATTGAGCTGCATGAGCTGCTTGTAAATTTTGGAGATTAATCCTTTGTCAGTTGCTTCATCTGCAAATACTTTCTCCCATTCTGAGGGTTGTCTTTTGGTCTTGTTTATGGTTTCCTTTGCTGTGCAAAAGCTTTGAAGTTTCATTAGGTCTCATTTGTTTATTTTTGTTTTTATTTCCATTTCTCTAGGAGATGGGTCAAAAAGGATCTTGCTGTGAATTATGTCATAGAGGGTTCTGCCTATGTTTTCCTCTAAGAGTTTGATAGTTTCTGGCCTTACATTTAGGTCTTTAATCCATTTTGAGCTTATTTTTGTGTATGGTGTTAGGGAGTGATCTAATCTCATACTTTTACATGTACCTGTCCAGTTTTCCCAGCACCACTTATTGAAGAGGCTGTCCTTTCTCCACTGTACGTTCCTGCCTCCTTTATCAAAGATAAGGTGACCATATGTGCGTGGGTTTATCTCTGGGCTTTCTATCCTGTTCCATTGACCTATCTTTCTGTTTTTGTGCCAGTACCATACTGTCTTGATTACTGTAGGTCTGTAGTATAGTCTGAAGTCAGGGAGCCTGATTCCTTCAGCTCTGTTTTTCGTTCTCAAGATTGCTTTGTCTATTTGGGGTCTTTTGTGTTCACAAATTGTGAAATTTTTTGTTCTAGTTCTGTGAAAAATGCCAGTGGTCGTTTGATAGGGATTTCACTGAATCTGTAGATTGCTTTGGGTAGTAGAGTCATTTTCACAATGTTGATTCTTCCAATCCAAGAACATCGTATATCTCTCCATCTATTTGTATCATCTTTAATTTCTTTCATCAGTGTCTTATAATTTTCTGCATACAGGTCTTTTCTCTCCTTAGGTAGGTTTATTCCTAGATATTTTATTCTTTTTGTTGTAATGGTAAATGGGAGGGTTTTCTTAATTTCACTTTCAGATTTTTCAACATTAATGTATAGGAATGCCAGAGATTCCTGAGCATTAATTTTGTATCCTGCTACTTTACCAAATTCATTGATTAGCTCTAGTAGTTTTCTGGTAGCATCTTTAGGATTCTCTAAGTATAGTATCATGTCATCTGCAAACAGTGACAGCTTTACTTCTTCTTGTCCGATTTGGATTCCTTTTATTTCCTTTTCTTCTCTGATTGTTGTGGCTAAAACTTCCAAAACTATGTTGAATAAGAGTGGTGAGAGTGGGCAACCTTGTCTTGTTCCTGATCTTAGTGGGAAGGTTTCAGTTTTTCACCATTGAGGATGATGTTGGCTGTGGGTTTGTCATTTATGGCCTCTATTATGTTGAGGAAAGTTCCCTCTATGCCTGCTTTCTGCAAGGTTTTTACCATAAATGGGTTTTGAATTTGGTCGAAAGCTTTCTCTGCATCTATTGAGATGATCATATGGTTTTTCTCCTTTAATTTGTTAATGTGGTGTATCACGTTGATCGATTTGCATATATTGAAGAATCCTTGCATTCCAGGAATAAACCCCACTTGATCATGGTGTATGATTCTTTTAATGTGCTGTTGGATTCTGTTTGCTAGTATTTTGTTGAGGATTTTTGCATCTATGTTCATCAGTGATATTGGCCTGTAGTTTTCTTTCTTTGTGACATCTTTGTCTGGTTTTGGTATCAGGGTGATGGTGGCCTCGTAGAATGAGTTTGGGAGTGTTCCTCCCTCTGCTATATTTTGGAAGAGTTTGAGAAGGATAGGTGTTAGCTCTTCTCTAAATGTTTGATAGAATTCTCCTGTGAAGCCATCTGGTCCTGGGCTTTTGTTTGTTGGAAGATTTTAAATCACAGTTTCAATTTCAGTGCTTGTGATTGGTCTCTTCGTATTTTCTCTCTCCTCCTGATTCAGCCTTGGCAGGTTGTGCATTTGTAATTATTTGTCCATTTATTCCAGGTTGTCCATTTTATTGGCATAGAGTTGCTTGTAGTAATCTCTCATGATCTTTTGTATTTCTGCAGTGTCATTTGTTACTTCTCCTATTTCATTTCTAATTCTGTTGATTTGAGCCTTCTCCCTTTTTTTCTTGATGATTCTGGCTAATGGTTTATCAATTTTGTTTATCTTCTCAAAGAACCAGCTTTTAGTTTTATTGATCTTTGCTATAGTTTCTTTCATTTCTTTTTCATTTATTTCTGCTCTGATCTTTATGATTTATTTCCTTCTGCTAACTTTTTGGTTGATTTGTTCTTCTTTCTCTAATTGCTTTAGGTGCAAGGTTAGGTTGTTTAATTGAGATGTTTTTTGTTTCTTGAGGTAAGATTGTATTGCTATAAACTTCCCTCTTAGAACTGCTTTTGCTGCATCCCATAGGTTTTGGGTCATCATGTCTCCCTTGTCATTGTTTCTAGGTATTTTTTGATTTCCTCTTTGATTTCTTCTGTGATCCCTTACTTCGGTATTAAGTACTGTATTGTTTAGCCTCCATGTGTTTGTATTTTTTACAGGTCTTTTCCTGTAATTGATATCTAGTCTCATAGCATTGTGGTCGAAAAGATACTTGATACAATTTCAGTTTTCTTAAATTTACCAAGGCTTGATTTGTGACCCAAGATATGATCTATCCTGAAGAATGTTCCATGAGCCCTTGAGAAAACTGTGTAGTCTATTGTTTTTGGATGGAATGTCCTATAAATGTCAATTAAGTCCATGTTGTTTAATGTATCATTTAAAGCTTGTGTTTCCTGATTTATTGTCTTTTTGGATGATCTGTCCATTGGTGAAAGTGGGGTGTTAAAGTCCCCTAGTATGAATGTGTTACTGTCGATTTCCCCTCTTATGGCTGTTAGTATTTGCCTTATGTATTGAGGTGCTCCTATATTGGGTGCATAAATATTTACAATTGTTATATCTTCTTCTTGATTTGATCCCTTGATCATTATGTAGTGTCCTTCTTTATCTCTTGTAATAGTCTTTATTTTAAAGTCTATTTTGTCTGATATGAGAATTGCTACTCCAGATTTCTTTTGATTCCCATTTGCATGGAATATCTTTTTTCATCCCCTCACTTTTAGTCTGTGTGTGTCCCTAGGTCTGAAGTGGGTCTCTTGTAGACAGCATATATATGGGTCTTGTTTTTGTATCCATTCAGCCAGTCTGTGTCTTTTCTTGGGAGCGTTTAATCCATTTACATTTAAGGTAATCATCGATATCTATGTTCCTATTCCCATTTTCTTAATTGTTTTGGGTTTGTTATTGTAGGTCTTCTCCTCCTCTTGTGTTTGTTGCCTAGAGAAGTTCCTTTAGCATTCATTGTAAAGCTGGTTTGGTGGTGCTGAACTCTCTCAGCTTTTGCTTGTCTGTAAAGATTTTAATTTCTCCATCAAATCTGAATGAGATCCTTGATGTAATCTTGGTTGTAGGTTTTTCTCCTTCATCACTTTAAATATGTCCTACCACTCCCTTCTGGCTTGCAGAGTTTCTGCTGTAAGATCAGCTGTTAACCTTATGGGGATTCCCTCTGCAGTGGCGGGCTGCAGAGGCTCCCTGGAAGGGGAGGTGTGGACAGTGACCTGTGCTCGCACACAGGCTTCTTGCTGGCAGCAGCAGCAGCCTTAGTGTCTCTTGCCCGTCTCTGGGGTCCGTGCTGATAGCCGTGGCCCGTGCCCATCTCTGGAGCTCCTTTAAGCAACGCTCTTAATCCCCTCTCCCAGTGCACCAGGAAACAAAGAGGCAAGAAATAGTCTCTTGCCTCTTCGGCAGGTCCAGACTTTTCCCCGGACTCCCTCCTGGCTAGCCATGGTGAACTAACCCCTTTAGGCAGTGTTCACGCCGCCAACCCCAGTCCTCTCCCTGGGATCCGACCGAAGCCCGAGCCTCAGCTCCCAGCTCCCGCCCACCCCGGCAGGTGAGCAGAGAAGCCTCTCGGGCTGGTGAGTGCCGGTCGGCACCGATCCTCTGTGCGGGAATCTCTCCGCTTTGACCTCCACACCCCTGTTGCTGCAGTCTCATCCGTGGCTCCGAAGCTTCCCCCCTCCACCACCCACAGTATCCGCCCATGAAGGGTCTTCCTAGTGTGTGGAAACCTTTCCTCCTTCACAGCTCCCTTCCACTAGTGCAAGTCCCGTCCCTATTCTTTTGTCTTTGTTTATTCTTTTTTCTTTTGCCCTACCCAGGTACGTGGGGAGTTTCTTGCCTTTTGGGTGGTCTGTGGTCTTCTTCCAGGTTCAGTGGGTGTTCTGTAGGAATTGTTCCATGTGTAGATGTATTTCTGACGTATCTTTGGGGAGAGAAGGTGATCTCTGAGTCTTACTCTTCCACCATCTTCCCCCTCTCTCTGTTCTTTTTTTAAGGCTGAGTAATATATCATTGTATATATGTACCACATCTTCTTTATCCATTCCTCTGTCGATGGACATTTAGGTTGCCTTCATGTTCTTGCTATTGTAAATAGTGCTGCAGTGAACATTAGGTTGCATGTATCTTTTTGAATTATGGTTTTCTCCAGGTATATGCCCAGGAGTAGGATTGCTGGATTATATGGTAGCTCTATTTTTAGTTTTCTAAGGAACCTGCATACTGTTTTCCATAGTGGCTGTACTAATTTACATTCTCATCAACAGTGTAGGAGGTTTCCCTTTTCTTCACACCCTCTGCAGCATTTATTGTTTATAGAGTTTTTGATGATAGCCATTCTGACCGGTGTGAGTTGATACCTCATCATAGTTTTGATTTACATTTCTCTGATAATTAATGATGTTGAGCATCTTTTCATGTGCTTTTGGATATCTGTATGTCTTCTTTGGAGAAATGTCTGTATCTTCTGCCCAGACTTTTATTGGGTTGTCTGGTTTTTTTGATACAGAGCTGCATGAGCTGTTTTTATATTTTGGAGATTAATCCCTTGTCAGTCGCTTCATTTGCAAATATTTTCTCCCATTCTGTGGGTTGTCTTTTTGTTTTGTTTAAGGTTTCCTTTGCTGTGCAGAAGCTTTAAGTTTAATTAGGTCCTATTTGTTTATTTTCGTTACTCTAGGAGGTGGATCAAAGAAGATATTTATGTCTGCAATTTATGTCAAAGTGTGTTCAGCCTATGTTTTCCTCTAAGAATTTTATAGTGTCTAGCCTTACATTTTGGTCTTTTATCTCTTTTGAATTTATTTTTGTGTATGGTTTTAGGGAATGTTCTAATTTCATTCTTTTACATGGCGCTGTGCAGTTGAATAAGCACTGCTTATTAAAGAGACTGTCTTTTCTACATTGTGTATTCTTGCCTCCTTTGTCATAGATTAATTGACCATAGGTGGGTGAGTTTATTTCTGGACTTTCTATCCTGTTCCATTGATTGACATTTCTGTCCTTGCACCAGTATCGTACTGTTTTGATTATTGTGGCTTTGTAGTATAGTCTGAAGTCAGGGAGCCTGATTCCCCCAGCTCTGTTTTTCTTTCTCAGGATAGCGTTGGCTTTTCAGGGTCTTTTGTGTTTCCATACAAATTTTAAAATTGAGTCTATTTTAAAAGTCTGTGAGAAATGATATACAGGAATCTGCCTTTTGTACAAATATTACTGTAAGCACATCAGCAGTCTATCTGGGCCCTGGATAACATTTTGGTAGATGCCTTAATCCAATCTCAGACCACATAGTCATTTAGAGGAACAGATTTTGTTTTTACAAGAGCAAATAGGCTTTGCTGATTGCTCAATATGCGGAATTGTCTGAAAAATATTCACCAAAGACACAAAGTAGTATAAAAATAAAGCCCTTTTCATAAAGTATTAATTTAAAATGAATTTTGCAATGATCACGAAATGCGGTTTCTTTCTTAATATGTATATCGACCTTTGATTTGAGTCATAGGGACAATCTGGGATGTTGTGAGTGATTCTGAGCAATGTCTTAGAGTATGTGCCTGAAATGTAATAAACTTAGAAATAAAGAATCTCTCCCAACAAATCACTTTTATTTGACCTCTCAGCAGTGAACGTTGAGATCTGACAGATTTGAAGTTAGCACGTGAATGTGAAATATATCAGTCTTGTAAGTGCCTAGGGAAACATTGTTTTGCTACACAGAGATGATCTATTGAAGAAAGTAACCACTGTAGCAGAAAGACTCAGTTTCTTTGATGTACATATTCACTGGGGGCGTGCTTGACAGCTGATTCATTTAGGAAAATCACCGTTAATACTGCAATCCTTAAACTTAAGCTGCACCTGGCTTTTAGAGTCAAACATGGACCCAATTTGAGCTAATATTAGTACAAATACCCTACAGCTTCCATCGCCAGACTGCTTTACATAATCCATAAAAGCAGCTGTATAATTTGAATTTATCCTGGGAGTCGGCTTTGATCAGAAATAATTTCTGTCACATAAAAAATTTGATAAGCTTCCTGTGTTCCATGTTTGCACAGTCATGATAGCTCATCCCCTTAGAATTATCGATGGAATGACTGGGCCCTGAAGACCTGCTCAATTAGTGTTTCTATTTACAAGGCCCTTAATCCCGTGGAAAACAGGAACAGTTACTACTACTCAAAGCAGATCCTGAGACAAAGCATTAAAATAATCATAACTCATAATAACAAATGCTGATATTAAGACATTATTATTTATTCTTCAAGGGGTTATGTTTCAGAGATGTTTTTTTTCTTTACAGGCTTTGGTTTTCCCCTTGGTAGAGTGACAGTCTCTTCCCAGTCTGGGCTGTAACATCCTCCTGGCTGGAGAACTGGTATAAGATATGTGGAGAAAAAGTCACATTGCTATTCCGGAGTGAGGGGACTGTGGCCTCTGTTGACTTTACATTCTCTTGGCTTGTAGCTTTTAAAAGTAAGGTCAGGTTTTCTGCCATTCTTCTCTCAGCTGGACTCTGACTTGAGATTCACAGAACAAATTGCAGGAGGTAAGCCCAGCCAGGTCTTAAATCCACCTGCAGGCCTTTGCCTGAGCCAGCCATTTTGTCAAAGTCTACATTTTATCTCTTCTGAATGCATAGGAGGGAAAAAATACACTTGATCCTAAATGAATTCATCAAATTCAAAGGTAGTTGTCAGGAAAGGTAGTTTGTCAAAAAAAAAAAAGGAAATCTAGGATAAGAGTTTATTTGCAAAATGAAAAAGTACCTCGGTTTTCTCTTTCCAGACAAATTTGTAAAGTGCTGTTTTCTTTCACTGGGACAGCATACCTTAACCAAAAGTGGAAAATTGAAACAATTGTTTACATATCATAGGTAGTGATATCAATTGGAGTTTTATAAGACACACACACAAACTGTTTTATTGTATATACAATACTGTATATTATATATATGTATTTCTAAAATGTATTCCTATATAATGTATATATGTGTAGCTATAGTTATTTCTTTGTACCCATTTTATGTCCACTTAGATCAACAACTTAATTTTTGGCCTTTTAAATAATTAAGGTGAGAGCTGCTATGTTAATGCATTTCTGGTTTTGCTTTGCTCCTGTCTTATTATTTACTAGTGATTTGTTACCAGCTGGAAAGAAGTTTTTGTTCATTGCTTTGTTCTATTCCCTTTATAAGTCAGGCTCAAAGGAATATATTCTTTAGCAAGCAGCCAGAGCCACTCTGATTACAGATAAGCTAATTGATGCTAAAAAATGAGGGAGACACGGAATGCTGCTCTGAGACCCTGCAGCTCCTAGGGCAGGCATTAGAGACAGTGGCTGCCCCACTTTCCTCTCCAAAGCTGCAGTTCCCCTGTCTGCCAAACCTTAAGAGCAGGGGCAAGGTGAGCAAGGGACAGGGGTTATGTAAAAACATGGGAGGTTAAATTCAAAATCATAATGGGGTAGATATGTAATGGACTTGGAGTTCACGTGTCCAGCGTTTCTCACAGTGTTGTCTGAGGCCTTCCTGGTAGAATCCCCCTCCTCCTCACTGAGTCAGTCTCTGTGGGGTTGTGGGCCCAGGTTACAAGCACACCAGGTAATTTTTTACTACACACTAAGGTTTGCAAATCACTGATTCTAATCTAATAGTCCTTTTAGCAATATTGATTTACATTGGTTACATCACCATCATTCTCATCAGCATCATAGTTGCTAGGATTTATTGAGAATTTACTCTTCAGGGCACTGTGCTTTTCATGCTTTATCTTCTTTAATCTTGACAAAAATCCTATAAATTAGAATCATATAAGCCTTTATAAGTAAAAAGAAACAGGCCTAGAGAACTGAGAACTTTCCCAAGTTGACAATAATTAGTAAGTGATAGAGACAGAATCCAACCCCTCTTCTGTATAACTACAGAGCCTTTACTTGAATACTTTGTAGATAAAAATTTTACAGAAAACAAATATTGCTTTTTGTAGAGACTCTAAAATAGTGGAAATGAATAGGGAATATTTTAGGGAAAAAATACAATTAACTGAAATACTTGAAAGGTAGAATAGCTTCATCTTATCTGGTCTGTTGTATTAACAGAAATATTGGACTCATACACAAATTAGAAGAAATGGACATGGAGATATGGAACATTGAATAAGACCAGTATATATGCCCTAAAACTTTCCTAGGGAACTTGGAATTTGCATAGGCAAAAGTAAAACAAGGAATAGTGAAGGATCTTGTGGGTGATTAAATAAAATATCTTTAGTTCCAAATTTTAAATTCCTTTTGTTTGTTTGTATATCCATATTGCCTAGTGCAGGGTTTGCTATATAATAAGATTCAAAATTATTGTTGAATAAATTGAATTGGGTGTGGAATAGGAGAATAAAAAGTAATTGTGAGAGGCCATCCTGGTAGCTTTTCAGATCTGTCATGGTGTCTTGATGGAAAAGAGACTCCTTAGGACCTGTTACGCCAACAGTAAGACTGCATCTTAGTGAAGATTTTATTTGGGCAGTGTGTGAATGAAACATTTTAAAATATAAAGGGGGATCAGAGAGAGCATCATGGCATGATACCAAGGACTTTCATTGCATGCTCTATGCGTAAATGCAGTTTTAAAAAGTGATCTGTATTGAGATGGGCTGAGGTCATAAGTCTAAAATTTAGTGTGATTTGGATGTGAATACCTCAAATGTTAAAGTCAGAAGGACCTAGTTTCAAATCATAGCTCTCCGCAATGTTGTATGTGCCGGGACAACATACAGAGCCTCCTCACTTATGAAATCTGGATGAGAATGCCTAGGTTATTGATATGTGGGAGGGCATGAATATCTTCTTCGTAAAACACCTCAAAAGTCAAAATTATAGAAGCAAAACTATAAAAGAAAATTGGGACCATGTGATATTTTACTAAACAAACACATTTTTCTTTTGTGTGTGTATAAAACATGTTATATGATATTAGAAATATAAGTTGTTGCTACATGATACTGAACACCAGATGAAAAATTAGAACAAAATTAACCAATCATTGCTGATTATATAAACATCCAGATGTTTGGCATCAGATAGATAAAACATCTGGCTCGTGAATTGAAATTTTTACTTTTCATATGCAAGTTGTGATAACACTACTTTGTGTTTATTTCTATAATTTTTTTTCCTTTCTAAAGTAACAATCTTATGAATCTCACAAGAGAAATGTATAAAGCAGGGAAAACATTTCAATTTTAGGTAGATTTTAATCTCACAATTAATTTTTACTCTCCAATTTCACACCAAATTCAGTTTATTCAACAATACTTCTGAATCTTATTATATAGCAAACCCCGCATTAGGCAATATGAATTTTAAGACAAACAAACAAAACACCCCTGCCTAGAGATAGGTCACTTTTGAAGGAAGGAAACAAATGTTTAAAACAATAAAAATTCAGCATCACCACTGAAGTAAAGTCAGGGTGGCACATGCACACAATAAAGAGGCTGCCTTCCCGGCTCCCAGCTAGAGGAAGTGGAGAGAAGAAGGCATGTCTGTAGAGACTTCCAAGAGGAAACTGATGTTGGAGTTGAGTAATAAGGACAAATAGCTGTATGCCGGGAGGATTCAGAAGTGATGGATGTTCAAGGAGCTCATGGGTTTGCCCCTGGAGCTTAGGAGCTACATGTAAGTTGTCTGGGAGATGAGGCAACAAGGAGAGATTCTGAATGGTTTTCTGTTAGTCAGTGGGGTGAACAGAGTGGCATTGCACAGAGTGTGAGGGGAGTAGAATGCAGGATGAATGGTGAAGGGAGACAAGAAACCAGTAAGGAGACTACTGCAATGATCTGGGGTTATGAAATCCCTACCTTAGGAAAAAAAAATAACAGAGAAGAGGGGACAGATTGCAGAGATATAGACAAGCTAAAAGCTCATTTGGTGCTATCAGGATGGAGAGCAAAGGAAAAGGAAGTTTGCCTACAGCTTGCAGGTTTCTGTTTGAATGACAGGGAAATAATGCCATCTCTATATGGAAGAAGAAAGAAGGAACAGCTCAGCTGTATGGATAAATGTGGTGAAACTAGTTTTTGACATCCCTGTGAGATACAAGAGGGAGATGTCTAGAAGGTCATAAAAAAGTAGCCTAGATTGAAATATTGATTTTTGCAGATATTGAAATACAAGTTAGAACAAGAAGAAACACTGTATACATTATAAACACTAACGTTAAAATACCGTCTAGATTCATTTAAATGATAATCCAGAGCATCAAGGCAACGGGTATATCTTTTGAAATTGCTTCATTATGAGTTCCGCGTTGGATGATCAGAAAGTTGGAAATAAAGAAATATATTATTTATACCCTGATAGAATCTGTGCGCCATGATGTCAGTGCTGTCATATGTTACTCTTACCCAGAACTATATGATTTTGAGAATTATCTTCTAGAACATTTTATTCAAATTCCAACACTAAAGATGTGAAAGGTATTATGTCTTTTATACTCCCGAGGGTTCATTTGTATATTTGATGGGAACTGAACTGCATTTTTAATTCAGATTTTTGTCTGTGGGTTTAAATGGCAGAAACAAAGTTTAAGTGCCCCTAAAAGTTTTGAAAAATTCAATCATATATTGCTTTGTACATAGTATCAATTATTTTGTGATTGAAATATTTCTGGCCATAATCCCCAACATTGGACTAGTCCTAACTGTTGACTCTGTTTCACCTCGCCTTGGATTTCAATCCTAATCTGTTGTTATGTGGAACCAGAGGGTAATTCCCGTTGTCAGACTTCAGAGCCCAAGCCTCACTGCCATTTGGCATGCTCTATGGAGCAAAGAAGATGTGCGTTTTGCCTAGAGCTTGTCAAGAGCCATAAACACACGGCTTTGAATTAGAGGCGAAGCTAAACTTCTGAATAGCCATCCACAGGCTAGGTCTTTGTAGCCCTTCACAGCAAGATCTGAGCTATAATCTTCAACTTTATTTCACCTCTTAAGTGATAGATTCTGGAATAAACCTCATTTTCCTGATGGCCAAGGTATCTTGACTACACTTTATATGGATACTATATGTTATTAATCTCAAAATCACCCTTGCTCTTCTTTATTGCTTAAGCAACATAAAAAATTAAAATGATAGTATTTTGTTTATAGAGGGCTAATGGTATGTTTTAATAGCCATAAAACTCTCATTGCTTTTTTTTCCCCTCTCAATGCTTTTTTAAAAAATAACTTTCTATTATACACAAAATTCATGCTATGTGCTTCTGCACGTACTTTGAAAAAGTGAGAAATTTTCTCATATATTCATGGTCATTATAATACCAATATTAAACATAATTCCTAACTTATTTAACAGGTGGTCCATATTGAAATCCTGGGTTGCATCTCAAATGTCCTTAGCTTGCTGTTGTTTTTTGACTCAGTATTCAGATTCTACTCATTGCATTTTGTTGTTATATCCCTTAAAGCTCTTTAAGTCTTTTTCTTTTAGTTGAAGAATAGTTGACACACAATAGTATATTTATTTCAGGCATATCATATAGTGATTCAGCATTTATATACATAACAAATTGATCACCGTAAGCCTAATAACCAGCTGTTACCATGTAAAATTATTATAATATTATTGACTATATTCTCTAGGCTTTACATTACATCATTGTGGCTTACTTGTTGTAACTGAAAGTTTGTATCCCTTAATCCCTTTCACCCATTTTGCTTGCCTTTCACCCTCCTCTTCTTTGGTGACCACAAGATTGTTCTCTGTATCTATGGGTCTATTTCTATTTTGTTTTGTTTGTTTGTTTTTTAAATTCCATGTATAAGTAAAATTATATGATATTTGTCTTTCTCTTAAAATTACCTCTCAAATTGTTATATGTAGAAAAACAAAGATAAGACTGACAACCGACTTCTTGTGAGAAATAATACAAATGAAGAGATACTTTTTGAACAGTTTTAACATATTAAAAAAAAACCCTGCCAAATTATAATTGAATAATTGGCAAAAACATTATTCAATATCAAAGGACATTTTCAGGTATATAAAAGGTGAAAAACATTACCACTAACAAATCAATGCTGTAAGCAACGTTAAAGAAAATCATTCCATCAGAAGGAAAAGAGATAGAAATCAGTATTGACATGGAATAAATAACACTGGAAATGGTAAATATGTGAGTAAATATAAAAGGCTTTTTTTTTTTTCTTACTTTTAATTCTCTTTGAAAGGTAATGGACTGTTTGATACAGTAGTTGGCAAAATAAGGCCTGTGGACCTACAACCTATTTTATATATGGCTTGAGACCTAAGGATAAATTTTGCATACTGAACTATAATAAGACATAAGCAAAAACAAAAACCAAGTAACCATGTGCAACAGATCTCATGTGACCTGCAGTGTTTAAAACATTTAATGTGTGGCCCCAGAAAAATATCCTCAGTTTAAAGCAAAAATACTAATGTTGTGAGATTTACACCATTTGGAAAAGCAAAATGTGTGAAAACAATAGGACAAAGTCCAGTGGAGGGAAGATGGACTAATAATGTCACAAGATTTTCCTGCTATCCTTTAAGTGATGCAATATTACTTAAAGTTAGATTGTGAAAAGTTAATTATATAAGTTAATGAGAGTTAATGATAAAGTAATAACTTAAAAAGATGAATCGTTAATAAGCCAATAAAGAAGATACAGTAGATTGAAAAGTAACCAATTATTCCAGAAGATGGGAGTAAAGATGAAAAAGGATACAAAGATCAGAGGGGACAAATAAAAATGATAAGGAAGATGGTAGAACTAAACCTTAAAATAGTAGTAAATCATATTAAATATAATTGGTCATGTACCCCATTAAATGACAGATAAGTCATTGCATAAAAAAGCAAGATGCAAATAAACATATGTGGTATACAGTAAGCCCTCCTGAAACATAGAGACATAAATGGTTCAAAGTCAAATAATGGGAAAATATATGCAGTGCTAAGCTAATATAAAGAAAGCTGCAATGGCTATATTAATATGAGATGAAATAAATTTAAAGAAAAGAATATTGCCATTAATAAAGTGGGCCATTTTTTAATGATAAAGAGCATAAAACATTCCTAAATGTTTGTGTTCCTATTACCAAAGTTTACAGATAAATTAAACAAAAATTAATAGAATTGAAAGCAGAAATGGACAGATACCCAATTATAGTGAAAGATTTTATACTGGATAGAAACAAAACAAAAATAAGAATCAAGAAGACTCGAATATCTCCTCCCTGTTATAAAGCAGAAACTAACACACCATTGTAAAGCAATTATACTCCAATAAAGATGTTAAAAAAAAAAAAGACTTGAAGGGCTTCCCTGGTGGCACAGTGGTTGAGATTCCACCTGCCGATGCAGGGGACACGGGTTCGTGCCCCGGTCCGGGAAGATCCCACATGCCGCGGAGCAGCTGGGCCCGTGAGCCATGGCCGCTGAGCCTGCACGTCCGGAGCCTGTGCTCCGCAACAGGAGAGGCCACACAGTGAGAGGCCCACATACCACAAAAAAAAAAAAAAAAAAAAAAGACTTGAATAGCACTATAAACAAACTTTACCTAATATTTTTAGAACCTTCTACTCAATAGAAGCAAAATATACATTCCTCTTAATTGCACATAGAAGTTTTACCAAGATAGATCATATCATGGTCATAATGCATATCTGAATAAATTTAAAAGCATTCAAATATTGCGTAACAAACATGGGATTAAATTAGAAGACTATAAGGGAAAGAAATCTGGAAAATTCCCAAACAAAATAAACCAACATCTGTAAATAAGACTTGGGTCAAAGAGTTTATTTTTGTACATGGTGTTAGAGAACATTCTAATTTCATTCTTTTACATGTAGCTGTTCAGTTTTCCCAGAACCACTTATTGAAGTGACTGTCTTTTCTCCATTGTATATTCTTGCCTCCTTTGTTGTAGATTAATTGAACATAAGGGTGTGAGTTTATTTCTGGGCTCTCTGTTCTGTTCCATTGATCTATGTATCTGTTTTTGTGCCAGTACCATACTGTTGTGATTACTGTAGCTTTGTAGTATAGTCTCAAGTCAAGGAGCTTGATTCCTCCAGCGTTTTTTTTTTTGAGCAAATTTCTTTCAAATAACTTCTTTAATTTTTTTAAATTTTTATTTTATATTGGAGAATAGTTGATTAACAATGTTATGTTAGTTTCAGGTGTACAGCAAAGTGATTCAGTTATGTGTATACATGTATCTATTCTTTTGCAAATTCTTTTCCCATTTAGGTTATTATAGGATATTAAACAGAGTTCCCTGTGCTATACAGTAAGTCCTTGTTGGTTATCTATTTTAAATATAGCAGTGTGTACATGTCAATCCCAAACTTCCAATCTATCCCTCCCCCAACCGTTCACCCCTAGTAGCCGTAAGTTCATTTTCTAAGTCTGTGAATCTGGTTCTGTTTTGTAAATAAGTTCATTTGTATCATTTTCTTTAGATTCCAAATACAAGTGATATCAGTCTGTCTCTGTCTGACTTACTTCACTTAGTATGATAATCTCCAGAGCCATCCATGTTGCTGCAAATGGCATTATTTAATTCTTTTTAATGGCTAAATAATATTCCATTGTATTTATGTGCCACATCTTCTTTACCCATTCCTCTGTCAATGGACATTTAGGTTGCTTCCATGTCTTGGCTATTGTAAACAGTGCTGAAATGGACATTGGGGTGCATGTATCCTTTTGAACCATGTTTTTCTGCAGATATATGCCCAGGAGTGGGATTGCGGGATCATATGGTAGCTCAATTTTTAGTTTTTTTAAGGAACCTCCCTACTGCTCTCCCTAGAGGCTGTACAATTTACATTCCCACCGACAGTGTAGGAGGGTTCCCTTTCTCCACAATTATTGTTTGTAGATTTTTTGATGATGGCTGTCAGAATGGTGTGACGTGATGCCTCATTTTAGTTTTGATTTGCATTTCTCTAATAATTAGCAATGTTGAACATCCTTTCATGTACCTCTTGGCCATCTGTATGTCTTCTTTGGAGAAATGTCTGTTTAGGTCTTCTGCCCATTTTTTCATTGGGTTGTTTGTTTTTATGATATTGAGCCACATGGGCTATTTGTAAATTTTGGAGAATAATCCTTTGTCGGTTGCATCATTTGCAAATCAGCTCTGTTCTTCATTCTCAGGATTGTTTTGTCTATTTGGTGTCTTTTGTGTTTCTATATAAATTTTATAATTAGTTGTTCTAGTTCTGTGAAAAATGCCATTGGTTATTTGAAACAGATTGCATTGAATCTGTAGATTGACTTGGATAGTATGGTCATTTTAAGAATACTGATTCTTCCAGTCCAAGAATACAGTATATCTTTCCAGCTGAAGAAAAACAACATATTTGGGACTGAATTAAATTGAAAACAAGATATATCAGAATTCTTGGGATGCAGTTAAAGTAGTACATACAGGAAATTTAGAGCTTAAACAGTTAAATTACTTAAAAAAGAAACGAGTCCACATTGTGACCTATGCTTTCTAAGACATTAGGTAAAAAAAACTAAATTTAACCCAAAATAAGCAGAAGAAAAGAAATCAGAAAGATAAAAACAGAAATAAATAAAATAGAAAACTGAAAAACAAGCATGAAAAATCAATGAAATTGAAAGCTGGTTTTTTGAGAATATCAATAAACTTGAAAAACCTATTAGCCAGACTGATCAGCAAAAAGAATATGTTACCGATCCTAAGGTGAGAAAAGGAACAACACTATAGATCCTATAAGTCTGAAGAGGATAAAGAAGGAAATTTTTAATCAACTTTATACCAACAATTTGAAAAGTTAGGTGATAGAGACAGATTTCCTGAAAGACACGAACTACCAACTCTCACTCAAGAAGAAACAGGGCTTCCCTGGTGGCACAGTGGTTGAGATTCCACCTGCCGATGCAGGGGACACAGGTTCGTGCCCCAGTCTGGGAAGATCCCACATGCTGCGGAGCGGCTGGGCCCATGAGCCATGACCACTGAGCCTGCGCGTCCGGAGCCTGTGCTCCACAGTAGGAGAGGCCACAACAGTGAGGCCCGCGTACGGCAAAAAAAAAAAAAAAAAAAAAAAAAGAAACAGATAACCTGAAAAGCCCTATACCTATTAGAGGAATTGAATTTGTGGTTAAAAACATTTCCACACAGAAAATTTCCAGTCAAATGGCTTCACTGATGCATTCTACCAAACATTAAAGGAAGAGACAGTATCAACAATACTAGCACCTAGAACATTTGGCACATGGAAATTATGTAATATTAATTTAATTGATAAACCTGTTTTTAATATCTCTCTCTTCAGATATTTATAAGCACAAAACTGTGCATGCGTGCTTCATATAATTTTCATTTAGGGGCCAGTATTTAGCTAAAAATTTCTGCAGATGCAAAAGGGGAATGAATACCTTAGGTTTGTTACTAAAATACACACCTACAGAGTGTGAACTTTTGAATTTCAAAAAAGGGAGATTACATAGTTAGCATCCCACTTTGCTCTCTGTATATTATGAAATTGCCCTACATTCATCATTGTACTACAGAAATAATCATTTGTTATATGTGTGTGTATGACATGTATATGTGTCTATATAAAAACCGTTTTTATTCGTTACAATAAACCATATGACTTTGCAGTATTCTTACCAACTAGAGTCACATCTGACCCAAATAGGAACATTGACCCAATTCCATGGCACATTTGACAAAACCAATTTTATCACCCTGGTATATTTTTGGACTCCAGCAAAGGAGATATAATGATACTCTCATAAATAATTTGGGGGATTTGATTATTTTGCTTTTTACCCCAGTCATGCTCTGCCTCAAAGTTTATCTATATAATAGCAACTGACTTGGTGTGACAGTTTCTGAAACTTTCTTTTCTCTTCTGTTTCCTTTTCAAAGTAACTCTTGTAAGTTATTTAAACAGATGTCAGTTTTAATAGAGCAAGGATAATTTCTCAGGTTATATCTAAGAAATCAATTATAAATGTTCACTGACTTTTACTGATTCTGAAAGCCATGCACCTAAGTAAAAAATATTTATTCATTTAAAATAAATGATAGTAAAGTGTGAGATGGCAGGGGTTTTGTGGATGGAAATTTCAGGAGTCCTATCTTGAGAGATGTCCAAAATTTACCTATTTTTATTTTTAATGTAATTTTAAAATTAAAAAACAACCTTTTATATGTATCCTTTCCAGATTTAAATAATTTAGATTCAAAATTGTAATAAGTGTAAAATTGGATCTTTATGTTTTTTAATTGTATTGGTTTGGTTAATAAGAGAATAGGAAATGATAGTCTTCAAATTGAACTTGGTTTCTGTTTGTTTTTGCTTTATGCTCAAATTTCTTAAGCTTTGCTTTCAAGAAGAGCAAATATATAACGAGCATATATATAACGATATAAAGTTTATCAGAAAAATCAGGTATCTTTTCCTTCTAATAAAACCTTTAAAGAATGAAATGATAGGAATATTGGCACTGATTTTGTTATCCAAGAAAAACTTAAATTTTTAAAAATTTTATATTGGAGTATAGTTGATTAACAATGTTGTGTTAGTTTCATGTGTATAGGAAAGTAATTCAATTATATGTATACATGTATCTATTCTTTTTCAAATTCTTTTCCCATTTAGGTTATTACAGAGTACTGAGCAGAGTTCCCTGTGCTATACAGTAGGTCATTGTTGGTTATCTTATTTTATATATAGCACTGTGTATATGTCAATCCCAAACTCCCAATCTATCCCCCACCCTACTCCTCCCCCCTGGTAACCATAAGTTTGTTCTCTAAGTCTGTGAGTCTATTTCTGTTTTGTGAGTAAGTTCAATTTATCATTTTTTTAGATTCCGCATATAAGCCATATCATATGATATTTATCTTTGTCTGACCTACTTCACTGAATATGATAATCTCTAGGTCCATCCATGTTGTGGCAATTTTCATTTCATGTTGTTGCATTATTTCATTCCTTTTTATGGCTGAGTAATATTCCATTGTATTTATGTACCACATCTTCTTTATCCATTCATCTGTCAGTAGACATTAAGGTTGCTTCCATGTCTTGGCTATTGTAAACAACACTGCAGTGAACACTGGAGTGTGTGTATCCTTTCGAACCATGTTTTTCTCCAGATATATGCCCAGGAGTGGGATTGCTGGATCATATGGTAGCTCGACTTTTAGTTTCTTGAGGAAACTCTATACTGTTCTCCATCATGGTTGTTCCAATTTACATTCCCACCAATAGTGTAGGAGGGCTCCTTTTTCTCCACACCATCTCCAACATTTATTGTTTGTAGAATTTTTGATGATGGCCATTCTGACTGGTGTGAGGTGATACCTCATTGTAGTCTTGATTTGCATTTCTCTAATGATTAGTGATACTGAGCATCTTTTCATGTACCTTTTGGCCATCTGTATGTCTTCTTTAGAGAAATGTCTGTTTAGATCTTCTGCCTATTTTTTGATTGGGTTGTTTGGTTTTTTTTGTTACTGAGCAGCATGACTGTAAATTTTTGAGATTAATGCCTTGTCTGTTGCTTCATTTGCAAATATTTTCTCCCTTTCTGTGGGTTGTCTTTTCATTCTGTTTATGGTTCCCTTTGCTGTCAAAAAGTTTTTAGAGTTTCATTAGGTCACATTTGTTTATTTTTGTTTTTATTTCCATTACTCTAGGAGATGAATCAAAAAATATATTGCTGCATTTTATGTCAGAGTATTCTGCCTATGTTTTCCTCTAAGATGTTTATAGTTTCTGGTCTTACATTTAGGTCTTAAATCCATTTTGAGTTTATTTTTGTGTATGGTGTTAAAGAATGTTCTAGTTGCATTTTTTTTAATGTAGCTGTCCAGTTTTCCCAGCACCATTTATTGCAGAGACTGTCTTTTCTCCATTAGATAGTCTTGCTCCCTTTGTCATTGATTAATTGACCATAAGTGCATAGGCTTATTTCTGGGTTTTCTATCTTGTTCCATTGATCTATGTTTGTTTTTGTGCCAGTAGCATACTGTTTTGATTACTGTAGCTTTGTAGTATAATCTAAAGAGAGGGAGCCTGATTCCTCCAGCTCTGTTTTACTTTCTCAAGATTGCTTTGGCTATTCAGGGTCTTTTTTGTCTTCATAAAAATTTAAAAAAAAATTTTGTTCTAGTTCTGTGAAAAATGCCATTGGTAATTTGATAAGGATTGCATTGAATATGTAGATTGCCTTAGATAATATAGTCATTTTGAGAATATTGATTCTTCCAATCCAAGAACATGGTATATCTTTCCATCTGTTTGTGTCATCTTCGATTTCTTTCATCAGCCCCTTACTATTTTCAGAGTATAGGTCTTTTGCCTCATTAGATAGGTTTATTCCTAAGTATGTTATTCTTTTTTTTTTTTTTTTTTTTTTTGCGGTACGCGGGCCTCTCACTGTTGTGGCCTCTCCCATTGCGGAGCACGGGCTCCGGACGCGCAGGCTCAGCAGCCATGGCTCATGGGCCCAGCCGCTCCACGGCATGTGGGATCCTCCCGGACCAGGGCACGAACCCGTGTCCCCTGCATCAGCAGGCGGACTCTCAACCACTGCGCCACCAGGGAAGCCCTGTTATTCTTTTTTTTGTTTGTTTTCATTGGAGTATAGTTGTTTTACAATGTTGTGTTAGTTTCTGCTGCACAGCAAAATGAATCAGTTATATGTATACATATATCTCCTCTTCTTTAGATTTCCTTCCCATTTAGGTCACCACAGAGCATTGAGTAGAGTTTCCTGTGCTATACAGTAGATTCTCATTAGTTATCTGTATTATACATAGTAGTGTACATATATCAGTCCCAGTCTCCCAATTCATCCCACCCAGTTGCCCCCCTTGCTATAGATAAGTTTCTTTTCTACATCTGTGTCTCTATTTCTGCTTTGCAAATTAGTTCATCTGTATCATTTTTTTAGATTCCACATATGAGCAATATTATATGATATATATTTTTCCCTTTCTAATTTCACTCAGTATGACAGTCTCTGGGTCTATCCATGTCTCTGCAAATGGCACTATTTTGTTCCTTTTTATGGCCGAGTAATATTCCATTGTATATATGTACCACATCTTCTTTATCCGTTCCTCTGTTAATGGACATTTAGGTTGCTTCCATGTCCTGGCTGTTGTAAATAGTGCTGCAGTGAACATTGGGGTGCAGATATCTTTCTGAATTATGGTTTTCTCTGGGTGTATGCCTAGGAGTGGGATTGATGGCTCATATGGTAGTTCCATTTTTGGTTTTTTATGGAACCCCCATATTATTCTCCCTAGTGGCTGTACCAATTTACGTTCCCACCAATGGTGTAGAAGGGTTCCATTTTCTCTACACCCTCTGCAGCATTTACTGTTTGTAGAATTTTTGATGATGGCCATTCTGACCAGTGTGAAATGATACCCCATTGTAGTTTTGATTTTCATTTCTGTAATAATTAGTGATGTTGAGCATCTTTTCATGTGTTTGTTGGCCAGATATGTCTTCTTTGGAGAAATGTCTATTTAGATCTTTCACCCATTTTGTGATTGGGTTATTTGTTTTTTTGATATTGAGCTGCATGAGCTGCTTGTATATTTCGGAGATTAATGCCTTGTTGGTTGCTTCATTTGCAAATATTTTCTCCCATTCTGAGGGTTATCTCTTTGTTTTGTTTATGGTTTCCTTTGCTGTGAAAAAGCTTTTAAGTTTAAGTAGATCCCATTTGTTTATTTTTGTTTTAATTTTCATTACTCTAGCAGGTGTATCGAAAAAGCTCTTGCTGCAATTTATATCAAAGAGTGTTCTGCCTATGTTTTCCTCTAAGAGTTTTATAGTGTCTGGCCTTACATTTAGATCTTTGATCCATTTTAAGTTTTTCTGTATGGTGTTAGAGAATGTTCTAATTTCATTCTTTTACATGTAGCTGTCCAGTTTTCCCAGCACCAGTTATTGATGATACTGTCTTTTCTCCATTGATTATTCTTGCCTCCTTTGTCATTGATTAGGTGAGCATAGATACGTGGGTTTATCTCTGAGCTTTCTATCCTGTTCCATCGATCTATATTTCTGTTTTTGTGCCAGTACCATACTTTCTTGATTACTGTAGCTTTGTAGTATAGTCTGAAGTAAGGGAGTCTGACTCCCCAGGCTCCATTTTTCTTTCTCAAGATTGCTTTTGTTATTCCATACAAATTGTAAAATTTTTTGTTCTAATTCTGTGAAAAATGCCATTGGTAATTTGATAGGGATTGCATTGAATCTGTAAATTGCTTTGGGTAATATAGTCATTTTCACAATACTGATTTTTCCAATCCAAGAACACGGTATATCTCTCCATCTGCTTGTGTCATCTTTGATTTCTTTCATCAGTATTTTATACTTTTCTGAGTACAGGTCTTTTGCCTCCTTAAGTAGATTTATTCCTAGGTATTTTATTCTCTTTGTTGTGATGGTAAATGGGATTATGTCTTTAAATTCTCTTTCTGATCTTTTATTTTTAGTGTATAGGAATGCAAGAGATTTCTGTATTAATTTTGTATCCTACAGTTTTACCAAATTCATTGATTAGCTCTAGTGGTTTTCTGGAAGCATCTTTAGGATTTAGTATGTATAGTATCATGTCATTTGCAAACAGTAACAGTTTTACTTCTTCTTTACCAATTTGGATTCTTTTCATTTCTTTTTCTTCTCTGATTGCTGTGGCTAAGACTTCCAAAACTATGCTGAAAAAAAAGTGGTGAGAATGGACATCGTTGTCTTGCTCCTGATCTTAGAGGAAATGTTTTCAGCTTTTTATTGTTGAGAATGATATTAACTATAGGTTTGTCGTACATGGCCTTTATTGTGTTGAGATGTATTCCATCTATGCCCACTTTCTAGAGAGTTTTTTATCATATATGGGTGTTGAATTTTGTCACAAGCTTTTTCTGCATCTATTGAGATGATCATATGGTTTTTATTCTTCAATTTGTTGATGTGGTGTATCACAATGAATGATTTGCAGATATTGAATAATCCTTGCATCCCTGGAATAAATCCCACTTGATCATGGTGTATGATCCTTTTTAAGTGTTGTTGGATTCCGTTTGCCATTTTGTTGAGGTGTTTTGTGTCTGTGTTCCTCAGTGATATTGGCCTGTATTTTTCTTTCTTCGTGGTATCTTTGTCTGGTTTGCGTATCATGGTGATAGTGGCCTCATAGAATGTGTTTGCAAGTGTTCATTTCTCTGGGATTTTTTTTTTTGAACAGTTTCAGAGGGATAAGTGTTAAGTATTCTCTAAATATTTGATAGAATTCACCTGTGAAACCATCTGGTCCTGGGATTTTGTTTGTTGGGGGTTTTTAAATCACAGTTTCAATTTCAGTACTTGTGATTGGTCTGTTCATATTTTCTATTTCTTCGTGGTTCAGTCTGGGAAGGTTGCACATTTCTAAGAATTTGTCCATGTCTTCTAGGTTGTCCATTTTATTGGTATATAGTTGTTTATAGTAGTCTCTTATGATCCTTTGTATTTCCGTGGTGTCTGTTGTAACTTCTTTTATTTCATTTCTAAAGTTTTTGATTTGAGCCCTCTCCCTCTTTTTCTTGGTGAATCTGGCTAAAGGTTTATCGATTTTGTTTATCTTTTCAAAGAACCAGCTTTTAGTTTCATTGATCTTTGCTATTGTTTTCTTCATCTCTACTTCATTTATTTCTGCCCTGATCATTATGATTTCTCTCCTTCTACTAACTTTGGGTTTGGTTTGTTCTTCTTTCTCTAGTTGCTTTAGGTGTAAGGGTAGGTTGTTTATTTGAGATTTTTCTTGTTTCCTGAGGTAAGATTGTATTGCTATAAACTTCCCTCTTAGACCTGCTTTTGCTGTGTCCCATTGGTTTTGGATTGTCATGCTTTCATTTTCACTTGTTTCTAGGTAATTTTTAAATTTCCTCTTTGATTTATTCAGTGATCCATTAGTTGTTTGGTAGCATATTGTTTAGCCTCCCAGTGTTTGTGTTTTTTTACATTTTTTTCTTGCAGTTGATTTCTAATTTCATAGCGTTGTGGTCAGAAAAGATACTTGATATGGTTTCAGTTTTCTTAAATTTACTGAGGCTTGCTTTGTGACCCAGCATGCAATCAATCCTGGAGAATGTTCCGTGTGCACTTGTGGAGAACGTGTATTCTGCTGCCTTTGGATGGAATGTTCTATAAATATCAATTAAATACATCTGGTCTAATGTGTCATTTAAGACCTTTCTTTCTTTATTGATTTTTCTGTCTGGATGATCTGTGAATCAATGAATGTAGGGTGGTATATTTCCCCACTATTATTGTGTTACTATCATTTCTTCTTTTATGGCTCTTAGCATTTGCCTTATATTTTGAGGTGCTCCTATGTTGGGTGCATATATATTTGTAATTGTTATATCTTCTTCTTGGATTGATTCCTTGATCATTATGTAGTATCCTTCTTTGTCAATTGTAACAGTCTTTATTTTAAAGTCTATTTTGTCTGATATGAGTATTGCTACTCCAGTTTTCTTTTGATTTCCATTTGCATGGCATACCTTTTACATCCCCTCACTTTCAGTCTGTATGTGTCCCTAGATCTGAAGTGCGTCTCTTGTAGACAGCATATATATGGGACTTGTTTTTGTATTCATTCATCTAGTCTATATCTTTTGGTTGGAACATTTAATCAATTTATATTCAAGGTAATTATCAATATTTATGCTCTTACTGCCAGTTTGTTAATTGTTTTGGATTTGTTTTTTAGGTCTTTTTTCTTACCTTCCTCTTTTGTTCTCTTGTGATTTGATAACTTTTATGTTGTGTTTGAATTCCTTTTTCTTTTGCGTGTGTGTATCTATTGTAGATTTTCGGTTTGTCGTTACCATGAGGTTTTGATACAGCATTCTGTATATAAACAAGATTGTTTTAAGTTGCTGGTCTTTTAATTTCAAATGCATTTCAAACATCCTGCATTTGTGCTCTCCTCACAGTTGCTGATTTTGATATCATATTTGTGTGTGGTTGATTTCTTACCTTTACTGTATGCCCTTACTGATGAGCTTTTCCATTCATAATTTTCTTGTTTCCATTTGTGCCCTTTTCTTTTCTGCCTAGAGAATTCCTTCAGCATTTGTTGCAGAGCTCCTCTGGTGGTACTAAATTCTTTTAGCTTTTTCCTACCTGTAAGCTTTGGATTTCTGCATAGAATCTGAATGAGAGCCTTGCTGGGTAGCACATTCTGGGTTGTAGGTTCTTCCCTTTCATTATTTTAAATATATCTGGCCACTCCCTTCTGGCCTGCAGAGTCTGCTGAGAAATCAGCTGATAACTTTATTGAAATTCCCTTGTATGTTATTTGTTGCTTTTCCCTCATTTCTTTTAATATTTTTTCTTTGTCTTTATTTTTTGTCAATTTGATTACTATGTGTCTCAGCGTGTTCCTCCTTGGTTTTATCCTGCCAGAGACTCTCTGTGCTTCCTAGACTTGGGTGACTGTTTCCTTTCCCTTGTTAAGGAAGTTTTCAGTTATTACATCTTCAAATATTTTTTCACGTCCTTTACCTCTTTCTTCTCCTGCTGGGACCCCTTATGCAAATGTTGGTGTATTTAATGTTGTCCCAGAGGTCTCTTAGACTGTCCTCATTTCTTTTTGTTCTTTTTTCTTTATTCTGTTCCACAACAGTTATTTCCACCATTCTGTCTTCCAGCTCACTAATCCGTTCTTCTGCCTCAGTTATTTTGCTATTGATTCCTTCTAGTATATTTTCATTTCAGTTATTGTATTGTTCATTTCTGTTTGTTTGTTCTTTAGTTCTTCTAGGTCTTTTTTAAACATTTCTTGTATCCTCTCAATCTGTACCTCCATTTTTTTTTCCAAGATCTTGAATCATTTTTACTTTCATTACTTTGAATTCTTTTTCAGGTAGATTGCCTATCTCTACTTCACTTAGTTATTCTTCTGGGATTTTATCTTGTTCCTTTGTCTGGGACAGATTCTTTTGCTGTTTCATTTTGTCTAACTTCCTGTGATTGTGGTTTCTGTTCCACAGGCTGCAGTGTTGTAGGCTGTAGTTCTTCTTGCTTCTGCTGTCTGCCCCCTGGTGGATAAAGCTGTCTAAGAGGAACGTGTAGGCTTCCTGGTGGGAAGGACTGGTTCCTGTCCCTGGTGGGTGGAGCTGGGTCTTGTCTCTCTGGTGGGCAGGGCCATGTCAGGGGTTGTGTTTATTAGGCAGCTGTGTGCTTAGGAAGACTTTAAGCAGCCTGTCTGATGATGGGTAGGGCCATGTTCCTGTCCTGTTGGTTGTTTGGCCTGTGGCATCCCAACACTGGAACCTGTTGGATGAGGCCGGTTGTTGATGGGAAAATGGTGGGCTCCAGGAGAGCTCATGCTAATGAATACTCCCAAGACCTACCACAGCTAGTGTACATGTCCCCACAGTGAGTCACAGCCACTGCCCGCCCCCCACCTCCACAGGAGACCCTCTAATACTAGCAGGTAAGTCTGGCCCTGGGTCCTGGTGTGCATGAAACCCTGTGTCCACCCTCTAAGAGTGGAGTTTCTGTTTCCCCCAGTCCTATGGAATTCCTGCAATCAAAGCCTGCTGGCCATCAAAGCCAGATTCTATGGAGGTTCCTCCTCCTGTTGCCAGATCCCCAGGCTTGGGATCCTGACCTGGTGCTCAGAACTTTCAATCCTGTGGGAGACCTTCTGTGGTATAATTATTTTCTTGTTTGTGGGTCACCTACTCAGTGTGTATGGGATTTGAGTTTATTGTGATTGTGCCCCACCTACCATCTTGTCGTGGCTTCTTCCTTGTCTTTGGATGTAGGTTATCTTTTTTGGTAGGTTCCAGCATTTTTTTGTTGATGGTTGTTCATCAGTTAGTTGTGATTTTGGCATTTTTAGTGGAAGAGGTGAGCTCATGTCCTTCTACTCTGCCATCTTGTCTCCTTCCCCCAGCACTGATTTTTGTTGTTGTTGCTGTTAGCACTGAATTTATTTTGATCAACACTAGACGGTGAGATTAGAGTTGCAGTGCCTAAATTATCTCATATGCTAAAATGGAAGCCATTGCTAGTACATACATCATCAGCATATGTGATAGATTACAACAGAAACCTCATTTATTTCAACTTCTATATATCCACACCTTTTGCCAGTTGGTTTTGCTATTCCTTTAAGAAGAGGTAGCACCAATTTTCCACCCCTTGAATTGAGTGGTTTGTAACTTTATTTGGCTCATAATTATAGTATTCCCAGCATCAAAACAAACTGTATTTTCACTTGCCTGTTATTGATCTCTTCTGTGACCATGATAAAATGGCATGATGATGAAAGAAATGTAGGATAGTTTCATGTTGACCTTGTTGCCTTGGACAAGGCCATTATATAGATAAGCTAGTAGATAGTCCATCCCCAGGCATATGAATGAGTCAAGCTAAGATCAGCAGAACTCTCTAGCTCCTGAGTGAGCCCAGCTGAGATCAGTTAAACTTTGAGATAAAGAAAAGTTATGTGTTGTATGACACAATGACTTTTGTGAGTTCGCTACACAGCTATAATTTTTAAACTTTTTATTTTGAAACAATCGTAAATTTTAAATTTACTGAAGAATTATAAAGATTGTGCAGAGTTCCTGTATACTCTTCAGTAAGCTTCTCCTAATGTTAACATCTCAAATAACCATGTTACATTTACCAAAATTGGGAAATTATCATTGGCACAAACTTTATTTGGATTTCATCCATTTTTCCCCTAATGTTCTTTTGGTGTCCCAGGACCAATCCAAGATACCACATTGCGTTTAGTTGTCATTTATTGTTATTTATCTAGCAGGTGACCTCTTGAATGCAGTGAATTCTACCCAGGATAAACATCTGCCTTGCACTGATTCAGTTTTCCCTCTTTATACTTTAGGTTAGGGCAGTGCTCCTCAAACTGTAATATACATATAAATTACCTGGGTATCTTGTTACAATGCAGATTTGTATTCAGTAAATTAGGGTGGGATAAGAGATTCTGCTTGTCTAACAAGCTCGCAGGTGATGTTAATATTGTCCATCCATGGACCATACATTGGATTACAAGGACCTGAAACACAGAAATTAGATGATTAAGGTAGTCTGAGTGCTAACTCTGTAAAGATTTAGTGCCAGGCTTAGCTTTGTAGCAGCCCAATCATGTGGCTAACAGTTTGAGGAAACAGCAACTGAGAAACTTGGAGAGCCCTATTCTGAGAAAGAAGATAAAGCAGATGTGAAGCCTCTAAGTTCACACAGCTTCTGAGAGAAATGGAAATGAAGATGGACCTTCTTAAATAATAATCAAAATTCCAGGAACCCAGCTGTTAGAAATGAGTCTCTAAACCCAACTCACACTCTCTTCTGCTCTAAATTTCAATCAATTTTAATCCCACTTTATTTATATTATTGTTAATGGAACCCTATTTCTTCCTTCTAAACATCCTAATTTGCATCCATATAAGAATAATACCCCCAACTGTGCAAAGAATAAAAAAAAAGGAAAGAAGAAAATAAAAGATAATAACTCTGGGAGTATATGGACCTAGAAGTATGTCAATCTTTCTTTAAAGCTCATTATAGTTTCTGTTCATGAAATACCTTTCTCCAGGCGTTCAAACACCTTATATAGAAAAGAGAGATTCCTCTAAAAACAACTGGTATATTTATAATTCAAACATAAATCTTAGTAGCAAATAAAAAATAAATTTCATGTAATATTTTTTTTAGTAATTAGAATTTCTGGAACCAGTCTAGTGTATTTTTTGTTAGATCAGTATATCCTATTAAGACAACGTGTGGCTGTGGGGTTAGGACTGAAATCACAGCTATAGTTAGCCTCCAAGGTAAAAGGATAACTAGGTGGTCCCTCAGAACTTCATCTCCTGCTACTATTATATTGATACAAACTAACTGGGCAGACATTGCAACACGTTAGGTAGGCTTTGATTTTGTCTGTTTTAAATGAGGGCAACAAAACAAGATAGGATCTAAGGAACCTAGTATTGATAGCTTCTCTGGACTCTGTAATAATATTACTGAGTAGAGTGACTACTCTGTTGCTCCTTCCTACCCTGAAACTCGCTAACAATATCCACAACATTTGTTGGATTTCTTTGATTCATTCATTCATTCATTCAACAAGAAGTTATCAAGCACATATATACCTCTATGAAGTAAATGCAGAATTACACCACAACCCTATTAAAAATTTGAAAAACCTCATTTACTCCGTAAGCAATTTGGACATTTATAATTACTTTCTCTCCTGTGGTGCTATACAAAGTGAGTGTGCCTATGAGCTCCTCCAAGCTAATAAACCTCTTTCTGATTCCCTTTGAGTTAATATTACCAATAATCTTATATATAAATTCTTACATGTCTTGCTACTACAATAGGAAAGTCAATATTTTGCATATATTATAATATATATATTTATATGTATTGCTTTTAATTGTGTATGTATTTCATAATTTAAATATGGTTTTGTGAGACTCTTGTTTTCATATTTGTTTACCTAAGCATTTTTGGATTTGTACATACAGTTTTCTATCGTTTTATGAGTTTATGTCTTATTTTCTCTTCCATATTGTACATCTTATCTTTTATTTCACAACACAGGCCTGGCCCTGAGGGGTCAGGTGACAATCTCTTATGACCTCTAAATGGTCAGTTGGTCATTGATATGTCTATTTCTATTTGATTCTTTAGTCTATTTCTCTTTATGATTTGGGGGATAAAGCCTTGAGCTCTTCTTTTTTTTCTCAATTTTGCTCTTTATAAACCTGGAGAATTTGAATGAATGTGATTCACTTCTTAAGTATGCCTAGAATGAATTGCATTTCTTTTATTATCAAATCTTGATCATGATTCTGTGTTGAGTTCACTGCTAATATTGTGTCTGGGTATGCAGATGTTAAGTTGATGTGCCATATAAACTCATCTCTGAGCCACAGTGTCAGTGATATAAATAAGTGTAACAAGCTGCATTGTTAGAAGTCAGGGCTTCAATATGGAAAGATGATAATAGAAGCTTTTTAAATGGGGTCATGAAATATCAATTTAAAATGTTCTGTGTTAGATAGGTGACACTGTTGCTGCTTTCTGTCAGAGGGAAGCATATTGACAAAATTCTCTATTTTCCATGTATGTTTTTCAAATGGGAGAGTTTGCATCAGAATCTCAGAAGGTGTTTTCCCCAGATTTAATAATTTCATTCTTCAGCCCTCGGAAAAACGATAGCAGCCACCTTTCATTGTGGACATTTATTCCAAAGCATATTTTATCAGATTGGGTCATGTTTTTGAATAAATAAGGCACTTAGTTTTTATTTATTCCATAAAACACCTGTTAATTTTTTTCCAGTAGCATAAGGTCATAGTCTAAGATGCTCTAAGATTTCCCAAAGATATAATTGAAAATAGCTTGGCCATCAAGCAGATTACTTTCCAAGGGCAGCCTTTGCACTGCTGGTCCTTACAAAGTCAGCAAATGTGTTACTGTCTCTTTAAAGCAATGGGGCTTCTGTACTTCTACAATATGATACTCAGGCTTTTTCTTTTTTTTTTTTTAATTTCAGCTTTATTGAGCCATAGTTGACAAATAAAATGTTAAGGTAATTGAAGTGTATATTGGGACAATTTGATACGCATATACATTTGAAGCAATTCCCCCCATCTAGTTAAAACACATCTATTACCTCACATATTTATCTCTTTTTTGAGAACATGTTAGTTCTGCTCTCTTAGCAAATTTCAGTTGTACAATACAGTGTTATCAACTGTAGTCACCATGTTATACATTCAGTCCTCAGACCTTATTCATCTTACAGCTGAAAGTTTGTGCCTTTTTATCCACCTTTTTTCCCTCTTTCCTCCAGCCTCCAACCCCTGGCAACCACTTTTCTGTTTCTATGCATTTCACTTTTTTTTTAGATTTCACCTGATAGTCAAGACTTTTTCAACCCTCAGTGTATACTTTGATTACCTACCTTTCCTGGCTACTTGAAACCTTATTTATTGGCGAGTTTAAATTTAATCACTTTGTAAACAACTCTGAATAAAAGCATAATTTTCACATAGTCACCTACATTAAAAAAATCATTTTTCAGTGGTCTGGCAGGTCTGGTCTGATCAGAAGTATCTGTCAGTAGTAAGCAATAATTCACTTGCTTATCTTAACTCCAATAAAGAAGCCTTCTTAGACATGGCCCAATGTTGTCTAGCTGGCCAATTCATAAAGTGTCAAAGGAGACTAAAAAGAACCTAAGAATGTCCAACCACATAGTGAAAGGAGTTGTATGAAGTGGAGAAGCTCTGTCTCGGTGGCCAACAGCATTCTGTGCCTGCTCTTCCCCTCACTTCTTGGCTTCTCTATTTTTTTCATCCTCGTGTTGTGCTCAGAAACCTTCCCTTTTGTCTGAAACTAGTATAGCAAACTTTGCTTTCAGAAAGTAAAGTGTAGAAGAGGTTGTATAGAGTAGTGGTTAAGAGTGTGGGGTTTAAAGAGAGACAGTTTGGGATCAAATTCTGATGCTATCACCTGCCACGTACCCTGGGCAAGTCCATTAACCTCTCTGTTTACTCTTCAGTCCTTTTTGGACTGTTTATTACTGACCAGCGCATAGGATCCTGTAATGGTTAAACCAATTATCCATTTGAGGGACTGTCATTAATAAGTATTCAATGAATAGTAGCCATTACTATTATTATGTTCATCTTTTACAAGTTACTATGATATTAACTTGTTAATTTTTGAGGGACATATGGATATTAAATTTTATCTCTAATAATGAAGTCATTTGATGTTTCTTCAAGCATTAGGAAGTCAGAAGAGGGAGTATTTCAGAGAGAGCTACCTTTCTTTGTACCCATGATATGATAATCACCACTTTTCAGGTCTCTTTTCTTAGTGAGATGGTGTAACTATATATCTCATTTAATTCTTATTGGATCCAGATGAATCACTAAAGTGACTCTTGCATATCTTCAGGGCAGAAATTACCTCTACTAATTTTAGGCTCTGATCACTAGAGAAGACCTTCCATATAAGCATTTGAATTGCTTATTGTTTATACATATTTATATTCCTCTTGGCTATTCTCACCATGATTACTGTCTAGATTTTCAGAATTGCCTCCTCCCCCAACACCCCTTACTTTGTAACTGACTCCCTGCTGTTCTTGACTCAGGAGTGTTTAAGTCCCATATTTAAATGGTGAAACATTTGTTTGTGAGAAACACCATATGTCCAGAATTCGTGTACCTGTCGAAGAGAGGCCTTGCAGGACCTGACAGGTGGAATGTCTGCATATAGGTTGTTCTGTCATGATCATTCATAATGATTCTCAAAGGGAGTATGAGTAATTTACATATCAAAGGTCCTATGTCAGGAGTGTATATTAAGCAAGAAGCTCACCAGTATTAAATTTTTGATCAGGAAATTTCTTCAGGGACCATATCTCAATTTTCAAGGCATTTCTAGTAAAGACAACTTAAGTAACTGCTTTGATTAACAGTGTCACCTTTCCTATTTGAAGGTATTGCTGACTCAGATTCATATCCCATTCAATCCTCATTATAACCTTGAGTCAAGTGTTAGGGCCCACATATAATTAGGATTCATGTACTGTCCACCATGCCACTTAGCTAGTGTCCCATTATCCCACTTTGCCTCAAATATGACTCTCCTCTCAGATATTAATTTATAAAATACTCATTGTTTTACATATATATGTATAAAACCAAGTAAGAGGAGATGTTTTGTGGTGGGGAAGTGCTTTGCCAGTGGCCCTGTGATATCGTAGAGTACAGCACATCTATTCAGGTGAAGTTGGTTCTATAGACCACCTTTGTTTAAGGGTGTAGCTCAGTGTTTTCCAACATGTAGTTTGGAGAACAAAACTGGTTTTGTTGTTGTTATTGTTTTTACTACTAGATTTCTCAGGACATTTATTATTAGTAATGTATATTTGTGAGTCTACAAGGGAAAAAAGACATACTTTTCAACATTGCCCAAATTTATTTAATCATACAATATCTTTTTTTCACAGAGATACAGAAAAACTCATGGCTCCAAGGCTTTATACGAGGCATTCCAGAAAACACTAATATGACTATTTGAAAACCTGGAGAAAATCCCTATTAAATTAGGAGGGAGGAAGGTAGAGACAAAGTGTAATAGAGCCTCTACTGAGGATCTTGGTTTTGCTTAAATATTTTACTATCTCATTGAGTGTGAAAATGAAAATAAACAAACTATCATCATTTCAACCACCATAATTGCTTTGGTAAAATAATGGTAAATAGCAGCATAGCCATTTTTAAATGTTTGTTTTTTTCACATTTGCCATGTTACTTATGGACTCAAGGCCAGCTACTACTGTAACTTCCTTTACTTCCTTATTGCTGATGTTTTAAAATGTGAACTTTCAATCCATTTCCCTTGATTTGCCCAGCTTCTCACTTTGCTTCAGGTCTAGAAGGATAGGGAGTGTTAGCCCCGGTAGACACTCCCCTGTCTCAGACATGCATTCTGCCCACCCCTGTCCAGTCCCTCTACTCCCCCAGACATAGCAAATTTTGACCTCTGGTTCTTTGGTTCTTTATCACCAATTCTTTCACCTTAGTCCACTCACCTTAGTCCCAGCTTCATCAGATCAAATGCTCATATTTAAGGCTGTGTTATTTTTCTTTGTGATGTAGAGGGGTCTTCTACTGTTAAAGTTTAAAAATCCACCTTTCATGTGCACTTAAAGTCCCCTGTTGAATTTATCTGCAAAGAATAAAAGATAGAGAATGAAGTAGAAAAAGTCCTGTAAATCACTGCCTATATTTTCTGATAAGCATATCGAAAGCCCACTCTTCCCCATTCTAGTAAACCTCCAAAGTGATGGATTTAGTTGAGGGACAGGAATGTGGGTGAATAGCTGTGGGGTGAGGACAGGGGGAGTAAACCCAGAGCTGTGCTGCAGCTGTGTTTCCTGGTGGTTCAGCAGAGCCAGTGGTTAGATTTCCACGAGCTGTGAAAGCTGGCCGGTAAACACAGCCGTTATTGAGAAGTAAATTATATAAACTTATATTTAAATAATTTACATTAAAAACAAAGGTAATACGTACTCAAAACACCACTTCCTAATTATTTTATTACATGTTACTATTATATATGATCAAGGTTATTTATATCCATTGTATTTGCCTTGTGGAAATAGTATACAATAATGTGCTATCGTGCACCTTCTCCCAATTCCCTGGTCAGGTTTGTAACTTGAATTTGGCCATTGGGGGAATTTTCATACCATAGAAACCAGCAACTATTACACAGCAAGGCTCATTTTATTGTTTTATTGATTATCCAGAAATTGGCAAATTTTTTCTGTACCTGTATCAATAAAACGATTTACCAAAACAGGAGATTGCCCAGATTTGGCCCGTCAGCCAAGGTTTGCTGATCTTTAGTCTGAAGTTAAGAAGATGATGCTGGAATGTTCATAATGCATTTAAAGTTAACAGTGTATTATAACTGTATCCATTACATTGTGAATTGCACAAAAAATTCAGGAATTATTCCAGTATTTGAAAACTATTATCCCATTTGGCAAGAAAGCCACTATCATCACTGAGGAATGAGTGCCATTCTGGCATATGTCTTCTATGTTTCACTTTCATATTACTCATTAATGTAAGTGAAAATATCCGGTATTTAGGTAAGAACTACACTTGTTTGTCAACTGCAATAATAGATTGGTTATGGACACCAGAATTGGGCAAAAATCAACCAAAACATTCTGTGAGAGTCAACTGGTTATATGGAATTGTATGTTGTATTACTTTTATTATTATTTGTAAATTGCATGCTACACATCCTTTAGATTGGTAAAGGATTTTATGTACATATATGGGTATATAAATTTTTTTTCCTGAAGAGTCTGTTGTTAAACATTTATCAGTTTGCCACTGAGGGAAAGAAATCACATATGGGGGTAATTGGAAGTAGCCGTGGAAAAGGAAGAAGGTGGGTTCACCTCTGGAACACTAGGAGAGAAAGGAAGAGGGTGCTTAGGAGAATATGAGTTTGTCTAGTTTTTTGGACGAGGACTCAGGATTCCTCTAGATTTGGAGTGGGGGATGGGACCATTGTGCTCTTAGCAGGCCAAGGTGAAATTATTACTGTGAGTATGTTAACATACAATGAAAGCACCTAATGCCACACTTTGCCTTGAGGTAACTTGTATGTTGAGTAGAAGTTGAAATCCAATATGTGTACTATGCCAGAGTTTTCAACGTGGTTTCAATGGGAAAAATACCCCACACGTCTAACAAACAACTTATATATTTTGGGGAAACATATCTTTCATAAAAACAATCTGGATTTTAAATGATTAAAACAAACTCTCATGCACAGCATGCTTTGGAGATTGCACTTTTACTTTCTTTTGTTATTATTATCTTCAGTGCTGACTACTTTTTAAGAATGTACTTGTTAGAGCATCATTTTCTTTCCACAGCTTCAATTAAAATGAGGTATGGCGATTTATCAACATTGCAACAGTGACTTTAGGCTGTCAGCATGCTGACGGTTCCCTGTGCATACTTACCTGGAGGCCCACATTGAATCCTGAGCCAACTTCCTTCCTTTGGTCAATTTTCCATAACAGTGTCCAGGATTGTGTGAGTTCAGGCAATGCTAATTTATGTTGGTATTACTTAAAGCCTGAATTTAGGGAGTTATTCCTATGGCCTAAGGAAACCTTATCTAGCCTCAAATCAGGTATCAATGAGTTTTCATTTTTATTGGATTGCTGTTTGGATTACTCATCTGACATCTTTCCTTTCCTGTCACACTCAGAGTTTGCCTTCATTATAAAGATTATTCAGACTTGCCTGTGCTGCTATTCAACCATCCACCACAGTGGCTGGGCACTTTCCCAAAATCTGATTATTAACTATCACTTTGCACAACAGAGCCGATATATTTGTCCCTCTTCCCCAACTGCATAATCGCATCTCCGGTTCTAGAAGGAACCATTTGATATTCTCCCTGTACAATTGTTCACCTGGTATGTTGTTGCCAGGAGGTGGCAATGGCAGCGCTCTAGCTCTTTAGTAGCTTGGTAAGAGCAGTTTAAGAAGTGGAAATGGTGTTTGTTTAAGGTGAAGAAAATGAAGGGTGCCTTCTGCCGTGTTACTTATAATGAAAATAAAAATTGTGTATACTAAATGCCTAGTTCAATAAACAGTGCATACAAATGAAACACTGTGAATCATAAAATAAATTTAAATAAAATTTAAGAAAAAGGAAATAATAATTAGAATATAATAGTGAAAAAATGATGGAGTTAAAATTACATAGGCACACCAGCCCTAATTTTATAAATGTATGTTATGTGCATTTGTGTATTATGAAAGCATAAAAAGATTTGAGTAATAGTATGAGTGATTTTAATTTTCTTTAGTTTTTTCTGTAGTTTTCAAATTTCTATTATGGTCATGTCTATTTTTGTAGTCAGAATTTAAAAAATCATTATTACAAAAAAGAAATTTCCAAAATCAGATAACAATAACTGCCCCCCCACACCCCGTCATTGCCATTTGCTGAAAATAAGAGGAAATCTGCTTAAATTACTCAGGTTTCTTCATGTGGTTTCATGGAACCATGGATCCTTTACAATACATAAAGCCATTTATTCTGAGTCTTGAAGAAACAGAAATGAAGCAAAGAGTATAAAATGTTTATAAGGCAAATGCTATTGTATCATTTTAACTCCTAAAATACCTGGAAAGATGTAGGAACTTTAGTGATTAATATGAGTCATACTCATGCAATCTAGCGTTCTGATTAAAATCTGGAAAAGAATAGGGCATAGTCCATCACCAACAAGAACCAAATCTTTCCAGCAGAGAGTCAGGAATCTTCCTGGCATTCAGAGGTTGGTGCTGTGGGCCATGATAGATTCTCTCCTGTGGACTTGCCTTTTCCTGTTCCTCTCCCATGAGTCATACTTTATCCTACACTTGCGCTCAATCTGAAAAATTAAGTTTCATGCTTTGTCTTTTGAATCTGTATCACCAAGTCAAACTCCCTGATTGTTCAAATTCTTCAGCATATACTAAAGGCCTAATGAAGCCATAAAAAGAGGAGATGTCTCTCTTACTGAAGAGATAAATCTCATCGTATAACTTGTGCTCACCATGTCAGAAAGCCTCTTCAGAATGAGGTTGAGGATGGAGAGGGATGAGGGGGATAAAGGGAAGAGAGCTCTATTCTGCCCTAATGATGAAAATGGGAAGAACACAAGGGTGAAGTAGATGATCTCACTGTGGGTGAGTGGGTGTGTCACTCTTTTGCAATTGGGTGAAATGGAGATCTGACCCATGGTAGAAGCATTACTTCATGAAAATGGAGATGAGAGGGGGTGATATCTACTACCCTTGGCACTGATCCTAGACTCCTTTAGCCTTAACTCCTTAGGGAGACCTGAAATTTCTTTTCTAGTCATTTCTAATTCTTTAAAGAATTATTTTGTCTTCTCTTGGTAGGCAGGGTATGCATGTATTTCTCAAAGATCTCTGTGAGCAGCATTTGGTATTATTAAGAACTCATTGCTGGACTCCTTATTTCCAGAAAGTTATGATTCTTATGGACTTTATTGCTGCAGCTGGATTGATTTTAAAAATCAAAATGTCTTCTTGTTAATGCAAAGGCTATCAACAACGAGTAGATCTAATGATTTTTTAGCAGATAGTCCTATACACAGTGGTCTTGTACACTGTTAAATCTCTAATGATAAAGGTGACTGGTGTGATAGTAATTAATGGAGGTGCTCTGTCTCTCCTTTTTATCCACATTCCATTATGTTTTTAAAACATATAAAAATAAAGGCAATCTCTGAGACAATATACAAGGAGATCCTTCTCTCTCGTCTTAGTTACTGCTCACCTGTAAGCTAGAAAAAAAAGTCTTCTCCTTTCCATTTGGTCCAGCTCAGCTCAGTGCATGTTGGGTGTTGAGTTTGTCTCCCTTGTGACTCCAGTCAGGATTTTGAGAGGGTGTGTATCATCTTATATGCTTTAAATGATGATGTGGTCTCTGAAGTTACCATCTCACTGACATTTAGATATTTTAAGGAAGCAGATGAAAAATGGGTCAGGATGGAGAGTTTTATACTCACTGAATCATAGAAATTTGAATGATGATTTGTTTCAACTGAGGTGGAAAATCAAAAGCCAATCGATTTTTGACTAGTCCCACTCCTTCCATCAGCTCTCATATTAACATCATTTGTGATTTTATTCCATATTTTGATTTTTCCTCATATATTGTGCAAACCAATTTTATGCCTAGCTAGAGGCCCCACCTTCTCCCCCTTTTCTTGTCTAAAGACCAGTCTTTTTTTATTTAAAAATTGTTTCATTCCCATGCTTTCCTCTCTTGAATTTCTGCTGTTTTGTTTTACAGAGGTGCCCTTTAGTAATTTTTTTTTACAAAAAGTCTAAATATTCTTAGTCCTATACATCCTTATGCATATTTTCATTCTGTTCTCATACTTGAATGCTAGCTTTAAGTTATTTTTCTTAGAAGATTGAAGACATGATTCCATAGTTTCCTGGAGGCTGTTACTGACAGAAATTCTGATGGCAGTTTGATGTTCACATGCCAGTAAATACGTTTTTATTTTTCTCCAGGGAAGCTGTCGAATTCTTCTCTTCTAGTTAACTTTTGGAAAGTTTACCACAACGTGTGTCAGTGCAGGTTTCCTTTGTCCTAACACTATGTTCAGTCATCAGACTTGGGTTTTTATTTGACTTTATTCATTATTATTCCTTCCTGTCCATTTCCCCTGAATTCTTCATTCTGAAACACATAATTGATGGGCCTTGAAACTTCTGGATCTAACCTTTCAGTGTCTCAGCTTCTCTCTCATATTTATCCTTTTACAGTGCCTGCCTCTGCTTGTCGTGGGGAGGGATGTAATGCAGGGGATTGATTTGTCTTCCTAGTGGGAGAGCTCTCTGTCCCTCCAGAAACTGTAAACTGCCTGGGGGTCACAGTGTTGCGTCTTTGGTGCCTGGGCTGAATTGATACTTCACAGAACGGCCTTAGTTAGCAGGCAGCCATCCTTTTTGATTTGCTGTCATTTTAGAGACTATTCTTGTCTCAGTGCCGTGTATACTGTGAGCACTTCCTGGATAGCTGGTCCACGGGCGTTCAGGCAGCAGTTTCCAGGGCATCGGTCTGGGGGCAGGAGACACTGCTCTCATCTGCTCTACAGATTGAAAAGCCAGCCCTGTGCTCAGTGTAGTTCTTCTTCACGTTGTTACCATGATGCCTGCCAGGCTCGGAATTTCTAATACTTCACTGGGCCTCTGATGTTTTAGGTCTATTTTGTTTCCTCTGCTTTTCCCTATCAATCTTGTTTCATTTGCTTTCTATCTTTAAAGGAATTTCTGAAATTTCAAAAATGTGAATGACATTTTTCTCCTTTCCCTGTGATGTGACAGGAACATATATGTTTATTTTAAAGAGATTTTAAGTTGGAGAGGGGATATAGACATTTAGGCTCAGTTCAGTATTCAGACCATAGGAATTCCAAGACAACAGGCTGAATGCTCAATGAGGTTTTTCAGCCACAGCTGAGGGTTTGCCCCCAACACAATCAAGGACAGTCTCTCTCCTAGAAGCTCCCTTCTCAGATCTACTACAAAACTTGGTAGCTCTCCTAGAGTAAACAGAGAAATATCCAAGTTACATTAAATACTTTCTTACAGTTTGGAACCTAGCAGTGCTTTCCCATAATGCAGTTATCCTTACTATCTTATTTCACCCACATACTTCCTGAACTGTAAAGTATCGCTAAGTCTATTTTTTGGCCGGGGAAAATGAGATACAAAGTGACTAGTCATCTTGCATGTATAAGAACCTGGACAGGACTACAATTAGAACCCAAATGTCCTAGTCTATTAGGCCAGCGGCTCTTACTGCTTTTGCAGAGCAACATAGGTGACAGAGAAAGCTCACATATTCACCACATTCCTCAGGTTTCTGGTGCACTAAACCCAAGCTCCACTCTAATTGTATCATTTAAAGAGCTGGGTGCATCTCAAGGTCTGTTGCTGCTTGGACTAATATGGATTACTCTATTTCAAAAATGATAGTAAACATTTATTGAGCACTCACTCAGGCAGAGCTACAGTGCTTCACATATATTAACTAAGTCATCCTCACCCCTGTCAACTGGGGATGCTATTATCATCATCTTTATTTCATAGATGAAGAAACTAAGAGATTAAGTCTCACAGCTGGTTACAGGTGTTGCCAGGATCCTGACCATCTGACTCCAGAGCCCATGCTCTAAACCAGAGACCAGCAAACTAAAGCCTGTGGGCTAAATTTGATCAGCTGCCTTTTTTTTTTTTTTTAACTGCCCATGAACTAAGAATAGATTTTACTTTTTTTTTTTTTTTTTTTTTTGGCTGTGTTGGGTCTTCATTGCTGCGTGTGCGGGCTTTCTCTAGTTGCGGTGAGCAGGGTCTATACTTCGTTGTGGTGCGCGGGTCTCCCATTGTGGTGGCTTCTCGTTGCAGAGCACGGGCTCTAGGTGCATGGGCTTCAGTAGTTGCAGCACGCAGGCTCAGTAGTTGCTGTGCTTGAGCACTAGAGCATGCGGGTCTTAGTAGTGGCACACAGGCTCAGTAGTTGTGGCTCCCGGGCTTAGTTGCTCCGCGGCATCTTCCCGGACCGGGGCTGGAACCCGTGTCACCTGCATTGGCAGGCGGATTCTTAACCACTGTGCCACCAGGGAAGTCCCTAAATTTTACACTTTTTAATTGATTACATTTTAAATGGTTATATAAGTGCCTATGTAATATCTTCAATTTTGTTTCTTCACCCCACAAAGCCTGAATCATTTACTCTCTGGCCCTTTAAAAAAATGTGTGCCAACTCCAGCAAGTCTAACCATCAGGCTCTAATTCACACACTCCAGTATTTTATTTTGAGTTACAATTAGTTGGGCATAGCTCACTGTTAGCAGGTTGAGACGTGTAGTTGAGAAATGTTGCACTAGTTTATACCATGGAGTCCAGACAGCATAAACAGGCAATTCGTAGCTTTTATTGCTTCTCCTGCCCATTTCTTCCTCCCTCATAAATAAGGTCTTAATAGGCTGTATTTGTTTTTTAACTATTAGAATGAATTGATAAAATTTCTCCTTCTCTCTTTACCCATTTCTAAATGTAACCAGTTTTTCCTAAGGAAATAGGAAAGGATTGTGCAGATAGAGGAAATCTGAAAATAAATCAAGAACTGTGCTTTAAGATCTCAGTTGTTGTTTTCAGGATTCATGTTAGCAATTAATCTGGCAGTAGGAAGGCCCTGGCGAAAGAATCAGACATATACCTAGCCTGAAATCTGTAACAGGCCTTCTCTGTGGGCTTTGCTTTGCAGGTAGGTAGATTCATACCAAACCCTACATTATGATCATAGGAGTCCATGTTAAGAATACAATTAGGGAAAAGTAATTGGTTTATATAAAGAATCTTTTCGTATGTAACATATGTCACAGATCATAGTTTCATGGAATGCTAAAGCTGTTTGGTGTTGAGGAGTCCGGACACCCACATGGTTAAATAAATTTGAAAAATTCTTGGTTAAACAAAGTTAACAACTTTTCTTAGTCAGAAACTCTCCTAGAGGTCATAATATGGTAATGTCCAATATCAGTCCATAAGTGGAGTATGTAGTGTACAGTGTTTTCTAAAGTTACAAGATGATGAACCTTTGTTTGTTTGGTTGGTTGGTTTTAATCATATGACTTGTGCTCCAGAGAACACAGTTTGGGGAACACTGGGAAACATATTGAATTGCTCTTTTCCTCCTTGGAAGCTTTTTATGCACACTGAATCAGTACCAGCTGATAGAGTCAGAGCACCATTCCTCCTGGATATTGCAGAACCATCTTTATAAATCCCTTTTCTCCCATTCCTCTTTCTTATTTTAGATTCCATGCAAACTACCAGCCTTCTGTGCGCATTTGACATTATATCATTCTTTTCCATTCCAACATTTTTTATAACCATAAAATTTTCAAGTTGACAAATCATTCCTCATTGCTTTTCTTCTTGATTTAACTGCTTCATGCACACTCAAGGAGTTACCTTAATCTAATCAGCCAGTTCTCTCTAAATCACAATGTGAAATAACGACAGTTAATTCTTACCGAGGTGGTGAGTTTCTGCTCACTTAGATCTCAGATGCACTCTGTAAACCAGTACTTAGGTTTGTAAGTTTATAACACCTTGTAGGGAGGTGTAAAACCTTTTGGCACCTGACCACATTGTTCATCTATAACGTAAAGTGTCACCCAGCTCTTACTTTTGAAGTTCTACCTTACATTCTACCCAGGGATTGTATGAAATGGATTTTGGTGGTTTTCTTTTTTAAAACAGTCTTCAGATAGAGGAAGTTACTGAATTCTCTACATAAAGATCAGTCTCACCTGCCCTGATAACCTTTGGCAGTCCTGCCCTGTGTGGCAGAAATCAGCATTCCCTGTTTCCAGCAGGTCTCCAAAAACGATAGCAATTTCCTTGTGCACATCAGTTTCTCCTTGCGGATGGGCAGCTTGTTGCTATAATCAGATCTGTCAGCTTTTTGCAAAAGAATTGGAAAGTGGCCTTACTCATATGGAAATCTAATAGCGACTTGTTGTCTCTCCCTCTTGGCGGCATAGCCCGGGCTGTCAACATGGTGTCCTGTGTCCTGCAGTTGCAGAGGGCTGGGTCCCTGCCTGAAGAGAGGCTGCTGAATTGGGCCACTTTGCTCGCTCTTGCAGAATTTATGATCTACCCAGTGCCTTCCCTGTCATGATTGACTTTTAGAAAATGAGATTGCCAAGTCCTGAGTATTTTAATCTGTCAGTAACTAGTACAAATTCTACCATCATAATTCACACAACAAAAACCAATTCATGAAAACAATCCAGCTATTGGTACATTGTGATTTCCTAGTACCATGAAAAATGGGGTACCCCGTTATAGCGAATTATTATCCCACATCTCTCTACATTCTACTTAGAGATTGTATCAAATGACAGAGGTAAGATTCTTTTAAAAGAAATTTAAAATATATCCCAGGCAGTCATTCTTTTAAACATTAGATGCCAACTAATTGATCTTTAAGTTTTTACTTTTCAGCTCCATTACACTTTACACCTCAGTATATTTTCATACCCTTTCACATTTGGTAGAGATATCCGATTTCTAGCCTTTAACAGAATTGTTCCGTAAGTTAAGTCAATTCCTGTTAAGTATTGAGATCATGCTGCATGTTAAATGAAATTGGTTTTCAAAGTAAATTAAATCCCTGAATAAAGGTGGGTGTATCTTTCCACATGAAGGAAGAAATCGTAAGAGAGTTGCATATATAATCAGATCTTGGGCACATAAACTGAATTGTCTACGGAAGAGTTGTATTATGATGCAACAGTCCTATCCTTCTCAAAGAGCCTTAAAAAGTAAACTATATTTAATATGAGTTTAAACATGGAGGACAAAGATACAGATTTTGAGAATATGTTGGTTTTTCTCTGACTGTCAGCCGGTTGTTTTTGCTTTAAAAGAGTCTAGAGTCGAATAAAGCCCAATTCCTCATTCATTTCTTCCAACCAGGAGAGAAAAGTGGGGTTGGAGTAAGTAATGTCTCAAAAGCAATTTTTACACTTTAATTAGCTGGCTCTAGCTGTAACTGGATTGACAGGGTTCGTATACCATTGTAACAATACTGAATGCTGTATTCTTCGATTAAACCCACATTTGTCTATTGCATCCTAAAAAGTAGGTTTTAACTTCAGATCCCCTATTTCTCCTCTCTTTCTCCAATCTTCTTTACTATGTAGAGAAAACGGAAAGTAAGAAAAACCTTAAGCAGTGTGAAAGAATAGAATAATCCCCACCCCCGTCTTCTATTTTAGTGTAGCAATAAGTCACATGATTATGTATTATATAGTTTACAGATTATAGGATATATGAAAAACATCATGTATATAATTCATATGCTCATTCAACTAGGCTGAACTAAAAAGCTTTATGAGGTTTTCTTTGTTTTCTCATATTCCATAATATTATGAAATGTAAGATAAGTGCTCAGTCACTTACCAAATATTTTGTCACATGGTCTCAGGGCCATGTTTGGTAATTCAGAGGGGAGACAAGTAGAAGAGAAGTCACAGGGAGGGCTTTCATGTAACTTGTTATCTGGTTTTTGAAAGATAAAACTTCCCAAGTTAAAAATAATGGTAAACCCTTCAATCCTTTCACAGGGGAAAACTATATGAAAGATTATTCTGTGTGATTCTAAAAGAATAGATTTAAAGTTGAGGCAAGTTGAGAACTTGAGGTGGAGTGATTACAGCCAGGGGAGCAAACTGAGGGGTCACTGAGGAGATAAACTTGCTAATAAAAAGAAAGATAGGAAGGTGGACACATTGGCTTTTCCAGTGAGGGGAATGGTCTAGAGGAGAGATTGGCGGATTGTGACCTGCGGGCTAAATCTGACAAATGGACAATTTTTATACGACCACTGGGTAAGGTTAATTTTTACTTTTTAAAGCATTGTAAAAATACAAAGAGGTATATGAGATAAGAGACCCTATGGCCCAGAGCCTAAAATATGTATTATCTGGCCCTTTACTGAACAAGTTTGTTGACCCTTTGTCTATAGTAACCCTCTTCAAACTTTCTGTGACAGCGGAAATATCCCATCTCTGTTCTGATCAACGCAGTGGTCAGGAGCCACTTGTGACAACTTATCACTTAAAATGTGGCCAGTGTGACTGAGAAACTGGGGTTTTAATTTACTTAATTTTAATTACTTTAAAGTTAAATGGCCACAGGTGGCTGGTGGCTACGCTATTGGACAGCCCAGTTCTAGCCAGTTGTGAATGTATGGACCATTTTATATAAAAGCAAAAGTTCTAGACTAATTCCTATTCCATACCTCAGGTTGACCACTCTGTATGGTGTTAGCTCTGAAGCAAGCTGGGAGTGACAGGGCACCAAACTGAGAGTGAGGTGTAATGTTGGGAAGGCTGAAAAGTCTTGGCAGGGGGAGATTGCAGGACAACCCTGTGGAGAGCTCCCATGCTAGGGATACAGTCTAAGTTCTAACTGAGGTGGCCAGAATCCATCTATTTCCAAAACATATGCTAAGAATCCAGAATTAGAGATCCGATCTGGAGGAAGTCAATGTTTAGACTGCAGTGCAGAGACAATTCTAGTGTCAGACAAAGGATGAATCAAGTGGAGCAATCCGTCTGTGGTAGAAAAAGGCCAGAAATATGATCCATATCTTCAGAAATAGGGCTGGCAGAAAAATGATGGGCAGATAGGCCTGTCAAGGCAGCTAACGTATAGGGAAGTGTCCCATCTTTCCAGAGCACCAGTATTCTGGTTGGGGGAGGTGCTATGGATTGGACAGGTTTCACTGCCTAAGGGATAGGCATAGGATACGCACATGGATTTAGAGGTGGGTGGGAGCAGCAGGTACCTTGAAACCTCTGTCCCATTCATTCATGGAGCTAGGATAGGATTGCCAGATGAAATACAGTATACCCGGTTAAATTTGAATTTCAGATAAATAACAAATACTTTTTAAAAAAGCATATCTAAAATATTATATGGGACATACTTACACTAAAAATATATTTATTATTTATCCAAAATTCAAATTTAACTAGGCATCCTATATTTTTATTTGCTCAATCTGGTAACCCTAGGAAGAGCCATTGACACAGCCTGCTGACCTTCCATGAAAGGGTGGGGTAGCTTAATGGAGGCTTCATCCAAATGTCTGGAATCAGGCTAGGTTGACACTTACTAGTCATATGCTTTTGGCCACATCACTAAAACTCTCTTTGCTTTCTGTTCTCATTAGTGTGGAGCAAGGAAATTCACTCAGTGAGAGCTATGTCTTTCCTACCTTGAATGGCAAAATGTTAGAACTACATGGGACCATAGTTATCTTCTATCTAAGGCTGTTATTTTTACAGAAGAAGAAGGAGGCCTAAAAAACATAAGGCGACTTTTAAAAGAACCCACATTTCTACCTGTGATAATATGACCATTCCTGGAATCTGGATATCTTGCTACTCAGTTCAATGCTTTTTCTCTCTACTGCTCTGTCATCTTCTATCTTCAAAGACCATAGGAAATAATGCACATTAAAGTGATCTGCAAATTTTAATATGTAAAATATAAATGCGTAGGAGAAGTGTTTCTAGGCTGATATCAGAGCGTGGAAATCACCTCCCTAATTATGCTGATTCACAATTCTCTGTCTGGAAAAATGTTTGGACATCAGCACTTCAGAAGTCCAAAGTCTTAATTTTGGGGGGTTGTCTCTAGAAAGCACAACTAATAAATTAAAAACAAAGTTATCAAAACAAGTTACAATTCTAGATCTTTTAAAATCTGGCCCCATGGGAAACCAACCAAAGCTGTTTGATAAAGGTAAACATCCTTAGATGCACACCAACCAGCCTTTTGCATTTCATTGTTGACAAGTCAGGCTAGATGCATAACTTGTATGCTGCTGTCTGCCTCGTGGGAGATGGATTCTTATTGCAAGGCAAGTCACATCCCTGACCACATTTATAGCTGCTCTGTCACTATGGCAGTGACAGTCTGATACCTCCCAGATGCCTGGATTTTTCCCCCAGTGTTAATAAACAGTTGTGGTGGGAGTGTGGAAATGAGGTGAAATAATATTCCTGTCCAGGCAGTTAATGCTAAAGAAACATTTAGATAAAAGAGGAGCTGATTTGAGCATGGAAATAGATATCCAAAGGTAATGTTTAAGATCCAAAGTCTAAGAACGCTTTAGAGGCACCTCCATAGCGGGGAGAGATCTGAGCCTCTTTGGTTGCTGCTTCTTTGTGTTATTGCCAAGGACTGTACCCTCTCTTTCCTGTAATTGTCTTATTTTGGCTCAATTAAGAGTTTGGGAATAAGAGTTTTAATCTTATACTGAGATATATAACTACTGGTAGTACAACTGGTTCATTGTCTTTTGAATGTGTTTAAGATTTCCTCTTCATAAATGATTCAGTGGGAGTTGGGTTTATTTTTATATTGCTAAATGTTTTATATATGTAAATGAAATTTTGGTCAAGGAAATTAGAATGGAAATATTTTAAGACATGTAAAGCTTTTAATCCAACAAATTATTTTGGGAATAAAAAGATCTTTCCTCCTGTGTGCTTATTGTTTGGCCCAAAATTATATGTCTTCCATAAATACCATGAATATTCTCACAGAGACTTAACACTGTCCAAAAATTCTTCATTTCTTATAGATTTTTTAAAAACTCAATTACCTTGTATTCTCTTGCACATAACAAAATATTTTGTTCTTCCACAGAAGTCTAGAATGTAGTTTTCATCTGCATTGCCTTTAAGTGGTATCTAGGTCTTTAGAATTATCAAGAATATTAGATATTGCTTTTCTTTACCTTATAACAGCAGCAGAAGAGCTTTTAATTTACAAATTAAATGATATGCATGTCTTTTCTTTTTTCTTTTCTCTCCTCTTCTCTTCTTTTCTTTTCTTTTCTATTCTATTCTTTTCTTTTTTTTCTTAACCAAACCCAGTTGACAGTGACTGTTAAGGGTTTACTTTTCTGAACCCAAGTATCTTGTTAGGAAGATGCTCCTAGATTTCTGAGCTGTACTGATGAGGTTGGAGATAGTATACTCCTTGCCTCATACTGGTGGCAGGGACAAAGGCTTTAAGCAGAACTGTCCAGTTTAGCATCTTTGATTAATATATTATAGTAAGTTTCCCTGTAGAGTGTGTTTTGCCCTTTAGAGGAAAAATCTGTTTTTAAAAACACTTGGATAAAGAACATCCATGTATATATACACGGACAAATCTCTAGGCTTCAGTCTGGTACAGAAACAGTTTGGGGCTATGTCACTTGGGGTTTATGGCTGTGAATACCTATTGTGTGCTAATCACTGTACTAAGTAACATTATTTGAACTGATGAACCGCTTGCTCGCTTGATTGATTGATTACACAGGTCTTTTATTTCAGTCTGATACCTTGGAGGCTCTATAAACTCTTGAGTTTGTGGGCTAGAATTAGTGCTTTGGGAACTTGTGAAAGTATGCAGATTAAAAATTTATTGAGAAGGGGTAAGATATTCATTCATCTTTTAAAAATAGTGTGAATGGGACTTCTGTTTTTTTTTTTTTTTTTTTTTTGACATTTTGACCCCTCTTCTACCTGGATCATTACAAGATTGTTCTGATTAAACTTCCTTCTCCATTCAGGTCCCTAAAATCAATTAAGCAAATTTAAAAAAAATCCATTCCTTATCATGTCTCTGAATAAGGTAAGAGGTAAGTTTTCTCACGATTGATTATGTTCAGGACTTATAAGCATTTACCCAGATTTTTTTCAGAAGAAAATGAACTAAAATTAGCTTATAATCAACAAGCATTTAACAGAGTCCCATGGAGAATTTCTGAGTTTCCTGGGGTACTGATTTTTTAAAAAGAATTTTTATTGAAGTATAGTTGAATTATAATATTGTGTTAGTTTCTGGTATACATCAAAGTGATTCAGATATATATAATATTTATATATATATACTTTTTTTCCCCATTATGGTTTATTACAGGATTTGAATATAGTTCCCTGTGCTATACGGTAGGACCTTGTTGTTTATCTATTTTATATATAGTAGTTTGTATCTGCTAATCCTAAATCTAATTTATCTCTCCCCCATCCCCTTTCCCCTTTGATAGCCATAAGTTTGTTTTCTATGTCTGAGTCTGTTTCTGTTTTGTAAATAAGTTCATTTGTGTCATATTTTAGATTCCACACATAAGTGATATCATATATTTGTCTTCCTCTGTCCAACTTACTTCACTTAGTATGATAATCTCTAGGTCCATCTATGTTGCTGCAAATGGCATTATTTTGTTCTTTTTATGGCTGAGTAATATTCAATTGTATATATGTACCACTTTTTTTTTTTTTTTTTTGCGGTACGCGGACCTCTCACTGTTGTGGCCTCTCCCGTGGTGGAGCACAGGCTCTGGACGCGCAGGCTCAGTGGCCATGGCTCACAGGCCCAGCCGCTCCGTGAAATGTGGGATCCTCCCGGACCGGGGCAGGAACCCGTGTGCCCTGCATCGGCAGGCAGACTCTCAACCACTGTGCCACCAGGGAAGCCCTCTGTACCACATCTTCTTCAACCATTCCTCTGCAACATTTAGGTTGCTTCCATGTCTTGGCTATTGTAAATAGTGCTGCAGTGAACATTGGGTTGCATGTATTTTTTCAAATTAGAGTTTTCTCCAGATATATGCCCAGGAATAGGATCGTTGGATCACATGGCAGCTCTATTTTTAGTTTTTTAAGGAACCTCCATATTCTTCTCCATACTGGCTGTACCAACTTACATTCCCTCCAACAGTGTAAGAGGGTTCCCTTTTCTCCACATCCTCTCCAGCATTTTGTATTTGTAGACTTGTTTATGATGGCCATTCTGACCAGTGTGAGGTGATACTTCATTGTAGTTTTGATTTGCATTTTGAAGTACTGAGTTCTAAATTTCGTTCCACAAACCTCCATAGAAGAGCCCCTTGAAAGCTGATATGAACACGTTGGGTGTTTTATTTGAAGCTGGGCCTGTCCTCAGGAAAGACTGGGGATCCACAGACAGAAAAAGGTATCTCTTCTAGAGCCAAGGTTGCAAAACTGTGCAGTACATGATTGTGCTGTTATAGACACTCTGTCTTTATTTTGTGGATAAAGAGACTAAGAATTAGTGTTATTTAATGTAAGCCTTTGAAAGGAGGAGGGGGGGAAAGATCTTATATAATGATAACTAATGCAATCTAAAAAGAGTTATTTTGGCGCAATGGTGATGTGTTTTCCCCTTGCAGTTTTGTAACAGTTTCCAAGCTATTAGATTACTATGTCAGCAAAGTTGTATTGGATTTGACTTTTCAAAAAACTTAAAGTAGTTCATTATTTTTATTCCGTTTTCAAAAGAAACCTCCAATTTCTGTCTCCAATGGAAATGATTTCACCAGTAGTTAATTATTTACAGTTGTACCACCATCCTCACAGCCACCCGAGCGAACTCCTAGAGCCAGTCTAGTCTGCTTCAGCTCTCTCACACTCAAATTACTGTCCATATCTGTTACCTCCTCTGAGATTTGTTTTGTATCTGTCCCCTTCCCTCTATCATCACTGCACCCGTGTTCTCCAGTCCATCATCTTCTCTCGGCTGGACAATGCAGCAGCCCATCACTATCTCCTTGTCTTGGATCTGCCCACACTCCCATTTGTTCCCTGTAAGAGCCCTTCACTCCTCCCCATACAAACCTCCCCTTCTCCCTGTACCCTCAATCTGAAGCCTAAGCTTCGGAATGCCATTCAGTCTTCAGTCAGTAACTCAACTCTCTACTTGCATCTTTCACTATTTATTCCTTCCTACTTTTAGATTTAGAGTTTTTGAACTACTTATAGTTGCAAGATTCTATCCAGTTTCTGTGCCTTTTCTCAGGCCGTTCCCTCTTCCTGAAACACTCTTCTCCAGCCCCTTGGTTTCATGCCCCCATTGACCATGCTAACTTCTATTCATCTTTCAAAACTATCCCCAGGGAAGAGCTGAATCACTCCCTTTTCTGAACTGAGGCCCTCTAACTCGGTGCTCTGGAACCAGACTGCTTAATACCATCTTTTATTAGCTGCGTTACCTTGGATAAGTCATTTTCTTTCCCTGTGCCACAGCCAAGCCCTCATATTTGAAATAATAATGCCTCCATCATTGGGTAGTTATCAGGATTCAATTAAAAAATAATATATAAGAGTGCTTGTTATACAGTAAAGGCTAATGTAAGTATAACTATTATTACTATTACTTGTATATTCAATTATTTTCACACTGCATTATAATTATTTCATGATACTTCAATATCTCACACACTTACCTTTAATGAGGACTTAGAAAGCAAACACAGCATTTTATTCATTTTTATATCTTCAAAAGTTTCTATAAAGCCAGGAACATAGTAGACAGTGAGTATGAAGTATGTCAAAAAGAACAAAATTCTGTGTAAGAATGTGGCAATATCATCCTATCATGGGAAAGAAAGCACAAGAAAAATTCATTAGACGTGACTTAAGAAGAGTTAGACTCGATATGGTTTAGATTTTAACATGTACCATGTTTAGACAAACATCAAAGTATGATTAAATTTTCAAGTTAAGTGCCTATAGTGGTGAAAAAACACAAAGAGTGTTCTGTTGGGTAGCTTAGTTAAAAAAAAAAATCCATAATTTGCATTTTCTGTTCGCTAACACACAGAGCCCATCAACTCTCACAAGAAACTCCAACTGTTAAGTATGGATCCCCTGCTGTATGCCTAAATGCCTGCCTCCCTGCATCCCTTCTGCTAGGGCTACACCCCTGCTGTCATTGGCCCATTGCCCCATAGGTCTGCATATAAGAACCCATGGTGTCATTCCCCCAAGACCCACACACCCTTCTAAGTTTCCATCCTCCTAGCAGAATGTCCATACCTCCCAGAAGCTTCTACGGCCCTGGTAATGGCCTCAGGCCCCAATTTTTCAGAGCCCTTCTCTCCAGCCATAAATGCTGTACTTGAAGTGGGATTGTTTGGTGACAGGACCACATCTAGAATTCCAATAAACTGAGTGAAAAAGATCTTTTAAAAATAATTTGCAAGTTGAACACAGTCTAGCTTACTAAATCCATGTAAACTGGTAACTGAGAATAGACTGTACATTTCTTCAGACTATACCTTTTTACGTAAACTCATAAAAACCAGAAGAGCACACTACCTTCTTCAGATGCATTTTTGCAAACTTTGTGCACTGTCCATGGAAGAATGGAAAAATAGTTAAATGGATGATGTAGCTAAAATTCTGTTTGACAAAACAAGAAGAGACATGGAATTAGGGATTGAAATTAAACTAATACAATCACAAACAGCAATCAGGAAACTACAGAAGTAATGCTCAGCTCTCTAAGCTGATATAATCCTCAATTCACATGTCTCAGTGGTCTTTTTGAGAGTGAAAATTGTCAGAGACTATGAGATTAAGAATGAAGTCACAGCCCACTTAAGGTGAAACTCCTTGTAAGTGCATTAAAGGAGGGATGCAGGGAGAATGGCTCTATGCAGCAGCTCTAAGAATAAATATTTATTGAATATTTTACAAAACAGACTGATTTTGGTGGGATTATTTGATTTTTGTGAAAGTCAAAGACTCTTTAATAATATCAATAAAAATAAAAACATCTTGACAGTGTTTTAATAGCATGTACATTTTTTCTTTAACTCCAAGAAGAAGAGCTAATGATGTGCATGTAATTTTATCATGTTAAATGAGAAAAAAAAAAAAAAAACCCTGAAAATTAGCTATGGCCTGTGGCAAATTCCTGAATTTCATACTATTTTTGGACTTTGCCCCAGGGAGGGAGATATATTATTTTGGATGTGAAAGGCCGTCCAGTGCATTAGCTGTGACAGGATTGCCCAGACAGGTATTAAACCGGCCAACAGGAAATTTTCAGACGTAGTACACATTGTTTCATAGTCAGTTGCTGCAATTTTCTGGTTCTGTGATGATATGAAATTCCAGTATGAATGTGAGGCAAATGATATGAGTAGATAAAAAAATAAGAGATCCTGTTGACAGTAAGTACAAGACAACATATGATATTGGGGGTACACATACCACATGGCTGGTTAATCTTCAAGGCTCATTTCATGTCAGAAAACAGAGCCAAGTGAGAACAGCCCCTTCCAAATCCAGACAGCCACACAGAAGCCAGCAATCCAATGCAACATTATCTCATAAAGCAAAGCTGTTTCCCCTGATCAATCTTGTTGAATAAAATAAAATGTTCAATTTAAAAAATATATATATAAGATTGGTTAAATTCAAGAAGGCTGTTGGCATACATTCAGGCTACACCATGCCATTGCTTCCTCAGCATGAGCTGTTTTCAGGAAAAACAGCAATTGACACTAATTAATACTGATTAACTCATCTTGCTCTTATTCTTTGAGTTTTTCTGGCCTTACCAATATGTACTGTTCAAGTTCAATGCTTGCTTGAGGACTGGAGAATTTTTTTCAGCTCAACTCTAACACATGCTACTTTCCAACCAGTGTCAGGAGGAAAAGGAACTGCAAATGGGCTGTGGTCATGTAAGAATAGAAGTTTTCATAGGTCTCGGGGGAGGTTATAAACTTACTAAAGATTTAATGTTTTATTATGGGATTTATTCCAACAATACGTTTTATATCTGTATAGTTATTACAAGTAGGCATCACTGCCACTGTCCTTATTATTGAAACTATCTTTGGTATTATCCTATTATTATTGATACTATCCTTATAGTATCTTTACTATATGGCACTCTCTGTACCATCAATGACTCTTCCTTACCCACTGAGTTAAGAATAAGTTTTCCAATTTCTACAAATAATATAGTCCCATCCTCCCTCTTCAGCCTCAGCTTGTATTATTCCCTTGTCATGCCATGGGGTCCCACTAACTAGGCCAATTGTAACTCCCAACCACATTCTAACTAATGCATTTTCTTGATTTTAAATATATTTGCATAATGTAAGTACTTAGGTATGATTACAGCAGACATAATTTTTGGTTTATACCTAAGCACATATTTGAGTACATATTTGGAAGCTGCATATTTGAGTCCCTCTAAATTTTGTACTTTTAGCTGGGGCTGTCTGGGAAATTTTGTCCCAGAAACTGCTATTCAGTTCCACAAGTGGCCTTTCCAATCTATATCAGTCTATAAACATGGCTTTTTGTCTGCCGTGGTCCATACCTTGTCTAGGTTGAAACTTCACAACAACTTTCACAGGCAGGAATTTAATGGTAACAGAAACTTGTAATTTTGTTTTCTTACCATTTAGTGTTTGTTTGCTCCTTTTTCTCTCAGATATTTCCCCCAAGATACAGTGGATCTGTGTTTCTGTGAGGTGTTTCTTAATTAAAATCCTGTTCAAGACCTAACTCTTAATTTTACCTTCTAAGTTAATTCAGTATACTATATTCTTAACACCATCAGTACATCACAATTTTTTAACAGAATTAGTCACTGAACCTTTGTATATGCATAATGCACTCTAGTCCCTATTTAAGTTAAACCCTTGTGTGGCTAAAGGCGAATGACACCAAACCATAAATATATATGTTACAAATATCCATATGTATAATATCCTGGCAAAAAAGTCTTTGAGTCACATAGCAGATTCTGTTGAGTGACTTCTGTGGGTGGGGAGAGTAAAGGGGCAGGGGTTTATAAATGCTGTTTCCTCAAGAGAGGCACATAACATTGTCATACCTTGAGAACTGGTTGGTGGTACAGCAGAAGTGAATGACGTAACAGAAATGATCATCTTTTCTTTTCCTTCTTCCTGTCCTCCAAACACTTCCAGAGAAATAAGTAATCACCGTATTGAAAACTTGCAAGCACATTCTGTGTTCCTGAGGCATTTTTGCCATTTTATGCTTGAACTTAGGCTATTCATCATGTACATACTTCTAAGGTGGTGGAGTTCTGTATGAATTAAGTCACCTCCAAGATGGTTAAACAGCATGTAGAACATTCCCTCTCCTAGACATAGAAAGGATTTCTCTTTGGGAATACTTATTCCCACATGACTGGTTCACTTATTTGAGCATTCAGACCTCATTGCTCTCTGAGAAAGAAATTACTCTGGAGAGAGTCAGTATGAGATGGTTGCAAGCAAGGGAATAAGCAAGGTAATAGCCTTCTTTATCATTAGTACTTATTCAGAAAGCCATCTGGAGTGTTACAGCCATAACCCTCCAAAAATATAAAAAAGGAGGAATTATGGGATGGAGACTGCCAATTCTCTGGGGAGTTCTAGTCCTTCAAATGAGTTCTCACCAGTACAATCCAACCGCTCCCAGGACATTTCTTACAATTTCTGGGTGGTAGTTTACATTTATCAACAATTGCTATGAGACCTCAAAATTGAGAAAAGTATTAAACTAGAGCTCTAATACTTGCCAGATTGATCAGTAACCTTAGGGACTATAGCTTCATGCTTTTTCTTCCCAAACACAAACAAGTTTTAGAAGAAAAGTTAATAAAACAAAAATAAAAACCATGGGGACTGGAAGAGTTCTTCAGAACAGGAACAAATCATGATTATGGAGGCAAAAGGGTGTAGGCAGTGCTGGATTAACATACAGGGATGTGTCGAAGCATGTCCCAACAAGTTAAGGATCACATTAAACAAAGCTTGGTAACCTTCTCTCAGGTGGGCTTTATTGGTATTCAGAAGGGAAGAGACTGACGCTCAGGGCAAGTCGGCCTCTTGGCAGAACCTAACAGTTTTGGAACACAGAGGAGAATCTTATTGTTAGCTTTACCGTCCCAGAAATTTAGTTTTGCCACGGCACACAGTTTGGTCACATTTAGAGAGACTGACAGAAGCTAACCAAAGTTAGAGGAAACTAACATGTAGGATAGCCCAATCAAAGGATTTATAAAAGGCACATGGAGCTTATACATTTTTAAACATCATCTCCTGCTCCTGTAGAAGCGCATACATTGGTCCATGCTGTGAAAGAACAACTGTGTGGAAGGACAATTTTACTAGGTGAGAAGGCAGGCCTGTTCACTGCTTTGCCATCTTTCCTAGTGTGAAGTTATGGTGCCATCAGAATTCGAAGTGGGTACTTTCCTAGACCAGGAACAAATTTTCTAATAAAATTTGCTAGGAGAAGACTTAGAAAGGCAATTTCCTTTCCACTTTGATATTCAAATGAGCAGTGTGCAGACTTCAGCTTTTCTCTCTCTTTCTCTAATAACATGGTAGGAAATGTGTTTGTTGATTTTCTTTTTTCACTCTTGATTATCTAAAACACTGGGATTTGCAGTCCTTTAAGTTTCCCTTTGAGCAGCCATGAAATTAACAGTGTTTTGCCTGTGTATGAGGCAGTATTTTTATTGTCCGTTAGCTTTGGTTTCCATCAGCAGCTATCGCTATTTGGAGGATGTGGCTCTCCCTAACCTCTGATGGGGCACAGGCCTGTGAGTGTTGAGTCTCTGAGGTGCTACTTGTACTAGGGTGAGCTGGGGGGTCTGGCAGACCTACCAGCTCACTTGCAAGGCCTCCTCCACAAGTCGCTCTTGAGAGACAGAACATTCCATGTTGGTACAAGGCCAAGAAGCCCACAGCTGTGAGTAATCAGCTGGGTGTTCCCTCAGGCTCTTCCAGAGAAACTGAGGTGTGTGGAAGTATGCATACTGAAAATTTGGGTACGTATTTTGTTTCTCAGTGCCCTCTGATTTAGGATACAAGGGCAAAGTAAGAAAGCATTTTCTTTCCCTTTTCATGGGTAGCATCACTCTGGACCTAGACAGGGGAGCAAATCTTAGCCCTTTTCTTGGTTTCAGAAGTTTTATTTGTGAGTTTTTAATATTTTTGTCATTGTTTCAAACAGCTGTTTCTAGAGTTCTGTGAGGGTTTTACTTATCTTGGCAGATTCAGTATCAAGAAGGTGTGTATCAAGCTTCATAGCAGCTCAAAAATAGCAAGACCCAAAATGCTTGAACTTTTTTCTAAGTGGCATTTCTTAATAATGCAATACATTTGGAAATATAGTTACTAAGGTTTTCATAATCATCCTAGGAATGTAATATTTCTGTGGGATATGGAGAGCAAAAATCAAGCATGAGGATTTAAATCCTAATCCTAAAATGAGGATTTATCTATAGCTTTTAAAGTAATTTTTTATCCTCAAGAAAATTTAATAGGAACAGCAGAATTGTGGGACCCCTGTAGAGGTCATGTCTGAGCAAATGGATCTTCATTTGTTAAGCTGTTTACATGTTTATAGAAGCCTCATTCTCTGCAGCAGGCTGAGAATTCCTACTCAACCAGTTTTTACCTGTGCAGTCATTCTGTTTCTGAGTGAGCAAAAGGAAATTGAATATTCATTTTACATTTGTTACTTGGCTTACTGTTACTAGAGACATACTCAACTATGAATTTTTAAATCCATGGATTGTTTTTAAAAAAGCCTTGCCAATTCTTTTAGAAATGTGAAAAGAAAACAACTTGGGAAGTAGGGAAAGTATTGAGCTATGAAAGACAGGATAGGGAGAAGTAGAAGGGGAAAAATGTGAGGTTGCTTTCTGTAGTCAGTGCATTTGTCTTAGAAGAAATCATTCTGAAAGGGAAAAAAGTGTCTTTCCTTAAGCACATGAAAGGTGCCCAGATTTTATCTAATATTAAAAATCATGACGTGTCAGACGGCTGTCAGGATTCTGAGATAATATTAACCTTCATTTCATGGCAGTGCTCTGCCACTACTAATTTTACATTTAACAGAGTCCATTTCTTCATCTTGCCTTCGGAGTCTCTAAATTCAGGATTTATTCATCTGGTGTCAATCAAGTATGCTTTATTTTCTGAGTGCCTTGCCTCACCTAACTGTCTGTAGCCCCTGCAAGACAGGACACTGTTAACACTGGTGAATGTGTGTGAAGGCCTAGCAAGTGAAAGAGGAAAGGTTTAGCTGGGCTCAGTTTGGGTGGAGCATTAGTGCTAATTGAGAGAGTTCTAGGTCATGGTGCTTTACCTACAGAGAGAGTTGATGTGGCCAGAAGGAGATCCTCAAAGCAGGACTCACATCAGGAGAGGATAGAAGTAGTGATTACAGTGCTAGGGAAAATGGAAGAACAGCTTTTTTGGGGAGAGTAGGTGATAGTGGAGTATTAGCATTTTATGAGAAAAGTAAGCATAATTTATTTAACAAAATAATCAAATCTAATTACTCAATGTTATCAAATATATTTGAACAAAATGTATCCAATGTAAAGTTATGAACAAATATAAAAGTTAGAGAAAAATATCATTAAATATAAATGACTAGCTACTAAGTGACATCTCTGGTCTCCGCCGTTTGCTTGGACTCCATTCGTCTCCATCCTGGGACCAATGAGATCACTCAGAGCTGTAACCTCCGATGGCGTCAGCCCAATTGGCCTTCAGTATCTTCCTGTCATGTAGCTCCCCTGAGTGGAGTTGTCACTAATACTGCCTCTGGGTAGCTCCTCTGCCTGGGCCAAAGCAGTTTTATTTTAGCAGTGTGATTTCTTTGCTTGCCATCTCCAAGGAAGTGGTCGTGCCGTAGTCACTTCATTCTCAGCTGAGGCATCTGCCTGTGCTGTGCACTCCAGCCAGGTCAATCCTGGGCTTTTTGTGGGGGGCTGCGATGAAGTTGGGGGAAGGATATCAGAGGCCTCGGGAGATCAGTGACAAAGAACAGGAGGAATGGCTTGCAGTAAGGATGTCAGGAAAGGGGATTGGGCAGGAAGTGGAAGAGGAGGCTATTAAGAGATAAAAATGGCCAACTAAGCTACTGACCAGTGTCTCTAACATTTGCATGACCACAACGAAAGTACCAGTGTTTCAGTTTTTAAAAATAGAAAGGTAAAAGGTAGTGGTTTTCCATCGTGGCTGCACATTGGCAAGTTTATTTTTTAAAATACTGAGGTTTGGGTCACACCCCCAACTCCCCCACCAGAGACACTGATTGAATTGTTCTGGGGTGTGGCTTTCTCATCAAAAGTTTAAAAATCTTACCAAGAGAGTTCCAACATGCAGCCAATGTTAGGAACTGCAGTTGTAAGTTAATGCTAGGAGTTTGAAAATCAGTATTAAATCCATAAATGGAACATGCAGCTGTTACCTTTATTTTTAACCAAAGGGAAACAGGTTCATTTTTAAGGAGCATCTTCAGGTGCCAGGTATGGTGCTGAGTACTATTACCTTTTTTATTTTTATAGTAATACGGTGAAGTGAGAAGAGTAAACCCAATTTAAAAGGTGAAGAAAGTGAGGCTAAGGGAAGAGAAGTAATTTGCTCAAGGTGACAGTGTTTGTGGAGGTGAAGCTAGCAACTGGGACTCAATCCCAGGCTTATATGATTCATCTTTTTTCTTACCTTTCCTTTAAGACACAGTTGTAAAGGGTAGCTTATCATGGCTTGCTTGAAGACCTACATTCTTTTGTGCCTTATATTTAGGGATAAGAAATGAAATCTGTATGTTCTAATCACCATAACCTATAAGATTGCTCAAAATCAGGGTTCAACAAATTACAACCCACTGTCAGTTTTTGGGTGGCTTATGAGGTAGAATGGTTTTTACATTTGTAAATGGTTGAAACAAAATTAAGGAAGGCTATTTCATGGCCCATGAAAATGATACGAGATTCAAAATTTGGTGACCACAGATAAAGTTATATTGGAACACGCTACACTTATTTGTTATGTTTTATCTGGGGCTGCTTTCCCACCACAGCAGCAGGGTTGAGTACTGGCAGCAGAGAACATATGGCCAGCATAGCCTAGAATATTTACTATTTAGCCCTTTACAAAATAAAGTTTGTTGACTTCTGCTCTAAAGGAAAACCTGATAGAGAAATCTTAATGTACAAAACTGACATATGGTATAGAGAATGCTTGTTCACATTAACAAATATATAACAATACAAAACAATTTTCAAGGTTCTTTGCAGGTATAAGCTACCCTAGTGCATTTAGGTGTTGGTTTAAAAATCATTAGGTGCCCCTGGGGATTGATGATTATATAAATGTAAAGCATAAGCACCATGAACCATTATTCACAGAAGATTAGTCACAGAAAAAGGTAAGAACCCTTACAAATGATGTCACTAGCAACTCAGGATTAATTGTAATAACTCCATTTATTTTTAGCTTTACTTGTAAATTAAGTAGATCAGTGCATGATTCTGTTTCTATTTTTGCACTGAGTTTCTTTTTCCAAAATTTCTACTTTTTAAAATACTGGTATATACATCAATGTTTTCAGAAATGTACTAATTCAGTAATATGCTATCTTTGCTGTAGCAACTGTACCAGAGTCTCTCAAAATGTGTTCCTTGGATCACATGCATCAGGATCATCTAGGATGCTTGTTTTAAATACAGATTCTAGGGCCTCAGACCAGACCTACTGATTCAGAACCTCTGAGGGCAGGATTCTGCCTTTCTCCAAGCTCCCAAGGTGAATCTCATGTATCTTGTAGAGTGAAAAAACCATGCTACATCATGGGTGGTTCTATTGCCAGTTATACTAGGAATATAGATTTAGAGGAGCAGCAAGCAGGGTGTAGAGATTCCTGCAGAGAAGTGGAGGAATATCAGGATTCTGTATTCCCGGGGTGTATGAATGAAAGCAAATAGGGAAACCATCTTGCTAGTAAGAAGCAGATTCATCCAAGTGGACAGAGAAATAATAGAAATGAGGAAACATTAAAAGAATGAAAGCTGGGACGGATTGCTGCTAGTTTTTTTCTGCTTATCAGAATATGATTGGTCTAAGAGCCATTTCCCTTCTTGGCATCCTTTCTTCATCCTAGAAATGACCAAGTGTGCCAGGCATTTATGTTTGCTCTTTCAGATCCACTCTCCATCCCTTTCCATCTACCCTGTTCTCTCTCTGGAGAGGCTAAACTGTATGGACTCCCCTGCCATGTGGCTTCTAGTTGGGGTGATCAGTGGGGTGCCCAAGAAGGAGATCAGAGAGAGGCAGGGGAGTGAGGCCCCCTCACTGTGGAACCAATCTGGCTACCTGTCTCTTTAGACTGATAGTCATTGCTCTGTTCAAGATGGCCTTTTCTACATAATACTCCACTGCCAGGTTCTGTTACATGCTTTTTTTGCCTTGTCCCTTTGGGTCTGAGGGCAGTAATATCTCCATGGTTGCAAACCTCAGGTTAACTACAAAATCCTTTACGTTTCTACAACCTGCCCACATGTTTATATATATTTAAACACTCTTTGAGTTTTTCTAATTTGGCTATAGCATCTGTTTCCTGTTTGGACCCTACTGTAACAGCAACCAAATGTCTACAGGTGGAATCCAAAAGGAAAGGGGGCGTCATCTCTTTGGTGAGAAAAGTTGTAGTTCATCAAACATGACAAGAGACCTCACATGTACTGTTATCCCGCCTAAGACCCTCTTCTCTCCACCTCTTTATCTGGCTACCTCCTGGTCATTTTAAAAGTCTCACCTTGAATGGCAGCTTCTAAGAAATTCCTCAAATGGTTCCACCAGACTAAATTAGTTTCCCCTGCTATACCTTCTCATAATATGCTTTATTTTTTCCTTAATTGTTCTCATGCATATTATAAGTCATTTATCTTATATTATCTTTGGTCATCTCTCACACTAGACTGTGATCTCTAGGAGGGCTCTATTTTGTGTTTAACACCTGCCCTTCGCAAGTGCTCATTCAGTTTTTGTTGAATATGTGCATGAATAAAATATATCTATCTTAGCCAATTTCACTGTTATCCTTTTCCCTGGGAAAAACTATGACATGTATAAACCGTACCTGTATAGCATTCTATATTCTGTACTTCCATAAACCCAATAATATGGACCAGTTATGCCAATGCCCACACAGAACTCTAAATCTCAGGTGAATGGTTCTACTTGTTTCCCAGAAACTTGTCTATTTTATGAAACATTTACTGTAAGAAAGGAGGCAGAAACCTATCAAACAAATTGTCAGTACTTGATAAAGTAACAACAAATCATACAAAGCAAGAACAATTGCATGGTAAGTGTAGGACTGGTGCTAGGTCAAACTCGGTGAGTGGGCATTTAATTTACCTTTTCCTAACAAATGGGAAAAAGACCCACTGGATCCCCACACTCTTCTTTCCTTCTCTCCAGAGTATTTCTAATCAGAGACACTAGCAGCCATCTACTTATGATAAAAGGCTTCTCCTTAGAGAATCAAAGTGACAGAAACTTTTAGGTAGTAAATTTGACAAAGCGTCAGGTTTTCATTTACTGCATTCTCTTTCTGAGAACTTAGTTACATTTCCTAAATGAGTAGCCTGGATTAGATGAAGAGAAAAAAATTTTTAATCACTCCAAATATTTGGAGATAGAGTAACTAGTGAAAACTCTTCATAATTTGTTTTCTCCATTCCAATGCCTCATCCTGTGTGGATTTCGGTTTCTTTGTAGCCTAAGTCTTTGGGGGATACAGATGTGAATAAGTAAGGTACCCCTACAGATCCACATCCGCCTGTGTTTAATTTGCATTCCACATTTCATCCATTCACAGTCCCAAGCCCATTTCAGTTTTTCTCTTCATGGAACAAAATATCCCAGCCCCAAGGACTCATCTCTTTCTCTTCTTGAAGGACTGCAGTCAGTGCAGGTTCTCTTGCCAGCTGCTACCTCATGCTGAGAAATCATGCAGATAGACCACCCTTCTCCAAGTCATCACAAGCCCAGAGATGCTCTTTGTGCATTGCACCAAATGCCACAGTGAAGAAAAGAAAATCAATCAGAATCTTCCTGCATTTCAGTATGGGCTGACCTTCCTCCTTTGTGAGTGATTTCAGGGATCAAGAGAAAACTATTTAGGTCCTGTCCACTAATTTGCTAATGTTTGAAATTCCTTTGTTAAAGACTTAACTTAAGCTTAATATTATAGGCCCTGTTTAAAAACAATTTCCCTGTGTGAGATAACACATAGTACATTGTTAATCATTGACATTTCAGTTTGAATAAGATCACCAGATGCATTTTGAAAGTAGATTTCTATAACGAGTAGGGGGCGAAAGAACATGAGGACCCCGAATTAAGCACAGAGGAGAGCAGAAAGGGGACACTTGGCTCTCAGTATAAACAGCATCTACTTTTGCTTCCATACTTCCCTTACCTCAGTCCCAATTTCAACTAACATTGTTAAATTTTGTCAGGTATTGAAGGCATTCCAAATAAAGTAATATGCAGTGAATTTTCTCTGATTATTGCCAAGCCAGATAAGTATTGACTTCATTATTAAAGTATGCATATATTACAGAATTAATATAAAAGTGCACATCTTAGACTTGTCATTATTCGTGTATATATATGTGTGTGTGTATATATATATATATATATTTGTATGTGTGTGTCTATTTCTTAACATGAGTTAAAACAGTATATGGATTCAGCATTACCCAAGGCAGTGGAATTTAAAGATGTGAAAATACAGCAATCATATACATTATTTTGTACAATTACCCTTCAGTAAATGCAAACAGGGACATTTATTAAGCGCTTCAAAATTTGTATCTCCACCTAGTGGTAACTGATGGAAATAACATGTTTTTAAATTAATATTTTAAGCACCAGGAGTGGATAAATGGAGATGTTCTTGGTCAATCAGCATTCGTTATCAATGCAGTTATATTTTTATATGGGATGGAAAGTACAAAGTAAAGCTAGACGTGCAGTTGGAAAAGGGAAGCCAAGTACTGTTCAACTAACTGTGAACAATATAGAGTAGGCATAAATTATTCAATATGGAGCAAGCCAGGATTTCAAGCAGTAGTTATATAGCAGAAATCTCATAGGACTAAAAGATAAGGATGGACGGTTTATTTTGAACATCAAGAAGGGAGCCAGGGAATTACCTCCATTTGCTCTTTTTTTTCTGAGAACATCACCTAATGGCCATCCTTCTCCATGGCTTCCCTGAGTCAGTCTTCTTGATGACAAAGAATGTTTGCGAGAGAAGTCATTTTGGGATATGAAAGAACCCCTTGGTTTCCTCAAGTGTCTCATTTAAAATCCTACTGAGTGGAAATATCAATAAAAATTTATCTTAAACTGATATAGGCACAACGCATATCTGCCTCCAGACTCTGAGGCTGCCAAAGAGAAACACTTAGTTGAGGGAACAGCTTGTTAAAAATGTATAAGTTCCCTGTTCCAAATTTTCTCAGAGCCTTTCTTACATGAATTCTTTACCAGATAAGGTAGAATAAGTCCCTGAGAGAGATACCTAGGATTTTTTTTTTAATATATAAAAGAAAGACAAACCTCGTTCTATTTTATCTTTTTTTATGTGATAAAAGAAAGGATTGCTTAGATTTATCAACTACCATAGAGCTTTCATCCTGCTATGGGTGGGAAAAAATAATAAGTCTAATAAACCGACCGTAACATTTATAGATTCACATAATTTACATAAAATTTCATACTATTTATTGTGAGTTGCCTCAGTGCTGGAAGAATCTAATAGACACCTTATGTATGCAGTTCCTTAGGCTTCGCCTGTGCTTGCAAAGGACAATGACCTGAGAATTTATTCCAAATTCCACGGACAACTAGGACACTTTATATTTTTTAATTTAGTCTTGAATTTCTGGCTTGAATCACAAGAATTTTGATTCTTCACTTGAGCTTGCTTATTTATTCACTCACAATACAGTGGTGATAGTGACAATACCCTGATTTTCCCTTGAATAATATTTTATTCATTCATTCATTTATTCTGATTTGATTAAAAGAATTCTTTCTGGATTCAATGGCTTTTGGCTGTAGCACATAGTTTTCTGTCTATGTATTTATTTAACGAATGCTTATTCATCATGTTAGATGTCATGTGTGGAGTTAGGTGCTGGGAATACAATCATAATTTGGGACTAGATGTTTGTAGGAGTTGTTTCTTCGAAAAATATTTACGCCAAGTGCCAAAGCTATAACAAACCACGACATAATTCATGTTTACCTCTGGTGACTTTTTACCTTCCTTTTAGTTCTGCAAAGATTTCTGCAAGGAACTGCTCTCTACCTTTTCGCAGTCATAACTTAATCCTCCCTGCAGGATGCTGCCTGCTATAGAAGCAACGTCCTTCTGTTGTCTCTTACCTACAGGATTCTGTCCTTCTGCGGCTGAATCACATTGTCACAAAGCACACCCGTAGGCCTGAGCATAAGCAGAATTGTTGGGGGCGGTTATAGAGGGAGCTTGGGCAGTTAGGCTGGGGTATCCACCAGCCTAAGGCATCTGAGACACCACCTGCAGTGCTGGACAGAGCCTGGTCAGGAAGTAAAAGGGTATGAGCTACAGGCCTCCAGCCAGCGGTGACCAAGAGCTCCCAGTGCTGTCAAGTAGAGGGTCATATGAAGGTAGGGGGATAGAAGAGATTGTATTTGTCATTTTAGTAGCTCTATTTACAACTTGTAAATACTTAGATATACGTTATGTTGACTCCATTTATTCTCCTGCCCCCAGCCCCGCAGAGGTTTAGGATAGGCCTGATAATTCCTTCCCACCCGCTGCCTCTGCTCTGCGCCCGCCCTGCTGGGCATCACTGCCTCTCACCAGCTCCCCTGGCACTGCTGCTCCTCCCCAGCTGCTCTGCCACTGCTTCTCTGGCACTGGGGCCTTTACTGCTATTCCTCTTAGGAGGTGTGAGAACCCTCCTGGCACGAAAGCTGTTTGGAAAGCACGCTTTGTTCCAGGTTTGTCTTTAATGTTACCCTCTCTCAGAGGTGAACCCAGACTGTACTGCATGTGCTCTTGTTTTGAAAGAGACACTAAGTAAAATACATCTTTCTGTTTTTATATACAGACTTCACAGGACTCAGATATGAGTCCAGTAAAGATAAGAGACATATTCCCATGACAAAGAATATTATCCTGTGAGGAGATCAAAGTTAATTAATTTGCCTAATGATGTACAGAAATAAGTGACAGAACTATGCTTGTATCTGTGTTTCTGGTTTCAAATCTAGGGCTCTGCATGTGATACCAGGCTGGCACTTGGTTTCATTTTATCAGCACTTAATTACTTCCTTTTGAATTGTTCTCTAATTGCTTCACTCATGTTTATTTTCCTTGTCTCTTAGGACTGTAAACATCTGAAGGCAAAGTCAAACGTTGCCAGGGCACTAAAGGATAATGCTGAGAAAATAGTAGCTGCTCCGAATAAATTATTGGATAGCATAAGCTTGGTCTTTGGGAATAATAATCTGCTCTATGAAAGACAAAAAGTCTTCAGAGACAGGAAAACCTAATTCAGGTCTCTGCAATACCACTTACTATTCGTGAGATCTTGGACACATTGCTTAATCTAAGACTTCGTTTCTTCGTCTGTAAAATGGGCATGTTAAACAAATTTACCTCATGGAATGATGATAATAATTATATAACATAGGTAAAGCACAGAGAACATAATACACTCTTAATAAATATACTGTCTAGCTTCATCCTTATCATCATTTTCTAATGAAATTTCAGAAATCACATGGCGGATAATATTTTGCCATTTTACTAAGGAGTCAATTTGCTTAATAATCAGGGAAAAGAACCCACTTTAAGACTGGTAGATGTGTTAGCAACCAGCTGTCCCATTAACTCCATGAATATTTTAATGAGGTTTACAGCTCCGACGGATCTATTTCTTCATGAACATCAGCAATAAAACTTAGTAGATACCAAGGATATGTTACAGAGAGTCCAATGGATCATGAAGAGCTGACGCATATTCATTTCTGGATGTAGTGGGCATGGGTCTCAGGTGGGCTGAGCTGGCATGAAAAGGAGCATCATAGCCACTACTTCTGCTCAGCCCACTTGATTTTGCAGAGAAAATATTCGGCAACACTGAGAGGCATTGTGCAGCACTGGGCCACTCACTTACTGTTCTTGTGTGAGCTCATTTTCATACTATGAAAAAGAAAACCTTCCTCCTCTCTTATCTAAGAACTAGTCCTTGTTTTCTCTGTTTCGAGGGAAAAGTTATAAAAGCTCTTTTTGTTATAAATGGGGTCCATTTTACTACCTCATCATAACTCTAGAAATTAACACTTGCATAGCACCTGAAAGTCTTAAAAAGAAAGCACTGTCTAAAGAGAAGTCCCACATTTCTCCTGTGTCATATGTATTAGACTCATTTGAAAGTTCCTTGAGGACAGAAACGCTGCCGTTTTCTCCACTGTATACAGCCCAGTGCGAAATACATGCTGTGAAAACCAGGGCAGGCAAATCTTTCCTCGGACCCCACCCCATCATATTTGCTTATCCCCGCGTTCCTTAGGTTTGATACAGGCCTCAGGCCACCTGCCAGTTGAAGAAACCTCTTTAAAGAATTGACTGTGGGGGGCTTCCCTGGTGGCGCAGTGGTTGAGAGTCCACCTGCCGATGCAGGGGACATGGGTTCGTGCCCCGGTCCGGGAAGATCCCACATGCCGTGGAGTGGCTGGGCCCGTGAGCCATGGCCGCTGAGCCTGCGCGTCGGGAGAAGCCACAACAGTGAGAGGCCTGCATACCGCAAAAAAAAAAAAGAATTGACCGTGGCTCAACATCTGTCTTTCAGCTCCAGACATGGATGGTTTACTGTGCAGAATAAAAGGCTTGGGTATTCAGTTGACAGAGAAAGTAGAAACCTCTTTGTTTGTTGACAGAAATAAAATGTGTCTTGTCATAATGTTGATATCACATATTAATCGCCCCTGCTGGGGAACGTGGGCCCCCTGGTGCGGTGTGCTATAAATATTGATGTGCTCACCCTGAACTGGCAGGATGCCTGGGAAGCCATGAGAGGTATAGATGAAAGGATTTTCATAAAGGTGTGCTCAGTTGCTCTCCATCCTTTTTTTTTTTATGCTTTGGAATCTATGCATCTCCAACTAATTGCTTCCCCATCCAACCCCACAAAGTTTGAAAAAACCTTTCCAGATATTCCAGGAATATGGTGGACTCTCCTTTCTCGTTTCAAACAGAATACCTAATCCTTGTATCTTTTACATTTTATATGGTTTTGGACAGAAGTCACATCATCCCCAGCCGGCTGCCTATCCAGTAGAGTGAAAAGTTGTCTGGCATCGGCTGCTGGTGAGGAAACATCCAGGCCATTTCAGCTGCAGGGGCAGAATTTTATGCTGTGATGTTATTTTCAGTTCAGGGGACACTTTCCGGTAATCAAGTTGACAGTCTTTCTTAAAGTTACATGCCAACCAGAAGAAAATTGTTGTTTCTGAAGACTGAGCAAATGCTGATGCTCACAGTTGCAAAATGCCAGCTATCATTTGGCACATTTGCTGTTGTTTCACTGCTGTTTACAAATCCTTGCCAACCATAAGATATAGTCTGAATTGTGACCACACTGAAGTCAAAAATAGGGTCCCTTCATTGAATTATAGGGACATATTCCTTCAGTAGACCGCATTATAGATGATTTCTGCAATAATATATTTTATTTTTTTCATCTAACAGATATTTATTGAGCCTCCAGTATTATGTCAGGCACTGTCCTAGGTACTGTGGATATAGGGATAAAGAAGTGGAGCAGACAGACAAGGTTCTCTGCTGTCACTTTACGGTCTCATAATAGGACCTCCAAAAAGAAAAATAAACAAGGAACACATCAGTTATATATTCCGAACATTAAAACCGAATAGGAGACCTGGTGGTTACTGTGGATTGGGTAGTCAAATAGTATGAAGTGTACATTTTTTAAAGTTACGAGCAGATTACAGACGGGGTAAGAGATTGTGCCAAGCAGCATGTAGTCCTCACGCAAAGGCATTTAATGTGGGAGCGTTAGGCATTTTTAAGGAACAGTTGGTCAGTGCCTTTGAATATTTTTTAATTTTAAATGACAAGAGAGGCAAATTTGACTGAGGGTATGTGAAAAGAGAGTGCAGGAAGCAATTCTTTAAGGGTATTTCACAAAAAAATTACTTTAAGGGCTTCCAACAAAGGTCTGGACAACTAGGACCGAGAGCAGATGGCAAGATCACCCAGTCTTATCCAAGATGAGAAATTTGTTGGTGAGAGAGAGTCTAATGGGTCCTCTATCTCAAAAGGCTATCCTGGCACCCTTAGTTTGGAGGAAAGCCCATCTGCCTTGGGAAGCAATGACAATTCCTCTCTTTTGTATCTGTTCTTAGCGCTTGGCACAGAAGTTAATAAATGTTGCGTGCTCACGTTTTATAGACGATATCAGTGAGAAAGCAAATGTGAAAAATCTGACTCCTTACCCCAATTTGGAAATCTAGACTAGCCGGAAAGCTATGTAGAATGTCCTGTCCTAACCTCTACCATTCTGAAGCACTTGGAGAGAGAACTTTAAGGTAGAAAGCAGCATATGATTCAGAATATTGCTTAAACTTGCTCTAGACCTTTACTTTTCAATATTTGCAAATGAACATCTTATGAGAAATGCCAGTGAATTGTAGTTACTGGCCTAACTTAATTTGACTTCTTTTTGCAATCTCATAAGTATGCTTAGTCCAGGAAAGAGAAGTTTTTTTGTAATGTAGAGTAAAGCGTGCTTCAGATTATTCTCTCAGGGAAACATACATTTAAAAATAGGTCACATTGACTAAATTTGTCTGACTTTTTTTTCATACGGAAGATTTTTTTCAAAGCAGTTTTTTCGGTTTAGATGTTTTCCCAGAACCTAAACTATCACATTCACCTCAAATTTCCGCATGGGAAGTTTCTTTTTAGAAATGGTCTGAGAAATGCAATTAGAATTTTTTAGGTGGGGAAGTAGCTCAGGGAAGTTTCTTTTTAGAAATGGTCTGAGAAATGCAATTAGACTCTTTTAGGTGGGGAAGTAGCTCAGGGAATTTTCTGTATCCAAGGTTTGATAATGACTACTAAAAAAAGTTCTCATATTTAAATGACAATTGACAGCTTAAGAAAGGTTGGATCCCTGTGCCTACCTTCAGAAGCTTAAAGTTAAAGAGATCAAATAATTCTGACTGAAAGCCATGTTAAAGAGTCCAACCAATGTGGGAAATAGATTGTAGAGTCTGATCACAGGTTTTATGCAGAAATTGGATTTCACAGATATAATGTGAATCGCACAAAGCAATCTATCCAACAGGGGAAGGACCTGACAGTGCTTAGAGATTTTATTTTGGAAGGGTTTGAAAACACTGGGTATTTCAGTTTATTTTAATGACAGATGAATAGGAGATGCTAAATATTTGATATCAAGAATTTTTTATTGAAATAAAGTTGTATTAAATTATTTTCAAAACTGTTTCAAGCAACTTTACCAAAACTGTAGGGCTTGAATCAGTTCTATTCTTTGCAAAGCATTCTATTTCTGTTCTGGATTGGTGAGACAGTAAACATTTGTGAATGTTTCTGGTCCCTACTGAATTTTGATTGAAAAGAGAAGAATAGGTATTTTGATACTTACTATGTTCTTTTTCTTGGGCTTTCTGACCTTCCCAAAATAGAACTGTCAATTGAATTAAATCTTGTATTGAATACTTTCCAGTGCAAGGCTTGTACTTGAAGAAAAATGAGTGAAAAAAGGTCCCTGCCCTTAAGCTATTCAATCTAGGGTTACAGGCATCTTTTTATTGCCCATTGGTTATCACTGTATGAAATTTCTGTATCATCTTAAATTCATCCCCTAAGCTGAATTTAATTCTCACCTTGGTTAATGTTAATGGTGAAATACAGCCTGAAATATAGAAGGCATTCTGGAAGCCTCTCTTTATTTACCCTTCACACTCAATCAGTTATCAAGTTCTTTCAAATATATCTCTTTAATATGTCTTAAACTGAGTTTATATTCTCATGTCTAAGGACATAATTATTGTTCCTGAATTACTAAAATAGTCTCCTAAATTCTGTATGCATGTCTATAAGTATAAAGTTATCAATTATCTTTTCTTGAAAGGTCTGTCCTTCTCATTTTAACTAAATTTTATTATTGTTCATTTGAAAAGTAATGCTTGATTAGGAATCAATTTAAGAATACAAATAATTATTACTACAATTTAATGGATGGTTCTGATGGCTCATGTGGTGTTCCCAGGGCTTTATGCATATTCTTTCGTTTATTCTCAAAATAACCATAACAGGTGAGTATTATTAGAATCTGCATTGTAAAGTTAAGCATATAGTATTTAAAGGTTTACTTTTTATAATAAAATGTATATTCTTTTTATGAAAATAGTCTTTATTTTTCTTAGTTGGCTAAGTAAAATATTTGGCTCTTCTAGAGTAATTCTAATGTGTTGATTGATTGAAAGTTAGCTGAAATGCAAAGTACACAACCTCTATTCGATTGTGGATTGGCTTTGATAGATTATTTTCCTTGATTAGGCCTGTCATTTAGAAAGATAGTCTGACAACAGTTTATACGATGTTATATTGGATATTCTACCACATGGCAGGTATTCCCTAAATTTTTGTTCAATAAATAAGGTTTAAAGACTAGTTAATATGTTGTTATATAGATCAGGAGAGATGAGAACTCAGAGAGAGTGGAATTCATATGAAAAGGAGAGGTCAGATGTTACGTGCCCATAGAGATAAAGTGATCAGAATTTGGTGATAAAAGGAAGCGTCCAGGAGAGCTCTGGAACTTTAAAAGCAACCAGGAGCATAGTGATGTTGCATTGGTACAGAAGGATGAGAATTTTCATGGGGGTGCTGGAATTGATCGAAGCTTTGAACATTTGAGTACAATTACACAATAGTTTTGTCTGTTTATTTTGTTCATTTTTAAGATGATTATTCTTATTTCAAGCAATTAAAGCAAGTTTCTTCTAGTTCTGTCATACTTTCTAAGTAATTTCCAGTCCCCATCCCGCTCTCAGTATCTATTAAAGGAAAATCTCTCATAAAAATAATTTAGACTGGCATACTTTTCTTATGGGCATTTATATTTTAAACCAACTTTTTGATTGTGGAATTGTATTCGTGTGTACAGCAAATTACCACAGCATAAAACAACCTGCATTTTATTATCTCAGAAGTTTTGTGGGTCGGGTGTCTGGGCACAGCTTAACTGGGTCCTCTGCTTAGGGTATCATAGCTTACAGTCAAGGTGTCCTCCAGGGCTGGGTTCTCAGCTGGAGACTCAAGTGGGGGAAATATGCTCTTCCCCTCTAGCATTGTTGTTGGCAACATTCAGTCCCTTGTGATTTTAAGTTTCATGGAAACTTGCCTTCTCAAAGCCCACAAAGGGAGAAGTAGTCTAACATGATTGAGTCTTTTATAATGTAACATAATCATGGGAGTGAAAGCCTATTACCTCTGCTATATTCTATTGGTTAGAAATGAGGCATAGTTCCTGCTAACTCTCAAGGTGAGGGAATTTACAAGGATATGAACCCCAGAAGGCAGAAATCATGGGGCCACTTAAAGTATGTCCGTTACAGGAATAGAAGAATTGGCTCATGGTGAAAATTTTACTGTAGTTTAATTTCTTGTTTTCCAAATCTCTTCTCAACATATCAACTTTGGCTAATGAGGAATTAATGCTGTTACCAACATCCTACTATGGCAAAATGTACTCTATGATGAAATATCTGCTCTATTTTTTCCAACTTTATTGAGATATTGTTGACATGTGTGTAAGTTTAAGGTGTACAGTGTGATGTTTTGATACACATATGTATTGTGAAATGAGTACCACAATAAGGTTAGGTAACATACCCACCCCTTCACATAATTGCCTTTTTATTTTTTTGATGATAACATTTAAGATCTATTTTCTTAACAAATTTCAAGTATAAAATACACTATTGTTAATTGGAGTCACCATACCATAAATTAGATCCCCAGAACTTACTTATCTTATCACTGGAAATTTGTACCCTTTGACCAATATCTCCCCTTTTCCCCCATTGTCTCTGGCAATCACCATTGTACTTTCTATGATTATGGCTTTTTCAGATTCCACATATAAATAAGAGAATGCAGTACTTTTCTTCCTCTGTTTGACCTATTTCATGTAGCATAATGCTCTCAAGGTCCATCCATGTTGCATAAATGGCAGGTTTTCCTTTTTTATAGCCGAATAATATTCCATTGTATGTATAGACCACATTTTTTTTGCTCATTCATCCTTCCATGGAGACTTAGGTTGTTTCTATTTCTTGGCTATTGTAGATATTGCTGCAATGGATATTGAGATGCAGATATCTTTTCAAGATAATGATTTCATTTCCTTTGGATATATACCTAGAAGTGGGATTGCTGGGTCATATAGTAGTTCTATTTTGTAATTTTCTGAGGAACCTCCATACAGTTTTCCATAGTGGTTGTACTAATTTACATTTACACCAACAGTGCACAAAAGTTTTCTCTTCTCCCATCCTCACCAACTCTTGTTTTCTTTTGTCTTTTTGATAATAGCCATTCTAACAGGTGTGAGGTGATTTCTCATAGTGGGTTTGATCTGCATTTCCCTCCTGATTAGTGATTTTGAGCATCTTTTCATGTATTTTATGGCCATTCGTATGTCTTCTTTTGAAAAATGTCTATTTAATAAATCCTTGTTCATTTTTCAGTCAGATTGTTTGCTCTTTTTGATGTTGAGTTTCTTTTTTATATTAACCCCTTATTAGATAGATAGATTGAAAATATTTTTTTCCCATTCTATACTTTGCCTTTTCATTCTGCTGATTGTTTCTTTTGTTGTGCAGAAGCTTTTTGTTTGCTATAGTTCCAGTTTATTTTTGTTCTTTTTTGCTTGCACATTTGGTATCATAGCGAAGAAATCATTACCAATACCAATGCCAAGGAGATTTTCTCTATGTTTTCTTCCAGGAATTTTAGTTTTGAATCTTATATTTAAATCTTTAATACATATTGAGTTAATTTTTGTGAGTAGTGTTAGAAAGGGATCCAGTTTCATTCTTTTGCATGTGACAATTCAGTTTTCCCAACACCATTTATTGAAAGGATTATCCTTTCCCCATTTAATATTCTTGACTCTCTTATCAAATATTTGTTAACTATATATGCATGCATTTATTTCTGGACTCTCATTTCTGTTTTATAGGTCTGTGTTTCTATTTTGATGCCAGTACTATACTGTTTTGATTCTATAGCTTTGTAATAAAGTTTTGAGATCAGAAATTGTGATGTCTCCAAAGTCAGAATTACGTTGGCTATTTGCAGTCTTTTGTGGTTCCAAATAAATTTTAAAATTGATTTTTCTACTTCTGTGAAAAATTGCTATTGGAATATTGATAGGGATTGCATTGAATCTATAGATGGCTTTGGTGGTATGGACATTTTAACAATATTAATTTTTCCACTCCATGAGCATGAGATATCTTTCCATTTATTTGTTTCTTCTTCAGTTCCTTTCAACAAAGTTGTAATTCTCAGTACACACATCTTTCACCACCTTTGTTAAATTTAGGCTTAAGTATATTTTTATTTTTGCTGCTATTATAAATGTTTTCTTTATTTCTTTTTCAGATAGTCCATTGTTAGTATATAGAAACATGGCTGATTTTTGGATGTTGATTTTATATCCTGCAACTTTACTGAATTTGTGTATTAGTTCTAATGCTTTTTTTGGTAGAATGGTAGAGTCTTTAGAGCTTTCTATATATAAGGTCATATCATCTGCAAAAAGATAATTTTACTTCTTTTTGTCTGATTAAAGATTCTTTTTTTCTTACCTAATTGATATGGCTAGGACTTCCAGTACTGAACTGGGTTAAAATGGTGAGAATGGGTAACATTGTCTTCTTACTGATCTTATAAGAAAACCTTTCAAGTTTTCACTATTAAGTATGTTAGCTGTGGGCTCAGCATATATGGACTTTATTATATTGAAGTACATTCCTTGTATACTCAATGTGTTGAGAGTTTTTATCTTGAATGGATGTTGAATTTTGTCAAATGTTTTTTCTACATCTGTTGAGATAATCACATAATTTTTATCATTAATTCTATTAGTATATCACATTTATTGTCTTGCCTGTGTCGAACTATCTTAGCATCCCAGGAATGAATCACAATTAATCATGGTGTATGGTGCTGTTGAATTCAGTTTGCTAGTATTATGTTGAGAATTTTTGCATCTATATTTATTAAGGATATTAGCCTGTAGTTTTCTCTTATTGTAGTGTCTTTCTCTGTCTTTGTATCAGGGTAATGTTGGGCCTTGTAAAATGAGTTTGGAATTGTTCTCATCTTTAGTTTTTCGGAAGAGTTTGAGAAGAATTGGTGTCAGTTCTTTAATTGTTTGGTAGAATTCACCAGTGAAGCCATCTGCTTCTGGGCTCTTTTAGTTGGCTGGTTTTTGTTTACTGTTTCAATCTTCTTACTCATTATTGGTCTGTTCAAATTTTCTGTTTCTTCATGATTCAGTCTTGGCTGATTTTATGTTTCTAGGAATTTATCTATTTGTTCTAGGTTACCCAATTTGTTGGATGTTTATAACTGTTTATAGTAGTCTCTTATGATCCTTTGTATTTCTGTGGTGTCAGTTGTAATGTCTCCACTTTCATTTCTGATTATTTATTTCAGTGTTCTCTCCTTTTCTCTTGGCTGGTCTAGCTAAAGGTTTGTCAATTTTGGTTATCTTTTCAAAAAATCAGATCTTAGTTTGCTGGTCCTTTCTACTGATTTTATATTCTCTATTTCATTTATTTCTTCTTGAAGTGTAAAAGTTAGGTTGTTTATATGAGATTTTTCTTTTTTCTTTTTTTTTTTCCTCTTCTTTTTTCTTAATGTGTAGGCATTTATCACCATGAACTTCCTTCTTAGAATTGCTTTTGCTTATACCATTAGTTTTGGTATGCTGTGTTTCCCTTTTCATTTGTTTCAAGATATCTTTTGATTTTCCCTTTTGATTTCTTCTTTGACCTGTTGTTTAGGAGTGTGTTGTTTAGTTTGCACACATTTATGAATTTCCCACTTTTCCTTCTGTGTTTGAATTTATAGTTTCATACCACTGTGTTCAGAAAAGATACTTGATATTATTTCAGTCTTTTACATTTGCTAAGGCTTGTTTTGTGACCTAATATAATATCTATACTGGAGAATGTTCTGCATGCTCTTGAGAAGAATCTATATTCTGCTGCTGTTGGGTGGAATGTTCTGTATGTGTCTGTTACATCTATTTGGTCTAAGATATAGTTCAAGTCCAGTGTAATGATTTTCTGTCTGGATGATCTATCCAGGGCCAAAAGTGAGGTATTGAAGTACCCTACTGTTTTTGTATTGCTGCCTACTTGTCCCTTCAGATCTGTTAGTATTTGCTTAATATATTTAGGTGCTCTGATGTTGGGTGCCTGTTTATTTATGCTTGATATATCCTCTCGATGAATGTACCCCTTTATCATTATATAATCACCATATTTGCCTCTCATGACAGTTTTAACTTAAAGTCTATTTTGTGTGATATAAATTTAGCTTCCCCTACTCACTTTTGCTTTTACTATCCCTTCACTTTGAACTTATGTATGTCCTTAAAGCTGAAGTGAGTGTCTTGTAGGCAGCACTTAGCTGGGTTTTGTCTTCTTGTTTTTTAATCCATTTGACCACTCTATGCCTTTTGATTTGAGGATTTAATACATTACATTTAAAGTAATTATTGATAGGTAAGAACTTACTAATTCCATCTTATTAATTATTGTATGCTGTTTTGCAGTTTTCTTGTTCCTTTCTTCTCCTTTTGTCATCTTTCTTTGTGAATTGATGATTTTCCAGAGTGAAATGCTTTGATTCCCATCTCTTTATCTTTTATCTATCAACTGTAAGTTTTTGCCTTGTGCTTACCACAAGACTTACATAAAACATCTCATATAGAGATATAATAGTCTTTTAAGCTGATAACTACTCAACTTTAATCACATATAAAAATTTGACCCTTATACTCTCTCCCCATATTTTTGATGTCTTATTTTACCTCTTCTTATATTATCTATCCATTAAAATTATTATAGCTCTATTTATTTTTAATACTTTTATCCTTTAAACCTTTTTTATTTGAGTTAAGTGATTTACACACCACCAAATTACTGTATTAGAGTATTTGAATTTGACTGTATACTTACCTTTACAAGTATGTTTTGTATTTTCACATCATTTCATGTTACTAATTAGAGTCCTTTCATTTCAGCTTGAAAAACACCTTTCAGCATCTTGTAAGACAGGTCTAATGGTGATGAACTCCTTCATTCCTGAAAAACAGCTTTGCCAGGTAAAATATTCTTGTTTGGCAATTTTCTCTTTCAAGAGTTTGACTCTATCATCTCATTCTCTCCTGGCCTGCAAGGTTTCTGCTGCAAAATCCACTGATAGCCTTACGGGGATTCCCTTATATATGAATTAATTTTTCTCTTGTTGTTTTTTCTTGCTGTTAAAATTTTTCTCATTGTCTTTTATTTTATTTTATTTTTTTAACATCTTTATTGGAGTATAATTGCTTTACAATAGTGTGTTAGTTTCTGCTTTATAACAAAGTGAATCAGCTATACTTATACATATATCCCCATATCTCCTCCCTCTTGCATCTCCCTCCCACCCTCTCTATCCCATCCCTCTAGGTGGTCACAAAGCACCAAGCTGACCTCCCCGTGCTATGCGGCTGCTTCCCACTAGCTATCTATTTTACATTTGGTAGTGTATATATGTCCATGCCATATGTCAGCAAGTGGGCAGGCCTGTTGTTTATGTACACAGGGGCCATCCTGGTGTCTGGGTCCATGTGGATAGGCCTAGCGCTGGAGTCTGCAGTGATGGGCCTGGGGGGGGGGACCTGGGTCTGCATGGGCAGGCTTGGATCATGGGTCCAGAGGGCCAATCAGGACCCAGGGACCACTGGGGCGGGCCTGGGATTTGGGCTCACCTCACTCTCCTTCTCCCATGGGGAGAGGGTATCTCTCTGTGTGTTGGTCTGCCTGGGCTTGGGGAAGAGTGATGAAAGTAGTATGAATCTGTCTTTCCTACTGCCTTCATGCATCTTTTCTAATTTCAGTACTTCACCCAGGTGCAGTAATTCTTTACCTGGAATTCTTGACTCTTATAAAATTATTTTTGCACGTGGATAGTTGTTCAAATTGATGTTTCTGGGGAGGGGACAAGCTCTGAAGTTCCTATGCCACCATTTTTGCTGATATTACTCTCCCCATATTTTAGTTGTTGTTCTTTAATCTCAGATATTAGTTCCAAGTATGGTAAAAACAAAGGAAAAAACCAATACGCTAGCAAACCAGAGCCAAAATAAATAAGCAAGGAAGCAAAAAAGCAAATAAACACAACAGAATCTTCAGCCATCTTGAGAGTCAAATCCAGAAGGAGGAGAAGTTTAGTTTCTAAAGGCAACAGGTCCCAGAGAAGTATTTATCAACCCAAAGTCTCTTGGTGCTTTCCTGAAATCTCCAGTTTATTCACGGATATGATTTTTATTAAAGCAACTTGGCCTATGTAATAGGAAAAAGCAAAACTGTTCCTTAGAAAGATAATTATCTGCTCATTAGGTGTTTATTTTAAAAAATGAGCTATATTCTCTTTCCTTTGCCTTTGATTGCTGAGTCATTGAGTTGTAGGGGATATATTGTGGGTGAAGAGGAGAATCATGTAAGAACAATAGCAAATCCTTTGCCTGGAATTTGTTTTTTAGTTTTTGACTTATGCCTTCAGTCCTCATAAAGATTCTTATAGTGGTGAATTTCAGAATTTATACTTGTGCTTTGATTTATTAAGATAGTAACACAAGGAAAATAAAGTTGTAAAGATTTTGTAGAAAAGTTTACTAATTTAGTTTTGGTTAAGATTTTGTTTACTTGTTTAGAAGAAAGATTTGTGAATATCTGATTATCAACGGTTTTTTTTTAACATCTTTATTGGAGTATAATTGCTTTACAATGGTGGGTTAGTTTCTGTTGTATAACAAAGTGAATCGGCTATACATAAACATATATCCCCATGTCTCCTCCCTCTTGCGTCTCCCTCCCAAATGATATATACTGATCCATCCGTTAGACATGAAGCTCTCACCCTTTATATCAAGTTTAAATAAAGTTTTTAGACCTAAAATATTTTTATTTGATCTGAAAAACAATATTGCAAATCCTGCCTGGAATCTTTGAAAACTGATTGAGCCTGTACTTATGTAACTCATGGTGTACACAAAGATCATGGGCTTGTACAGACAGTCACTTTGGAAGCATTATTTTAATGTAGAATTGTCACACCTACAAATGAATTACTTGATGGCTGAACTTATGGTGTGACTAACACATGCTTTGCTAGTTAACTCCTGTGTGTGTGTTTGAATAGATAGATAGATAAATTAGAATTTTATTTAATAGTGAAAATAATTGTTTGGATAATATATTCAATCCCTCCTTACTAAGGACTTGGTGATACCCTTCGATGCATCAGATCCAGAGAGTGTTTCTGTCATGGTCCTGATTGTATCATGTTTTGATGTCCTGATTTGATGTCATCTCAAGAAAGTTATTCTGAGTTTCACCCTGATAGAGGTTAGGTTAAGAGAGCCATTGCAGATTGTATGCAGTCTCTTTTTGTAGTTTCTCAGCTATATTTCTATGGTTCTACCTACTATTTGGCTTAATTTTCTTTTTATAGGTATTTGAGATGCTTGAAGTTGAGGAATTTTCTCATGTTCAGTGTATTTCTGGTAAAAGGCTATGTATGCCCTAGAAAGTAAACATTTTTCTGTGCTATTCAGACAGATATTCCAGGTTAAAGTCATGCTCTCATTTTTTTGCAGGAAAGGAATGATCTCTAGGTTGAATATTCTGAAAACAATGGGGTACAATATTCATAAAGAATTAAATCAATGTTCCCTCCAGTTTTACCATTAAATTATCAGGGCTTGGTATTTACCTGGTTCATTCCAATGTGTTTGTGAGATGACATCTACAGAGATTTGTAAGTTTTTCAAACCAGAGAGCAAAATTACGTCAATATTCTTAAGTGCTTTGAAGTGAGGCAGTGTGAAAATCAGATCGAAGAGCTTGACTATCAGAATTCATAACTTCTTTTTACTCTGTTCTTTTCCCTATACCTAGAACTCCATCTTTCCTTTGTACATGGTGCCTTTTCTTTTATCCTAACTCTTCTCCCTTCCACCTCTTTCAATAATTATATAACATGTAGCTCTTTGGCCCCAGACTTAAATTTTAATAATTTTATAATTTTCACCTCTTACATTCTGTTCAGTCATTTTGCCTTAGGAGACAGTACTGAAAATAATCCCTTCATGGTGACGTGCTAAGAATATGAGTATACAGTACTTTTAAGGTTTTTATTTTTTTTATTGTTGACTTGTAAAACTAAAATGTTATTTTGATTTATTGTTGACTTGTAAAACTAAAATGTTATTTTGATTTAACTGATATATTTTGGAAGAGAGAAGTCATATTGACTCTAAGTAAGTCAAATGTAGATAATGACAGTAAGTTAACAATCCTTTATCTGTAGAATATCTGCTTAATGTATAGTTGACCAGGAAAGTATCTCAGTGCGGCCTCGTAGAATGAGTGTGTTCCTCCCTCCGCTATATCTCAATGCCTTAGTTTTCCTCTTTTTAAATAGTCGCTTGGCCTCATATTTCATTAAACCCCTGCAGTAGGAAATTTGAGCTCTAATAATAAATTAGGTAAAAGCAACACTGAGATATAGATAAAATCTTGCTATTTTAGCAAAGATACTCTACATGTTCTTCCAAATGTTCATATTTTACAAGGAATGTACTCCATATTGAACTTATACTGGATGCTTTTAATTATATAGAATGGATCCTGAGGTTAAATGTGAGACCGTAGAGATAGCACTGCGTGGTTAGTTATTAATGTTAATTGAGCTTTCATTTTGTGAGGTGCACAGTACAAAAGAAATAGAAGTTCAGATGCAGGCTTCCTTGCAAACTGATCATCTAATGGGGAGATAGAATTCATTAAAAAGCGGCACCCAATCCTGAATTTCCATGCCTAGACATCAAAAGGGCTAATGTTATTAAACTCTGTATTTGTATAACACTTTGAAATGTACAATCTGTCCTCATATATGATATCTCTTAAGATCTCTTAGGATACTGTGAAAACTACAAGGTGTGGTGAAAGAGCATGAATTTGGTTTCAAATAGAGCTGGTTCTAAATCCTGTTCTGCCTCTAAAGTTGAAGATTTCAAGATCTCTGCACCTCAGTTTCCTCAGTTGTATAATGAGGATAATAACATGCCTTTTAGTGCTGATTTGAGATTTATAGGAAATGACATGTTGTAGGATGGTCACTTACTTCATATAGTAAGTGACCAATAAATGTGTGCTCCTCTCATTATCCTTTTGCAGATGAGGAAACTGAAGCCTCTGCTTGGGACTAGGTCCTAGGCCTCCTAAACAAGATCAAAGCTCTGTTCATTATGCCACACTGTTGGGGTTATCATGTGTGCTTAGTAGTCTGAAGGCTTACCATAGAGAACATCTTAATTTCAAGCCTATGCTAAAGACTTACCAGTTCTTATTATAGTTTCTCCCCAGAGATTTTGCATCCCCATGCTCCCTTTGATTTGGTAAAGGTTACTTTGTCTGATAGAAGAAAATAGTATATATCTATTGTTCCTTATCCACAGATCAGCTTTTTTGTACTTGATAAAATGTTTGATCCTTTCAGAGATGCTATGAGCTCCACAGATTTCATCGTATCTTGCATATCTTATACTAATTCATAAATTTTATTGTCCTTTCTCTGCCATGTATCAAAGGGGGTTGGCAGGGAGTAGAAGTTACTAGATAAAAATATATAATCAGGGCTTCCCTGGTGGCGCAGTGGTTGAGAGTCCGCCTGCCGATGCAAGAGACACGGGTTCGTGCCCCGGTCCGGGAAGATCCCACATGCCACGTAGCGGCTGGGCCCGTGAGCCATGGCCACTGAGACTGCACGTCGGGAGCCTGTGCTCCACAACGGGAGAGGCCACAACAGTGAGAGGCCTGCGTACCGGAAAAAAAAAATATATATATATATATAATCAATGGGAAGATGGTAGGACCTTACAAAGGTCAAACAGAGAAAACAATAACAAGAGAAATATGTGGGCATGGGTATTAGCCAAGGCCATGGATATGCCCAGGGTGTTCTAAGAAACACGCCAACTTAATGGAAGGAGTGAAGCTAACCATGCAGAGAGGAAGTGTGGGCATGTGACCTGCCTGTGCACACTCCCTAAGTTGATATTTCTTGGAAGGCCCAAGGCAGTACTGATGTAGAAGCATACTTATTGACCTTAAAAGGAGTTTTAAAAAATATAACATTAGCTTTATATAACTTCATTACCCTTACCAAATATGTTTTGTGTAGATATACTGGCTACCTTTTCCTGGGTATCTGTGGTACAGATGCATTGTATAACATTGAGGTGAGATTTGTACACGTCCTCTAGGTTTCAAGAAGACGGTGTCTATCTCTAAAGTTATTAGAAAAGTGATCACTTTTGTTCATGCCTGACTAGTGTTGTATGGGAACTAGAAAGAAAAAAAAACTTTTTCTTGAAATAAATTTGTCTTCCTACATAGCTAGTTGGAAGGGGTACTTCCCATCTACAAATATCTTCTGTAGAATACTTAGAAGACTTTTTCTCAAATGTAATACAGCAACATCTACTCAGAGTTTTCCACTGGCTTTTAAGTGAATAGAAATCAGGGCGCTACTGAAGAATAAACAGATTTTTCTCCTTAAAGTGAATATGGTTTCCATTGTTTTGGCTTGTCTCCATTTATGGGCTATGAGGTTTATAGTTCTAGCTTCTTAACAAGCTAGTTCCAAAGTCTCTCAGTATGTGCAATGGGTATTCAGCTGTATGTTTCTCCTGATGACCAGTGCTTTGAAGGAAGCTAAAATATTTTTAAAGCTCAAGTGCTCAACTAGGAATATTTGAGATTCTACAGATTTAATAGTAATGCAATATTCCCCCAAACTGTAAAAGTAGAAAAGCTGGAAACAGAGTGAAAATAGTGGAAAAGTAGAGCTTTTTTTTAGGTAGTTGCTGAGCTTATGATAATAAATATACTTTTCTTCAGTTATAGCAGTCATATCTAAACATCATAGGATATTAGAGTTAGAATAACCTACAGATCATTTATTTTAACTCCTGGTATCACAAATGATGAAGGTGAGACTCAAAAAGGTGAAGGTGAAGGTGCAGGTTATGTAACTAGTTATTGGTCAAATGAGTCATAGCCATATCTCTTGATGTTTCTTTTTCATTGTATGATGCATAATGCACCACTCTCTTTGAAAACAGGTCTTTTGCCCAGAAGAACTTCCTTAGAAATCTAATTATGTGAGGATTACAAGGCTGAGAAATAGTGATAGCTCAATGTCAACTCATTGATCTGGTGCATATTCACAATGAATGTAATTGATACACAATTACAGAATCATCAGATACCAATATTAGGTTCTTTCATCTTAATTACTTATAGAAAAGATATTTTATTTTCCTTTTTATATATAGAGATGACCCAACAAATCTCACTTCTTATACCTCTTTTTAAAATTCCAGACAGAGATTCAGTTTCCTCACTGGCATCATTCTATAGAGAGCTCATTTTAGCCAATGAGAAATAAAGTGGCTTTATTCTAACCTTCTTGATGTCCTCTGCCTGGACCTCCCCAAATACCAGAATCACCTAAGACTTAAAATCAATTACAGTTGACATAGGTACCATGTTGTAATCCTCCTATATAATTAAACAGTTTAATTGTCATTGTTTCATAATGTTTGCTAACAGCAGAAACCATCCAGCTGGTGGCTGTGTTCTTTCAAGAGGCACTTAGTACAATTCTCATAAACCGAAGAGAACTTAGATGCAGATAAAAATCACAACCTCTTCACTTTGCATTTTTAGCACATGCCACCTTTTAGTATATTCACCTTATGCATTTTTGTTGAAAGTTGCAAGGATATGAAAATAAATTAGTTACAGACTGGGCTGTAAAGAAAAAAATGTAGAATGGAAATATAAACTAATGTGAAAAACTTGCTTCAGAACTCGTCCTTTATATATTCATATTCAAGTTCTTTAATGGAATGAGTTTTGTTTTATATGCAAATTAGTGTTTCTGTTTGACAATTTGATTTTATAATCGTGATATGATTTCACCTCTTTGAGTCTTAGTTTTCATATCTATAACATGGAGATGGTGATAGTTCCAACATCTCTGGAGTTTTAGATTAAAAAATATACTATATACTTGAAAACACTATATATGTTTTCAAAATACATAGGCATATGTTTATGATTGTATACTGTTAAGGAAGCAATTTGATGAAATGATATCTAGTTTCATTTCCAACTCCCAAATTCTACAGTACCCACTCCGTATCATCTAACACATCAATACTTCCATAAAGAGCCAGTCCATTTCTCTCAGACCATTGGAAATGCTGCCTTTCTCTTCTTCTTCTACCCCCTGTAGCGTGTTAATTACAACACTGATCATTATTCATTTTCGCAACTCCCAGAAAGTACCTGCTCATTGCCTGTTCAATGAATAATCTTGTTGCTTCCAAAGCAAGGACGTCTACACTGCTCTGTAGCTATCATTGTATAGCGTATTGTAAAGAGCCAATAAATTGGCTGACCAGTTACTTAAAACCCCACTCCTAAAAAAATGTGGGGAAGGTCACTTAGTCACTTTGCATCCTATGCTTAGTCATCTCTGCATCCACCAAGTTTTACTATCTTTCTTAAAAAAAAAAAAAAAAAAAAGAAGCAGTCAAAGAATGGGTTGATTATTGGAAACCTTTCCTCCCTCTACTCCTGAAGGTGTAACTCAGCAGCAGCTCTCAGTTCTTACTGTGTATTGCCCAAGTGTTGAAATGTCTCTATTGTTGAATTTATGAACTAATCTTGGTTTTCATCTCTCTACATCTGATCACCCACACCCACTAAATAGAATGACAGTAGTTACCATGTATCTGCCTTGTAAGAACCTTTGAAATTATCTTTGCAAAGTATTCTGAGGCCAATAAGAAAGAGACACCCCAAATATATACTGGTATTTTCTCTTCCTAAATTCCAATGCTTATCTTAAAAGTTAATATTTTTTTTTGGGAATTCTTGAAGATAGTTTTATAAACTGGCAGAAGAGTTTTCAGTACCATGTTATCAAGCCCCTATGCTCCATTTTTAAAATTTATTTTATTTATTTATTTTTGGCTGTATTGGGTCTTTGTTGTTTCTGTGCTGGCTTTCTCTAGTTGTGGCGAGCAGGGGCTACTCTTCGTTGCAGTGCGTGGGCTTCACTAGTTGTGGCATGCAGATTCAGTAGTTGTTGCTCGCAGGCTCCAGAGCTAGATAAGCATCTAAATTTGTTGAAATATTGACCTTATTCTCAATAAAGGGCAGATATCTAAGATGTTGTCTCTGAAAGCATAATAGGGAAACAATACAACACTCTGTAGAAGATGAAGTCATACAAAGCAGTAGTTCACAGGAATCAATGGCATTCTCCTCTCAGAGCTCAGATGCTCCTTTACTCTATCATTAACATGGAGGTCCTTGCTCTCAGCCTAACCATTTTCCTCTGGGGCTCTTTGGAATAGAATGTAAAGTTTCTCACGTGCTTTGCTAACCTGAGTTCAGCCAGGTGTAAAGGGAAACGCAATTTTGCTGTCACCATTCTTGTTATCTCAATTTTGATGTAGATATTTATGCGTTAGGTGGTCTCAGTGCCTCCTGGCTTTCTAACAGCACCCCTCACTATGTTTCCCTCCTCCAACTTTTCCTTCCAGTGAGAAGCCTTATCTTTTAAAACAACTTGTCAAAAACTATCACTGACATCCACTGCCTGCACATAAAATCCAGACATCTTAGCCTAACGTCCGAAACCTTCCATGATATGACCCTAACCTGCTTCCTAGCCATAAATCTGATTTTTCCCTTGGTTGAACTGGTAGTCCACACAAACTGTTCTACTCAGTGCTGATTTAACCTGTTGTTTAATGTTCCATGTCCTATATTTTTGCTGTTTCCTAGCCCCCGTTTTTCCTTCCACCAGAATTGTAGGCCATGTTAAAATCCCTCTTTTTTTAGCCATCCTGGGGGGGAAGTAGCACCTATATTTGGGACAGTTCAGTACTACCCTTAGGTATAACCTCTGTTGTTAGTATTGTTATTGTTTTTATATGTTTTACATCTGTCACTGTGCCAAAAGCTCCATAGGACAGAGTTTATGGATCAGCTATCCTTATCATCCTCACAAGATCATATTCCTAGTCTGCACTCAAATATGTATTTGCTCGAAGATACCTAACAATTTATCATACCACTGTGGTTAGTGTTGCAGGCCCTGCCACAGAAATTTTAAATATATACTTTTATTAAGTTAATAAATCTTCACAATGATATTGCAAGATAACTACCTTTACTATTAATTTTTTAAAAAGGCGTATCAAACTAAGATCCAAGAAAAAATGAAGTGACTTGCCAAGACCATAGAGTCAAAGTGTCTGCGGCAGAGTTTTTGAACAGGTTTATTTCACTCAAGGAACATCATCCCAGTAAGGCTGAGGCAAGAATTCTAATATTAAAAACAAAAACAAAAGCAAAATCATTTGTGCAAAGCGTGTCAGGCTGGTTTGTGAGACAAGAGCCCCCCAAGCTCCTGAACATGAGTAGGAGAAATATCCAGAGATTGAAACACTTTAGGAAAAATCCCTTACCACAGATTGTATGCATGTACTATGTTTACTGTCAGATTTGAGTTATGCTTCAGACAATGAGATTCTGTGTTCACTATGCTGCTTGAAGCTGATGTATTTAGGGTTAGCTGTAAACCAATTTGTGAGGGAGAAAAAGTTGTGTTATATATGCTGGTGTGTCATTTGCTGGGGCATAGCCTGACCTACATGAGTCCCTCCAAAATTTCTCAGTCTGCCTTATGTGTTCCACTGACAGCCCATGTTTAGATCCAATTTCTGAGCCAATGTCAATCAAAGCTGGCCTTCTGGGGCTTAGAATTATGTCACCTGTCTTAGATCTGGTAACTGAGTTGTGATTGCTAGCTCTGAAATTATTTCCATGTTCCTTTTGTTTTCAGGCTATGTCTTGGTGCATCTGGAACTGATTTCCCTAGGGAGAGAGTTTAGATGTGGACATGGGAAGTGCAAACTGAAGCACAGTGTCAAGATTTACCAAGGATGTAAGCAGCCAAGTTGTATTAGAGCAAAAATGTTGCCCAAAACATTTTACCAAACAAATAGGATGAAAAAAGAGTTCTAGGATATAGAAGTCAGAGTTGGTGTTAAATGATCTAAAGCAAAGGAGTAAGCGGATGAGAAGCACTGAGTCAGAGGAGTCCATGACTAGGGGAATAGGATGAGACCCTGGGAGGATCAATGCAAGAATGATCTTTGGGGGCTCAGGACATGTTCTGAGGTCAGTAAGATGATGCCATAGGCAAAGATTGCTTTATTAAAATTTTTTTAAAAAATTTTATTGGAGTATAGTTGATTTAAAATGTTGTATTTATTCATTCAAAACATATCCATGTGATGACTTCCATTCAATCATTCTTCCATTTAGCAGAAGGGTTACAGTGCCGGTTCAAAAGGGAGTTTTCAGTTAAGCAAGTAATACAGACAGAAATCAAATAATTATACAAGTAGTTGAGAAATTATAATTTTGAAAACTGTGAAGGAAAAGACTTCCATGGGGAAGAATCATAGATGAGACTGACGGTGAAATATTAACCACCTGTAGGATGGAGGGTGCACATCAGGAAAAGGAAACAGGAAAAAACATGGTATATTTGAGGAGCAAAGAGAAGTCTGGTATCACTGAAACATAGCAAGAGATAAGTGAGTGACATGAGAAAAGATTAGAAAGGTAAACAGGAGCCAAATCCATAAGGCAGATATTGCTACTGTTACCCCAATTTCCAGATGAAACATCTGAGACTCAGATAACTTAACTCCTTAACTCACCAGCTAGGAAGGGGTCAAACCAAAATATGAATCAGGGCTATTTAAGTGCATAGGCTATTTCGATAACCTATGTCACAAATGCCTTTATATAGTTCCTGCAGACTATATTAAGGTTTTAAACTTAATCCTAAAAGCAATGGTAAGTACACTGAGAGATATTAATAGCAAAAGTGGGATAAAAGATGATTTGGGCTGGTCGATGGAGGATGGATTGGAAAATGACACTGGCTAGCAGCCTATTGGAGTGGATAGAATACTGTGCTATCTAACACATTCTTAAATTTCCTCATCACCTAACTGGATGGGAACCTTGAGATCAGCTGATCATTCACCTCCACTATCTATCCAAGAAGGTGCTGAGATCTAGAGTTATTTCCTCTGAGGCACAATTTTATGCTGCTGTTCATTTCATGTAACTGTAAGCAGTTTGGAGGACTGGCAAATCATTCAATACTCCAATATTTCTTATTGCAAGCTGAGTAGTTGCCAGTAAGGGTCAGGTCAATTTTACCAGTCATTCTTCCCTGAAATCAGCAGACACTTACCTAACTCAAACCAGTTTTAACTCTATGGTACAGCCAGGGGCTCAAATTAGTGTAAATTCAGAAGGTAATAATAATGTTATTTTAACATTTACCAAACCTTTCTATATGTACTAGGAATATACCTTTGAAAAGCATCTAAACCATTTCATTTATTTATTCCTATGTCTAATCCTCTATATCTATGTCAAGAATATTCTGTGTATCAGACTTTATGCCCTAGGTACTGGGTGTATAGTGGTGAACAAAACAGAGTCCTTGTCCACATGAAGTTTAAAATATGATGGAGGGCTTCCGCAGTGGTTGAGAGTCCACCTGCCAATGCAGGGGACACGGGTTCGTGCCCCGGTCCGGGAAGATCCCACATGCTGCGGAGCGGCTGGGCCCATGAGCCATGGCCGCTGAGCCTGCACGTCCGGAGCCTGTGCTCCACAATGGGAGAGGCCACAGCAGTGAGAGGCCTGCGTACTGCAAAAAATAAATAAATTAATTAAATAAAATATGATGGAGACATACTGATGATAGGAATATAAAATGGCTTAATTACTGGGAAAAACAGTTTGGTGGTTTCTCAAAAAGTAAAACAAAGTTACAGGATGATCCAGTGATTCCATTTTTAGGTAGATACTCAACTTTAATTAAAGTTAGGAATATATAAAAAGAATACTGCACGATGATGTGTGATTTAATCTAGGAAAGCAAGGTTTTTTTAACATACAAAAGTCAGTCAATGTAATTATCACATTTATATACTAAAGAAAAATCATTTTTAATAAATGCATAAATATTTGACAAAATGTAATATCTATTTATGATTTTAAAAATCTGTCTGAACTAGGAATAGATGAAAAGCCTGATAGAGCAATTCAGTATGGAAGGAAAATATTTTTCAAATATTCATATGGAAAAAGAAACCTGACTTCTACCTCGTGTCATACCAAGTAGGAATTAAAGGTAGATCAGAGATCTAAGTATAAAAACTAAAATAATGAAGCTACTAGGAAACATCATAGGAGAATAGGCTGACAAGTTTTCTTAGAGAGGACGTGGAATGAACCATAAAATATAAATTAATAATATAAATTTCCTGAAAGTTAAAAACTTGCTCATCAAAATACACCATCCAGAAATTATACAGCCAGTAAGATTAAACAGAAAGGAATAATATATTTACAACACACATATCTGACAAAGGATTTCTATTAAGAATATTTTAAAACTCTCACAACTCAGTAAGGAGATAGAAAATGTGGAAAAGACTTAAACATCTCACAAAATAAAATACACAAAACATCTAAAAAGCAGAGGAAAAAGTGCCAAATCTTATTCATTGTCATGGAAATACAAATCAGAACCACAATGAGATATCACTATGAATCTGAAAGAATGGTCAATATAACAAAAGGTTATATATATAATGTTGTACAGGCTATAAAGCAAACAGAACTTTCATGCATTGCTCTTTGAAGTGCAAAAGGGTACAACTACTTTGGAAAATAGTTGGGTAGTTTCTTTAAAAATAAACACCTACTTATCATATGACCCAACAATTCCACTTCTAGATTTTAAGCCAAAAGAAAAAATGCCTCAAAGGCACACTACAAAGAATGTTTATAGAAGCTTTATTCAATATAGCCAAAAGCAGGAGACAACCTAAATTCTATCAGTAGGGAAATGTGTAAACAAATGATAGTCTGTGTATATAATGGACTACTCAATATTAAAATAAAGTGAACTGATGGATCCAGCAATGGTATTCTGGTAAAAGAAGCCAGGCTCAATCATGCTATATGATTCCAATGACATGGAATTCTAGAATAATTAAGTAAACCTATAGAAATAGAAATGAAATTAGTGACTATTTCAAGAGGGGTTGCTGACTAAGAAAGGCCATGAGGGAATTTTCTGTAGTGATTAAAATGTCCTGTGGTTTGATAATGCGTTTGTCAAAACTTATTGAATATCATATTCAATATCTGAGCATCTCACTATATGTAACTCTAACCTCTATTAAAAAAATATTTGTGTGAGAAACAGTGAAAAACAGAAGTCTAGGAGACCTATAATGCTTATACTAGAAAAGAAGAAAAGGTGAAAAGTTAAGATGAGTATTTAACTTAAAAGTAAAGGGGGAAAGAATATTATTTTTTACCTTAAATAGAAGAGAAGAAAAAGTAAAAGTAATAAGCTAAGTATCTTACTTAAAATAGAGGGGAGAAGGAATAGACTCAAGGAAAAAGGAACTCAAAAAGAAAATAAATAAAAATGTAGAAATTAATGGAATGAAGTAGTGATGAAAACAAAATCAAATATATGTAATATCTGTTGTGTGCCAAGAACAGTTCTGAGAGCTTTACTTACATTCTTTGCGTCCCAAACATCCTATGATTTAATTATTATTTTATTTTATAGGTGGGAAAACTGAATTTAAAGAGGTTTAATAACTTACAAAAAAATCACATAAAATGAAATAAGTAACCGGGAATTCCCTGGCCATCCAGTGGTTAGGACTCCAAGCTCTCACTGCCAAGGGGCCGAGTTCAATCCCTGGCCAGGGAACTAAGATCCCATAAGCCGCACAGCACAGCCAAAAACAACAAGAACAACAAAGAAATAAGTAACCTACTCAAGATCACTTTGACAATGTATAATAGGGATGGAATTTGAACTCTAGAGATTTGTCTCAAAGTCCATGGTCTTCAACCTGTTTGATTTTCAGTCTTTATGGGAAGAAGCATAAAACTTTAACTTAAATAGACAAATTCTTAGAAAAATGTAATTTGCAAACAAGAAATAAATAGCCTGTGAATAGCCCTATGCATATTAAGTAAATTGAATAAATGGTATAAAATGTTCTACAAAAATTATAGGCCCATGTGTTTTAGAAATTATTCATATAAAACTTTCAGTTAAAATATCCTTTAGTGTAATAAATACTCTTTCATAGAACTGAAATGCGTAAATACTACCCAACATATTCCTCATAGCGATAATAACCAGAATACCCAAGTCTAATATAGGCAAAGGAACAATAAAAGAACAAAAATCGATAGGCCAGTATTACTAAGGAACATTGATATAAGTATATTAAACCAAATAGTAAAGAACCAAATCCAGTATTTAAAAAAAGGTGTTACATCATGAACAAGTCAAAATTTGTCATAAAATTCAAGGATAGTTTAACATTATAAAATCTATAAATGTTATTCAGTACATTAATATTCAAAAGAGTAAAATGAATGATTATTTTAATAGATATGGAAGATATTTAACAATCATTCTTGGGTTAAAAAAAACTCATGACAAATTGTCAATCAAAAAAATTTCCTTAATGTAATCAAGAGTAACTATATAAAACGTATGGCAAACACCTGTAAAAATATGAACTGTCAAAGTATTATTAAATATGGAGTAAGGCAAGATTATCCACTGTCATTATTTCTGTTCAACATTGAGTACTATATTGTTCTAGCCAGCACAGCAAGCAGAAAATAAGTAGGTAAACAAATAAATGATAGAATGTAAAAAGAAGGACCAAAGGTCTTACTTAAAAATAATATCATTGTCTACAATATCATATTACTTCTACAAGAAGTAATATGCTGACAAGTCTTTAGAATAAATAAGAGAAATTTTTTAATTGGCTAGTCATAAGATAAACATATAAAATATCAATTTATATATGTCACCAAAATAAGTTATAAACATAATTAAAATAGAAAAGATTTACTACATCAAGAAGAAGTGAGGTAACAAGAAATACAAAATGTGTGCCATATCTGTCAAAAAACTTGATTACAGAGGCTTCAGTATAATGAGTCACATATGGTTCTAGATTAGAGGACTCAGTATTCTAAAGTTGATTCTCTCCAGATTGATTCATAGGTTCAATAGAATTCTGATACATTGGTGACATAGATTTTACGAGATTTGAAAAATAACTTATTACATCTATATGAATCAATCTGATTTTAACATTAGTGGAATTCTAACCAGAATTTCACCATAGGTTTTTGAGAAATTTGAATGACTACTTACTACATTTTTCTGGGTTATCCTGATTCTGAAATTTACCTGAAGAACAGAAACTCATTAACCAAATCACTTCAGAAGGGAAAAATCAGATGGGGATACTTGCCCTCCTGGGTGTAAGAATATCTTCTAAGTCTCAAGTAGACATAACATTGTCTTATCAGTTCTGGGGAAAATATTCAACAATAGAACCAAGTAGCAAACCTAGATTCAAAACCACAAATATTTGTAAACTTGATACAAGGGAAAGCATTAGAGACCAGGAGCAATGGGAGAAGGATGGTCTATTCAGTAAGTGGTAGTGGGACAGAGTTATCTCTGGAAATAAGTAAAATTCATTCCACTCCATGTACCATACACAAAGTTCATCCAATATAGATTGAAGAACTAAATGTGAAAGTAAAACTTTAAAACATTTAGATAAAATCATTAGATCATAATTTTATGTCTTCTGGTTGGGAAATACTTTCTTAATCAAGGTATTGAGCATAAAAGAAATGATTAACCATAAACAAGGTATGAAACATGATTGATGAAGTTGACTACCTTAAACTTTAGCACTTCTGTTAATCAAAATACACCATAATGAAAGTGAAAATAAGTCATAAACGATGGCAACACATATAACACGTGAAGTACTCATGTCAAAATTAAAGAACTCCTACAAATCAATCAGAGAAAACCTAATAGAAAATATACAGAATCATGAAGCAATGTCTTTTACAGGAGTACAGCAAATGCCTAATAAATATATACTAAATCTCATGGTCATCAGAAAATGCAAATTAAAAGCCGAAATAAGAGACCATTTCAACTAAGAGTTAGTGAGGATACAGAAAATGTGTACATTCTTGGACAGAGCAAGTTAAGTGTGTATATTGCTATAAGCAATTTGAAAACATGTTGGCCTTAATGTGTAAAACATTCTTGGACAGAGCAAGTAAGTCTGCATATTGCTATAAGCAATTTGAAAACATGCTGGCCTTAATGTGTAAAACTAAGTATGAACGTATTGTAACACAGCAATTTCACTTGTTGTTATACGGCTTTTTCAAACTTTTAGGAGCCAGACCCACATTACATTACATTGTACACTTTGATCCCACTACTATCATAAATATATAAATATACATGTATATACATATATAGAGATAACTGGAACCAAGTTTCATGAAACAATATTTCTATTCTATTCTTTTTAAAAACATGAAAAACTGTTTATAGTAACTATGTTGATTTCATTATGATGTGACTCACAATATGAAAAGCCTCACCCTGCAGAAACTCTTGTGCATATACATAAGTAGGAATCAAAAATTTTTCCAAAGAAATTCGCTGAAGCAAGTATTATAAAAACAAAATTTTGGAAACAATTCATATGTTTATTGACAGGAGAATAGATAAATACATTGTTGTATAGAATTGTGAAATAAATTCATCAGTAAAAATGAACAAACTACTCCTATGTATATTAACCTGTATGAATCTTAGAAATATATTTTGTGAAATGAGTGATTTCAGATTACTACATAGAGTATTACTACTTTTGTTAACTGCACAAACAGTAAAATAAAAGAATACATAGTTTACAGATAAATACACTGAAGGTAAATCTCTTAAAAAGTGAAAACCAATTGCCTCTAGTAGAAATGGAGTTCTGGGAGAGTAGATGAACTGAATTTGGAGAAAGCACACAGGAGTTTCAATAGTATTTTTAATATTCTAGCTTTTCAGCTAAGTAACGAGTTGACCAGTTTTTATCCTATAGTATATAACGTATATGTGCGTGTGTGTTTCTGTGTGTATGTTTGTATTTTGTACGTATCAACATTACATAATACAAACTTAACACATAAAAAAGTATTTCATGTTGCCCATTGAGACAGCAGATACACCCCAAAGAAAATGTGAAGTAGAGGTATTTTCTTCATTTTTAGTTATTGACTTAGTTGTGTAATGGTCAGAGCAGGCCACCTAATTGAAAATTACACAAACCGCTGCTCCCATAGGAATGCTGCATATCTATATTAAAATGAGGGAATACATTTTCTTTGTTGTATTTTGATTTTTACCTGCTTTAGAATACTTTTAGTAAAATGCTACTACAAGAAGAAAATCTCATATCTCAAGTGCTCTAAAGTTCTTTACATTTAAAACAATATTTATTGTTTTTTACTAACTCTTGGTGGGAACTATTAGGCAGTTGGCAGATACTCTGTTAAGACTGACCTTTACTTGCTTCCTAGCTATAGCTGAGTTGAGAACCTCTGGGTTATTAATTATTAGTAAAGATTTTGCATTTCAGTAGGTTCATCCTGTTCTCAAAAGCCTTTTACTTCAGAAAATCAATTGTTCTTTGTTTTGAACTGTAATGTTTGTATGATTAGGTAAGTTTTGCGGACATCTGTGATATATTTCATCTTCATACCCAACTGTGGTATCTTGAGAACTAATGCTGTTGCATATGACATTTGAGGCTAATTTTCCTCTCCTTCAATAAGTGATTTTTTGGTATGAATTAGTAATGTAGTTCTACCTAAACTGTACAAAGTAAAGAAGAGATTTAGCAATCTTCTCACTAATTCAGTCTATGTAGAGTACCTATAAAATAAAATGAAACCTACTTTCCTTGTAGAAATTCACTTTGTGTAACCTTGGGTATTTTCCTAACAGTTGTTACTTGAAATTTATGTGTATGATGTATGAAACAGGATGTGTATGGATTATTTAGAATTTGAAACAGCAGAGTTATCATCTTAAATGTATATGCCATTTTATACTTTCCGAAGTTATTTTTTCTTTATCTCATATGTTACTTGAAGGAAGGGTGCAAATAATGCTAAAATTGTTGGTTAGTTTTCAGTGTTACCCTTACAAAGACTTTTTAACTTACAATGGAATTACTTTGTGAGGAAGTTTTACCCTGGTGAGTAGTATATGATAATTGTAGATTACCAAGTGGAATGATGTGTAAGTCAGTGACATTAAATGGTAATTAGCTTTTGTTTTACAGTTTTAATGGGAAATTGCAGCATGAATTTGTTTCTATCTTGCTAGGAATGTAACTGGCTAATGTGAAAAATGAAAAATTCCCCTGCATCACATTTTCACTCCTAGAGATGAAGAAAGCTGGGCTTGGCTTTAATACATTGGGATATATCCTTTTTATTTTTAAGGCATTAGTAAAGAGAGTTGATCCACAATTTGGAATAAGCTGGTTGTAGAATATCTTAAAATAAGTAATACTTGTTTATTCTTCCATCTTCCCCCTTGAAACTATACTTCAACATTACTTTTTGGATAAAAAGCAATCACTTTTGTTTCATGGTTGTTTAAATAGGGAGTGTGGCTACTGCTTAAGATGTATAAAGCAGGAAAATAATGGAAGACATTACTCAAAAATATCCAAGAGGCTCAGTGAGCTTTGTACAGGATAAATACTAAAAGAAAGGCAAACAAAAAAAGAAATAAGGAAAAAAAACACAAAACCCACAACCAAGTACATCATAGTCAAACTGCTAAAGACCAACAATAAAGAGAAAATCTTGAAGGTATCCAGGGAAAAATCAAATTACATAGAGAATAACAAAGGAAGCCGTGGAAATGATAGAAAATAAAATAGACAGGAAGAGGTGACTGGGAAAAAATGATGAAAGCGTCAGTGAGTTGTGGGACAACTTAAAGAAACCTAAAAAATGTATAATTGGAGCTTCAAAGGAGGTTGGGGTGGGGGACAAAAATTATTTGAAGAAAAAATGGCTAGAATTTTTTCTAAATTTGATGAAAATTATAAAACCACAGGTCCAAGATTAACAAACACTAGAAACATGAATAAAATTACATAAGACTATTCATAATCACATTAATTAAAACCAGTTATAAACAGAAAATCTTAACAGAAACCAGAGAGGGAAAAAGATAGTTATATACAAAGGAACAAAGAGATGAATGACTGTAGACTTCTCATTGGAAACAATGCAAGGGAAAGGACAGTGGAGCAACATCTATATGTACCAAAAGAAATAATCCTGTCATCATGCTTTTATATGAAGTAATATTACTCTTAAAACTGAGGTGAGTGATTTTATCAGGGATGGCAGAGAAAGGACTTCCAAAAATCCACCTCTCATAAAAGAAATGAGAATATTGGCAAAATTTGTCAAAATCAACTTTTTCAGATCTCTGGAAATTAATCTCAGTCTTTAGACAATCTGAGAAGTGCTTATTCAAGAAAAATGGCTAAATCTTGGTAAGAACAGTTAGATTTGTGGCACTTAAACTTGCCCTATTACCATATCCCTCTCCCTGCTCCAAAGCAGTTTTGAACAGCAGCAGTCCCATGGTCTTGGATAAAAGCAGAAACCTACCAGGCACTAGAGAGGTCAGAGAAGGTTTGGAGCTTCCAAAAGCATCTTTCTTAGAGAATTGTCATTATTTATGTTGTCTGACAGTTCTCTGGAATCATTCATGTACAGGATTTATCTCTTTTTGACCATATTTAGACCTCCTCTGAGTGAAGAGTCTTTTCCCTGGCATTTGTCAGTGACAGTTGTTGAATATCACAGCTGCCTGAGGTAGTCATAATAGTTGGGGCAAATGATAGCTCAAAAGAAACCAAAAAAACAAAAACAAAACAAAACAACCTTTGAAAGAGGACCTGGACAGTGGGGATCTAGAAGACCACAAACATAAACAGGGCAGCATGCCTGGCCAGGGCTATATGTATGCCTAGAGAAAACTGGAGAAGACCCTAAACTCCTCTCTGGCTGACCTTGAGATTTCCTGCAGAATCAGAAAATAAAGACTAAGGCAGAGCTGTAGACGGCTTATCTGAGCACAGAAGTTGTACCCCAACACACACACACACAGTCTATCAGCAAAGGCTGTGAGACCTGCTACTTCCAGTCATTTAAAAAAAGCTATTTGCAATGATTAGCTGACCCCTGAGCAAAGCTAGAAGAAACCTCAAGGGCCACACACAACAACAAAATATACAGACTTTATAGAATTGCTTCAAGAAAGTCATTAAAACAAAACAAACAAACAAAAGAGCAGCAAAGTCGATGCAACACACAGCAACAACAAGAGACCTTGGTGGTTGTGGGGAGGCAGTCTGATTTCCAGAGCTGCCCATTTTATTATTTAAAGTGCCCAGTTTTCAGCAAGGATTAGGCTACGTGCAGAGACACAAGAAATATACCCCATTCACAGAAAAAACTATAATCAATAGAAACTGTCCTTAAGGAAACCCAGAAGTTGAAATTACTAGAGAAATCACTTAAATTAGCCATTCTAAATATGACTAAGCAACTGAAGGAAGTCATATTTAAAAACTAAAGGAGAGACTTCCCCAGTGATCCAGTGGTAAAGAGTCTACCTTCCAATGCAGGGGACGTGGGTTCCATCCCTGGTTGGAGAACTAAGATCCCACATGCCGCGAGGCAACTAAGCCCGCACGCCACAACTGCAGAGTCCATGCGCTCTGGAGCCTGCACGTCACAACTAGAGAAAAGCCTGCGTGCTGCAATGAAGATCCCGCGTACCTCAACTAAGACCCAAAACAGCCTAAATAAATAAATAAATAAATAAATAAAATATTTTTAAAAACATAAAAACTAAAGGAAAGTATGAGATTGATGTCTCAAAAAATAGAAATTTAATAAAGAGATAAAATTCATGAAAAATAACCAAATAAAAATTCTAGATTTAAAAGGTATAATAACTGAAATAAAAGACTTAACCAGGGAGGCTCAACATTTGATCTGGCAGGAAAAAAAAAAAATCAACAAACTTTAAATTTGGTCAATTGAGATGATCTAATCTGAGGAACAGAAAGAATAAAAAAATGAGGAAAATGAACAGTGACCTGCAGGACACCAAGTGTCCCAACATACACATAATTAAGAGTGTGTATATGAGAAGAAGAGGGAAAACAGGCAGAAAGAATATTTGAAGAAATAATGCCTGCAAGCTTTTCAACTTTCATGAAAAATACTGGTATACATATCCCAGAGGCTTAACACACTCTATGCTCAAAAACTTCAAGTAAATCTACACTAGAAACATCAAAATAAAACTTTTGAAGATAAATACAAAGAGAGAATCTTGCAAGCAGCAAGAGAGGAGTAGCTCAACATGTATAAGGGATTTTCAATAAGACTAACTGCTAATTTCTCACCAGAATCCATGGAAGACTGAAAGCAGTGGATGGGCATTTTCAGAGTGCTGGGGAAAAAAGGATGCTTAAAGATGTCAATGAAAGATGTTTTAAGCAGCAAACTATCCTTCAAAAATGAAGGAAAAATTAACACATTCCCAGGCTAATGACAACTGAGAGACTTTGATGCTAGAAGGTCTTTGATGCTGACCTACAAGAAATACAAAATTAAAAATTTTTGTGCTTCAAAGGATACCATCAAAAGACAACCCACAGAGTGGGAGAAAATAGCACATATATGGTAAGGGACTAGTCTCAAAAATATTTAACAAACTCTTAAAATTCAACAATAAAAACAGGAATAACCCAGGCTTCCCTGGTGGCACAGTGGTTGAGAGTCCGCCTGCCGATGCAGGGGACGCGGGTTCGTGCCCCGGTCCGGGAGGATCCCACATGCTGTGGAGCGGCTGGGCCCGTGAGTCATGGCCGCTGAGCCTGCGCGTCCAGAGCCTGTGCTCCACAACGGGAGAGGCCACAACAGTGAGAGGCCCGCATACCGCAAAAACAAACAAACAAACAAAAACAGAAGTAACCCCATTTAAAAATGGACAAAGGATTTGAGTAGCTATTTCTCCAAATAAGGTAAAAAATGTCCAGTAAGCACACAAAATAAAAAGTGTGATTTGTCATTAGGGAAATGCAAATCAAAACCCCAATGAAATACTACTTCACACCCACTAGGATGACTATAATAAAAAAGATAGACAATAACAAGTATTGGTGATTATATAGAGAAATTGCTCATACATTGCTGATGGAAATAAACAATGATACAACTGCTTTGAATAATAGTTAAGGAGTTCTCTCAAATGTAATACTTAGAATTACCATATGACCCAGCACTTCCACGCCTAGTTGTATACTCAAAAGAATTGAAAACATGTCCTCACAAATACTTTTACAGGAGTGTCCATAATAGCATTATTCATAATAGCCAAAAAGTGGAAATAACCCAAATGCCCATTAATTGGTGAACGGATAAACAATATGTGGTGTATCCATACACTGGAATAACATTTGACAATGAAAGTTAATGATAAATGCTATAAAAAGGATAAAACTTGAGACTATTATGCTGAGTGAAATAAATCAAACACAAAATGCCACATATTGTATGATTCTATTTATATGAAATGTCCAGAGAGACAAAATCATAGTAGCAAAAAGTAGGTTAGTGGTTATAGGGCTGGGAGTAAAGAATGGGGAAAACTGCCAATAAATATGAGTTTCTTTTGGGTGTGATGAAAATGTTCTGGAATTAGATAGTGGCAAGGGTCGTACTAAAAACCATTCAATTTTATGCCTTAAGAGGTAACTTTTATGATATGTGAATTATATCTCAAGTTTAACAATTGAAGTCAAAATCAACTTTTAAAGGCTTAAAAAAAACCGGCAAGAATTCATTATTAGTAGACATTCATTTAAAGGCATTTTAAGGGCAGTCCTTCAGTCAGAAGGAATATGAGAGCATATGGAAATCTGCATTTAAACAATGGAATGAAGAGCACCAAAATAGTTACTACATGGATATATATATTAGAATGTTCTTTTTATTGCTGGATCTAATAGTTAAAAAGTAGTTGAGAGGTTGAGAGGAGATTTCCATTGTCTGCCAAGATGGAGTAACAGGGATTGGATTTACACTTCTGCCTGAAACAACTGAAAAAATATGGACAAAATGTATGAAACAGTAGTTGTCGAGACACATGACTTCAGGTGAGAAAGGCAGTATTCCCTGAGATACAGGAAATGATGAGGTGATCACTTTTGTTGCCCCCTTATACCTTGAGAGAATATCCTGGCTGTGACAGAGAGGACGGACTCAAGTGTACCTTGGCAGACTCCCTGAGAATTTGGGAATATTCAAGGCTTGACTTCATAAGACAGAGTCCCAGAAAGGAGAGATCTTTATAAAGAGATAACTCTGCATCTATGCACAGGGTTCCTGTGGAGTATTCAGCTGAGTACTGATTAGTACTTATGTGTGCATAACCTCCGCAAGGGGATACTGAGAGCTCTTAAGGAAATGACCTTGTGCTTATGCAGGACCAGAAATAACGTCTGTTCCTGCAAGCAGACTGGAAAAACCTCATGATTCAAAAGACATTTGGTACTCAGAAGGGTTTTGCCTCTTTAGTATTGACTAATTTGTCCTGGGTCAAACATGGCTGTGGGCCTGTATAATTGTTAATTTTATGTGTCATCTTGACTGGGTCACGGGGTGCCCAGATATTTGGCTAAACATTATTTCTGGGTGTTCCATGAGGATATTTCTGGATGAAATCAGCATTTGCATTGGTGGACCCAGTAAAGCAGTTTGCCCTCTTCAGCATGGGTGGGTGTCTCCCAGTCCAATCAATCGTGGGCTGAATAGAACAGAAAAACAGAGGAAGGAAGAATTTGACCTTTCCTGCGTGATTGCTGAACATTGATATTCTGCCCTTGGAGCTCGCGGTTCTCAGGCCTTTAGCCTCTCACTGAATTACATCACTAGCTTTCCTGTGTCTCCAGCTCGCAGGTGGCAGGTTGTGGGACTCCTTAGCCTCCATGATTGCATGAGCCAATTCCTTATACTAAATACCTCTCTGTCTCTTTCTCTCTCTCTCTCTCTCTCTCTACACACACACACACACACACACACACACACACACACACACAGACTCACACAGACTCACACAGACATATACACACATATATCCTATTGATTCTATTTCTCTGGAGAACTGAATAATACAGCCTGCTTCACAAAACTAAAAAGTAAGACCCTAAATGATCAAACTATAAGTAACTTAACTGTATCTCTGATAAAAGCATAAGAATATTTATAGAAATATAAAATATCTATCAATAAACAACATGAAATCTTTAATATCACCATACAACAAAAAGGTTACCAGTATGAAAAGAAGCAGCAAATATGACCAATAATGAAGAGAGAAATAAACCAATGGAAAACAATCCTAGACTGACAGGAGACATGGGCATTAAAACATTTATTATAAATGTGTTTAAAAACTAAAGACATGGAAGATATAAAAAAGACCCAAATCAGACTTCTAGAGATGAGAAATAGAATGTATAAAATGTATAATACACTAAATTTGATTAATTACAGATTAGACAACTTAGAGAAAAGATTAGTGAACTTAAAGATGTAGCAATAGAAACTATCTAAAATGAAACACTAAGGGAAAACAGGATTTTTTTTTTAAAAGAAGCACTAATGACTTGTGGGACATTTTTAAGTGACCTATTGTATGTGTAATTGGATCCCCTGAAGGAAGTGGGGGAGAGCAATTACAATATTTTAAGAAGTTATGACTGATAGTTTTCCAAATTTGATGGCAACTCCAAACCCAGAGGTTCTAAGAGGCTCAGGAAGTTTCAACAACAACTAGAAACATGAAGAAAACTAAACGAAGGCAAATGCAGTGATAAAGAGAATATCTTAGATGCAGCCAGAGGAAAAGGACACAGTATATAGAGAGGAAGAAAAAGGAAGATAACTCATCAGGAATAGTGTTAATGAGAATGACCAGTATATTGAAACTACTGAAAGAAAAATCTATCAACCTAGAATTTTATTCAAGTAAAGATATCTTTTATTAAGAAATGACTAATGGCCTGAAGGTATGAACGCTTTACTGAATGAACTGTATGGAAGGCAAATAAGCACATGAAATCATTCTCAACATCTTTAGTCATTAAATAAATATAAACTACAATCACAAAGATATATATCTATTAGAATGGCTTTTAAAAACTGACAATGTAAAGTGTTGAGAATGCAGAGCAATTAGAAATCTCAAACATGGCTGGTGAAAATTAAAATATGGTTTGGCTACTTTGAAAATCAGTTTTCAGTTTCTCTTATAGTTGAACATGCACTTACATTCCAATCCAGCCATCCTACTCGCAGGTATTTGTACAAGTGAATCAAAAACTTATGTTCACACAAGAATCATTATATGAATATATGACCTTATTTATAATAACCAAAAACTAGAAACAACACAAATTTCCTTCAACAGGTGAATGGATAAGCAAAATGTAACACATCCATATGATTGAATAATACTCAACAATTATAAAGGAATGAACTACCCATACAGACAAGGACATTAATTAATCTAAAATGCATGTTTAGAAACTGAAAAAAAACACATCTAAAAGGCTACATGTGTATACTCTATTTTTATGACATTCTGTGAAGGAAAAGGCAAAACTAAAGGGAAGGAAACAAATCAGCAAATTCCAGGGGTTTATGGTGGTGGAAGGTGTTGTCTACAGTGACATGCAAGAGGGTTCTAGGGAGTTGATGATGATATTCATCATCTCTTTGTTGGTGGTGATGTTGTTATATGATGGTTATGTGATTGCCAAACTCACAGAATTGCATACCAAAAAAGTGATTTTTACTGTAGCATATAAATTATACTTGAATAAAATTATGATAAAAAGAATGGGAAAATTTCTGAGGACAAATGGGAAGCTAGAATAGAGAGAATCTCTAAAATGCCCATACATTCAGGCAACAGGTTATTTATTAGGTGCCTGTAGTTTGGAGGGATGGTAAAATGTGGTGAGCCGATATAGAGATAAAAGTAAGGCTATGTGTTAACTATCGGGGTTTCTAAAATAAATATATTTCCACCCTTAAGGAGCCCATGGTTTACTGAGGGGAACAATCCTTTTAACTGAAAGCCATGAAATAATGTGGTAAGAGCTATGAAACAGCCAATGTAAGATATTCTTGGATCCTGCAAGTGGGATAGATGACCAGACATAGGTGATAGGGCAAAAGACTGCCTGGAAGAGAAATCATCAAAGATATGAACAGATAGCTAGTGGGAAGCAGCTGCATAGCACAGGGAGATCAGCTCAGTGCTTTGTGACCACTTAGAGGGGTGCGATAGGGAGGGTGGGAGGGAGACGCAAGAGGGAGGGGATATGGCGACATATGTATGCATATAGCTGATTCACTTTGTGATACAGCAGAAACTAACACAACATTGTAAAGCAATTATACTCCAATAAAGATGTTAAAAAGAAAAAAAGATATGACCAGAAATAAGCTTTCCAAGAAGGGAAGCGGCTGTTTTGTAAAACAAAATAGGTTCTCATTTACCTAAAAATTTTTAAAAAGCTAACACATGCATATTGGAACACATGCCTATAGTACTAAATTCAAAAGATTATGAAGATTTTTACCCAGAAGGATCCTCTCTTATCAATACTTGCATGTATTTATAGAAATATCCTTTGCATCTAATAAGCATGTATATATGGATTTTTTTAAACAGCCGTATAGCATATTATATACACTCTAAATTTTACTGTTTTCAGCTAAAATGCATCTTGGAGATTATTACCTATCAGTGTAAAACTAACCATAATAAAACCATTACAGTTCCATTTGTATTTGGGGGTTTTCTTACTGATAATTATAAGGTTTGTAGTTATTCTGCTTATCTTTATCATGAGTCCTTTGTGAAATACATTCACATTTCTGTTTCTTTTCATAGCATGAGACTTTGATACGAATGATGATGCATTCATCCACTTTTTCTCACCACCATTCCTTCCCTTCCAAATCTAACGTTAATAGCTCGTATTCTTAGATCTTGTTGGCCTTCCCCTCCTTGCCTAGAATCTCCACGTTCTAGTTGCTGGAGATACAGCAGTGAACAAAGCAAAGCAAACAAATAAACAAACATGTCATAGAGTTTACAGTCTAGTGGGAGGGTACAGGCAACATAAAAATGTTATGTACATATAATGCCGTAAGACCTATGGGGGGAAGCAAAAGTAAGTTTGAGTAATATGGTGTGCCAGAGGGAAGAGGGTAGATTGCAATTTTAAGTAGATTCACCAGAGAAGGACTCACTAATCATGTACCATTTCATAAAGGCATGAGAATGTAAAGGATTGAGCTGTCTGATGTGCATTTCTCAAGGAGGAGCACTCCTATTATCTTTCTCTTTGTTATTTTTTTTTCATTTACTTATAGGTTAAGTTCTCAACTTTTAACACCCCGTATTTCTTTGGACTTCTTCTTTCTGTCATAATGTTCTATTGTTTCTAAGAACTCTTTCAAGAAATGTTCCATTTACCTAACACTCTATTCTTATTTCATGTGTACAACATCTTCTCCTCTCTGAGAATATTACTTATATCTTTTAAAGATTTCTTATCTTTCTTACATTGCATATATTTTAATCTCACTTCCTTTTGTCTTTCGTTGTGCAGTGTCTTCTTGAACATTATCTGATTCTATTTCAGACCAAGGTATTAAAAGCTAAATGGAAGTTATGTCAGCTGATAAAATTATTTGTGTAGACTGATCACATTAGGATCAGGGCTTTTGACTGGGACAGTCCCAAATATTAGAATTTACAAGTATTTTTTTCTGTGACTTCTTTATTTGTTCAGAGAGGAACCTTCTGCTCTCCTGCTTAGGGGGATATGTGCCTGAATGACAACCCTCTTGGGTCAGAGTTACATAAAGGGGCAAGAAGCCTACATATTCAGTACACAGACTTCCACTTATTCACACTGTTTTTAATAGAGCATATCTCCCTCACTCTTCCCTTTCCTCTTCCTGAGTCTGGAACCTGTAGATTAATTTCTCCAAAGAATACATTTATAGTCTCTTAAGGATGGTCACCTGGCCAACAGATGTAGAGGAGAAGGTCTGACTGGTTTAACTTCTTGCGTGCACTTTGTTCACCAGCATCTTTTAAGCTCAGAAGTTTATCCTCAAGAGGTTCTGCAGTGAGGTGCAGCTTGCTCCTGGCTGGATTCCTCCTCAGCAAGCATTTTTAAATTTTTTCAGCTCTGCTAAAGATTCCATCCACCTTTTCCCCTTCTTTTACTTCTGTTTCTTCATCTGCAATACATGAAGAATAACACCCAACTGGAATTCTTCCCAGGAGGGTTATGGACATGAAATAACATAATGAACTTGAAAGCATCTTCTAACCTCTTCAGCCCATTCTGGTCCCTCCTCTCTCTGCTCCTGGCTGTCCAGTTGCCTTCTTCTAATTTTTTTTTTTTTTTTTTTTTTTGCGGTACGCGGGCCTCTCACTGTTGTGGCCTCTCCTGTTGCGGAGCACAGGCTCCGGACGCGCAGGCTCAGCGGCCATGGCTCACGGGCCCAGCTGCTCCGCGGCATGTGGGATCCTCCCGGACCGGGCACGAACCCGTGTCCCCTGCATCAGCAGGTGGACTTTCAACCACTGCTCCACCAGGGAAGCCCCCTTTAATGATTTTGAGCTTGTTTCCCATATTTTTATTGACCATTTGTATATATCTTTTGGGAAGTGTATGTTCAAGTCTTCAGCCCATTTTTATATTGAATTTTCTGTATTTTCCTTTGGATTCGTAAGAGTTTCTCAAAATTATATATTCTGGATACAAATTCTTTGTCAGTTGTTTATTGCAAATATCCTCTTCCAATGTGTGGCTTACCTCTTCACTCCTCCAAAGGAATATTTTCATGGACTTTCAATGTAGCCCTATTTATCTATTTTTGCCATATGGCTAGGGCATTTTTAGTATATCTAAGAGCTCTTTTCCTAATTCAATTTTATGAAGTTATTCTCCTGTGTTATCTTCTAGAAATTGTTATTGTTTTGACTCTCACATCACTTGGAATATAATTTTTGGTATAATATGAAGTCATACAACATTTTTTCCCCATATCTAATGTCCAGTTGCCCAGAAACAGCTTTACCATATGTTTGTTGTACCTTCTTTTTCATAAATTAACCATTTTTGTATATAGGCATTCTATTCTTTTCCATTTGTCTCTTTATATATCTTTACATCTTTACACTGCCTTTACTTCTAAATTTTTTAAGAAATACTGATTTCCCTGAAGCAAGGTTGAGCAGACCTTAGCCAGTGGATCAAGTTCATCTGATAGGAAAGTTTTCCTGGAACAATACATGTTTGGTAAGATTGAGAGCCACCAAGAAACCAAAATTATAGTGATGGGACCATGAAATACTGCCCTTATGGAGTGAGACATGTAAACCCAGGAGAACTATAGAAATCACATAAAAAGAAGAGACAGATATCAATTGTGCTCATCTTTCCATGTGAAGTTAATGCTCCCATTTATCAAGACACAGACTTTGTGTTGAAATATGGACTTGGGCTAATGTACCCTTGGAACCTTGCTGCTTCCACTTTGCATACCCTTGGAAAGGGGCTGGTTGTGGTTCCAGTGAACCCTCTAGCCATGAAATAGAGACAGTCTAATTGCCTCCAGCTGCCATTTGTTCCTCAGTAGCAGGGAGTTCTAACAGTATGAGCTAACTGCAAGAGTGAGTCCATCTTGGTTCACTGGACTATATACTTTACAAAGAACCTCTAGAGCTGATGATTTAAGGTACAGATGACTATGGATATGTGTATTTCAATTACAGATGCAGCTTTTTTCCTGAGCATTTTCGCTTGGTCTATTAGATGTCTTAGGGGAAATTCCTGGTGCTGAACTCCTGTCCTACTGCTAGGTGTTGAATTTAGAAATAGTAGTGGTGACCTTGACCTTGATTCAACATTGTTGGAAAGTGCCAACATCAAAGAGTTCAGTTTCAGACTTCCCTGGTGGCGCAGTGGTTAAGAATCCACCTGCCAGTGCAGGGGACATGGGTTCAAGCCCTGGTCTGGGAAGATGCCGCGGAGCAACTAAGCCTGTACGCCACAACTACTGAGCCCACACACCACAACTACTGAAGCCTGTGCGCCTAGAGCCCGTGCTCCACAACAAGAGAAGCCACCACAATGAGAAGCCCATGCACCACAATGAAGAGTAGACCCCGCTTGCCGCAACTAGAGAAAGCCTGCGCGCAGCAACAAAGACCCAACGCAGCCAAAAAATAAATAAATGAATTAAATAAAGAAAAAAAAAGAGTTCAGTTTCAGGTGATTTTTTCCAACCATCCTTTACCCTGGTAGGCAGGACCAAAGGTAGGCTCTGTATATGAGACAACAGTGCCCCAGCAATCCTTTGAAGTCTTTTGGCAGCTGAAAACTAGGTCTAGAATTAAGAATTCTCGTTAGTCAAACAGGGAGCTTTCAAAGTTAAAATTTGCAATGTAATTTAAGGAAAAAAATCACCTTAAATCTGGTTCACAGGATATAATCTCTCCAATGCTTTTGAATTTATTTGTTAATGATATGGCATATCAAGACTAATTACATCAATAAAAATAGAGTATACTTAATATCAATTTGAATCATAAAATTAAAATACAATTTCAGGTTCGATGTTCAAAAGTCATTTTATTTTTAAACATTTAAGGAGAATATGGACATCAGAGTGAGAAAACAGGGATACCTCTTGGGAATAGTCACTCTGCAATACTTTTTCTGGAGAATCATTGCTGAAAATTCTGTTTTTATAATGTGATTAAATGCATGTTCGTGAATGTGGCTCAGAATTAAGACTGCTTGACTTTTTCATTTTTCTTGTTGGCTACCTTTTGGGTAGTAGTTTCCTCTTCTCGTCCACTGGGGGGTCATTTTACAGTAACCATATATAGAAGTGAAAATATAACCAAATAGTGTATAGTAATGGCCTCATTATACTGATATAAGTTTGGCAATGGCGAAGTGTAATTGGTTTCTCAAATTGCTTGACCATAGATCAGCCGTGTGCCTTTATTCTCTAGCTCTACCTGTAGAGTGCTGTTAAGTCTATATTGGTTCCCTCACCACCCCAACTCAAAGCCTTCTATATTAAACCTGGAGAGAAGGTGTAGTGGTGTTTGTCATGCTCTTTGACCACCCAAAATCTTTTTCTTTTATTAGATATAATACATAAAGAAAAACAACACAGTAAGTATACAGCTCAATAAATTATCATGTGAAAATGCCTGTGTGATCACCACTGTTGGCAGTAAACTGAACATTGTAAATACTCAAAGAGCCCCTAACATACTTCCTCCCAGTTATTAAACTCACTATACCACCAGCAACGTATGAAATTTCTGATTGCTCTACATCTTCAGCAATATTGTTGTCAATCTTTTTTATGTTAGCCATTCAGGTGGCTATGTGGTGGCATGATATTGTGATATTGATTTAGAGAAATTCCATAGTGAAATTAAACTTCGCAACTGCCTAGGTACTTCAAGCCTAATTCTCTGGATATCCCAGAGGTTTTGAGAATGAGCAAATATCATGAATATATTTAATTTATACTTAAACTATTTAAAGTGTATTCTTTTGTTTGCAGCTAAGAATCCTGCTGATATCCAGGAGAAATATAACATATGATGCTGGGAGTTAATTGATTAATAAAGAAAGATATTTACAGAGAAAAGATGGCAGAGAAAGAGGAGGTATACAAGGAGAAATAAAGTGTTGTGTGATGGGTTATTGAAAGTAGATAAGTCTAGGCAGGTCTGTTTTCTATGCCACACTGCCCTTTTACAGTGATTAAAATAGAACTATTAAATACCATTCTATATGCTGGGATTTTGAGAAATACATAGAGACAATTTTGGAAAAGTGAGTAATGGATGCAACAGTTGGAAAATGGACAGAGTTTGCTCAAAATATAGTATTAAGGAGATATATCACTGACCAACTGAAAGCAGAAAGAAATTGTAAGGGTAATTTTTAAAACTCAGCTTCGCCTCACGAAATACAGGTGCTTCTTGGTACCTTACATAATCTTTTGCATTTTCGTAAGTAGTGCTCATATCATCAGCATGCTTCCCGTTTAATTTTGTCAACCAAACCTAGCTTATCATCAAAATCACCAATTCTGACCCCAAACCCAGGTATTGTAAATCAGAATTTCTATAGATGGCATCTGGAGAAGATGTTTTTTGAATGCTTAGGTGGTTTGTTTTGGTGATCATAAAGCTTTGAAAGTTATTGGTATAAACTTTAGTTCACAGAAATTAGGTACTTTATTTCCTAACGAAGTTTGGGGAATTTAATATACTTACCTTATCTAAAGCCTTAAGGCAAATCCCATTTATGTATAAAGAGTGTTTAACAAACTAGCTTGATTCAAATGATTATCGAGTATTAGTATTAACCTGCCCTTCTTCATTTCTCTCAGAATTTTTATTATATATGACTTTTCCAAGTTCAAGTTTAAAGTCAAAATTAAAAACTGGAAACGAAGCAAGAGGCATTGGACTTGGGTATTATCTCATCTAGTTTTTAGCTTTGGGAAATTATTTAATATCTTAAGCATCGTTTTTACTAATGTATTAAACAAAAATATTGCCAGACTTTGTGTGAACTTTATTCGAGGGGTGTGGTGTGTGTGTGTCTCTGTGTGTGTGTGTGTGTCTCTGTGTGTGTGTGTGTGTGTGTGCCTACTCAGTGTTAGCTGCACAGAAGTCATACACTAAGTGTTTTACTTTCTTAGTTGACATTTTATTAAAAGAATGATTAGCATCATACTTCTTTTACTTCTCAGTACCCTCTTTGCATGACAGGTTGCCTGGTGGCACTGTGTTTAGTATTTAATTAGTGGTGCATAACTGTTTACAATTTCTTTCTATAAACTAATAAAATACTTGTGTTAATGTATCTTGAGTTTCTATCAGATTATCCATACAATGGTAGCACTTTCTTGAATTCTTCTAAAAAACATACCTAGATGTGTAATGGTGTTCATTCATTTGACAAATACTCATTAAATGCGTACTATGTCTCAGGCACCGTTCTTGTTTCTGGAGAGTATAGTAGTAAATAAAAGAGCCAAGTCCCTGATTTTTGAGAGATTAAATTCCAGTAGTTGGAGATAGTGTGAATGGAAAACTTATTCACATAAGACTCATGGAATCTAAGCTCAGACCTACTACAAGTATCTTAAATTTGGCCACTGACTTGCCTTTTTATTAAACTAATATTTCTAGCATCAGAAAAGAATTATGTAAATGTATTCACTTTGGTTCTGTTCAGCACAGCACTGGATAAACAAATAGAAAGTAAATCTGTCCAATCAGGCTACATTGACATTGAAGGTGTATTGTTTACAAAATAGTAGGTGGGAGAAAGAGCAAAGCTTTTTAGGGGGCACTGCTTGAAATAATGGGAAGAGGTAGAAAGATTTTCCAGTCTCCAGCCCTGAAACCCTAGAGCCAAGGGTGAGGAGGGGGGGTTAGATTCTGTGAAGGTCCAGCATTACTATGAAGGATCCTATGGGGACAAGACCATTATAACATGGGAATAATATCTAAGTTGTCACCAGTGGAGACCCACTACAGCAAGTCAGAAAAACAGTCATGAAATAAATTGCCAAGCTTTTTAGCTGAAAATACAAATAAACCAAAATTTAACAAATGAAGAAGTGAGGCCTAGAAGAAAAGCGGAGAATTAGATTTAGGCGTGAAATGTGGTGGCTAGGAAAAACTCTGGCAAATATTGCTTCAGATTGCTGTGTCCTTTTGAGCCACTTACGCCTGACTGGGGCAAGGCTTTAAGAAGAATTTCTAGCTGGATAAGGAAGGGGAAGGGAATTGTTATTCAAGGCTGTTCAGTAATATGTGTTTTATACATGTCATTTTAGTCAATCTGTATCCCTTATTTTAAGTGGAAAACCAAGTTTATAAAGACTGTGACTTAGCCAGAGTCCTACCAAGTTAGTAGTAGAAACTATTAACAAAATGATCTTCTGACTTGCAGCCAAGTATTATTTTACCACCTCCTCTATAAGTCACCTAGCTCCCTTTCAGAAGGATTCCACCATCCACTGTATTCTTCTTCCAGGTGAGGCCATGAATCATTTCAATTCCATTTTATTTTATTTTTATTTTATTTTATTTTATTTTTCTTTTCTATGCTAACACCAAGTCCTGCTTAGAAAAAAAAATGCAAAACATACATGACTCATCTATACCCAGTGTGTAACTGTATTATTACAAATGTAAGCTTTTCATCTATATTAAAATACTTACTAACAAACCGCTAGAGTCAAAGCAAAGTATCTGTATCTAATAAGATGTGCAGTTATGCGCAAGAACAGACACATTTCCTAAGCTTAATTTTCGGAACTGGAAAAACTAAACTCATAATGGCAATGTGTTGAATATAAGTATTGCAATCTTTATTTCTCACCCTTGTTTCAGCAAAGAATTTGATGATGTTTCTCCCTTATGAAAAGAAAGACTTCTCTGATAGGATTATTAATGAGTTGTTATATGAGGGAAGAACATGGTGGGGGCGGGTGGGAGGAGAATTCTAGGAAAAGTGAACAAAGGTCAGTGCCTGTGCAAAGATTCTGTGGTGTAAGGCAGCGGTCCCCAACCTTTCTGGCATCAGGGACCGGTTTTGTGGAAGATAGTTTTTCCACGGCCGGGGAGGGGGGAGGGTGGGTGATGATTCAAGCAGTAATGCGAGCGACGGGGGGCGGGGGGGGGGGGGGGGGGGATGGTTCAGGTGGTAATGTGAGCGATGGGGAGTGATGGGAGTGGCAGATGAAGCTTCGCTTGCTCGCCTCCTGCTGTGCGGCCCGGTTCCTAACAGTCTGCGGACTGCTACCGGTCCGCGGCCTGGGGGTTCGGGACCCCTGGTGTAAGGGACATCAATTATTTAAGAACTTAAAATAGCCAGAGTGACTAGAACGCAGAGAACTGAGAGGACCATGATGTTAAGATGAGGAATGGTAGCATGACCTTATAGGACCTGGAAGACCATGGAAAGACTTGTGGTCTTCCTTGGAAACTCAGTAGGAAGCCAGTGGATTATTTTAATAAAGAGGTGATTGTAAGATCTCATAAAGTTAGGTTCATAATTTTTAAATAACTGTCTATAGGTGGAACTGTCTATAGTTTCTGGAAGGGGATAAGAGTAGACATAGGAAGGCAAGTTAAACGTAAATTGGTCCAAAAAAATGTTTAAATTAAAAAAAATTTAAAAAGGCTGTGCAATAGGGTAGGTGAGGGATTGTGGTGGCTTTCAATAGGGTGGTAGAAGTGGAAGAAGAAAGGAACAGAGGTGGCATAAATTCTGGAGCAAGAGCCATCAGGATGGGCTACTGGATTGGACTTGAAGGGGAAAAAGAACTCCAAAATACCTCGTGGGTTTCTGACTTGTATAATTGATAGTTGTTGATTGAAGTTGATAGTAGTCACGGATGTAGAGAACACTAAGAAAGAGAAGAGCAGTTTTGGATATGGGTCATTAACTTATCCCAGAGATTGGAATGTATAGTCCTAGAGTTCAGAAGAATGGTCTAGCATGGAGATAAAATTTTGAGACTCATCAGTGCATGAGTGGTAATCAGAGCCTTCAGTGAAGATGAGATTCCATGGAGAGAAAAGTTTTGAATGGTAAAAGAGGAGGGCTAAGTCTGAGTTTTTAATTACCCAGAGAGTACAAGGGGACGAGTCTGTAAAACTGATAAAGGAGAGCATAACATCAACTATATCAATGAAAGAGAATCTTATAAGTGACAAAGGTTAGCAGTATTGAATCCTACCGAGAAGTCAAGAAAAATAAAGACTGTAAAATGGCAACTTCCTACAAATAGTATATGTAATTAAGCAGGCAGCCAAAATGATCTGTCGTTCATGTCAGAGTGTTAGAGTGCTTTATTCCACACTTGTTTAATGGTAAAGAGAGGGTAAGTATATTTGTGTGCAGAACATTCTGAAGCATCATCAATTTTCTGGGGCAAATGTGGGGACACAACTGGTGACCCTGAGAAACAATTCCAAGGAAAAGAGACTAGAAAGTAGCCATGGAGGTACTGACTGGCCCTAGCACTAAATTAGATTTCTCCTGCTGTTTCCTTCTCAGCATGGTTTTCCATGGCAACCAAGTTTAAATGGTTCTGTTAGGTGAACAGGTCAATACCATTATAGCCATTTGTCTTATTACTCTTATTTGTCACTTTAGAAAGCCCACATTTTTGTTTGGGAGCCTATTAAGATTTGGTCAAACTTCTTGTAATTGTTTCAAGTCAAAGCTTTTAAAAGTTCTTTTGCAAGCAAGGAAAAAAATATATCTTAAAACTAAATTTAAATGACGAACAATTTTCACTATATATTGATAAGTTAGGGATCAAGTTTTGAATAGAAGAATATAATGAATTTTAAGCATAAAAACATATTATATCCTGCTGGAGAATACAAAGGGCTCGATTAAAAAGCTTTACAAATCAAATCATAATTAGAAGTAAAATACATGACTTTTTGAAGCTCAGCACACTCTTCTAAGTTTATTTTTCTTATTGAAGACAGTAGATATAAAATAATCAATGAATCATTAAACTCAAAATATAAACATGATTTTTTTTATTTATGAAAGATAGTAGTGCATTGATTTTAATCTTCACATGTACTACCTAATGCTTAAGAAAAAAACCCCGAAGTAATACTTTGACAATGTGGAGGTGGTTTTCCTAAAGTGACTTTAAACAATGGAGATGCAAATTACGTGATTGTTCATGCAAGCCTATAATAGGGCACTAAAAACTGGCACAGGTCCTTTTAGCCCATGTTCTTTGCTTTGTGTTCTGTGACGTGAGACATATTTTTTGCTGTCACTATTCACGTGCCAACAATTTGGGCTGAGTATTAAAATGATTTGGTTTTGAATTCTAGGTATGAAATAATTGTAAGGATCCAAAAGTTGTTATAGTTGGAAAAAAATGCCTTTTTGACATCATTTATAGTTCTATTTGACATGAAAATGTCAATTTCAAAACCTGTTTAATTTTTAGTCTCAAGAAAAAAAACCAGGCTGAAATTAACAACCTTTAGAAATCACATGCAATTAATGCATCACAAAACTGAAAAATAATTAAAGCCTAATGATTGATTAAATATTTACTTCAGTTCAGGGTTTCCTTTGATTAGCTTATGTTGATTTCTGGGAAAGATTATACAATTTGGGTTTATCTGTGCCCTGAGCTACTGATTATTGTGGATCACTTGTTCTGAGCATCATCTGAATTTGCAGATGATGCTCTTCTAGCATTTATGCTCTTCTAGCATTTATGACTAAAACTGCTCTTCTAGCATTTATGACTAAATAAGGTAGGATTGCTTGCTCACAGAAGCAAGCAATTTGGCACAAAATTTCTATTTTAAGCTAATGAATTCCACTTGGGACAACAGTGCTCTAAGTTTTACGGAGACCCAAACACTTGACCCATGAAAGATGTTTACATATTTTTTTGGTATATAAAATTTTATTCAATGAAAGATTCATTAAGTTCTGTAGTGCTTTACAATTTTCAAAAGTATGACACACATGATTTCTATAATCCCATAATAACCCCTTTTTCCCTCTACCTCAGTATTTCCGCTCCCCCTCCCCTCTTCCCACTGATAACCACTAGTTTGTTCTCAAGATCTGTGAGTCGGCTTCAGTTTTTCTTTTAATGTTTATTATTTATTTATTTTTCTTTCTTATTAGTCATCAACCTTATACACATCAGTGTATACATGTCAATCCCAATCTCCCAATTCATCCCACCACCACCCCCACCCACCGCTTTCCCCCCTGTGGTGTCCATAGGTTTTTTCTCTACTTCTCTGTCTCAGTTTCTGCTCTAGAAACCAGTTCATCTGAACCACATCTAAGTTGCACATATATGCATTAATAGACAATATTTGTTTTTCTCTTTCTGACTTACTTCACTCTGTATGACAGTCTCCAGATCCATCCACGTCTCTACAAATGATGCAATTTTGTTCCTTTTTATGGCTGAGTAATATTCCATTGTGTATATGTACCACAACTTCTTTATCCATTCGTCTGTCGATGGGCATTTAGGTTGCTTCCATGACCTGGCTGTTGTAAAGAATGCTGCAGTGAACTTTGGCGTGCATGTGTCTTTTTGAATTATGATTTTCTCTGGGTATATGCCCAGTAGTGGGATTGCTGGGTCATATGGTAATTCTATTTTTGGTTCTTTAAGGAACCTCCATACTGTTCTCCATAGTGGCTGTATCAATTTACATTCCCACCAACAGTGCAAGAGGGTTCTCTTTTCTCCACACCGTCTCCAGCATTTGTTGTTTGTATATTTTCTGATGATGCCCATTCTAACTGGTATGAGGTGAGACCTCATTGTAGTTTTGATTTGCATTTCTCTGATAATTAGTGGTGTTGAGCAGGTTTTCATGTGCTTCTTGGCCATCTGTATGTCTTTTTTGGACGAATGTCTGTTTAGGTCTTCTGCCCATTTTTGGACTGGGTTGTTTGCTTTTTTAATACTGAGCTGCCTGAGCTGTTTATATATTTTGGAGATTACTCCTTTGTCCGATGATTCATTTGCAAATATTTTCTCCCATTCTAAGGGCTGTCGTTTCATCTTGCTTATGGTTCCCTTTGCTGTGCAAAAGCTTTTAATCTTCATTAGGTCCCATTTGTTTGTTTTTAGTTCCATTACTCTAGGGGGTGGATCAAAAAAGATCTTGCTGTGATTTATGTCAAAGAGTGTTCTTCCTATGTTTTCCTTTAAGAGTTTTATAGTGCCCAGTCTTACATTTAGGTCTCTAATCCATTTCGAGTTTATTTTTGTGTATGGTGTTAGGGAGTGTTCTAATTTCATTCTTTTACATGTAGCTGTCCAGTTTTCCCAGCACCACTTATTGAAGAGACTGTCTTTTCTCCATTGTATATCCTTGCCTCCTTTGTCATAGATTAGTTGACCATAGGTGCATGGATTTATCTCTGGGCTTTCTATCCTGTTCCATTGATCTATATTTCTGTTTTTGTGCCAGTACCATATTGTCTTGAATACTGTAGTTTTGTAGTATAGTCTGGAGTCAGGGAGACTGATTCCTCCAGTTCCGTTTTTTCCCTTAACACTGCTTTGGCTATTTGGGGTCTTTTGTGTCTCCATGCATATTTTAAGATTTTTTGTTCTAGTTCTGTAAAAAAATGCCCTTGGTAATAGGATAGGGATTGCATTGAATCTGTAGATTGCTTTAGGTAGTATAGTCATTTTCACAATACTGATTCTTCCAATCTGAGAACATGGTATATCTCTCCATCTGTTGGTATCATCTTTAATTTTTTTCATCAGTGTCTTATAGTTTTCTGCACACAGGTTTTTTGTCTCCCTAGGTAGGTTTATTCCTAGGTATTTTACTCCTTTTGTTGCAGTGGTAAATGGGAGTGTTTCCTTACTTTCTCTTTCAGATATTTCATCATTAGTGTATAGGAATGCAAGATATTTCTGTGCATTAATTTTATATCCTGCAACTTTACCAAATTCATTGATTAGCTCTAGTAGTTTTCTGGTGGCATCTTTAGGATTTTCTATGTATAATATCATGTCATCTGCCAACAGTGACAGTTTTACTTCTTCTTTTCCAGTTTGTATTCCTTTTATTTCTTTTTCTTCTCTGATTGTCGTGGCTAGGACTTCCAAAACTATGTTGAATAATAGTGGTGAGAGTGGACATCCTTGTCTTCTTCCTGATCTTAGAGGAAATGCTTTCAGTTTTTCACCATTGAGAATGATGTTTGCTGTGGATTTGTCATATATGGCCTTTATTATGTTGATGTAGGTTCGCTCTATGCCCACTTTCTGGAGTGTTTTTATCATAAATGGGTGTTGAATGTTGTCAAAAGCTTTTTCTGCATCTATGGATATGATCCTATGGTTTTTATTCTTCACTTTGTTAACATGGTGTATCACATTGATTGATTTGCATATATTGAAGAATCCTTGCTTCTCTGGGATAAATTCCATTTGATCATGGTGTATGATCCTTTTAATGTGTTGTTGGATTCTGTTTGCTAGTATTTTGTTGAGGATTTTTGCATCTATATTCATCAGTGATACTGGTCTCTAATTTTCTGTTTTTGTAGTATCTTTGTCTGGTTTTGGTATCAGGGTGATGGTGGCCTCATAGAATGAGTTTGGGAGTTTTCCTTCCTCTGCAATTTTTTGTAAGACTTTGAGAAGAATGGGTGTTAGATCTTCTCTAAATGTTTTATAGAATTTCCTGTGAAGCCATCTGGTCCTGGACTTCTCTTTGTTTTGGAAGATTTTTAAATCACAGTTTCAATTTCATCACTTGTGATTGGTCTGTTTATATTTTCTATTTCTTCCTGGTTCAGTCTTGGAAGCTTATATCTTTCTAAGAATTTCTCTATTTCTTCCACGTTGTCCATTTTTTTGGCATAAAGTTGCCTGTAGTAGTCTCTTAGGATGCTTTGTATTTCTGCAGTGTCTGTAACTTCTCCTTTTTCATTTCTAATTTTATTGATTTGAGTCCTCTCCCTCTTTTTCTTGATGAATCTGGCTAATGGTTTATCAATTTTATTTGTCTTCTCAAAGAACCAGCTTTTAGTTTTATTGCTCTTTGCTATTGTTTTCTTTGTGTCTATTTCATTTATTTCTGCTCTGATCTTTATGATTACTTTCCTTCTGCTAACTTTGGGTTTTGTTTGTTCTTATTTCTCTAGTTCCTTTAGGTGTAAGGTTAGATTGTTTATTTGAGATTTTTCTTGTTTCTTGAGGTGGGCTTGTATAGCTATAAACTTCCCTCTTAGAACTGCTTTTGCTGCATCCAAAGGTTGTGGATCGTCATGTTTTCATTGTCATTTGTCTCTAGGTATTTATTGACTTCCTCTTTGATTTCTTCAGTGATCTCTTGGTTATTTAGTAACGTATTGTTTAGCCTCCATGTGTTTGTGTTTTTTGCCCTGTAATTCACTTCTAACCTCATAGCGTGTGGTCAGAAAAGATGTTTGTTATGATTTCAATTTTCTTAAATTTACTGTGGCTTGATTTGTGACCCAAGATGTGATCTATCCTGGAGAATGTTCTATGCGCACTTGAGAAGAAAGTGTAATCTGCTGTTTTTGGATGGAATGTTCTATAAATATCAATTAAAGCTATCTGGTCTATTGTGTCATTTAAAGCTGTGTTTCCTTATTAATTTTCTGTTTGGATGATCTGTCCATTGGTGTAAGTGAGGTGTTAAAGTCCCCCACTATTATTGTGTCACTGTCAATTTCCTCTTTTAGAGCTATTAACAGTTGCCTTATGTATTGAGGTGCTCCTATGTTGGGTGCATATATATTTATAATTTTTATATATTCTTCTTGGATTGATCTCTTGATGATTATGTAGTGTCCTTCCTTGTCCCTTGTAACAGTCTTTATTTTAAAGTCTATTTTATCTGATATGAGAATTGCTATTCCAGCTTTCTTTTGATTTCCATTTTCATGGAATATCTTTTTCCATCCCCTCACTTTCAGTCTGTATGTGTCCCTAGGTCTGAAGTGGGTCTCTTGTAGACAGCATATATATGGGTCTTGTTTTTGTATCCATTCAGCAAGCCTGTGTCTTTTGGTTGGAGCATTTAATCCATTCATGTTTAAGGTAATTATCGATATGTATGTTCCTATTACCATTTTCTTAATTGTTTTGGGTTTGTTTTTATAAGTCCTCTTCTTCTGTTGTGTTTCCCACTTAGAGAAGTTCCTTTAGCATTTGTTGTAGAGCTGGTTTGGTGGTGCTGAATTCTCTTAGCTTTTGCTTGTCTGTAAAGTTTTTGATTTCTCCATGGAATCTGAATGAGATCCTTGCTGGGTAGAGTAATCTTGGTTGTAGGTTCTTCCCTTTCATCACTTTAAGTATATCATGCCACTCCCTTCTGGCTTGTAGAGTTTCTGCTGAGAAATCAGCTGTTAACCTTACGGTAGTTCCCTTGTATGTTATTTTTTGTTTTTCCCTTGCTACTTTCAGTAATTTTTCCTTGTCTTTAATTTTTGCCAATTTGATTACTACGTGTCTTGGTGTGTTTCTCCTTGGGTTTATCCTGCCGTTGACTCTGTGCGCTTCCTGGACTTGGGTGGCTATTTCCTTTCCCATGTTAGGGAAGTTTTCGACTATAATCTCTTTAGATATTTTCTCTGGTCCTTTCTCTGTCTCTTCTCCTTTTGGGACCCCTATAATGTGAATGTTGTTGCATTTAATGTTGTCCCAGAGGTATCTTAGGCTCTCTTCATTTCTTTTCATTCTTTTTTCTTTATTCTGTTCCTCAGCAGTGAATTCCACCATTCGGTCTTCCAGGTCGCTTATCCGTTCTTCTGCCTCAGTTATTCTGCTATTGATTCCTTCTTTTGTATTTTTCATTTCAGTTATTGTATTGCTCATCTCTGTTTGTTTGTTCTTTAATTCTTCTAGATCTTTGTTAAACGTTTCTTGCATCTTCTCGATCTTTGCCCCCATTCTTTTTCAGAGGTTCTGGGTCATATTCACTATCATTATTTGAATCCTTTTTCTGGAAGATTGCCCATCTCAATTACATTTAGTTGTTTTTCTGGGGTTTTATCTTGTTCCTTCATCTGGTACATAGCCCTCTGCCTTTTCATCTTGTCTATATTTCTGTGAATGTGGTTTTTGTTCCACAGGCTGCAGGATTGTAGTTCTTCTTGCTTCTCCTGTCTGCCCTCTGGTGGATGAGGCTATGTTCCATTTTTGTTTTATTCACTAGTTTGTTGTGTTTTTTAGATTCCACATATAAGCGATATCATGCAGTATATCTGAAAAAAACAAAAACAGTAATTCGAGAAGATATGTGTACCCCAATGTTCATTGCACCGTTATTTACAATTGTCAAGGTATGAACAGAACCTAAACGTCCATCAACAGAGAAATGAATAAAGAATATGTGGTGTGTGTGTGTGTGTATATATATATATATAATGGAATACTACTCAGCCATAAAAAAGAATGAAAATTTGCCGTTTGCAGCAACATGGATGGACTTGGAGGGCATTATGCTAAGTGAAATAAGTCAGACAAAGAAAGACAGATACTGTAAGATGTTAATGTTTTGCTACTACTGCTACTAATGTTTCCCTCCTACCAGGGAGGGATTTCAGTGTTTTTGGAAGACTGTGAAGATGGCCAGCCAGCCTTAATAGCTACTCCTTTATTTCATTACATCCCACTGTTTCAAAGCATGCTGTTAACACAAACCAAAAACTCACAACATCATGACTTGGTGAAAGTTTTTTGGTTGTGCAGTATCTCTCTCTGCCTCTCTCTCTTTCTCTCTGTCACACACACACACACAGGCACTGTGCATGTGTGCCATAAATTCTTTGAGTTTTATTCTACCACCTATTTGGGCACATTAAGACAAAGTGTTTTTTCTCTACCCTTTCATGTACAGAATAAAAAAAAGTTAGAACTCTTGGAACTAACAATAGCAAGTGAAGAGAGAAGGGGTAGAACCTTGTTCCTCTTGTATGTTTTCTTTTTATATTTCTTCATGGTCTATAATTAGGCAAAGCAGAATGAAATATATTTGATAAATTGAATCATTTGATAAAATTTACATGCTTTAATCCACAAGGCAATATAATGGTATTAATTTTAATCTAATTACATTATGGAACATGAATGTGAGGCTCTTGCTAGGGTGGATGAAAGGGTTACTCTCCACCCAGCAAATATTTTTTGCACATATTGTCCATAGGCAGGTTTTCAATCATGAAGATGTTTTGAAATAGCTGGAAAACCATTATTTTAATGTTTTGCTTGGCTTTTCCTCTTCCTGGATTCAACATTTCACAGCAAGTTTTATGCTTCTCAAAAATTTTAATAATTATGTTAACTCATGTTTTAATTTTGGCAACTAGGAAAAGAGCTGGAAAACAAAGGCACAGAAGGGGACTCTTGCTATTTGCATGTCAGGAAGATTGACAGTCTGTTTGTGTCTACTTTGCTGGTTATAACCTAATGGAATATAGGTCATAGGGCAGTGTAAGTTAGCTGTTCCCAATAATGGAATTGAGTCTCACTGTCCAACTCTGTATTACAAGAAATAAATTACTTATAACATATAAACTACTAAAAATGCACAATCAAATCAAACTGTAATAATTTACTAGATTATTGTTCTAATTTTACCATTTTCCCTTGCATTCCGATATCAGTTTTTGAGCTGGAAACATTGTATTGAAATAGTAGTGCAAACACAAGGAATTGGTCATAATCCTGGGTAAGCACTTGAGCAAAAGTGTATAGTTAATATCATATGTGTGTGTTCTGGTGTAAAATTATAGAATCACTGATACAGGTTATGGGTCGGTGATTCTAAAATTATATACATGTGTGTGTATATGTATGTATATATCACAGAAAAAATAGAAGAATCAACATTTCTCTTGATCATAGTACTTTCACTACTAGCACTACTGACATACTGTATAAATCTTCTGTTAACTTAATGAATTTCTTATTAGTATAAGTAATCAGCTTGAAAGTAAGGGCCATGCATAAGTTTTCAGTGACTTGTGGAGTGGCTGGCATTTTGCAAGCTTGTTAAAGTAAATGAATAATGATTTGACACTTAGGTATTTATTTACTCAGTACCATAAGCAGATAATGCAAATTCTAATTGTATTTGATTGCTTGTATATGACACAAGTATTCCATTTGTTCTTTTTTTAAAATTATTTATTTAGTTAGTTAGTTTTGCCTGCATTGGGTCTTCATTGCTGTGCATGGGCTTTCTCTTGTTGTGGTGCGTGGGCTTCTCATTGCGGTGGCTTCTCTTGCAGCAAGAGAGCACGGGCTCTAGGCACGCGGGCTTCAGTAATTGTGGCTTGTAGGCTCACTAGTTGTGGCTCGTGGGCTGTAGAGTGCAGGCTCAGTAGTTGTGGCACATGGGCTTAGTTGCTCCGCGGCATGTGGGATCTTCTCGGACCGGGGCTCAAACCCGTGTTCCCTACATTGGCAGGCGGATTCTTAACCACTATGCCACCAGAGAAGTCCCCCATTTGTTCTTCCAAACTCAGTCTCCACCTTTCTCCCCTCTGTGCTGTGCTCCAAGACGTTGAGCTCTCTGGACTACGTCAGCTTTGGTCTGTGGGTAACTCTGGCAAGAGATCTGAAGGAAGAAGGGAGGAGAATGAGGTCAGGACATTTATTCCCCCAGCTCACTCTAGTAGCTCTGTCATTGGCTGAATCCTTAAGTGAAGATCACGACTCTGTCGGGTAGCCATCTACACAAAGAGCTTATTCCATCACTCCCCATCTCTCCCCAGCTGCCCAGGTTCCAATAGCAGGTCTCTCCTCCCCCTCATCAGGACTAAAGATGATGATGGTGTCCAGCTCCCTGATATGACTAGGCTGGGATCCTTCAGTCTCTTGAGGCCTCCCTTAACCCTACCCACACTTTTAAAAACAGTTCCTTTACTAAATGTCCCTTAAATTATACAATCTGATGTGCCTTCTCTTTCCTGCTGGTGCCTTATCTGATACACTAATCTCAGTGGAGTAAATTCTGAAAATAGAAAATGTTCTTGACATCACCAATTCATGTTGATTTAATTTTTAACTATTATTTTAATGTTATTCATGGAATTATAACTTTTATTCCCACTAGAGAGTGATGCTTTTATAAAAACCCATTCCCTAATGCCATCCAAAATCAAAACTCTTTGAGAGATTTCACAGTTAACTTAAAGAAGCAAACAAGGCATGAATTCAGCTGAACTACCATACTATGAAATGATACTGTTAAGCATTTAATATGACTTTTCACTCTTGGATATCTCTAATAAAAATGTTTGAGATGAACAAGGTATGCCTCCTCTGCCTACCTCCGTTTGTGATGTCCATGGCTTCATTCCTTCCCTTAACCCCAAGTGGTTCCCTGTGGTTCTTTGGGTGTATGCCAAGCTTATTTTGTACTCAGGGCCTTTATATGTGTCTGGACCACCTTCCTCCTACACCTTTCTATGTTTTACTCCTTCACGTTACTCAGGTCTTAATGCAATTGTGACCCTTCCAGGGGCTTCCTCTATCCTCTCTAAAATATCTGTCTACCACCCACCAAACTCTGTACCTTTACTCTGATTCATTTGCTCTCTAGCATTTTTATTATCTTAAAACATATTATGTTTTGCTATGTAAGGTTATATTTGTATTTATTATTGGTATTTACCCTCTCCCCACGTAAGCTCCATGGAAACAAAGATGGCATTTTCTTCAGGAATAGCATAAGCAATATTTTTAGCAGCTCTATTGATATATTTCATATCAAATATATGTATGTATCCAAAAAGTTTATAGAAGTATATATCAACAAATATAAAGAATATTAATATATAATATGAATATATAAAATATATACTATGAACATATATAAATATATCTACTATAAATATAGGTGTATATAAAATTATATAAAACATACATCAATAAACTTATGGAAAATTTCAATACATAGATAGTTTATTTAAAACACACCTTTTAGAGTGTGCGGCTTAGGGCATTCCCTGGCAGTCCAGTGGTTAAGACTCCGAGCTTTCACTGTCGAGGGCAAGGGTTCAGTCCCTGGGCAGGGCGCTAAGATCCTACAAGTGGCGCAGTGAGGCCAGATAAATACTCAAGTGGGCAGCTTATCGCATAGAGTTGTGCATCTGTCACCACAACCATTTTTAAAGCGTTTCATTACTCCAGAAAGAAACCCTGTGTCCTTAGCGATTCCCTCTCCCTCCATCTTCCCAGTCTCCTGACAACCACTAATCTTTATATCCTATAGATTTTCCACTTCTAGTTATTTCATATAAATGGAATCATACTATATGTGGTCTGGTGTTTTATGACTGGCTTCTTTCACTTAGCATGATGTTTTCAAGGTTCATTCATGTTGTAGCTCTTACTAGTATTTCATTCCTTCTGATGGCTGAAAAGCATTCTACTGTATGGATAAACCACATTTTATTTATTCATTCATCAGTTGATGGACATTTAAGTTTTTCTCATCTTTTTGGCTATTATGAAAAATGCAGCTATGAACATTCACATATAAGATTTTACATGGACGTATGTTTTCATTTCTCTTGAATATATATACCTGAAAGTGGGATTGCTGGATCATATGGTAGCTTTAGGTTTAATTGTTGGAGGAACTGCCAGACTCCTTTCCAAAGCGGCTGCAACATTTTACATTCCTGTTAGGAGGGTCAAAGTCTTCAATTTCTCCACTTCCTCCCCAGATAACACGTTGTATTATCTGTCTTTTTGATTAGAACCATCCTGGTAGGTGTGAAGGCAATCATTATTTTTGATTGTATATACGACCCTGCTTATTCTAATTTGGGTCAAAGTTAAAGTCTTAAATATTAAATACAATCCTATAGTATTTTTTCTTTTTTTATTTTTATTTTTAACTAGCGCCGTGAGTTTAGAGACTAATATTTTTTAAATGTTTGTGTAAATATTTTTTGCTTTATCCTATTATGGGGAATCTTCAGTGGACTTCTATGAATTGCATGTTTGTGTACACCCCAAATTCATAGGTTGAAACCCTGATCCCCAGTATGATCATATTTGGAGATGGGATCTTTGGGAGATAATTAGGTCATAATGGTGGACCCCTCATAATTGGATTAGAGCCTTTATAAGAAGAGACACCAGAGTGCTCTCTCTGTCTCTCTCTCTTTCTCTCCCTCTCTCCCTCCCTCTCCACCATGTGAGGACATAGCCTGGAAGAGAGCTCTCCCCAGGAACAAATCACCTGACCCCTTGATCTTGAATTTCCCAGCCTCCAGAACTGTGAGAAATAAATTTATGTGTTTAATCCACCCAGTTGTTGATATTTTTTTTATAGCAGCCTGAACCATCTGTGAAGACTACAGTGAATTTATTTTTTCTAGAATAATAGTAGTTATAGAATGGTGTTACTCCCCATGCTCTATATAACATGACAGTGGATCTCAATTTGACAATAGCTAAGATTTTACCCATTTTAGAATTTTAGAATCTCCTTAAAGTTTAAAAATAACAGTGGACTTAAAGACAGACAGAAGTTTACCTGGAGAAAGACTTGTGTGTGTGTGTCTAGGGGTAAGGACAGGGTGAGTATTTTCTTGTTGTTAGGAATTATCCCCAAGAATAAATAAATATATCTATTGTAACACATTCTGCTTAGAACTCTATTTTTATCAAGTACATGCCATTTGAAGGTGAGAGGAGACCAATTTCTTTCATAAGGCAATAAGGAGTGCAGATGGCATCCTGACAATAACAAATTGTCAAATAAGGAGAGGCGTAGGTTTAGAAGAGGGATTTCAACAACAGGCTGCAATCCCAGGTCCAACTCTTCTATGATAATGTAAAAATAAATTTTAGTGAAGAATTCCAGTGAAGATCGATAATAACAAGTCTGACAGTTTCTAAGGAGGAAATAAGTTGGTATTTTTTCTTTTATACTTCATGTTAATCAAAAGGATGACAAATTTCAAATGCTAGTGATATTTTATAGTCAATTAAAACAACTATTTACCTTAAACTATTTTCTATAGCATGCACAGGAAATATGTATTGTCTTTTTCTCTTTTCTTCTGACAGTGATCGTAAACTACTTAAGAGATAACTTCTTTATGTGATACAACTCCCACAGTAACAAGAAAAATATGCTTTCCACTAAAGTTCAGTATTTACTGATAATAATTAACATCAAAATGACCACAGAAAAACTTTACACATCGTTTATTTTACTTACTCTTTAAAATCACCTTAGTAATTTCATCCACAGTATTTGAATTATAGTTGCAGCATATTTGAATATTTGAATGTAATTTACATTGCAAATGAATGAGAAATTCTGCTGTGTGGTCTTATGTGTAGATATCTAATAAATTAAAGGCAATTTTTCTACCCCACCTTCCCTTTCCTTTCCTGCATCCCAACTTTCCTTATTCCTATTGAGTTTATTCTAGTTGATAGAAAAGGTCATTAAAATATATAACAAATAAATATGAACATATAGATAAAATAAGGAAGGGGGTGAAGGCTGTGGGAGGATTTTGAACTGATTAATAACAACCTCTAGTCTGTGTTTGAAAGGTATCGCTGTAGCTGCTGTGTGCAGAGTAGACTGTGGTGGGGATAATTGTGGAAGCAAGGTGACTGCTAGGAGGCTATTGCAATAATCCAATTGAGAAATGATGGTGTTCGGGACTGGAATGTAGGCAGTAGGGTTAATGGGAACAGTATATGGAACAGTATATTTTGGATATAGGAAAAGAGAAAATGAGGAGTCAAAGATGGCCTACACATTGGTGAGGTGATGTTACGAGTTTTAGTGTGAGGGCAAACAAAACAAAACAAAACAAAAAACCTGATGCTCTATCTACTATGTGGACCAAGAAAAGAATATGGGTAATTTCCCAGTTGTAAAACATAATCACAAAAACTAATTCAATGGGTATGTGATAAATATCAGGTGATGGCCAATGGTTGTATGATTGATGTCAAATCACATTAATTTTCACATTTCCCTGTATGTTTTCATAGTTTTCTGAAGGAAAAATAGAAAGCAGATGAAGCAGGAACTTTGTAGAAATTCCATTCTTTCTCATGTTTGGTATTTCTGTAGTAGACATTAGAACACCCTCTGCCAAAACCATAAAGGATCCAACACATTGAGTTCAAGGTGTTGGAAACCATTTCATTATGTCCCAGAACAATAGCTTTCTGGAAACAGAATTGAATGGAAGTATCTTAAAATGACCTGTGTTTTTTAAAAAGTGAAAGAAATGTGCTATTACATGTAACTGTGTCCCTCTTTTCAGTTTATAATGTAATGAACTTTTAACTAATGGTTAAATTGTCAAATATAAAAACCTTCAAGATTTATACAAATTCCATTGTTCATGGAATATTTTACTGGAACAAAACTTTGCTTTTAATGAATTTGTAATTTAAAAATTAGTGCGAAATCCGGAGTGCTTTCCTTAAGCAATGTTGCTAAGTATAACAGAAATAGTCTTGCTTCTAGACATTTGCAGTCTCTTCCTGCTGACTACAGCATTATTTTGAAAGTTAGGAACTAGACTAATGATAGAAATAAGCAAAAATAAGCTATAAGGCCTAAGTTATCCTGCTTTGAGGAGTCAGATAACAAATGTCTGAGTTAACTGCCTTTTATTTAGAGTGAGGTACAAAATTTTAAAGGTTCCCCTCCTGAAGTATTTCTGATGTTTTCACACAATATCCCACATTCCACAGATATTGCTTCTCTATACCAGGGGTCAACAAAGTACAAAAACATTGCCTGTTTTCATAAATAAAGTTTTATTGGAACACAGCCACTGATATTCATTTAGAGTTTTAACAAAGATGTTATGACCCAGAAAGCCAGTAATGTTCCTTATCTGGCCCTTTACAGAACAAGTTTGCTGACCTATGGTCTATACAATGGCTCCAGGCCCCCCTGCTTTGCCTCTGGTGTTGTCCCCTCACCAGATCCTCCAGAACTGAGCAGTTGTCTGGACTTCACCCCATTGGAAGCATGATCCCTAGACCCAAGACCCAGAAATATGGCTAAGACCAAATAGTGATATTCAACAAAGATGCACGAAGCCAAGCTTAGGATGGTGGCTTACAGGAAGGACAGTGGTGGCAGCTAATGTTCTCTTCCCTGATCTGAGTGTTGGCTACAGAGGTATGTTTGGTTTGTGAGAATTCATTGAGTTGCATAATTATAAGATACACACATATCACAATTTAGCAAAAAGTAAAAACCATGTATTGAGAGCTTGTGCAAAAGGTGAAGAATCATAGAACTGACAGAAATACAAATTTCAAGTAGGGTTCTATTTCACTTAGTCATGAGCCATGCGTTTCTGGTTAGGATGCCCCTGCTACTTTTTTACTTAGAGGCACCTTTTTATACTTGGCATATTAAAAATTTTATTAATTTAAGTGTGGTTTTGCCGATGTAATAATCTCCTTAGGCACAGGCCATGCTGCTCTGTCTGAGATGTCCTTCTTTCTCACTCTCCTTAGCTTAGAGCTGGGAGCCTCACTCAACTGTACAGATGCTCCCATGCATCTTCCCTTTACTCAAATCCAGAATCCTCACTCCCTGCTTTTTCCAAAGAAAGGAAGAAATGTTTTCACCTCCATTCAACCTCATAATAATCCCTATAATGATACAAGGGTAATCACAATGAAGACAGGCTCTCACAGCATTATGCAGAATTTTCTGTTTGTCTTGAAGGTGCATTCTGAATAAAATGTACCTTTACCATGAAATAACTAAAACGCCGATAAAAGCGCTTCCCCCCACCCCAGGAAAGGAAAAAGCAAGAGTGTTACTTATCTTTATGACGATTTCTCATACATGCCCTGAGCATTTATTGTCTAATGCACACTTTGACAGCTTTAAAATACCAGTTTACTCCTCATGAGATGCTCACAGATCTTTTGAAAAATGGTCAGTGGGGTGCTAACACAAATTTAGAAATCAGCATTCCATCTTTTATGATGCATGCTTCTTGCTTTGGGTGCGAACCTGTGCCTAGGTAGCTTATAGAAAAGTTATTCTAGGCAGGTACCTATTCTAGAGTACAGTACCTAAAACCATTTTTAACAAGTACCACTGTGTTTGGGTGTAAATTAGTTACTTAAAAGCATACACACCGATGAAAGCAACACTTGGCAACTGTGTCCACAGTTTAAACTGAGATAGTTTTCCAGCTGCTACCAGTGAAAAATGGAAATTAAATTACCCTGACAAAGAAACAAACACAAATACTTTGGTTTACTTAAAATGATAACTATTCACTTCCACGCTGTCTCCCTCAAGCATCTCCTGGTTCACCCAAACTTTAACCTGTGGAAATTGGATCCTGAACCTTCACTGACCCTTGGTCAGGAATTGCTCCAGGTAGCTCTGTCTTTTCCCTCCTCCACAACTCCCTCCCCCAACACATACTATTTATTAAGAACTTGTCCTCTCTTAATCCCTCCTGACTTTTCATCGGCCTGGCTTTGCATGGGTTGTCCTGGATTTACAGGCTTTATCTGGGCTTATTCCCTGGGATGCTGCTTCCAGTAATTGTTAGCTGCCCTCACACTTGGGCCCACAGACCCGAGCTGAATCACAGGCCTAGAGTTTTTGTGTGTGTGTGTGTGTGTGTGTGTGTGTGTGTTTTTTAAACCCCAAGTAGTGTTTTATTTGTTTAATTGGTTGGTTTTGTTTTGTTTTATTTTTTAAGCGAGTTGGGAAAGCGGCATTGCTTCTGTAATCTTCATCTCATATCACCTCGAACAAAGCTGTTAATTGTTGCCTTTGTAAATGAGTTTTCTTCCAGGCAGGCAGTTTGAGAAGTAGAAATAATACTGTTAAATAAAATGCTTTTACATTTATGGATACGATCCTCATAATCTGAAGAGCCCTGTTCCACGGGGACTTAGATTTGGGGCCAGATCGGCAGATGATATATCATTCCATAATTGATATGAAGGCATTGCTGGAGTTCTCCTAATTATTAGCACCTGTGGTAGAGATAGGTGTGGGGATGCAACTAAAAGTATGCAGGAAACACAGTCTTCACTCACAAAGGTCTCAGGGTAAGTTGCTGCCTGGTTGGAATTCTAGGTGGGATGTCATAAAGCAAATAACTGTCCTGGTTTTCCCAGGACTGAGGGATTTCCTAGGACATGGACTTTCAATGGTAAAACCAGGAGTCCCAGGGAAACAGAAACAGTTGGTCACCCTACTGGAGAGATTTGTTTACTTTCTTGAAAACTTTCTGTCAAAGGAGGTTCTAAAATCCTTGGAAAAATGTAATATAGAGGATGTTTTAGCATGGAGTCCAACTAACTCTGGCTGTAATCACAATAGGGACCAACTTTTTCTATAAAGGACTTTAAGGGCAATATGGTTTTTATTGCAACCACTCAACTCTGACAAGGTAGCGTGAAAGCAGCCGTAGACAGTTAAATTAATGCATGTGGCTCTGTTCAAAGAAAACGTTATTTACAAAAACAGGCCATGGCTGGATTGGGCCAACTGGCTATTGTTTGCTTACCCTGGAACCAAACTTCTCTTATTTTAAAATTGTTTTCTATAGTCTCCATTTATGGTCATATATATTTAGATATATACAAACAAATGTTACCATTTGGTTCACAAGTTTTATCACAAGGTTTTTCCTATCTATTTATAGAAGATGTATCATAGAATTTAAATCATTGCAAAGACAGTATAGGAAAATGTAGAACATAGAGTTACTATATTAAAAATATGTTGTACTAGTCTAATCCCTAGGATATTATTATTATTGTACTAGTCTAATCCCTAGGATAATTATTGTACTAGTCTAATCCCTAGGGTAATTTTAACGTCACCTCTTATAATATTCTAATATATTTATTGATGTAGAAGTGTGAGAAGGAAGAACTCTAAATTGGAGGCTATATTTACAATATACAGTTGACCTTTGAACAACATGAGTTTGAACTGCATGGGTCCACTTATACGTGGATTTTTTTCAATAGTAAATACTACAGTACTACATGATCTGCAGTTGATTGACTCCGCAGATGCAGAACCACGTATATGGAGGAAACATGGCTACAGAGGAACTGCATATATGGAAGGCCAAATATAAGTTTTACTTGGATCTTCCACTTCATGGAGGGTCGGTGTTCCTATCCCCTGGAGGAACAGCTGTACTACATAGTTTATAGCGTTTGACTGTTTTAATTGTACTCTGCAACTTCACCTCCCTAATCAAAGTGTACATAATCATCGTGAGAAACATTTCCCAAATCCAAGAAGCAGGTAGTGGCACCATTTAGAACAACAGCTTGGCTGCGCACCGTACTTCCTTCCCTCTTTGCTCCAACCAGAGCCTCGGTGGTCCCGTTCTGTTCCTCCTACCTGCAATGCTTCCTTCTGCCATATTATCTTTGTCCAAGCTCTTCGCTTTACTTGGAATGCTCTTCTAGTTCCTTTTCATTAAGTTAACATGGACCATCCTTGATGTAGTCCCACTTGTCTATTTATGCCTTTAGCGTCATATCCAGTAAATCATCGCCAAGAACAATGTCAAAAACTATTTGTTAGTTTTCTTTTAAAAATGTCACAGTTTCACAGCTTATTGAGTTATTTTTTTGTATGGTGTAAGGTAGGGTCCAATTTCATGTTTCTTTGTGTGGCTATCCAGTTTTCCCAGTACCATTTTATTGAAGAGACTATCCTCTACCCATTGGTTGTCTTCTTGGTACTCAATTGAGCATATATGTGTGAGTTTATTTCTGGGCTCTCTATTCTATTCCATTAATCATTAGATCTGTCTTTATGCTAGTACTATATTGTTTTAATTATTATAGTTATTAATATAGTTATATATTTCAAAATCAGGATGTGTGGTGCCTCCAGCGTTGTTTTTCTTGCTCAAAATTGCTTTGACTATTTAGGGTCTTTTGTGGTTCCATATGAGTTTTAGAATTGTTTTTTTCTATTTCTGTAAGCATGCCTTTAATATCCTTACTCATTATTGAAATATCTGTTCAGATTTTCTGTTTCTTCATGACTCAATCTTGGTAGGCAAAGGAAAAAATGAACAGAATGAAAAGGCAACCTCTGGAATGCAAGAATATATTTGTAAACCATATTTCTGATAACAGGTTAAATTTCCAACATATATAAGGAACTACTACAACTCAATAGCAATAAATAGACAGATATATAAAATGGCAAAGGACTTGAACAGACATTTCTCCAAAGAAGGCATACAAATGGCCGACAGGTATATGAAAAGATGCTCAATGTCATTAATTATCAGGGAAATGCAAACAAAAGCTGCAGTATCACCTCACACCTGTTAGATAACAAGTGTTGGTAAAGTTATGGAAAAATGCAAAATGGTGTAGCAGCTATGGAAAACAGTATGGAGGTTCCTCAAAAAATTAAAACAGTGTTATCATATGATCAAGCAATCTTACTTCTGGGTATATATCCAAAATAATTGAAATAAAAATCTCAAAGATAGCTGTATTTGCATATTTTCTGCAGCACTAATCATAGTAGTCAAGATGTGGAAATAACCTAAGTGTGCATTTACAGATATATGGATAAAGAAAAAAAGTGGTACATACATACAATGGAATATTATTCAGCCTTAAAAATGGAAATCCTGTCTTTGTAACAATCTGGATAAACCTTGAGGGTATTATGCTAAGTGAAATAAGCCAGTTACAGTAAGACAAATACTGTATGATTCCACTTAGATTCCACTTATATGAGGTACCTAAAATAGTCAGACTCATAGAATGTAATAGTGGTTCCAAGGGCTGGAGGATGAGGAATTGAGGGGTTGTTATTTAAAGGGTACAAAGTTTCAGTTATGTCAGATAAGTTCTTGAGGTGGCCTGTACAACACAGTGCCTATAGTTAACAATACCATATCGTGCCCTTCAAAATTTGTGAAGAGGGTAGATCTCATGTTAAGTGCTCTTACCACAAAACAAAACAAAACAAAATGAAACAAAACAAAATGACAAAACAAAGGGACAAAGGAAACTCTAGGAGGTGTTGGATATGTCTGTTACCTTGATTGTGGTGATAGTATCATAAATGTTTGCCCATGTTCAAATGCATCAAATTGTACACATTAAATCTGTGCAATTTTATGTATATCAATTATACTTCAATATAGCTTTTTAAAAAAAGTTTAAAAACTGACCATCTTTCAGATTACAGTTCAAATGTTGCTTCTTCAGGACATTCTTCCCTGACCTCCCTAAATAGGTCAAACTCTCTATTTTAGAGTCCCGTATCACAGTGTTCCTTGCTTTTTTAAAAGCATTTGTCATAGCTGCAGTTTTATGATTTTATACTTGATTCTGTATTTTTTTTCTTTTTTATGAGCCTGTATGCTTCATACCTTTAAAAAAAAATTAAGTATAGTTGCTTTGCAATATTGTGTTAGTTTAAGGTGAACAACATAGTGGTTCAGTATTTTTGCAGATTCTGTTCCATTATAGGTTCTTGCAAGATAATGGGTATAATTCCCTATGTTATACAGTAAATCCATGTTGCTTATCTATTTTATACACAGTGGTTTGTGATACTGTAATTTTTTAAGGGATGTCTATCTGCCCTTCTATGTTATAAACTCTAACAAGACAGGGACTATATGTGGTTTTGCTCATCACCTTATACCCACAGTGTAGCACAGTACACTAGCATTTAATTAGTCAGTTGAATAAAGGGATATTGAATGAAGGAATAAAGACATGAATTAAATTTTAATTTGAAAGAAGTAAGAGACCAAATACTTAGGATATGGGAGGATTTCTTTTGGAACAATCAATATTAGGAGGAATTTTGAAAGAAGGGATTTTGACCTGTGGTTGATATGTAAACATTTAAAAATTTGTGTTGGAGATGCCACTGGTCAAGATTATCTTTACTTTATTAATTATCATATACATTTATAGAGGAATGTGCATTCTTATGTAAAATGTTTCAGATCCATAATGAGTTTTTATTGTGATAATGGTGTGGAGAATTTAAGCCCAACTGAAGTTTATTTCCATGGTACTGCATTACTTGCAGATCAAGATATAGACAACCAATATCATAATTAAAACTTAATCTTGTTTTCATTTGCTGCAGCTGCTATCAGCATCTTTTTCCTTTATAGATATGGATGTTATATAAAGTATTACTTTTCTGTAATAATGGGGAGATTGAACCTGTTTCCATATTCAGCATGAAGCTGAAGTTGGGATTCATTATGAATTATCAATCAATGTGTGCATGTGTGAATTAAAGAAAATTTATATTCAGCAAGTTGTGTTTTTCCTTCCTTAAGACTATAGTGAAATAGGACCAGCAAAATGTGCATCCAACTAAGAGAAAAGATGAGAGGGCATCTATGGACCTTATTCTAAAAAGTCCTCACAAATTTGCCTAAAGAACCCCAGTGGAAAATAATCAAAACAGCTAAGGGTTTTGCTTGATCTTCTTGTGTTGATGTTTTTAGCAATCATGACATCTGTTCAAGTGCTTGCTTACTGAGCTAAAGTTAGGAAGAGCTGAGCTTAAATTCTGTTTGTTAAGTCATTAAACGTCAATCTAGGCCAATGTTTCTCACTCTTGGTTACACATTGGAATCACCTGGGGACCCCCTCAAGATTCTGACGTAATTGATTTGGGATGTGACCTGGGCAGCAGGAGTTTTGGAAACTCCCCAGGTGATTCTAATGTGCAGCCAAGTTAAAAACCATTGATGTAGGATAGTTCAGACTAAGAGGGACTTTAGAGAAATCTGACGAAGCAAGCTCCTCTCTGTATGATGCTGACTTACCTTTATTTCTTCCTAACCATCTTTCAAGGAGTGTTCCCCAGACTGGAAGCATAGATATCACATGGTAACATTTAGAAATGTAGACTCTCAGACCTCATTCCCATATGATGCTCAAGTGTTTAAAATGAACATTAAAGTTTGAGAAATGTGTGTTTATAGCACTTATTTTTCTTTTGCTTTGCTCCTTCCAGTGTTTTCCCAGCCTGCTTGTCTTGTGCTATTAAATGGACATCAGATATCACTGGAACGGATGGCCATTCTCTTTTTCCAAAAATAGCTGATCATTTGTACAGTATTAAGTCCCCCAAACTGGAAGCTTCTAAGTCAGAAATTCATGTCCACTCTGCATATTCTTAATTTCTTTGAATGTGGAAATATACTTCTAATTATGAAAAAAATATCCTTTTATGTGTAATTTTTAAAAATACCTACTGGTTTTTCTTAGGCATAGTTGCCCTGCTGGTGAGTATTGGATCATTCTGGTCCGTTTTTTTGCTGAAAAATATTTTAGAAATTCAATAACTTTTTGTTCTGAAGACTGATGTTTAAAAGATAAGATACTTTTGAATGCTTCTAATATTTTATCTTGTTTTGAACTTATGACAAAGAACATTCTCTAAGAGCTCAATGTTACCTGTGAAGAATGCTTTGGAGCTTTCAGTTACCCTTCTATTATAGAAATAGGGAAATTTGCATCTGTCTGAGTGGATGATTTTGTTATTGAAGTTAATCCTGCAGTGGAACCATTGTGATGCTGCTTTATCCAGCATTACAAATTCTAGTTTAATGGGCTAGAAATACATTTACTACAGGAAAGAGTAGTTCTGTCTCTTTGATCCTGAATTAATCATAGAGCAGTTCCTTGTGTGCTGAATCGGCACTTGTTACTAGTACGGATCCCCATCTAAGTTGGCATTTTGTCTACTCCACTCCCTTCCCTTGACAGAATACTATGACTGTACTCCATAGTGTAAATTGATAAGAATAACGGGGAATGAGCTTGCCTGGTATGTTACAATGACAAAAATGAATTGGTTCCTCATCAGGAATGATGATGTGGTGTCGAGTTCCCAACCATGTGTTTTTCTTGTGACATTTTGCAACAGTTGGTTTATCGCTAAGTTGTATTTTTTATAATGTAGTGCTACTGGAAATTATTTTCTGTAATTCAAATTTGCCATGCATGGTAAGGAGACAGAGGGACCTTTTGGAAAAGGGAAACTTTTGGCAGAAGTGGGAAACTTGTTTTGACTTTCACACTAAGCTTTTTTAGTGTGAAATAAAGTCAGCATGGACATGGTAAGATTGACTAGTCAGCATGGACATGAGTAAGGATCGAATCCCCTCATTAGAAGGGATTTTTCACATAACTGTGAACCACAATACCACCTTTCCTGCCTATGTTATGCCACACTGGAAACAAAACCCTCACTCAGTTTCATGATTTGTGAAACATGGTGTTCATGCTGCCCAACACTTTTAACAAGTCCCTTTTTATCATACTTTAGAACCTTCACTCTCTTCTGTTTTCCACCTTTCACTCTCTTCTGATTTCCACCCTTAAAGTCACACATGAATTCTTGCTCTCTGCCTGGTCTGTTTGGACTGGTGATGCATTTGGATGTTGGACTTAGGCTTTTAAATTTTGGCATTCAGTTTATCTAGGTCAGCTTGTTGCATTACAACTCCTGACTGTAATGAATCCCCCAGGCTAGAACTTCTTGACCTCAGATTCCTGTTAGTCTTGGAGGAGGAATTGGACACAATCTGATCTCTACAGACCTCAGATTCCTGTTAGTCTTGGAGGAGGAATTGGACACAGTCTGATCTCTAGAGACTTTTGACCTTTTGCTTGTCTTGAGTTAATGGCTAAAGCTCAAGAAATGAAGCACTTACACATTTGATCTCGGTATGATCTCCTCTTTAGGTAGAGCTCTACCAGGAGCTTTAGGTTGCATTCCTGGCCCTACTGATGTGAAACCCAGTGAGATAAACTACTTTTCAGAGCCTGTCTAGGCCTCCTGAAAATGAAAAGCAATGTGTGTGATGAAAAGATGAGCATGACCTCTGGGGATTTTAAGCTTCATTATGATTTAATAGCAAATCATTGTAAATTCACCAGACTTGACTTTCCCAATAAGCATTTACTTTAAAGGAGAGAACTGTTTCTAAATGTTGTAGGTAGCGGCTCTTTTCTAGTTGCTAAAGTCTTAGTTTACTATCTCACCCTGCCCCAGTCCAAACTTAGAGCTAGGAGCAGGGATATAGGGTGTTCCTATTCAAGCGTGTGAACCTAGTGGGTCTCAAAGTCACGTCTACTTGGAAGCTGGCTCTCGAAGCGACAGTGGGAAAGGGAATTCTTACTATCACATCCACCTTTAATTTTGGAGATGCTACCTCCAGAAAAGCCAGATACCTCATGAGAGTGAGATCTAGCCTAGAATAAGCACGGTGAGCCAAAAGCTTAGCTCACACCGGGTCCTGCTGCCTAGGCTTAAGCCAACAGAAGCGCTTCATGTGGTTCGCAGGTACATCAGTGCCTATAATTATAGGACCTAAAAATTCACAGCACCTGAGGTCAATTTTCATTTGTTTGTTTTAAATCTAATATTTAACTGAGCACTTAACTATGCCAGGTACTGTCTTAGTCTCTTTGCATATATTATCATGTTTAATCTTTACAGCTGAGTTGCTATGTTTGCTTTATCCTCTTTACATATGAGGAGATCCAGGCTTAGAAATGTCACATAACCAGTTAAAAGTTCATCTGAGTATTACCTGATGGAACTAGTATTTGATCCAAGGGTTGTCTGACTTCAGAGGCCAGGTTCTTAACCATTGTGTGATTCTGTACACCAGAAAGAGCTAAGGAGGCCTCCTCTAGAATGGCATGTGAAAAAAAAAAAGAGCTCACTTGGAAAAGCTGGCATCGAAGTATTTCAGTTATCCTTTAGGACATGTTTAAAGCATTGAAGACTACCTTCAGAGATTTCTGGTGACAATATACCATCACCTATGGTGTTGGTCCTTAGTCACAGTTTCAGGGAACTTGAGAGGCTGTGTCCCATCCTTTCATCCTTTACGTGTTCCTGGAATATTCTTCATCCAAACCTAATCTCCAAGCTATCTGGCTCAAATATTGGCAACATTGCCCTAGTGATGGTTGGCACTCCACTGAATATAGCACATTTTATCTTCTACGTTGACCCACCAAACTCTGTCATTCTGTTGATCAATAAGACCTTCTCTTACCACATGCTATCAAGGTATCAGGTATCTAGATTCAGTTATTCTGGTTTTGACCTTCTGAGTGATCAGTGACTGGAAGTATACAAACTGGGCACTTGCTAATGAGAGAGCCTTGTGTAATAGCATGGAGTTTCTATAAGATTTACTCATTATTTCTCACTGTGCCTCCATTCAGAAAACTTACTTTCAAGGAAATTCAACCTTTTATTCCTGATATCTCTGGATTGATACCTCATCAGCCTGTTAGTATGTGGGAAACTGTTGCTTGATCAGAAGTTATTTCCAGTATGCAAAGAGGAAGCTGAAAGTGTAAACTAGCGGGTAAGATGACTTGCGTCCATGGCTTCTCAGTGGGATGCTCTGCAACCAAGTAGAGACTCTCTCTGTTTTTAATGTAGGCACAAATACTGCCCACCCATGTAGAAAGCTGAAGGTTCCTTTGTCTCCATCACATATTCTCTCCTTGTTTAGGTAAGAGAACACAAGCATTTGGCACATTTGTCATGGCTCTCTCTACTTATATCTATGAGGGTGATGGCTAATCAATCGTAGTACTGAATCACCCTGAACTTGGCTGTAACCTCTCATTCTTCACCACCGCACATTCTTCATCTGTTGCTTCTAGCAAGTGATAGGCATTAGGATGTAAGATGAAACCTCCTTGCCATTGCTTGCTGTGTTAGATCGATGACATAGATGTGGCTGTCTGCCTTGGTCTTTATTTCAGTTTTGCTATCTCAGTCTAGCTCTTCTGTTTCACTTGCGACAGCTCCATCTCGTTTCCCTTCCAGACTCCGGCTATACTCTTCATCAAGTGGATTTGGGTGGCCAGGCCCCTTTCTCCCAATTATCTGGAGTTGTAATCAGAGGTCTGGTAACCACTACTACACATGTCTCCCAGACTAAATAGATTTTATAGTAAAAAAATCATTTTCATCAACTCATAGTGTGACTAAAACTATAAATAAAATGAAAGAGAAAAAGATATTTCATGAATTTAGAATGAGAGCAAAATAAGAGTGAACATCAAAGCTAATCAAGAGGAAAATGAATGAGAATGTCATGATGGGCTATTGCTAATGTGTCTTCTTTCTTTTATTCATAAAATAGTAATTATTATATAGTATAATTAATCCCTAACCAAAAAGAATCTTCCATTAAACAATAAACTTTTTCCCAAGTAGCTTTATTCCCTCTCTATCTCACTGGAAGAAATGGTTAGGAGAGAGAGTGTAAAGGCTGAAGTAATAAAAATATTTAAATTTCCTTTAGTAAGTTACTCTGTGATTGTTTTCACTGTTTCGCTCAAATAAATAGGCTCAGGCATTCTGTCCAAATCTTTTCACTATGCAGGTAGGCCCCCAAACATCTATGTTGCCTAAACTTTACTTTCAATATTTCTTGTTTTCATAGATACAAAGGAAATCAAAAGAAGTCTTTCACGGAATCTTTCAATGTATTTTTTTAGGAAATTTCCTTAGAAAAATATACTATCTCAATGATGTTTCATGTCTTGGCTGTTTGGATGAAAAGTCAAATGGAAAAAAAACTATTTTGTTGTGATCTTTTAGAAGTACATATTGTTGTGCACTCCTCCTGGCAGATTCTTTCTGTTTCAATGAATTTAATTTGTGCATTAGAAAATATTTCTCAAAATTAGGCTCAAAACCAGTCAGACCAAAATGATTGGATCTTAGACTTGAGACATGTGAAAATTTGCTTGAAAGAAACACTATAAAAATGTATGCCTATTTCAAATCTAATGGCTTTTACATAAACAGATATGTTATTTATCAAGTAAAAATTATCTAAATTCTTTTTTCATAAAGTGACTTTAAAAATGGTGTACATAGGTTATGATTTAGGTTACAGGAACTCAAGTCTGTTTTTTGTTTCATTCTATCATTTTATTTATAGTCTATAAACAAAGACTAATTTGACTTTGATTAAATCTAAGAATGCTAAAAGTGTCAGATGAAGGCTACTCCTTAATCACTTGATTAAATTATTGAAGAAACATTCTGGTGTCTCTTTAATCACAAAAGAAACACATCACTCATTAAGAAGCAAAAGAAGGCAGAAACAAGGTTGGGAAGTAGAATAAATTCTTCTTGTGGCAATAACAATTTTCGCAGGTTAAAACTGCATTGTATAAATTTACTACTTGTATTATGCCACTGATGTAATGTTTGTGTATGTATATGTTCATGTTATGCATTATTCAGTTAACATATAAGGCTCTAATTGAGCCTATTTACAGGAACTTTTGCTCTTTTCATTACTTATTTTTATGGAAAAAGAACAGTAGTTTCAAAAGAAGTGAAAAATAATATCATGGCTCTTAGTAACCTAAATATACCCATTTTTTCGGCTCTCTCTGCTTATTAGGATTCTAACAAGGCTAAAATGTAACCTGTTAAGCAACCAAGATGTCTTTCAGTAGATGAATGGATAGATAAACTGTGGTACTTCCAGACAACAGAATATTATTTGCACTAAAAGAAAATGAGCTAAATAAAAAGCCATGAAAAGGCATGGAAGAATCTTAAATGCATATTATTAAGTGAAAGAAGTCAATCTTTATAGGCTGCATACTGTGTGATTCCAACTATAGGACATTCTGCAAAAGGCAAAACTCTGGAGACAGTAAAAAGATCCGAGGTTGACAGAGGTCAGGAAGGAGGGAGAGATGAATAGACGTAGCACAGAGGATTTTTAGAGCAGTGAAACTATTCTGCATGATATGACAATGGTAGATTAATGTCATTATACTTTTGTCTAAAGCTATAGAGTGTACACCAAGAGTGAACCTTAATGTAAACTATGGATTTTGAGTGTTAATGATGTGTCAGTGTAGGTTCATCAATTGCAGCAGATGTACATTTCTTGTGGGTTATGTTGATAGTGGGGTGTGCTGTGCATGTGCGGGATCAGGGAGTATATGGGAACTCTCTGTACTTTCTGCTCAATTTTTCTGGGAACCTAAAACTGTTCTGAAAAATGAAGTCTAAAAGAAAAAAATATACATAATCAGTTAATATTGTTATACTTAGGAAGACTAGGTATAACAGTGTAACAATGTATATAATAGTTACATTGATTATATTTTTAGAAACAATTGTCTGGACCTGTGGTTCATCAAAGAATTGTTTCCTCATTTGTGAACTCATTTATGGACAAAGAAAAAACATTGTTACATTATTTGTAACTTAATAAGCCATTTATGTAGAAATGAATACTATTTCCAAAAATATCTATACACCTATGTATACTTATAGATCAGTTAACACAAAATTTCCGTTATTATTTTATAATTCGCATGCTATAAATATGGGTATATTGTCTTACTATTATCTGAAGAGCTCAGTTTGCCCAGAACTGTTATGCTTATTTTCTTCAATATATATTTGTATTTCAGTTGAATTTCCTAGAGAGACTTTATAGTCTCAATGGCCATTGCCTTTTCTGATTCATCCAAACTGTTTTAGTTAATTAAATATAGGTTTTAAATTTCCATGATTGTACTTAAGCAAAAGTACAAGCATGATTGTAGTTAAAGAAAAACGTGTACATTTTTCACTATCAGTGAGATGGATTTTCATGATAATGAATAAAACACTTAAATACTTTCTACTATCTTTGATCTATAGATGAATTCTTTGACTTAATTGGTTAGCAAGTTCTCATCAAGCTATCATTAAGGAAATTATAAATATTTTTACAGTATACAATGGTCACTTTGGAAAAAACATAATGTCTTGTTCATGTCATTCCATTAAGAATTTCTCCTCCATAACTCACCCTAAATCCATCCAAGATGATTAATCATTAACAATCAGGTTTTATCTCCTAAACACTAGTGTGTCCTGAAGTGTGTTCTGTGGGCCTCAGATGTTAATAGTTAGTATATGGAAATATTTTGTCATCAGATGTATCTAGGAAATGCTGAATTAGGTAGGTTTCTTTTTTGCAGAATTTTTCAGATCCTTTAATTTGCTAATGTGCAAAATGAATCTCCAAGCCAGAGTAGTACAATGTACTTTACTGCAGGGTCATTTTTCTTTTTGGAAGAGCATTCTGCAGGATGAGTGTACCATGGATGCACTTCAGAAAATGTTCGTCTAGAATATTCAGACAATTAATGCAGATGTCACTTAACTGTTGTACCATTTCTACGTTATAATGAACTATCTTTGACAATTTTCCATCTGTAATTCTGAGTAGTAATGTCCCAGAGAAGTTTTCTTCTTCTAAATCATAATACAAATAGAATAGTTCCCAAATCACTTTATTTTACTGATTTGTTCTGTACTTCTGTTTTATAAATTATGAATCATGATAGAAACCTGGCTTATGAAACATAACATATATTATACCCTAATGTTTCCAGAAATTTTCACAAGAGTTGACATTCTCAACTAACAAAAAATAAACTCACAGAGGGTGGAACATTATAAGCATTCTCTCAGGAAGAGGCTTTTAGCTTTAGAAATGACGTCCAATCCAACATAATTGGTTTGCCCTTTTCTTCTACAAAAGGGAGATTTTAGTGTCATCACCAATATCCTAAAAGCTTGAAAAATGTAAGTTTATGATAATTTTTAACTGAAACAATAGCAGATGCATTATTAATACTATTATGGGGAACTCTAATCTTTTACAGTCCAGATTTGGAGAAAGGGATTCTGAAGTTCAACTATTAAAATCTATCCACAAGTGATGTTATCAGCTGTATATGAGAGGAAAATAGGAAAATTTAAATAAGTGATCAAAGTGTCTAGAAACTATCAATACTTTTTATTACCACCAGTACCAAGGTGAGGTGACTTAGTTATAACCTCAGTAAAGACACACTGGCATACCATTTAAATGTACTATATGGGAAAATATCCAATTTCTCACCAGTTTCTCTGGTGAAAAACTGTATGTTTGCATTTAGATTTTAGCCTAGAGAGTGGCCCACAGTAAACTACTTATCAGAGTGTTCTGGGAAGATTATGAAAGTTAAAAATACCAGTGCCCCACATTTGGAGATTCTATTTTAGTAGGTTTGGAATGGGTCCCCCAAATTTATATTTTTAACCAGATCCTTAATGGATCCTTATGTAGCCAGCCTTGTGCCTTGTTAATGAACCTGCATTTGGAGCCACTGATGTAGAGTATGAAAGCCCAAAGAGCCAGAAGCGAGCAGCATTACTCTATCAGTAACAGGAGGAGAGACCATGAGTCTGGTGAACATGGATATAGTCACAAGAAAATAATAATCTGTGTGGGTTGGGAATAATCAATCAGGTTGCCAGAGAACTCACCTCTCCTTTATTAAAGCCTTCAGTTTACTAATTCAATATACTAAATTGTCAGAAAACAGGAAAGTTTCATTCTGCTTGTCACATGAGTACTATGATTTAGTACTTTTAGTTAAAGTCATATTATCCATTACAGATTAATAAACTTGGTTAACTTGATTCATCAACTCTAGGCCTGTCAACAATAGAACCCTGCGCAATCAGAGAGCCTAACCCTGGGTGATAACAAATCCATCAAGAAAATGACACTTTGGGGGTAGATGTTGGATTTTCTCCTGCTCAGTCGTGAGGGAAGGAGAAATTTCAGCCCCCTCACCCCATCTTAATCCTTTGTGTGCTGACCTCTCCTAGATATCCCATCACAGCTTGCGTTCCCTGAAAAGCAGAATAAGATGAAGAAATTTGAAGAAAAAGTAATAATAATTGGAAAAATTATTTCTATTATTTGAGCAGTTATTATTATTATTACAGATTTTTCCTAATTGTTGATTAGGCGCACCTTGGCCTTTTGTTCTTTGTAGCTGTACATAAGCACCGAAGGATATAGAATGCAGTAAAAAGTGGCCTGTTTTATAAATTTTGTCATCTCCTTTTTGTATTAGCCACTGGGCCAGATTATTGATCCTGAGTAATAAATCATAACAGATTAGTTTGCTCTTGAATATTAAGAGCCTTCTCTGGTGGTCTGTAGTATTTCATAGAGACACATCACAAGCTGTGATGGACCTCCGAAGCCCTGTTTCAATTCAGTGCTCATTTTTGTTGCCCTCTTCCTCTTTCTCCACATCTACTGCTAAGTCTCATTTCCCCAGTCTATTGCCATAGATTGTTTGTCTGTAATGAAGCCCTGCCTTAGAAATGTCAAACATAATGAAAAAAGGGGAAAAAACATGGCCGAGTTGGCCATTGAAATTCCTGGGGGTCTCACATTCATAAAACACACCAGTTTTGCAAATTCATCAACTAAACTTTGAAGTGAAGGTACTGTGGTCTTTTGGCTCTTGTCTCTGGGCAACACTGTGTCTTATTTTTCTGCCCGTGCACTACAATGAGATATTTCACTGTAAACTATAATAGTGAACATTTGGAGAGTTTCATATATTCCTATAAGATAAACAATCCAAATCAAGTTTGAACTTTTAAAATTTTAGTTGGAAAATAGGAAATGAATCATTAAGAGAGAATATTTTAAGGTAAATTTTTTTTGTTGTTGATATATTATCAAATTTCCTAGAAAAGATTTTACGTCTTCTAAAAAATGGGTTAAATATGCTGACTACCCACCAAATGTTCTGCTTTATACTTGTCTCTTGTCATAATTCGATAATGAATAAATGTTGAGGCATTTAACCACATAATTAATAGATATATTTTATTTGTACTCCAATTCTATCATCTTATCAGAAGATAAAGTGAACAATATTCTTAATTACAGACTTTTCCTGAGGAAAAAATTGGTGCCAGAATATGTTTGAAAGAAAAACAATGAAATAAAAGTAATCTGAAGACAAGAGTTCTGTTAACTGTTCACTTCTATCCCTGCATAAAGATGGTCTCTACTTACGTTTTTAGAAACATTATAAAACAAAAGCAAAACCAAAGAAAAAGACCACTCTGGATAATTTATTTTTAGCTTATAAATGACTTGAGAAGAATACTATTTTTTTCATTTAAGTATCAATTAAGCATACTTCAACCACCTGCTTATGTGAATTACAAGGCATTGAACTAAATGTATGTTATCCCATTTAATCCTATGTTAAGTCAATATTTATAATATTCCTCTTAAAGGTAAGAAAATCAAAGACAAGAGATACTCAGTAAATTCCCCCTTTTTACACAGCTAGTTATGTAGCTGTGTAGACATACCCTTTTCTGCCCAGGTGTGGTGGATGAGGCCTCATGGCCAGAATTTTTTGCTTCCAGAATCCATGCTTTTTCCTCTGTACCACATCTTTCAATTATATTGTAATACAGTTGGTATGAAAGAGCAAATAATTCATTTATTCATCAAACATTTTTGAATTATTCCCCCAAAGCTTAGCACTATGCTGGGTGATTTTGGGGAAATCACAAAATAAGACAATGAGGACCTATCTCCAAGATATTTACAAAAATAGAAGGAGCAATGAAATATAAGTAAATAGGTGCCTATTTTATTTACCAGTGATACCCAACTGCTTTTGATATCTTCCTGATGATTGTTTCCCAGAATGTTAAGAGATCCATCTCACCTCTTTCCACTTGCCCCTAATTTTTTTAGTTTTGTTGGCAATAACCAAGTACGGTACTTGATTAGTCAGGGTGGCTAACTGTTGTAACAAACAACTCCAAACTCTTGTGGTTTAACACAACACAGTACAAATTCCTTTCTTACTTGTGGCACATGTAAAACAAGTTGAGGGGATTATGGGGAGAGGAGAGCATGGGAAACACTCTGCTTCAATCACTCAGGGACTCAGTATCTTTCTATTTGTGGTGTTATCTTCTATATATAACCCATAAGATTAAACCTGAATGAGGAGAAAGGATGACGCAAAAAAGATTTTTATGGGGCCACTTTTTATCCACATACCATTTGTTGGAATGTAGTTGCATGACCCTGAAATAAATGCAACAGGGTTGGAAAATGTACATTAACTGTGTTCCCAGTTGGAAAATAGGATAATTCTGTGAATAAAAAATAGTGTCTCTGCCACACTTTTGACCCATTGTTAATTTAAGAGGCTTGATTATCAGAAAATAATACCTAAAATGATCAAAAATTAGTTTTCTAGGGTGTATATGGGCATGGAGAAATCCTGGGCTTCTGATCTGTAAAAAAATCCATACACCCAAATTCTAATGTCTCACATCCCCCAGTCCTCTGATACTTCATTTCTCACATAATCTGAGCAGGTATGGGGGAGAATTTGCATCTATGTTCAGCCTTTCATCATTCCCTGAAATTCACTTCAAGACTGAGTTTCAGAATTCTTCAGGGATCCTCTTTCATCTCTGTCTCAGAGAAAGTGACAGATCTGTCCAGTGATACTGTCTCTGTGTCATGTACTCATTCATTGTTTTCAAAAGTATGTATTCAGTGTCTACTATGTACTAAGAATTAAGGCTGAAGAGAGTATATACACATACACACACGTATACACACACACAGATATTTCTCTTTAGAGGCAATACTCTCCTGATTCCCATTCCCAGTACAAATGGCACCTCCACTTACAACCTTCTGAGAAGCCACAGAGCAATTGTGTGTCTAGATTTTCTGCCAGTTTCACAGGATAGAGAAAATCATATGACCTCTCTCTGAAGTCTCTGGGGACAGAAAAAATATCTGTTGATGAATAGGAATCTTTTTTTTCTCCTCTGCGTCTAACACTTTTACTGTCTTGATCAGAAAGTTAAATCCTTTTAGGTTGGGCTTCCGCATGGCTTTTCTGATAACATAAATCTCTAGTGGCCCCTTCTATTCATTCCTAAATAAAACTTATCCATTTTATAAGAAATGGCATGAGTAAAAGTAATATAGTTCTGTTGACATTCAACTATGAAATCATTCTAGAAATAAATGGGTATGTGTTCATTTAAGTGTCCTAAAGTGCTTCAAACAATGAAGAAGGAAATAAACTGCGGATTAAGTACATCAATCCTATAGTAACCAAGGCCAGCACTTTACAGAGAAAATTATAATTATGTTTCAGGAGAGCTATAGCCAATTGGTGTGGAGCTGGCTATATTAATGCCAACTGGAAGTCAAGTATTGATTAGCAATTTGAAGAATTACTTTTAATTTTTGTTTTATACCTAGAAAATTAAAAGTTTATATTTTTCAAGCAATGGTTAACTTGATTAAGGTATTAATAGCCAAAATACCACACTATTTTATTTTTAGCTCTGAAATATAAGAATGTAATTTTCTAGCAGACTTATGAATTAGGAAATTCAAGCACAGTTGAAGTTATAATGGACACTAATGATATGTAATCAAGGCTGAGCCTGTTAGCTAAATAAACAATTTTAATCCATGTTTGAAGTGTAAACACAGTGTAATTCATGAATTTAATTTGGTCCCTACTTGGATTCTAGCTGACATTTTGTCTTTATCCTAGACATTAGCATGGTGAAAATGTTTCCAATTTTTTTGAATTTTGTTTTGTTTGGAGATTTTTTTTTTTTTTTGGTTGTTGAACGGATCTTTCTTTAAAATTATTCACAAGTCATTGAAGTATTTTATTTGACAGGATAGTTGTGACCCACATTCCAAGCAGTGTTTTTAAAACCTTCAAAGTCAAAGATGTTCCATTCAGCAAATTTAACATCAAACACAGAGATTAGAAAAATCTGCTTCACCCACTGTGTTTTGGGGTAGAGCATGAATAACCCATCGTTCAACAGATTTAAAAAACATATTTTCGGGCTTCCCTGGTGGCGCAGTGGTTGAGAGTCCGCCTGCCGATGCAGGGGACACGGGTTCGTGCCCTGGTCCGGGAAGATCTCACATGCCGCGGAGCGGCTGGGCCCGTGAGCCATGGCCGCTGAGCCTGCGTGTCCGGAGCCTGTGCTCCGCAATGGGAGAGGCCACAACAGTGAGAGGCCCGCGTAAAAAAATAAAACAAAACAAAACAAAAAACATATTTTCCTCTGGAATGACTGTCTTTTTCTATCACAGTATATTAAATCTTTCCTGCAACTGCAACACCAGATGAACTTCCTTTGTTGTACCAAATATCAAGAATTTGATTTACTGTCCTTCTAAGGAATATTCTGTATGAATATGATTCTTTATCTTGTAAATAATAAAAAAAAAACCCTACCCAAGGTGGCATAAACAATAACTATTTTATTGGCTCACATAACTGAACCATCCAGAGATAAATCATCGGTTTTAATTTGTTTAACATGTTTGCAAGCCTAAGACCCCATTTTTCTATGCTCTTTCCTCCTAGGGGTACTGGCTTTGTCCTATAGGGGGTTTGTGTCAAAGTACCTAGATGGCTACTGCTAGTTTTAGGGCAACAGGATTTTGTGTTTATATTCACTGGGAGAGAAAGAGGGGTTCTTTCACTCAACCACCCAATTTGGACCAAATTAAGAAACTTCCATGAATGTAGGCTCCGATTTATTATCCATCCCTAAAGCAGTAACTGTTAAGAGGAGTAATTGGGTCACCTTGAGTTCTGGGTGATCAGTTCTTAAATGGTAAAAGAGGGGCTAGACTGAGTAGAATGTCAAGAAAACAAGCAAACTATCTAACAAGTGCTTCTTTTTTCTTGCTAGTCCTGAATTTGATACATTCAGTTCTTATAATAGCATTGCTAGACTTCTGTCTGTAATGTTGAAAGTAATTTTAGTATAAATCCTAACCTGCACAGAGCCTCCAGATTAGTCTGGTATCCCCTAAACTTCAGTAACTTTATTACTTTTCAAGGTACACAGTTTGTGTGGCTTTCAGGTTGAAGAATGATATCATAACACCAAAGATACACATCTTTCCTCTTTATAAAGTAAGAGAAATTAAAGGAAATCAGATGTTGAATGAAACTTTGGAAATTTTTAGAAGCCTATGTTCTTGTCCCTCAGGGGAGTACAGTGGGAAGAGCCAGAAGTATTTGTTTGCTGGAAAGCAAACCCGTCCTAGTATTAAAGTGGCATAACTTTCTCATTGTATTTTTGGAATTTATTTTATCTTGCCTTGAAAAATAAGATCTTTTAAATTTTTTATGCACTTTTAAACTTTTATGTTGTGGGTATGCTAGAATCAAATCTTAAGAGGCATTTAAAAGAAAATTAAAGTTTATGGAAAACTATTAAAATTATGGCATTTGATCCTATTTAAGACTCTGCAACACACAGAGACCAGGGGATAAATGTGAAAAGAAAAGTGTGATTTCTGGCAAACAAAATGGGAGGCCATAATAATCATGAGGAAAACATGAATGTGCTGTTACCATGTAAATCACAGACATTCCCAAAGTACTTAGATTTTGCAAGGACTACATGAAAGTCCAGAGAAGCAGACATTCCTTAGAGTACAATTAATCACACATGACATGACTTCTTTGTTGGTATTCCCTAAGTATAGGTACACACAGTGAATTTATACTACCCACTTCTATCATTCCTTACTTATCATGTGGATAAATATGTAAAATATTGCTAATATTCAAAATGTTCAGGGGGTATAGGAAACATGCATCATTATAAATTGCTAGTGTGAGTGTAACTCTATACAAATTTTCCTGGGAATAATTTTAATACTTATAAAGGTTTAAAAATGCATGTACCATGTGGTTTCACTTCCAGAGATTCCTGGAGTGGTGATTGGAAAATAAGTATGAAAAATATAGGGAAGATGTTCAGGAAAGCATGCCTTATAAGCATGAAGAACTGAAAATAACCCATGTAATAAAATACTATGATACAGTTAAAGATGACATAGTTCAATATTTATTAGAATAGAAAGGTGCTAAGTGTTTTATCTACATTTATGAATAAATTTAATGGGATTTCCAACCAAAAATGCCAAAAGTAAAAATATGAAGTGAGCTAATTTTTTTTAAAATGAAGAATAATTAGAGGGTACTAATTTTGCCACATGTAAGTACAGGAAAGAAAGAGACAGAAAGGGAAAAGGGAAAGAGGAAGGGAGGGAAGAAAGAAAGGAAAAGAGAAAAAAAGGAAGAAAGGAAGGGAAGGGAACAAAAGAGAGCTGAAACATTGAGGACTTATTTGACCATTGAGTTAGTTTCATGTTGCTGCATAACAAACCACCCCGAGATTCGGAGGGTTAAAACCACAATCATTTATTATGGCTCCTGGGTCATGAAAATGGGCTCGTCTCCACGGTCTCTCTAAAGAGACTGTAGGTTGGATGGTTCTAGAATTATCTAGACTGACCTCATCTGAGACAACTGGGTTGGTTTGGGTGTATTCCACCTGACATTCATCCTCTGCTGGGACTGGTCTGCTAGTCTGGCCATGTCCTTCTTGTGACAATGATAGAGTACAGTACAACAACAGAAACACAGAAGTCGTCTTGAGACCAAGATGCAGAATTTGCACACCATAGCTTCTGCCACTTACTAATAGCCAAAGCAAGTCACAAAGGCTGCTCAGATTTAGAAAATGAGGAAATAATATAGGATTACAGAGTTACAAGATGAAAGGCATGGATAAAGGGTGAAGATAACGGGGTCTTAATACAATCTATGAAAATACCCATTTAATAAATTACACATTTTTTTAATGTATGGAGAGTTCTTACTCATCAATCAAGGATTAATTATTCAAAAGGAAAAAATGTGCAAAGAATAAGAAAATACAGTCACACAAAAAGGAATACAAAAGTCTTATAAACATATAAACTTCACTAATAAATCTCAACCTTATTTATAATTAAAATAATACATATTAAGATATTGAAATACTTTTTCTTACATCCAAGAGACTGACAAAGTTTAAAATTTTGGTAGTAGATTACAGTGGTCAGGGTGTAGTAGATTACAGTTGTCAGGGTGTGAAGGTGCATACACATGCCTCTTTGTAGAAACCTAATTGTTTAGACTTCATTGAAAGATAATTTGGTAATATCCATCATAATATGAAATGAGTGTGTTTTTTAAAAAAACAGTTTTACTTCTAACGTGACCTCTGAATATACATGTCTATATGAATATCTATTCATATAGATAGGGGAACATTAATTTTCTAAGAGCAAAACACTTGAAACAATTCAAATATCCATCAGTATGCATATTTTTACATAATTTATGGTGCATACCTTTAGTAGTATATTTTGCAAGCATTGAAAAAATGAAGTGAATCTATATATTGTTTTCTGTATTTTTTGTGTGTTTTAAAAAAGAATTTCAATTTGAATAGTACAAGATGTCTGAAGTTGGAAAGAGTTTCCATTTTATTATGTAAATGTTTATACTGTTGATGTTTTACCATGCATAATTACAAATGACCATAAAGAAGCAAAGTGTGCATGGCATATTACTTAGTAAAGCTGTGAGTGAACAAAACATTATTTAATTATCAGCCTTTTTCTACAAAATTATACACAAAAAGACATATGTACATAGAAAAAGCTGGAATGTTGTTCACCAAATTATTAAAAGCAGTTTTAATGAAATGTCACATGGTATTTATATTTATTTTCATATATCATGTTTTTTTTTTAATTTTTCAAGTAGCATGTCTTATCCTTCTAGTGAAAAGCTACTTTTGTTTTTTAAGGACATCTTCTTAATCTAAATCCACAAATGGGCAACCTTTTAATATATTCCTTTAACGATCATTTAGCAAATTTTCAGTGCCTGATCACTCTGTACCAGGAATTGTTCTGGATGTTGCCACTGCATCCATATTAAGGAACTAATAGTCTAGTAAGGGAGTCGGACAGTGAACAACGGTTAAGAAAATGAATGACAAATGGAGTTTCATATAGTGATTAATATATTTAAACACTTAAGAAACCACCCAGTTGGCTTCCTGCTCAGAGGAGCTTCATTCTGCCTTCACCCAAATTTTGGAGACAAATGTCTGCTTCTCTCAGCCATTTGAACATACGCTTTAACATAATTTTTTTAATTGACTGTCTACTTCGTGAAAGGCATTGTGCTGAATGCTGAGGATATGATATTTAATGAAATATGTATTACCTCATTGTGTCTATAGTCCTTGATAGAGCAGGCTGTTTTTTTCTGTTATACTTGTATTTCTCAAAAGAGGAATTTGACCGGATCAGTGGTTCTCAAGTTGGGGAAATAGGAGTATTTAAGCATAATTTGGGACTTTTACCAAAGTACACATGACAGACTTATACCTCCTTACTTCTCTGAACCCACAGCATTCTTTTGGGTCTGTATCTATGCAGGAGTATGTGTGGGTGGTTCCTGAATTTTAAACACTCCCCTGATGATCGTGATAGATGTCCCTAATTGTGAATCAATGAGTGTGATCATCAATATGGCCAATTCCAGCTCTAAAACAGAACATCGCTTTAGCTTATTTAGGCAGCCAGTGGGGAAAAAAAGGAAGAAAATAAGTATAAAATTTATGTCTATGTCTCGGTTAGATAATAAATAATTTCTGTGAAAATACTAGTTGGAATTATTCCCCCTGCAAGAATTGTCAGGCATGTTTCTTTATGTTCAGAAATGATGCTACTGACTGCTATAAGCAAATGTGACTTCAAAGTCCTTGAGCACAGGGAACATGACTGTCTCCCACTTATAAAGCTAATGCCCAAACAACTTCCTGAGTCAGAAGAGTCAGTGGGAAGACAAGTCATTTTCATCATTTGTGTCAAGAAGATAAACCTGCCAATTGAGTTACTGGTTTACTGAAGCACAGTTTTGGTAACAACTGTGGAAGTTTTGGAGTTTCACTTTTCCAGACATTGGGGTGGGGAAGGGAGACGGAGAGGAAAGAAGTGGGGGTGGGGAGGGGAATGGGAGGAAGAGAGAAGAGGGGAGTCATGGACTAAACACACTTCTTTGTCTAATTTCATGGGTTATCTTCCATCCATCTGCAAACATTGAATATCTATTGTGTATTCAATGTTTAATTCACTCCTTTGCCCCTTCTTCTTTGCCCTTCCTCCATCCTGCTGCCTGAATGTGGCAGCACCTTGGATCCTGAGTCCTAGGCCACCTGGGTGATGTCAGGGACAGTGGTGACCTGAAAGATGCCTGGGACCCTGAAAACTGTGTAGCCATGTCTAATTCCAGAATACTCATCGTTGGGCTTTCGGTTTTTTGTTGTTGTTTTTTTTCTTTTCTTTTTTTTACATCTTTATTAGAGTATAATTGCTTTACAATGGTGTTTTAGTTTCTGCTTTATAACAAAGTGAATCAGTTATACATATACATATGTTCCCATATTTCTTCCCTCTTGCGTCTCCCTCCCTCCCACCCTCCCTAACCCACCCCTCCAGGCGGTCACAAGGCACCGAGCTGATATCCCTGTGCTTTGCGCCTGCTTCCCACTAGCAATCAACCTTAGGTTTGGTAGTGTATATATGTCCATGCCTCTCTCTCGCTTTGTTACAGCTTACCCTTCCCCCTCCCCATATCCTCAAGTCCATTCTCTAGTAGGTCTGTGTCTTTATTTCTGTCTTACCCCTAGGTTCTTCATGACATTTATTTTTCTTAAATTCCATATATATGAGTTAGCACACGGTATTTGTCTTTCTCTTTCTGACTTACTTCACTCTGTATGACAGACTCTAGGTCTATCCACCTCATTACAAATAGCTCACTTTCGTTTCTTTTTATGGCTGAGTAATATTCCATTGTATATATGTGCCACATCTTCTTTATACATTCATCCGTTAATGGTCACTTATGTTGTTTCCATCTCTGGGCTATTGTAAATAGAGCTGCAATGAGCATTTTGGTACATGACTCTTTTTGAATTATGGTTTTCTCAGGGTATATGCCCAGTAGTGGGATTGCTGGGTCATTTGGTAGTTCTATTTGTAGTTTATTAAGGAACCTCCATACTGTTCTCCACAGTGCCTGTATCAATTTACATTCCCACCAGCAGTGCAAGAGGGTTCCCTTTTCTCCAGACCCTCTCCAGCATTTATTGTTTCTAGATTTTTTGATGATGGCCATTCTGACCAGTGTGAGATGATATCTCATTGTAGTTTTGATTTGCATTTCTCTAATGATTAATGATGTTGAGCATTCTTTCATGTGTTTGGTGGCAGTCTGTATATCTTCTTTGGAGAAATGTCTACTTAGGACTTCTGCCCATTTTTGGATTGGGTTGCTTTTTTTGTTATTGAGCTACATGAGCTGCTTATAAATTTTGGAGATTAATCCTTTGTCAGTTGCTTCATTTGCAAATATTTTCTCCCATTCTGAGGGTTGTCTTTTGGTCTTGTTTATGGTTTCCTTTGCTGTGCAAAAGCTTTGAAGTTTCATTAGGTCCCATGTGTTTATTTTTGTTTTTATTTCCATTTCTCTAGGAGATGGGTCAAAAAGGATCTTGCTGTGATTTATGTCATAGAGTGTTCTGCCTATATTTCCCTCTAAGAGTTTGATAGTTTCTGGCCTTACATTGAGGTCTTTAATCCATTTTGAGCTTATTTTTGTGTATGGTGTTAGGGAGTGATCTAATCTCATACTTTTACATGTACCTGTCCAGTTTTCCCAGCACCACTTATTGAAGAGGCTGTCCTTTCTCCACTGTACGTTCCTGCCTCCTTTATCAAAGATAAGGTGACCATATGTGCGTGGGTTTATCTCTGGGCTTTCTGTCCTGTTCCATTGATCTATCTTTCCATTTTTGTGCCAGTACCATACTGTCTTGATTCCTGTAGCTTTCTGGAAGAGTCTGAAGTCAGGGAGCCTGATTCCTCCATCTCCGTTTTTCGTTCTCAAGATTGTTTTGGCTATTCGGGGTCTTTTGTGTTTCCATACAAATTGTGAAAGTTTTGGTTCTAGTTCTGTGAAAAATGCCAGTGGTAGTTTGATAGGGATTGCATTGAACCTGTCGATTGCTTTGGGTAGTAGAGTCATTTTCACAATGTTGATTCTTCCAATCCAAGAACATGGTATATCTCTCCATCTATTTGTATCATTTTTAATTTCTTTCATCAGTGTCTTATAATTTTCTGCATACAGGTCTTTTGTCTCCTAAGGTAGGTTTATTCCTAGATATCTTATTCTTTTTGTTGCAATGGTAAATGGGAGTGTTTTCTTGATTTCACTTTCAGATTTTTCATCATTAGTGTTTAGGAATGCCAGCGATTACTGTGCATTAATTTTATATCCTGCTGCTTTACCAAATTCATTGATTAGCTCTAGTAGTTTTCTGGTAGCATCTTTAGGATTCTCTATGTAGAGTATCATGTCATCTGCAAACAGTGACAGCTTTACTTCTTCTTTTCCGATTTGGATTCCTTTTATTTCCTTTTCTTCTCTGATTGCTGTGGCTAAAACTTCCAAAACTATGTTGAATAACAGTGCTGAGAGTGGGCAACCTTGTCTTGTTCCTGATCTTAGTTGAAATGCTTTCAGTTTTTCACCATTGAGGACGATGTTGGCTGTGGGTTTGTCATATAGAGCCTTTATTATGTTGAGGAAAGTTCCCTCTATGCCTACTTTCTGTAGGGTTTTTATCATAAATGGGTGTTGAATTTTGTCAAAAGCTTTCTCTGCATCTATTGAGATGATCATATGGTTTTTCTCCTTCAATTTGTTAATATGGTTTATCACATTGATTGATTTGCGTATATTGAAGAATCCTTGCATTCCTGGAATAAACCCCACTTGATCATGGTGTATGATCCGTTTAATGTGCTGTTGGATTCTGTTTGCTAGTATTTTGTTTTGGATTTTTGCATCTATGTTCATCAGTGATATTGTCCTGTAGTTTTCTTTCTTTGTGACATCCTTGTGTGGTTTTGGTATCAGGGTGATGGTGGCCTCGTAGAATGAGTTTGGGAGTGTTCCTCCCTCTGCTGTATTCTGGAAGAGTTTGAGAAGGATAGGTGTTAGCTCTTCTCTAAATGTAATTCTTGCTCTCAAAGTCCACCTCCTCAATTTGGGATGATTCGTTGTCTATTCATGTATTCCACAGATGCAGGGTACATCAAGTTGATTGTGGAGCTTTAATCCGCTGCTTCTGAGGCTGCTGGGAGAGATTTCCCTTTCTCTTCTTTGCTCTCACAGCTCCCAGGTGCTCAGCTTTGGATTTGGCCCCGCCTCTTTGTGTAGGTCGCCGGAGGGCGTCTGTTCTTCCGCTCAGACAGGACGGGGTTAAAGGAGCCGCTGATTCTGGGGCTCTGGCTCACTGAGGCCGGGGGGAGGGAGGGGTACGGAGTGCGGGACGAGCCTGCGGAAGCAGAGGCCAGCATGACCTTGCACCATCCTGAGGCGCGCCGTGCATTCTCCCGGAGGAGTTGACCCTGGATCCCGGGACCCTGGCAGTGGCGGGCTGCAGAGGCTCCCTGGAAGGGGGGGTGTGGATAGTGCCCTGTGCTCGCACACAGGCTTCTTGCTGGCAGCAGCAGCAGCAGCCTTAGTGTCTCTTGCCCGTCTCTGGGGTCCGTGCTTTTAGCCGCGGCTCGCGCCCGTCTCTGGAGCTCCTTTAAGCAGCGCTCTTAATCCCCTCTCCTCACGCACCAGGAAACAAAGAGGGAAGAAAAAGTCTCTTGCCTCTTCGGCAGGTCCAGACTTTTCCCCGGACTCCCTCCCGGCTAGCCGTGGCACACTAAACCCCTGCAGGCTGTGTTCACGCTGCCAACCCCAGTCCTCTCCCAGCGCTCCAACCGAGGCCGGAGCCTCAGCTCCCAGCCCCGCCCACCCCGGCGGGTGAGCAGACAAGCCTCTCGGGCTGGTGAGTGCCGTTCGGCCCTGATCCTCTGTGCGGGAATCTCTCCGCTTTGCCTTCCGCACCCCTGTTGCTGTGCTCTCCTCCGCGGCTCCGAAGCTTCCCCCTCCGCCACCCGCAGTCTGCGCCCTGCGAACGGGCTTCCTAGTGTGTGGAAACCTTTCCTCCTTCACAGCTCCCTCCCACTGGTGCAGGTCCCGTCCCTATTCTTTTGTCTCTGTTTATTCTTTTTTCTTTTGCCCTACCCAGGTATGTGGCGGGTTTCTTGCCTTTTGGGAGGTCTGAGGTCTTCTCCCAGCTTTCAGTAGATGTTCTGTAGGAGTTGTTCCATGTGTGGATGTATTTCTGGTGTATCTGTGGGGAGGAAGGTGATCTCCGCATCTTACTCTTCTGCCATCTTTCCGGAAGCCCTGGGCTTATATTTAAGAGAGAAATGCATTCCTATTTGCTAATTTGGTGTTATTCAGGTTTTCTTTTGTATATAATCATACTGAATCCTCAGTGATAGGAGTGCTCATATGTGTACATGAAGGGACCATGACAGTTTTTGGTTTGTAAATCTAATCAGCATTTTCACAGGAAACTCTTCTTATCCAACAGAGCGTCTCAAATTTTATAGTTAAATTAAAAAAACCCACACACCTTTAGTAATGATTAAACAATAAAAATATTTGCATATGGAGGTGAGGCTAAAGATATAAAATACAAGACATAGAAAGGTCTATAAAACTTTATTATGTACTAATAAAAATAGCAATGGTAATTCTGATATTAAAATTATAAAGCAGAGTATTTACAGTTGTGTTAAATATTTGTGTCACTAAAATAAACAATGCAGAGTTGCAGAAGTATATTAGCAACATTTGATTTCTGAATGATTTTAGTGGTGGATTAGGGAAGAGATTTTTCCACCTAATGTTTTTTGTCATCCTTAGGTAACTATTAGGAGGTCACCTTTCTAATAGAATGGTCTTGGTTGTCTACTAGATATTTTAGTGTATTGTGATTAATTTGCTTGGACAGAGAAGTAGATAGAGTAAAAAAAATCCCAGCCTTGAAATGGGATGAGATCCTGCAGAGACATGGGATTGTTAGTCAGATGCAGAGGTGTCTGTTATTTTGACACAAAACTTTTCTGTCTAAGAATTTTGAAGGGATGATAAAGCACAAAGCATGTGGCCTATAGAGTCCTTGACAGGAGAGACACCATTTGATTAATGAGATGTGATGTATAGTTGATTGATTTTAGAGCACATTTGCTGATTTTCACAAATGATCCATCTTAATTTTGGATATATTATCAATGTATTCAGCAACTGTCATTGGTAATGCCTGTTAACAGCAGACATGGTTTTCTACGAAAAGTCTAATTTTTCCCGTAATTCATCATTTGTGCTTAGTTCAGGCCCAGTTTTATGTAGCTTCCCATAAATATTGATCTTGATGGAAAAACAGAGGAAAAGCTCTTTTACTACTATCCTATATTTTGTTAATATTAAATATAAATACTGCTATATTATAACAGTGCATTATTGAATCCATCACATACAATGTTAGATTAGTTACAAATTAATGTTTTTTGTGTATCTGTGGGCTTGCTTCCAGACTTTTCTGTTCCTTTAGTCAATTCTTACATCAATACAATGCTAAGTTACTACAGTGTAATAATAATAATTGATATCTGATAAGACAAGGACCCTACTTGCTTTGCTTCCTGTTAAGCACTCAGACTCCTTTAGAAGGGTTGATTTCTCACATTAATTATACAATCAGCTTTTAAAATTCCTCCCCCAAAAGTGATTTGTTGAAACATTAGAATAATCACTAATTTGTAGATCCATTTTGAGGGAGTGGTATCTTTGTAATCATAAATCTTCTAATCCACATATAAAACACCTAGATGCATTGATTTAGGTGTTCTTTAATGGTTTTCAATAAGGCTTGATCTGTAAAATCCTTGGGTATTTTTTTTTCCAGATTTATTTCTAGGTATGTTATATTTTGGTTGCTAAAGTTATATTTTCTATTTATTCCTAGTGTAGAGGGATACAATTATTTTTGTATTTTCATTTTATATTCAAAATTTGTTAATCTCTCTTACTAATTCTAATAATACATCTGTAAAATTTTGGGGGTCCACCTGTGTAGAACAAGGGTTACAGACTCCAGCCTGTAGACCAAATTTGGCCTGCTCTTTTTTTTGTAAGTGAAGTTTTATTGAAACCCAGCCATGCTCATTTGTTTATGTATTGTGTGTGGCTGCCTCCATGATACAGATTTGAATAGTTGTAACAGAGACCACTAATTTTTTAAATTAATTAAAAAAAAAAAGATTAGCGTTATTTCCTCCATGTTTGTTAAAATTGACTGTTAAACTGTCTGAGAGTGGAGGTTTGTTTTTTGGGGGTTGTTTTTGTTTTTTGTTGTTTTTTTTTGTGGTAAGCGGGCCTCTCACTGTTGTGGGCTCTCCCGTTGTGGAGCACAGGCTCCGGACACGCAGGCTCAGCGGCCATGGCTCATGGGCCCAGCCGCTCTGCGGCATGTGGGATCCTCCCAGACCGGGGCACGAACCCGTGTCCCCTGCATCGGCAGGCGGACTCTCAACTACTGCACCACCAGGGATGCCTGTTTTTTTTTTGTTTTTTTTTTTTAAGATAAGATGTTTTAACTACCTTTTCAATAATTCTAGTGACTATAGAACTATCTAGGATTTTTGTTAATTTTTTTAAAAAAATTACTGTGCTAAAAAGACAGTGTGAGATCTGCCCTCTTAACAAATGTTTACGTGTACAATACAGTAATGTTGAATGTAAGTATAATGTTGTACAGCAGATCTCTAAAACTTATTTATCTTGCTTAACTGAAACTTATGCCCATTGATTAGTAACTCCCCATTTGCCCTTCCCTCACAACCCCTGACAGCTAACATTTAACTCTTCAATTCTATGAATTTGACTATTTTAGATACCTCATATAAGTGGAATCATGTAGTATTTGTCTGTCTGTGATGGTTTATTTCACTTCGTATAATGTCCTCAAGGTTCATCCGTGTTGTCACATATTGTAAAACTTTCTTCTTTTTATAAGGCTGAATAATATTCCATTTTATCATTTTCTTTATTCATCTGTCCATGGACTTTTAGGTTGTTTCCATATCTTGGCAATTGTGAATAGTGCTGCAGTGAACATGGGTGTGCAAATATCTCTTTGAGATCTTGATCTCAGTACTTTTAGTTAAATACTTAGAAGTAGGATTGCTGGATCATATAATAGTTCTATTTTTAATTTCTTGAGGACCTTCATGCTGTTTTCCATTGCAGCTGTACCATTTTGCATTCCTACCACAATGTACAAGGGTTCTAAATCTTCCACATCCTCACCAGCATTTGTCATCTTTTATTTTTTGATAATATCCATCCTGACAGGTGTGAGGTAATATTTTGCAGTGGTTTAGATGTACAGTCCCCTGATGATTAGTTATGAGCATTTTTTTATATGCCTGTTGGCTATTTGTATATCTTATTTGGAGAAACGTCAAGTCCTTAGCCCGTATTTTAATTGGATTATTTGCATGCTCAGATGGATGACTTTAGTATTTTATCTTTAATCTGAAATAAATTTAGTTTGAATTATTATTTTAGTTATACCCCACAATTCTAATATTTAGTATTTTTTATTATTTTATAATTCTTAATGTTTTCCTTGGTTTGCTTTCAATTTTGCTTTCTCTATTTTGAGATCATGTTTTATATACTTATATTAACAATTGTACTTCTATATTTCTGGTGAATTAAAATGTTGATCATTCTGAGTTACCTTCCTTTATCTCTTGTAATGATTTTTTCCGTAATGTCTACTTTATCTAGTATTAATATAGCACGCTTCCCCCGCCTTCTCATTTATCTATCAAACCAACTCTCAGTCATGGTTTCTTGCTATATCTTTTTTCCGTTGCTTTACTTTCAATTGTTTTGTATCTTTATGTGGTAAACACGACTCTGAATTTTTTTTTTTTTTTTTTTTTTTTCTCCTTGCGATACGCGGGCCTCTCACTGCTGTGGCCTCTCCCGTTGTGGAGCACAGGCTCCGGACGCGCAGGCTCAGCGGCCATGGCTCACGGGCCCAGCCGCTGCCGCGGCATGTGGGATCTTCCCGGACCGGGGCACGAACCCATGTCCCCTGCATCGGCAGGCGGACTCCCAACCACTGCGCCACCAGGGAAGCCCCACGACTCTGAATTTTAAGTATAATATTTACTCCATTTCATTTACTGTAGTTATTGATATATGTGAGTTTCTACCATCTGTGTAAGTTTATTTTTGCCCTACCTGCATTATATATTTATTTTTCTTCATTTTTGTCTTTATTTGAACTGGTTACGATTCCTTTTTCACTGATTTTTCCCCCCTTTACTAGCTTTAAAGCCATACACCCTTTTTCTTTTCCTCTAGTGTTCACATTGGAGGGCTTTTACAATGTGCATCATTGATTTATCAAAATCTAATGTCATTTGATTATTGTTACCTAACTCTCCTCATGGGAAATGCAAGGAACTTAGAAAATTTATTTTTAACCTCCTGCTGGCTTATATGCTTTTGTTTTTATGCATTCGTATATATAAATGTATGTGTGCATATGCATATTTACCCCAAATCATTGTTTTATACAATACATATTTATATTTATCTATATATTTACCATTAATTTGCTCTTCTTACCTTCTTACTTCTTTAACCTTCTATCTGATATCATATTACCTTCAGCCTAAAGTACACATTTTATAATTTCTTTTAGTGCATATCTGCTGATTGGAAATTCTCCCAGTTTTATGGCTTTTATTTACCTTCATTCTTTAAAAGTATTTTGAGGCTTATAGAATTATGATTTCACAATTACTTTCTTTCAAACCATTTATGATGTCATTCCTCTAACTACTACTACCTTCCAATATTACAGTTAACAAGCCTGCAGTCAGTCTTTCACTCTTTTGATTTTCTCTTTTTTTTCTCTTCTTTATAGCTCTCCCATGACATTTGTAAGAGTAGATTCCTGTTTAACTAAACTAATTTGGATGTATTAATGTATTTCATTTGTTTTGAAAATCCCTAAGGCATTAATTACCTCTTCAGGCCTTCCTTTGCTTCATTTCTTCTCTCTTCATCTTCAGTTAAATAAATGTTATATATTATCACTTTATTCACTGTCTGCTATTCTCTCTTTTCAAATTTTTAACTTTTAATCTCTGAACTTCATTGTAAATAGTTTTTTATCTATGTCTCAGTTTACTACTTTTCTCTCAGCTATTTTTAATACAGTAGTAAACTTATCTAAGGAATTCTGTTCATTTTCTCCAGCCTATTATTTCTCTTTTTCAGATTCTATAAATTATATATTAATCTCTCCTCAAGTTTACTGATTCCATTCTTTCTCATCTCCACTTGACTCTTGAAACAATTCAGTAAGTTTTTCATTTAGGTTATTATATTTTTCAGTTCTATACTTTCAATTACACTTCATATTTTAGAATGGACTTAGATTGCCCCCCAAAAAATTGTGAAAATAGCACAGAGAGTCCTATATACCCCACATCCAGTCTCTCCTAATATTAACATTAAACATTAGTGTGGTACTTAAAAAATGAACCATTTAATGAACCAATATTGATACATTACTATTAACTAAATGCTGTACCTCATTCAGAATTCCTTACTCTTTACCTAATTTCGTGTTTCTGTTCTAGGATCCCCTCTAGGCTACTACTTCATTTTATTGCTTAGATTTTTCTAGCTTTGCATATTGGGAACTCTGTCAGTTCTCTGTGTCCCACTGACATAGTCTCATCATCAGAGAGTTATTTTTAAAACTTTACTATTTCCTGAAAGATTAACTCCATGTTCAGAACTGCTAGACACCACTCAGCAGATGACTCTTTGCCCCTAATGAAACCGTGAACCACGGCAGGGTGTGTGTGTGTGTGTGTGTGTGTGTGTGTGCGTGTGTCTGCAGTTTTCCCATTGGTGTTTCACAGCAGTATAGCTGGTCTTTTCCAGTTTTGTTTTGTTTTTTTTTTGGGGGGGCACGGGCAGTGGGTAGAACAGGCTTTTCATGGAGCTTCTTTTATCTATATCTCTTGGCTGTTCTGTGTCAAAGGCTTCTCTAGTGCCCTGTCTAGGATATATGTGGGGCAGTGAGGACTCTCAGGATCTCAACAGGAGGTGTATGTAGTTAGTTTATAGTCGTGTCTGATCATTTTAATATCTGAAGGGCTATGTATGTGTTTGCCTGTTGTTTTTGCTATTTGAGTCATAGTGTTTATTCTTCTCGTGTCTTTTTCTTTGGTTTTGTACTGTTTATTAGGTTTGACAGGAATGTTTGTTTAAATATTTTGAAGACTAGGATGATGTTGCTCAAGTAGTTAAAGTGTTTTTTTGCTGAAATTTGTTGGCTTTGTTAGGAAAAAATATGCTTGGCCAAATTTATAAGTCAAAGACTGCTGTTGCTCTATACAGAAATAGAAAATACTACAAAAATTAAATTATCTTAACTTTATGCTAAACCCAGCACATTCAGCAGATAAATTTGAACATCTGAGTAAAAAGTCTGAGGTTTCAAAGGACAAATTCTAATATTTGTTATCTTCTGAATAGTTTGAGCACAAATCTTGCTATAGATATTACGAATTGTAGCTAAAGATAAGTTACCTAATTTTTACTCAATTATGCTCTTAAGGAAAAGTACTCTTTTTAATCGTTTTCATAAGGCAAATCAAGTATTACATTCTTGTGTAGAATATGTATTCAAGCTTTAGTTTGACCTCATGTTTGAAAGTATCCTTGGAAGCTTGGAAGAAATCTTTTTTTTTTTAATGATATTTAACAAAAGATTCTCAAGAGGAATTTAGGAACTAAAATGTGACTCAGTAGCCAAATGTAAGTTGCAAAATATATCACTTTGCACCACAGAGTATATTCCTTTTATCCCCAATAAATGCACATGGTTTTTGTTTGTTTGTTTTGGCTATTATTCGCCCCCATACCTTGTTTATGGTAACATGAAATAACAAAACTTCTTTTATGGATTTTTCACTTTGAAAACAAAGCAGACCTAGAAAGTTAACAGAGAAATTGACCCATTTAATATGAAATTAGGAGAGAAAACTTGAGTCACAATAATATCAAGACATTATTATCATATGATTGACATTTAAAGAAATAACTTGCCACATGAAAATGATCATTTCACTTTATTATTTTTATTTGTATTTAATCACAATATTTAATTCATTTTAAAATGCTTTTAAATGAGATTATGAGTTTTTACATTTTTTTAAGAGGAGGCACAAGTTCTCAAATCTTAATTGCTTTGACTAAAACTTTTATAATTTTTAACTTAGTAGATACTGTAAGGCAATTCAATAGTTTTGAATTCTTGTAGAAAAATTACCAAATGGGGTCTCCCTGGTGGCACAGTGGTTGAGAGTCCACCTGCCGATGTAGGGGACACGGGTTCGTGCCCCGGTCTGGGAAGATCCCACATGCCGCGGAGCAGCTGGGCCTGTGAGCCATGGCTGCTGAGCCTGCACGTCCGGGGCCTGTGCTCCACAACAGGAGAGGCCACGACAGTGAGAGGCCCACGTACCGAAAAAAAAAAAAAAAAATCATTAAAGGAATGTAAGTTAAAACTATATGAGGTATTACTACTACAAACAAGAATTATTAGAAATAGACAAATGGCCAAAAACAAGTCTTTGAAACAATGTGGATCAATGTATACAATTAAACATTAATTTGGTAGTTGACTCTAGAAGAGAACAGTGACAAGCCATAAGTGAATTTGGAGGAAGATATCCAACTTGCATTCCCAGGAAAACTTTAGGAAGTAAGAATTTCAGGGCAGAAGCATCAACAGGATAAAATGCTGTTGAGAGTTCAAGAAATATCAGGATGAAAATGTCCACTGGGTTTAGCTCTGTAGAGATAGTTGTGGACATCAAGAGCTATATTGGAGGAATGACGAGGCTGAAGCCTCATTGTAGTAGGCCTTCGAATGAGGGTAAGATTTGGAAACAGGGAGGTGAGGAAACAGAATGTAGGTTACTTCTTTCAAGGTATTTTCTTATGGAAGTCAACATGTTACATCATAGCTAGGAAAATGTGACATCAAATTATTACTGGTTTGTTTAGTTTTATCTGTTATTATTTTTGAGAGAGAGGAAGTTGAACTTAAGCATGTTTAAAAGTCAGTGGGAATGTATTAGATGTTGATTATACAAGAGAATTAGTATAGATTTTTTTTTTTAACTATAGGAAAGAACAGGACCTAATATAGGTGGAAAGATTAGTCTTAGATGAAAGGTAGAAAGCTTTTTTATTTATGAGGGTTAAAGGACTTAGAATGAGTACAGATATGAGTAATTTTGTGATTTCATAGCAGAAAGATGAAAAGATGCAGTCAGAGATTGAAGTAAAAGACTAGATCATCTGCTGAGAGTGAGAACACATCCAGTGGTTGACGGCCATAGCCATATATTTTGAATAATTGTGATAATACTTTTTGTACTCATTTGGGGTTTGTAATTATTGAAAGCTATTTTGGCCTCTTGGGTGATAGTTTCCATAATTTCTAATCTGATTGTAGTTTTTCCATGTGGAATGGGCAAAAAAACCAAAAGGACCAGAGATTTTATGTTATTAATAAAATAATTTATTAATCAATGGACCATGAATTTTAAGAAAAAAGTGTGAAGAATAAGAGTCTGGTTCATTGGGAAAAGTAGGGATATTAATTGACTGAATAGTCTAAAACAATTAAAGCATACTCCTAGTAGGTGGAATAGAACCAGAAAGACTGATGGAGAGAAGATTGTGTGTAGACAGAAGGATGACCAAATTAGTAATCTCAGAGGCCATTAAAAATTCCAATAAGTGCCGATGGAATTGACTGTCTGAAGTAGGGAAGGCATTTTGGTAAAGATGAGAAGGTCAAGAAATGTAGTAGCTAGAGTGTTGGGAGAAGATATATTTTAGATGCTGAAGATAACAAGGAAGAAAACAAAGTGGAGAAGGATTGGAAATCTGTAAACCAGAAGCCAAGTCTTCAATAAATGAAAATTTACCCAAAAGTAATAGCAAGAGGAGCAATTGATATAGCCAAATACTTTAAACATTAAAGAGAAAGATATTTTCCAGAAGACAGGTGGAGAAAACATCTGGAATAAGCAAAAGGGAGCAGAGAGAATACCCATAATACCTCTTGAACCGGAGATGTTTTAGGATGGGAGAGGAAAGTAATCCTGCCAATTGAGAAGGCTGTCAGGAATAAAACAGGGAATCCTGTGTCAGTTCAGGAAAGAAGAGAATAAGGTTTCTGAGAACAACTTGAGTATATAGACATGTACAGTTTACAAGGTGAAAGTTCTAGAGGAAAACAGAGTGAAATGTTTGTGAAAGAGAGCTAAGGAAAATTAGGGCCAATCTAAGGAAGTAAGGGAAAGAGAATGCAAAGATAAGCGTTGGCTGGATAGCCTGAGATTCTGTAGAGTAACTGAGGAGAATAAGGACATTAGGCTTAATGAAAAGCATTTTGATAATCTTTGAAAAGACAATAGAAATATAATGCATTACAGTCCCAAAAGCTTAGCTCAGGGATGTGAGAGTTTGGAGTAGGCAATATTCTCCTCTCTTATCTGCAGCATATGGTGATACAGCAGGTAACTCCCATGCTTTACTTGCCTGTAGACTGTTATTTAGCCTTGGTATGTAAACATTAGACATTCAGAGATTCTGTTAAAATATGCATGCTAGGCTTTAAAGATAAACATGCCTGGTAAGATCCATCTTTATTTTTTAACAAGTATGTATAGTTAAAAGAATGTGTGTGTTGAGAACACAGAGATAGTGAAGTGGCTTGGAAAAGTAGTGTTTTAGACCATTTTTTAAAAGTCTGGTGTCTGAATGTTGCTGAATTAGAAGAAATGTCAGTGACCCTGGATGCTCAATAATTGGCTCCTATGTGACCTTTACTGGAACAGAATATATATTTTTTCTCACTTTTCCAATTTAGAGCTCAACAAGAGTGGTAAGTGGCAAGTTTTAGACATTGACGTAATGGGATTAGACTTCTGAGTATAAATGCTTTGGGCCTTATATGTGAAACCATTGTTTGTTTTCTATGATGTGGTGTTTGAACACCTATGATACGTCCCAATTATCATTGAAAATGGGCTCCATAACACACTAAATTTAGCTGCCAGAATTGGTAGTTCTTTTCTGGTTCAGTCAGTTTTATTTCTTGCCTAATAACAAGAAGAAAACAGCTTAGGTCTTGCTTTTAACAATAACTTGATTTTTTATTTCATGTGCCTTTGAACAAGTTTAACATCACTGTACTCATCTCTAAAAAGAAGGTAGTTATTCTTTTCTCAAAGTTTCTTTTAACAGTTTTAGATAAAAAAATGTAAAGCACCCAGGAAAAGTGCTAGGTCGTATTGAAAACTCATTCAGTGTTAGTCTTTCTAACATGGATATTTCTATGCCAATTCCATAATTTTTAAATTAAAAGAGCTAAATCTATATGATAACATATTTAATAAAGCAACAGGTAATTTTATGGTCCCATTTCCAGTGAGTTATGCCTTCCTCATACACAAATATTCCGATTTTGACCATTCAATAATAATATTGTAGTAATGATATTCTGATTTTAGAATATATAAAGGGAGAAGCAGAGTAATGTCTGTGGCTTTTCTCAGATTGCATAAACCAATAAAATTATTTTAATAGACTAGTTAGAAATATAAAGGATTAACAAAAATCATTAGTATTATTTATTGTCATTGCCTCTATGAAAATTAGATACTATAGATTCTCATATTTTAATGTAGCAGTTTGTAGCATGGGTTAGTAATGTAAGATCATTCAGTTTAAGTATCATTGCTACTTGTATGATAATTAACCTCACAAGGACCAAAGCTAATATGTAATATGCATAACAAACAGAAACATTAGGGTGATAAACAAATTTAAAAGGTCTTATTATTCATTAGTGTACATATTTTGACTGGGAAATGTCAAAGGTAACAATGGAATTACATTGTTAACTATCTTAATACCAGGTAGTAGAGTTAATTTCACACATGAACTCAATGTTTCGAATAATTTTATTAGCAAACATTTGATTCTACATTGTCTGTTTGTAAGGCGAGTTTGTTTTAAACAAAAAGCACCATTTTTTAAATTTTCCATCACTTATTCTTTTAATCAAGAAGTATTTTATGTATATCCTCAACCAAGTACTATACTGGATACCAGGGCTGCAACGCTGACCCTACAGTTAAGACCCTAAGTAAAGCCTATGGCTAACCCTGTCCTGTGTGTGGCTAGTAGGAAGGTAAACAAAGAAACAAAAAATACAAAATCATATGATAATTGGAAATGTATGTTAAATCAGATGAGGGGCTAGAATGAGGAATATCTGAAATTTCCTTGGAAATTCTATAAAGGTTTCACATAAGAAGCAGTAATCAAGATGAGACTTAGTAGTTTAAATTGTTAGAGAAAATAGGGGAATATTGACAGAGAGGACAAAAGGTACCTGGGGTATAGAGGCAGGAGAGAACATGATGTTTTCTGTTTTGTTATAATTTAAGTTTAGGCTTCATAGGGGAGAATATCAGAAGATGGTTAAGCAGGAGAAAGATGGTAAATAATTGTGTAACTCATGCTAAAGTATCTTGATCTTATTTTACTATATCTAGCTATCTATGATGGTTATTTTCATGTCAACTTGCCTAGGCTATCGTGCCCAACAGCTTGGTCAAACATCAGTCTAGATGTTGTCATGAAGGTATTTTTTTATATGTGTTTAATATTTAAATTAGTAAACTTTTAGTAAAGCAGACTACCTTACTTAATGTGGATGGGTTTCATGCAATTAGTCAAAAGCCTTGAGAAAACACTGAGCTCTCCTGAGGAAGGAATTCTGCCTCCGGAGGCTTTGACACTCAAGATTGCAACAGTTCCTCCCAGGATTTCCAGCCTGCTTACCAGCCCTGCAGATTTCAGACTTGCCAGTAACCACAACTGCATGAGCCATTTTCTTGAAATCTCTCTATATAGATAGATATAAAATACAGACATAGATATAGATACATCCTATTGGTTTATTTCTCTGAAGAACCCTAATTCTTTCTTTCTTTCTTTTCTTTTCTTTTCTTTTCTTTCCTCTCTCTTTCCCTCCCTCCCTCCCTCCATCCCTCCCTCTCTCTCTCTCTCCCTCCCTCCCTCTCTCTCTCTCTCTCTCCCCCCCCTTTCCTTCCCTCCCTTCCTTCCTGCCTTTCTTCTTCCCTCCTTCCCTCCTTCCACCTACCGACCTACTGACCTATCTGTCATTGAGAGGAGATGAGATGAGAGAGGGACATGGAAGAGAAATACCAAGAGAGAGAAACACCAGAAGATTATTGGAGAGTGGCCATGAATATGTGGAATCCTATAATCTTGCTGCAGCTCTCCTAAGGTAGTTTGGGGGACAGATACTCTGGTATCTGATCTTGCAATGATAAACTTTTGGTTCTGTTGAATATAACTGACTTAAAATCCTTTATTTGACCTTTCAAGCTTGTTTGAAATTGCTTTCTCTCTGACATGAGGTTTTGGAAACTGATCTCTCTGACATGTGGTCTCGGCTCTCTGTAGACTCACCTTGGAATTGTATTTTCTGACTTTTTCCTCTCCGTATCACTTTGTAGCCACATCTTATACTAGTTTTTAGCCTCAAGCCCAGTTCACTTATTTGGACAGTCAAGATTGTCAGATGAAGCAGAGTACAACAATAATTGAGAATGATTTTGGAAGTGGTTTAAGTAATGAATTCAAGTGAGTAATTCAAAATGGAGCATGCTGGCTCATTTTGAAATTTCAGCTGTGAAAGAACAAAGAGAAAGTGATAGGTAGCTGGAAGATTTTTTTTCTAATTGTGAATTACTTTACCATGATTATATGCAGAAGGAAAAATGACTCCAGGAATAGGGGTAATTGATAGCCTCGGGTTTCAGAGATGATGGCAGTGGCTAAGATACTAAGAACAGTTGGATGTGTTAATCTTTGATGGGAAGAAAGACACTTTTTCCTCTACAATGATGGGAAAATGGGTTGGGTGGGATGCAAATACAGCTAAATCTGTTAAGTGGAAAGGCAAAAAAAAAATGTCTTATGGCCCCTATTTCCTTCATTAAATAAAAGTTTTCTATGACTAAATTTATAACAGAAAGGTAGAAAGCTTAAAAAGACTGGAATATTTGGGATAGCTTCTGAGAGGAATCACAAAAGTCTAGAATATAGATACAGAAGTAAACCTAGAAGAGGGATGATAGAATGAGAGAAGAGGGCAGGGTCAAGAGCTATATATAACAGTAGATTAAGAGAGTAGGTATAGGGGAAACAAGAGAATGAAAGGACAGGATATTATAGTAGAACATGTAGCACCAGTACCTGAGATTTTTAGATGGGAAACAATCTCAGATGATGACTAGGTCAGAAGTGTGTTCATGGTTCCTAAAATGGACAATGAATGACAGTCACTGAAATCAAGCAGCTCCAGGTGTAGAATGGGTCCTACTAAAATGCTCAGGTGACAATGACATTTAGGATGGTGGGGAGCTGCTGAGATGGATGTTTAAAACTTGGCTAGATGTGAGTACCCAGGAGGTCTGTAGATAATATGGACAAGAATGCATATGGAATAGTAAAGATGGATGCTTTGTGCCTAAAAGAATGAGTGAACAGTGCATAATAGTGGAGTGAAAAGGTCTAAAAGTGATGAAGGATATATTTGCGTATCTAAGTCTCTTTTCCAAATTTTGTGCTCAAGAGACGTATAGAGGAAAATTATTCTTAAGAAAGAATCATGCTGAAGCAAAGGTGGGTGTGGGGAATTTATGTAAACATTTGAGCATGTAGAAGAGGGTACGATGAAATGGGGATTGCAGACAGTGGTCAGCAGTTGAGGATGGAACAACAGAGCAGGAGTACCCATAAGCATGCATGTGACAGTATGGATGATGAGAAAGCTGGGGCTTGGGGGTAAAGAAGAAGGCTTACATTAAGGACCATCATCAAGAAAAACGTAACCTACCATTCATTCATAGAATTAACAGGATGAAAGATTCCAAAATTAATTTTATCAGGTAATCTAATGCAGTTCTTTAAAACTGGCTTTGGGGGAGAAGGCATTGTCGATAATTCTGTGCAGATGTTGTTGGGTCTTACATAAGGAAGAGAAACAGGACTCCAGGTGCTGAAGAGATTGTGGGGAAGTTATTACTGCTTGATGCTGCAATACACTTAGGTGAAATAAATTGGGTAATACGTTTAATTCATAATGGACAGCTTGGTCCTATATTATTTTATGTCTACAAAACACTAAAACACCTACCTGAAAAGTAAAAAAAAAAAAAAAAATTCAGCCAATCTTCCTAAAAATAAATAAGTTCCTTACTTGATGTTGTAATTGTTGTTGTTTTTTAAATTTGGATACAACTGGTTGGCTTAGAATTGTTTTCACAAGCCTCACTATCAACCTTGGAGAGGACTTCTAAGGAACAAACCAAATAATATTCTGAAGTTTACAAATAAATGATATGTGAACATTTGCAAATTTGAAACCAAACGCTTTTTTGGAGGACAGAGTTCAGCCCGTAATATGAATGAATACAAAATCTGGTTATTTGGAGGGTGAAGTAATAGGAAAGATATAAATAGTTTAATACATAAAAACACAAATTGAAAAATAATAATAGAAAAGATAATGTAGTACAGATATAGTAGTTATTAAGGTATGTGGTAATGGCATGCCATTTAATGAAGTGTATATATTTTGATAAAAATTTTTAAAATATAAGAAAAATAATTAAAACATTTAGAAGTATAAGCTCAAATACATTTATTAAAACAAATATAACTAAAAAATGCAGTATAGGGGCTTCCCTCGTGGCTCAGTGGTTGAGAGTCCGCCTGCCGATGCAGGGGACACGGGTTTGTGCCCCGGTCCGGGAAGATCCCACATGCCGCAGAGCGGCTGGGCCTGTGAGCCGTGGCCTCTGAGCCTGCGTGTCCAGAGTCTGTGCTCCGCAACAGGAGAGGCCATGGCAGTGAGAGGCCTGCGTACCGCAAAAAAAAAAAAAAAAAAAAAAAAAAAGAAGTATAAAATGTAACAGAGTTATAGTCATTGCATAATAATGTAAAAGACAATCATCCCTTATTCCTAACAAAAGACAGTGGATCCAGACAGTAATATGGTGAGTTCTTTCCCATTATTTATCTGAATTATTTTTATAACTCCACAAAATTTACATTTGCAATACATTCTTACTACTGCTATCTCTTGATGTATTCAGTAATTCACAAGTATTATGAGACATATGTAGTTTTAAATGTTGGGTAAGGAACTTCTGGTATTCACCCCTCTACACACACACACTTTAAATATTTCTATTTTTAAAGATGAGATGATTTACATTCCATATACTCTGTTACCAATATAAAATGATGGAAAACTTTCCAGTTCTTTTAAAAATTATTTCACAGCATTAATAGTAAAAACCAAAAGAATTAATAGCAAGAATAAAAACAGTACAACAACAGAGATCAATCTCACAAAGACAGGTGCAGAAATCCTAAATAAAATGTAACCCAAATTCTGCTTTATATTAAAAAATAAAAATGGTGCAACATAGTAATTGCATCTATATCAAGTAGTCTTAAGATATAAAAAAACAAAGTAAAACTTTCACATCTATTTAGATGTTTAAAAAGTATTTACAAATTCATCTGTTCTTAGTAAAATAAGCTTATTAAAATGATAAATCATATTTATCTAGAATAATAACAACCAAATATTAAATAGACTATATAGAAGCATTCTCATTAATATCAGGATCAGAGTAAGTACATCACTAGTTAAAAGAATAGGTCATTTCTATAGGCAAACACATTGTATGATCATCTGCCTGGAAAATCTACAAGATCAACTGAGAAACTCAGATCGTTTCCAAGAGAGCTTACTAAATTAGCTGATACAAAATTAACACACAATTATAGGATTTTTCTTCATATCAGCAATGGTAAGTTAGAATTTTAATAAAATTAAAGTATTTAAATAAATTTGATTAAATAAATTTAAGTTAAAAAGTAGAATAAACTAAAAAAGAACAGTTAGCTTACTAACACTATTCAATGATGGATGATAGTTTTTCAAATAGGTTTTTTTTTTTTTTTTTTTTTTGGCGGTACGCGGGCCTCTCACTGTTTTGGCCTCTCCCAGTGCGAAGCACAGGCTCCGGACGTGCAGGCTCAGCGGCCATGGCTCACGGGCCCAGCCGCTCCGCGGCATGTGGGATCTTCCCGGACCGGGGCACGAACCCGTGTCCCCTGCATCGGCAGGCGGACTCTCAACCACTGCGCCACCAGGGAAGCCCTCAAATAGTATTTTGATTATGCTTGATTTGACTATTTACAAATAGTCTCAGAAGTTTGGGATTAAATAAAATATGCTTATGTAGTAGAATTCTGGGTAAATTTTTAGTGGTAAAACTTATTTTGAAATTTAAAGGTTTCCAGAGTAATTATAAGAATTATTATGAAAATATAATTTAAAAGATTAAAAGCAAGAATAGTGCCTGGATAGATTGGTCAAAAAGCAAGTAAATTTCAAATTAAATTCCACTGGACACATAAAAAGATCATGGAATATGCTAAAATCCTGATTTATAGATAGGTTGCTTTGGAGTAATTAATGGAAGTTCCAGAAATGGCAGAAGGATACCTGATATTTGTACATGTGGGTATAAAACAGGAATTATCCAAAGACTGCTTTGCCTTGGACAGTCTCTGAGTCAGTTTGTTGTAAGAGATAGCAGTTAGTGAGACCACCATCTTTCTACTCTGAAAGCAGTACTAGTCCAGAAAGATGTAAATTTCCAAGTACCCTGGTATCCTCAGAACAGTTTCTGGAAAAGAGAAAGAAGCAGATATTCAAATCTTTATAACAACTCCAGAGAAGAAATTTTCCATATCCTTTTTGCCTTTTTCTTATTTCACAGTAGTTAGTTCAACTTCTAGTTAAGGGAATATTTTAAACCTCTAACTAGAAAAATTTGAGAGGCCTATTTTTTTTTTTTTCTGAAGTATGCCATGGTTGGCTGAGAAATCACAGAGAAATACTGCTTCTCAGCAGGTATTAAGAGAACTTAAAACTGCTTACTAGTTTGTAGAGGAATAAACTTTGTAGCAAAAATTCCAATCATGTCATACTCAGGAACATATTTTAATGAATTGAAAAAATGTGTATCATTTATTCTTCCACTTATTTTTTCCCTAAAATTTCACTCATCTGATCTAAAAAGGAACTTCTTCAAAGTATGTTAAGAATTCACAGGAAAAATGTTTCTGGAATATGGATTTCTTAAATGAAGAATTCAATATATATTTTTTCAATATGGACTACTGTCCCAATGAGTGTTTCTCCTGCATTTTTTAAACTATTTATTTATTATTATTATTTGACTTTGTTGGGTCTTCATTGCTGTGTGCAGGCTTCCTCTAGTTGTGGCGAGCAGGGGCTACTCTTTTTGCGGTGTGAGGGCTTCTCATTGCGGTGGCTTCCCTTGTTGCAGAGCACGGGCTCTAGGCACACGGGCTTCAGTAGTTGCAGCATGTGGTCTCTAGGGCATTCAGGCTTCAGTAGTTGTGGCGCTCAGGCTCAGTAGCTGTGGCTCACAGGCTCTAGAGCGCAGGCGCAGTAGTTGTAGTGCACAGACTTAGTTGCTCCACGGCATGTGGGATCTTCCCGGACAAGGGTTAGAACCCGTGTTCCCTGCATTGACAGGCAGATTCTTAACCACTGCACCACCAGGGAAGTCCAAGAATTCAATATTTTTGAGTCGAGTAATTATACACGATAAGTCTCTTATGGGACAAGTCTTCCAGCAAGGACTTAGTCTGGTTACATATTCAGAGGAGGAGTGATGAGAGGTGGGCAGTGGGGGTGAAAGGTAGAGGATGAGGGAAAAGCATTGGAATGAGATGGGTAGAAAATAACACTTTAGCTAATTTCATGGAGAAGGGAATTATAAAAGTAGTTGCCTTGCCATGACTATTTTTCCTTTTTAATCCTTTCATGGAAATTTTTTCCAAAAATAATAAGATAAATTATAAATACATGAATTTTTTTTTTTTCTGGCAATGGCTTTCATTTACTGGGCATTTAGTTTGCTTTTAAGTCTTAATTCAATAATATAGATTAACCCAATGAAAATGTTCTTAACTATTTTAACACTTTGATATTAGGTCAGAAGATTTTCTAATACTATAATTCAGAGTCAGAGACTATATTTTACTACTTTACCTTTTAACATTTCCATATGATTAATTGTCTTGAAAATTTGGAGCACCCACCAGTTATAAAGAGACAAATGAACCATAGGCCAACTGCTTTAATTTGTTTCTCTCAAGCTCTTATCCAGTCTAGGACATATTAAAATACGTTTGAGAGTTTGAGAGTTTTCATTGAAAATGTTTGGTTCTTGTTGTTTTGTTAATAGAAAAACTTGGCCATGTAAATTTAGCATGTTTTAGTAAGTTAGATAATTTTATATTTATTGCATAAGTTGCTTATTTTGAGCTGCATTATTCAGAATGCAGATGGAGAAAAATCAGTACACAAAAGGAAATACGGTATTAATTGCTGACAATAGATTTTAACACACCAAAACCATGTTAATTTGTAATTAAAAATCCTTTTTAATGAGAAATTAATGTCTAATGATTTTGACCAGCAGATCTGGACAGGAATTATTTAATTACTCCTTCTGTTCTCAACTGTATCCCTTTCTGTTCAGGCAGATAAATTTTTGAAAAAAAACAGAAGTGTGAAAGGTACAAACTTCCTATTTTTTTATCAATATGTTCATGCCAACTTAAACTTACAGTATACTCACTAGCATGAGATAGAGGGAAAAATGTCTTTGAAAACATGTTTTTATTGAGTTAGTTACATTTATTCATATTTTATACATAATTAGATGACTCTATAAGATTTTTAAAAACTAAATCTCTAATGTCTGGCTTTATTTTTATAATATTATTGGAAAAATACTACCCGGCACAAAGAAACTAGATTAGTAAAATATGATTAAAATCTGTCATTGACTCTCTTATTCTCTTTATCACCATTTGAGGCATCTTCTCTCCTAAAACCCTTCCTGTGTGGATATTTATGGAATTTATAACTGTAACTGTTTTCTTAGATATAAAAAGTATCCTTTATAATTCAACTCTTTAAGACAAGTGTCTTCCTTCTTTCAAACTGGTAAATTCTGGGACCCTATTCTGTTTTCTGTTTTGTTCTTTTCAAATGAGACTTGGCAAAGTATTTTGGCCTTTTTAACCAGATTATAATTAACTTCTGTTTTCTGTCTAGGATTCTTTCTATTCAGACATTTTGCCCTTCTGAATTTCTATAATCAACCCATATCAAATGAACTTAAAATGTTAACAGTAGAAATTACTATGCGATTTTCTTCAAGATTCAACATTGTGATAAAAGACATCTGTCATTCTTTAGTAGGTCTGTGTCTTTATTCCTGTCTTACCCCTAGGTTCTTCATGACATTTATTTTTCTTAGATTCTGTATATATGTGTTAGCATATGGTATTTGTCTTTCTCTTTCTGACTTACTTCACTCTGTATGACAGACTCTAGGTCTATCCACCTCATTACAAATAGCTCAATTTTGTTTCTTTTTATGGCTGAGTAATATTCCATTGTATATATGTGCCACATCTTCTTTATCCATTCATCCGATGATGGACACTTACGTTGTTTCCATCTCCAGGCTATTGTAATGGGGAGGGGGAAGGGTAAGCTGTGACAAAGCGAGAGAGAGGCATGGACATATATACACTACCAAACGTAAGGTAGATAGCTAGTGGGAAGCAGCCGCATAGCACAGGGAGATCAACTCGGTGCTTTGTGACCGCCTGGAGGGGTGGGATAGGGAGGGTGGGAGGGAGAGAGACGCAAGAGGGAAGAGATATGGGAACATATGTATATGTATAACTGATTCACTTTGTTATAAAGCAGAAACTTACACACCATTTTAAAGCAATTATACTCCAATAAAGATGTGGAAAAAAAAAAAAAAGACGTCTGTCAATGTGCCTTAGACTTCCAGAAGGGATATAGACATAGGACAACATTATCTGAAGCAATTTAGGACTGAAGCCCTTTTTTTTTTTTCATAAAGAATAATATGGATGAAAGGGATCTCAACGATTACCTAATCAAAATCTCTAATTCTGGGAAGAAGGAAATAGAGGTTCAGACAGATTTTGCAAGTTGGACAACATATCAGCTCTCTAGCGTCCTGTCCTGAAACTGCTGCTTTATAGAGTCTTAGTAAGTATTTAGCTTCCCATGGGAGACACAGATCCCCTAATTGTCTTCCTTGTCCAAACAAATGTGGACATTCTCAGGGAAACTAGAGTATTTCCAATAATTTTTAATTAGCTGTCTCTACAGATCCAAGTTACAGTTTCATACTGTAATATTTCCCAGGTAGGATGTCAGTATCAGAAAAATAAACAATGTCTTCATTATATATGACAGGGAACTACAGAAGTAACAATGACAGCTTAGAAAGAGTAAATACCTGCATACATAGAAGCAATGGCATGGAATACATTGAACATGTTTTTTTTTTTTCTACAGTACATTTCAAGCAATTACTTTTCAGAGTGGCATTTTGTCTGTTCTTCCTTAAAAAATGGAGATACAATTCTCAATGGCTCCAGAAAGGTTTATGCCATTCAATTGTTATTGAACAGGTTAATTTTTATCCAATGAGGAGTAATTCTACGTAAGTATCAACTTTATTGCACAGATATATGACTACATCAGAAGAATTCAGACATTTTATTCAAGGCAAACATCTGGGGCTATTTGAATTCTAATTGTAAGAGTTATACATGCCAGACAACAGTTACAATATTAGAAATAATTCATTATAATTAAATTTGTTTCCTCTACTTTTCAATTTAACTTATAGGATAGAGCACAAAAATTAATATTGTTACAAATGTAGCATCTTCAATAAGTCAAAGGTTCAAAAAATATTGGCAATAAAAATAAACAGGTGCAAAAGTGCAACAGGTAAAGAATCCCTCTCCAACTATATGTTTGCAGATCATGCTGTTTACCTCGTGAAAAATAGCTATTTACTAATCTGAGGAGTACAAAATCTGTCTAAAGCATAGAGAACTATACACTTTATAAAATAAAATAACTGGTCAGTCATTTAAGCCCCACATAATAGTTTTTTGTATTATAATATTTCTCCCAAATCATAAAACAAAAAATAAAGTGTTATAAAATGTTATTCAGAAGACATAGTTCTTTCCAGGACAATAATTTAATTTTTTTAAATCAGTTGCTGTGCTCTGAAACTATTATTCTACATAAAAAAGTGAGATCATATAAACCTTAGAAGTAGATCATTTATTTTTTCATGATTTCATCGTTGGAATGCATTTCACAGCTGTAATATGTAATACATGTATATGTATAGAGCACTGCATTTGTTATTATTTCTTCCACTCTACAGACAGATTCATTTCTCCATTTTTCAACTAGTATAAGTGTTCTTAAAAACTGTAAAAAAAAAGAGTGAAAATAATTTTGAGAGCTTGAGCATGGTTTCCATGGCGATACAAAGCACTTTACTGGTGTAGATTTACCATAATCTAGAAAAATTCAGTTGCTGACTTTCATGCACATTATTTATTTGACTTGAATTACCAAGAACTATACTCTCATTGTTTTAACAGGACATGGTTTAATAAGTCCATGTAATCCAGGTATCATATCCTTTTGGATACTTTAAAATCTGTAAAAATTTTCTTTCTTTTTCTTTTCCTTTCTTTTCTCTTTCCTTCCTTCCTTCCCCCCTTCCTTCCTTCTTCCCTCCTTCCCTTCCGCCCATCCTTCCTTCCTTCCTTCCATCTGGCAATTGAATTGTGAAATGTTGGGGAAAGTCAGACTTTAAATGCTTGGTTTCTACAACTGATGTCTTGAAAGTGTGGTAACAGTATTTCTGTTATAGATCTAGTCTGTTTATTACAGAACCATTTAGCAGTTGTATATAAAAAACTCTGTTCTACCCTGAGATCATTTCCAGTCTTCTCTTTTTTTTCACATATATTCTCAGAGATTTATGCATATATGCTTGAAGAAAAAGAAAAGAGCACCTAAATTAGTATGGAATAAATGGTGTCTTACTGTTGCCAGTACCTCAGGAGCACAGTGGCCAGTCTGGTACTACAGGCCAAGTTAAGGAAACAGAAAGAATAAAAGCTCATTGGTGCAAACTAATTTTGTTGGATATGTCAATAATTCAACAAATATTTTCTTATCCAGGGCAAGGTATGTGGATTGGGACAGGGGCCTTCCTTTGGTAGGATGTAGTACCCTGCAGCACCCTAACAAACTACTTGGCCTGGAGGAATTATATGTCTGCCAGTACTTAGGATATTGAGAAAAATAGAAGCCACCATACTGCACAGTTACGAAGCATGTCACTGAACATGAAGAAGGTATCCTGAAGCCACAGTGGCTGAAACATTGCAGGAAAAAAGAGATATGAGACTATCCAGTTGTTTCCTGGTAGAGACAGAAAGAGAGGAGAACAGAAAAGTCAAAGGCAGTGGTTCTCAAACATTGTTACCTGTTAGCATCACATGGGAAACTTTATACATATTCCCAATTCAGTTATAATTTCTGGGGTGAGTCCCTGAAATTAGTATTTTTAAAAGTCTACATAAATGATTGCAATGTGCAACAAAAGCTAAAAAACACCTTTGAGACCATTGGCCAAAAGTGATATCACATTGATTCATGGTATGGGATATACACTTCGGTCATTAGTAAATTTGACATTGCTTAATAGTGCATTTCGTTTGGTTTGTTATGCTGTGTTGTGTTTCTTCATGTGACTTGGTTTTTTTGAACATCTGGATGGATCAGGGTATACATGACTCTAAGTAACTAAACTTTATATAATTTGTTAACTTTGCTACCCTACTATAATAGTTGTATTTAATTGAATTACAGTGGTTTGATGATATCTTACAAGCATCATATGTCTGGATTACCCACAAGGTTTTCCTCACTATTATAATATTTGGAGTCCAGAAAAATAGTTTATTCAGGATGCAATATAATTTCTGCCACTGAATAATTCAGATCTTCCTTATGGGGGTACCAGGAAGGGGTTGCAGGTATGTGACAAGACATTGATCCCCTCTGTTCCCATAGAGACAAGGTCGAGCTTAGGTGCCTAGAGATGCCTTGTCTTATATCTCTGTCTGTAAATAACTTTAAATTTCTTTCAAAGACAGTCTGATCAGAGAAGTCTAAAAACAAAACCCATGGTCAACAACAGGTACAAAGAGAATGAACGAATTTGCTGCCCTCCTGTACTATTAGTGAGGTGAAAGAGAAGCTCTCCCATCTGAACATCTAATATAGCTGCAACTACATAGGGCTCAACTGCCCAGTGAGTATAAGGGGCCTGATGAGATGCTGGAATAGCAATCCAAGAACCCAGGTAACACTGTGAGCAAGCCAAGCTAAGGCTGATGGGGGAGGTGACCGTGAGGCAGGGGGAGCTCCTGGCAGGTACAGATCTTGGCAGCAGCCAAATTTAATCTCACTTCACGCATGTTAAATGTGTGTGTGCATGTGTTTGTGAGTGTGTGTGTATGTGTGTGTGTGTGTGTAAGAAAATATACTATTTTTCCCCCACTGGGGCCCCTATAGAAGCCTCCAAATTCCCTTCAGTTTGCATCAGTTTACCATAAGAATATTATCACTTTCTGTGTGCTATGGCAAGAAAAAAATTGGGAAGCACTAATAAAGTTTAATTTTGAATATATCAGAGGCACTATGAACAACACAAATTGGCACAGTCAAGGTGATAGGGTTATTGTATTCCTTGGCTATAATTCCAAAGAGTATGTTTCCAACTTACTTCATCTTCTTTCTAGTATGAAACCACTACATCATTGACTTTTTGGAGGATCAATAAACTCAGCACCTTACGTATCCTTGGTTTTAATAGGGATCCAGTTTAAATGGAGCTTACTAAATTTATCTAGAGAGACATAGATTTAAGTATTATATGATAACATATATATTATAATATAATATCGCATATAATATAAATGTAATAAATTATATAATGGATTGGAAAGAGTATTCTGGAGTGACTAGATATTTGAAGACAAGACAGTAAGCAACCAGAAATAAGACTACTACTTGCAGTGATATTTGTGGATTCATTTACTCTCAACATCATCTAAGTTTTAAATGACAAGTATAGAAAACTTTTCTGAACCAACTTTGGAATAGACTAATGATCAATGTTTCTCTTAGAAGATTTTTGTAATGATCTGCAAAAAAAAAACTATAAAAGGAATAACTAAGAGAACTCCATTTACTGGAACAATTCAGTTCAACTCAATTGAACAGCTATTTATTGAGTGTCTATTAAGGGAACAGAACATGAAATGTTCAAAAGCCTTGATGACCTCATTTGCCAAGCATGTTATGAATTGTATTATACAGAGAGTTGTACAATAGGTAAGAAAATGACTTATTTTTCCCAGATACGTTGCACTTGATAGGCAGAAATATGTCTAGTAAAATAAAGTTGAAACCAGATAAAACCCTTTATTGCCTTCTAAATGTATTCTTGTGTGCATTTTATTTCTCTACAGAAATTGGCCTGTTATTGTTTACACAATCTGAGGTTTCTTCAGTTATGTCAGTTAAGACCTAGGCCTCCACAAAATGAATATATGTTTAAGTACGGCTTTGCACTTGCTCTTTTTGTGCGTAATTTCTGTCTTCTCGGACTCCTGCAACAATTATAAGCTGAGTAATATTCCATTGTATATACGTGCCACATCTTCTTGATCCATTCCTCTGTTGATGGGCACTTAGATTGCTTCCATATCCTGGCTATTGTAAATAGTGCTGCAGTGAACAATGTGGTACATGACTTTTTGAATTATGGTTTTCTTAGGGTATATGACCAGTAGTGGGATTGCTGGGTCATATGGTAGTTCTGTTTTTAATTTTTTAAGGAACCTCCATACTGTTCTCCATAGTGGCTCTATCAATTTACATTCCCACCAACAGTGCAAGAGGGTTTCCTTTTCTCCACACCCTCTCAGCATTTATTGTTTGTAGATATTTTGATGATGGCCATCCTGACCGATGTGAGGTGATACCTCATTGTGGTTTTGATTTGCATTTCTCTAATAATTAGTGATGTTGAGCATCCTTTCATGTGTTTGTTGGCAGTCTGTATATCTTCTTTGGAGAAATGTCTATTTAGGTCTTCCATCCATTTTTGGATTGGGTTGTTTGTTTTTTTCATGTTGAGCTGCATGAGCTGCTTATATATTTTGGATATTAATCCTTTGTCAGTTGCTTCATTTGCAAATATTTTCTCCCATTCTGAGAGTTGTCTTTTTGTCTTGTTTATGGTTTCCCTTGCTGTGTAAAAGCTTTGAAGTTTCATTAGGTCCCATTTGTTTATTTTTGTGTTTATTTCCATTTCTCAAGGAGGTGGGTCAGAAAGTATCTTGCGGTGATTTATGTCATAGAGTATTCTGCCTATGTTTTCCTCTAAGAGTTTTACAGTGTCTGGCCTTAGATTGATGTCTTTAATCCATTTTGAGTGTATTTTTGTGTACAGTGTTAGGAAGTGTCCTAATTTCATTCTTGTCCATGTAGCTGGCCAGTTTTCCCTGCACCACTTATTGAAGAGGCTGTCTTTTCTCCATCATATATTTTTGCCTCCTTTATCAAAGATAAGGTGACCATATGTGCGTGGGTTTATCTCTGGGCTTTCTATCCTGTTCCATTGATCTGTATTTCTTTTTTTTTTGTGCCAGTACCATACTGTCTTGATTACTGTAGCTTTATAGTATAGTCTGAAGTCAGGGAGCCTGATTCCTCCAGCTCCGTTTTTCTTTCTCAAGATGCCTTTGGCAATTCAGGATCTTCTGTGTTTCCATACAAATTGTAAAATTTTTTGTTCTAGTTCCGTGAAAATGTCATTGGTAGTTTGATAGGGATTGCACTGAACCTGTAGATTGCTTTGGGTAATAGTAATATAATCATTTTCACAATTTAGATTCTTCCAATCCAGGAGCATGGTATATCTCTCCATTTGTTTGTATTGTCTTTAATTTCTTTCCTCAGTGTCTTATAGTTTTCTGCATACAGGTCTTTTGTCTCCTTAGGTAGGTTTATTCCTAGGTATTTTATTCTTTTTGTTGCAGTGGTAACAGGGAGTGTTTCCTTAATTTATCTTTCAGATTTTTCATCATTAGTGTATAGGAATTCAAGAGATTTCTGTGCATTAATTTTGTATCCTGCTACTTTACGAAATTCATTGATTAGCTCTAGTAGTTTTCTGGTAGCATCTTTAGGATCTCTATGTATAGTATCATGTCATCTGCAAACAGTGACAGTTTTACTTCTTCTTTTCCGATTTGGATTCCTTTTATTTCTTTTTCTTCTCTGACTGCCATGCTAAAACTTCCAAAACTCTGTTGAATAATAGCAGTGAGAGTGGGCACCCTTGTCTTGTTCCTGATCTTAGTGGAAATGTTTTCAGTTTTTCACCATTGAGGACGATGTTTGTTGTGGGTTTGTCATATATGGCCTTTATTATGTTGAGGTAGGTTCCCTCTATGCACACTTTCTGGAGAGTTTTTATCATAAATGGATGTTGAATTTTTCCAAAAGCTTTTTCTCCATCTATTGAGATGATCATATGTTTTTTATTCTTCAATTTGTTGGTATGGTGTATCACATTTATAGATTTGCATATATTGAAAAATCCTTGCATTCCTGGGATAAACCCCACTTGATCATGGTGTATGATCCTTTTAATGTGCTGTTGAATTCAGTTTGCTAGTATTTTGTTGAGAATTTTTGCATCTATGTTCATCTGTGATATTGGCCTGTAGTTTTCTTTTTTTGTGACATCTTTGTCTGGTTTTGGTATCAGTGTGATGGTGGCCTCATAGAATGAGTTTGGGAGTGTTCCTTCCTTTACAGTTTTTTGGAATAGTTTGAGAAGGATAGGTGTTAGCTCTTCTCTAAATGTTTGATAGTATTCACCTGGTGAAGCCATCTGGTCCTGGGCTTTTGTTTTTTGGAAGATTTTTAGTCACAGTTACAATTTCATTACTTGTGATTGGTCTGTTCATATGTTCTATTTCTTCCTGGTTCAGTCTTGGAAGGTTGTACTTTCCTAAGAATTTGTCCATTTCTTCCAGGATGTCCATTTTATTGGCATATATTTAGTTGTAATAGTCTCTCATGATCCTTTGTATTTCTGGAGTGTCAGTTGTTACTTCTCCTTTTTCATTTCTAATTCTGTTGATTTGAGTCTTCTCCCTTTTTTTCTTGATGAGTCTGGCTAATGGTTTATCAATTTTGTTTATCTTCTCAAAGAACCAGCTTCTATTTTATTTATTTTTTATATTAAATTGTAATTATGGCTTGTATTTTTTTTAAATTTTATTTATTTGTTTATTTTTGGCTGCATTGTGTTTTCATTGCTGCGTGCAGGCTTTCTCTAGTTGCAGCGAGCGGGGGCTACTCTTCATTGTGGTGTGCGGGCTTCTCATTGCGGTGTCTTATCTTGTTGCTGAGCATGTGCTCTAGGCATGCAGGCTTCAGTAGTTGGGGCACATGGGCTCAGTCTTTGTGGCTTGCGAGCTCTAGAGCGCCGGCTCAGTAGTTGTGGTGCACAGGCTTAGTTGCTCCGTGGCATGTGGGATCTTCCCAAACCAGGGCTCAAACCCATGTCTCCTGCATTGGCAGGTGGATTCTTAACTACTGTGCTACCAGGGAAGCCCCAAGAACCAGCTTTTAGTTTTATTGATCTTTGCTTTTGTTTCCTTCATTTCTTTTTCATTTATTTCTGATCTGATCTTTATGATTTCTTTCCTTCTGCTAACTTTGGGGTTTTTTTGTTCTTCTTTCTCTAATTGCTTTAAGTGTAAGGTTAGGTTGTTTATTTGAGATTTTTCTTATTTCTTGAGGTAGGATCGTATTGCTATAAACTTCCCTCTTAGAACTGCTTTTGCTGCATCCCATAGGTTTTGGGTCATCATGTTTTCATTGTCATTTTTTTCTAGGTATTTTTTAAATTTCCTCTTTGATTTCTACAGTGATTGATCATTTTAATGTGTATAGAAGTATTGATTCACAGTGTTGTACACCAAGGACTAACATAGAATTGTAGGTCAATTATAATTCATAAACAAACAAACAAACTAACTCATGGAAAGAGAGACCAGTTTTGTGGTTACCAGAAGTGGTGGGTGGGGGAGGTGGAACTGAATGAAGGTAGTCAACAGATGCAAACTTCCAGTTAGAAGATAAATAAATACTAGGGATGTAATACACAACATGATAAATATAATTAACACTGCTATATATATATGAAAGTTGTTAAGAGAATGTCTCCTGGGAGTTCTCATCACAAGGAAAACACTTTTTTTCTTTTTCTTCTTTTTCTTCGTATCTGTATGAGATCATGGATGTTCACTAAACTTATGTGGTGATCATTTCATGACGTATGTAACTCACATCATGATACTGTATATCTTAAACTTATACAGAGCTATATGTCAATTATATTGCAATAAAGCTAGAAGGAAAAAATTAAATAGTGTAGTCTTTAAAGTACTTACACCTAGTCAAAAAATTGAATTAAAAATTCTCATAAAGAGCTTTCTTTGAGTTTAAATTCATGGTTATCTTGGCTCAACAATTCAGAAAAATAGAAAAGCATATATTTATCCAAGAAATATCTGGTCACAAGTTATTATTTAAGAGTAAAATATTAGAATCTACAAGTCTAAGCAGTATGTAACTTATAATCAGTTTAAATTACATATTTCAATCAATAGTATTTTGTAATCTTCACAATTGGTAATTGATTTAGTTAAAAATAAAACGTATTGCTCATTTAAAAACTCTTTAATTTGTAAAGAAGTGTCAAATGTTCTTCCTGCCAAAAATTATTTTAAAACAAGAACCGTCCGTTTTCAAACTGCTTTAGAACAGTCCATTTTGCTAATGCAAGGAAAATTATTCTTCCAGTAAATACATTTTGATGAGACAGACACCAGATGTAGACATTGTTATTTCCTAAAGCAAAATATTTCCAGACTCTTAAAAAGATCCATGAGTTCTTGATATATGGTAAGCTACTTATTTATACTAATGACCTCAAGAACATTATATAGTACTTCATAATTTTCAGCTTTGCAAATAAAATTTACTTGCTAATAGTTACCTACTAATCGTGTTGTCTCTACAAAAGTGTTATACAGTGAATAGCGTGTAAGTACTCGGCTTCTTGGTAGGAGAAATAAAAGATACAATTAGAGAATCTAAAAAGTAGCAGCACTATCATTCTATTAGTTTGCTACTTAAAAAAAATCAAATGCAAAGTAAATCTTCAATATTACTGAAGACTCAGAAGTAGCTTTGATAATGTATAGAGTTTTTAAATTTGTTTTGTTTTTGTCTTCATAGTGATTATAAATCTAGTGATCTTTTAAATTCATATACAGTTGAGCCAGTCAGTAGTTCTCCTCAGATAGCTGGGAAATACTATTACTCATTGATCAAAGATCTCAGCAAATCTTAACTGCATGTCAACTATTCAACAAAGGATTTCATCAGTTACTTTTCATTTGAAGAGAAATGTGCATTCCATATGCATTAGTTATCCAGTTAAGAATACATTTTTTATTTCATTTTTCAAGTTCACTTTTTTAGATGTGAGATATACAATTCAGTCATTGAAGGTCTATTGCCTTTTCAATGCATTGGAAATAATAGCCTTTAATTATTTACAAATACTTTATCTAGATTTCAAAATAATTTTCCCAATAGATTTTTAAGAAGATGCAAAAGCATGATTTTCCTTAATGTTTTTTAAAATATTTATTCTGAGCACAATGGAGAGATTCAAAAATTATCCATGTGATTAAAATATGTAGAGCATTTTTTATTTGGATACTTGAGGCCAAAGTAGTATTTTGGCCTGAATTATCTAGATCGTAACATTAATTTTTTATTCTTATCTAGCTATATCTCCCCTCATGATGGGGATAAGTTATCTATTACACAGATGAACATGTGCATATTTTTCTATACAGTTTGTCTAAATCTAACAAGTAGTATAGTCATTCTTTTCATAATGCCAAGCATGCTTTTAAAATGTTTATAGTTCCCCAATGCAATAAATGAATTAGTTCTTTTATCTGTAGCCACAGGGGTAAGACATATAGAGTAATGATGCTTTATGCAATATACATGCACACATACTATCAAATGAAGCAGATTAAGAAATAAAATTCCTGGGCTTCCCTGGTGGCGCAGTGGTTGAGAGTCCGCCTGCCGATGCAGGGGACACGGGTTCGTGCCCCGGTCCGGGAAGATCCCACATGCCGCGGAGCGGCTGGGCCCGTGAGCCATGGCCGCTGAGCCTGCGCGTCTGGAGCCTGTGCTCCCCAACGGGAGAGGCCACAACAGTGAGAGGCCCACGTACCGCAGAAAAAAAAAAAAAGAAATAAAATTCCTTAAGAGACCATGCCCCCATGGCATATGATCTTTCTTTAAATATGGTATAGATGTATTTCTGTCACCATTTCAGTGACACATTGAGTTTAACATCATCCTATGGGCAGGGGAGTTTTTTTGTCCTGACATGGTCAAGCCAGGACTGTAAAAATTATTTCAGTTCTCTGTACAATGAGCACCTTTCCATAAATTATTGTTTCTTATGTGTGCAGAGAGCATGTCCTAGGGATCATTAATTACTGAGCTCACTGGGGAGGATGTGGGTCCCATGCCACCATTGTTTTATTGTTTTGGGGCATGTCTCATGCTTCTGTCGCATGGTTTTGTTGCTAGGCAAGACTGTTTGGTTTTGTGGTTAAGTAAACCTGCTTTCTTGAGTAATCATTAACTTACAGGGCTCTCCCATATTTTTTCTACTTACAATCCCCCAGTGGGTTTAACTATTTAATCACCTACATTGTCCCTTTAGTCTGTCCCTATCATCCCTATGACCCAGAATCTGTCTGTCCTAAATGTCTGAAAGGTATCTGGTTCTGGACCACATCATTCAATTAAATTTTATAAAAACAACAAGTAAGCACCTTAATATGTGCCCATTTATATGAATCAGATGGAATCTTTGGCCTCAAACTGTCATAATCAAGAATGAGACCGAAAATTAATTTTACTTAATTTTAATTAATTATACTTACAGCACATGCTATATGATTCACTCATTTAATTTTCAAATTAATGCCATAAGAAAGGTAATAACATTATAATTTTATAGGGTATTTTAAGTAAAATTTATACTATAGAGACCGGTAAGTAGGGCTTCCCTGGTGGCACAGTGGTTAAGAATCTGCCTGCCAATGCAGGGGACTGAGGTTTGAGCCCTGCTCCGGGAAAATCCCACATGCTGCAGAGCAACTAAGCCCGTGCACCACAACTACTGAGCCTGCACTCTAGAGCCCACAAGCCACAACTACTGAAGCCTGCACGCCTAGAGCCTGTGCTCCACAACAAGAGAAGCCACCGCAATGAGAAGCCCGCGCACTACAACAAGAGTAGCCCCCGCTCACCACCACTAGCGAAAGCCCACGTGCAGTAATAAAGACCCAGTGCAGCCAAAAATAAATAAATAAATGATTTTTTTAAGAAAGACTGGTAAGTAGCAGAGCTAGAATGTGAATCCAGGTTGTGGCAACTCGAGTTCAGCTTGTAGCCACTGTGCTCTGCTACCTCAATGATATATACCAAGTGTGAAATAAGCCAGAGCTTACATGGAGCAACTGAATTTTGCTTGAATTGCCACAGGAGAGATGAACATTTTCTTCTCAGAGGATACTCACTCTCTCCTCCTCAGTGTAAGCACTTGGAAGAATCATTAAGGAGAGTGGAAGGCAGAGTAAAGATAACAATTCTAAAGGACGATCATATTCACTGTAATAAGGTGTTTATTTCCAATAGAGCATATTTACTTGTGTGAATTGCATTCTTATTGGCTACATTTAAAGCATATCGTCATATTCTTTTAGATACAGGCTGAAAATATTGAATGAGTCTGTACAGGTGATAAGAATTGCAGTCTTCATTTGGACAAGGTATGACCCAGAGCCCTGAAGTATAAAGTAATAAAAAGTAAAGTATGTCTCTTTAACACGTTTACAGTTGCAGGCACCCATCAATTTGACATATAATCCCAGTGTCGTTTAATCAACAAACTAGAAGTAGGATTTATGTATCCAGCACAAAGATACCTCAGGCCCTTCTACAAGTTCTTCAATTTCTTTGCCATCTGTAAAATGAAAAGTATTTATGTAGCTATCTATTTTCCATAGACTCTGAGAAAATGAAATGAGACTCCAGATTTAAGATAGTGTGAATATACACCTGGTATGCTTCCTTACAACTGATTACCATAATAGCTTTTGACAAAAAACAAAAAGCTTATTTGCAAAGAGTACAGGTATGTCAGATTCTAGAAGAATCACTAAGTACAAACATAAATACGTAAAGGAGGAAAAAACACTATTACAAAGCGTGCCAACTCTATATTAATCTGTTCACAGTGGAAGAACTGAATTTTTTTGTTGTTAGTATATTGTATCTATGAACGTTGTGATTTATCTTCAATCATCAGTACTGAAAAAGTTGAGAATGAAGTGGCCTGACTAGTATAGTTCAGGCTTACAGGAAATGTTCAAATTTTTTTTTTATTTGGGGACCAGAACCACATATAGTGGCTCTGTTATTTTGGTGTTTATCTTGTAATATGCTGTTGGATTTGGCTTTCTAGTATTTTGTTGAGGATTTTTGCATCTATATTCATAAGGGATATTGGTCTGTAGTTTTCTCTTAGAATAGTGTCATTGTCTGACTTTGGTATCAGAGTAATGCTGGCCGCATAGAATGAATTAGGGAGTATTCCCTGCTCTTCTGTTTTTTGGAAGAGTTTGAAAAGCATTAGTGTTCATTATTCTTTAATAATTTGTCAGAATTCACCAGTGAAGCCATCTGGTTCTGTTTGGTTTTTTTTTTGTTGGGAGGTTTTTGATTACTGACTCAAACTCTTTACTTGGTATAGGTTTGTTGCGAGTTTCTATTTCTTCTTGAGTCAGCTCAGAGGACGTGTGTGTTTCTAGGATTTTTTCCAGTCTATCTAGGTTATTTGTTGACATACAGTTATTTAATTGCTTACTAAAATATGCTACTGAACCCCTCTACTGAATTTCTCATTTCAATTATTATACTTTTCAGCTGCAGTATTTTACTTGGTTTCTTTTTATAATTCTATTTATTGATATTCTCATTTTGTTCACACATTGGTTTCCTGACTTTAGTTCTTTGTCCATGGTTTCCTTCAACTCTTTGAGCATATTGTATATTTAAGATAATTGAGTTGAAGTCTTTGTCATGTAAGTCCAATGTCTGGGCTTTCATAGAGATGGTTTCTATCAATTTGCTTATTTCCTTTGAATTGACCATACTTTGTTATTATTTGTATGCTTTGTATTTTTTTGTTGTTGTTGAAAACTGGCATTCAAGCATTACAGTTTGGTAACTTGTCAAATCAGATTCTCCCCTTCCTCAGGGTTAGCAGTTCTTGACTGCTGAATGTTTAGCTTGTGTTTTGCCAGTATTTTGAATGAGATTTCCTTGAATCCTGGGAGTCTTAAATAATAGCAGCAGTGACAACTAAACCACCTCTTCTACGTTTTGTGAGTAGACTTTGGGCTAGGACACTCCTTTAACACTTAGCCAGGCCATTTGCGATTCTGCCTCAGCCTTCACTTCTTTCTGCAGTAAGACTATAGATTAGCCAGTAGTGAGATCTTAGGGTCTTCTCAGTTCTTTCTAAGCTTGTACCTTGTCCTGAGCATGCGCTGTGGCTCTCTTTTTTTCCCAGTGTACTCAAGTACTTTGAATGTCCTCCCCAATTGCCCAAAGAAATTCTCTCCTGGACTCTTCCAAGATTTAGAAGGACTTTTGTGTATCTCACCCATAAGCTTTTGCCAAGCAAATGTGGATATTTTGATGGCTTACAATGTTTTTGTGCAATACCCACAACATATCCTTCCTGAGTGGATATTCCTGAGTATCCACTTAGTGGATTCCAAGATAGATGAAACAGTGACAAGAAACTTGCATCAATCCTTCAGGTCCCCAGACAGCTTATAACAAACACCATAATTTACAAATAAGATTTGTAATATAAACATGAGGTAAGACTTTGTAGCAGCTGTGATTTTAATGTTTAAGCGAAAACTGGTATAAAACAATGAACAGAGATAGAGTGACTCACAAAGACCATCCAGTGGTTTGGGGGTTACAATGACCAGTTGTCCCTGAAGCCCTTATTATTGTTCACTTATATGAGTTGATAATTCTCCCATTAGGCTAATTTTTTCTTATTTTAATTTCAAACATTTTGCAACAAAAGGTCCTGAACTACAAGTTGACTTACGTGTCTTTATTAAAATAGTTCAATTGGTCTTGTGATGTTTGACATTAGACAACCAAAACATATATAGCTTCTTGTGTGACTGTTTCATTAACCCTTTGTAAACAGTCTTTACCTACTCCTAAGACAAGCTTGAGACCTACACACCCTCAAGATATGAATTAGGTACATTCATATCAAACATTTCAAGATTTCAAAAATAAATTATACCTTGTTGTTGGAAGAGTATAAAAAAAGACAGCTTCCTATTTGAATGAAAAAAAATATTAGAATCATGTATGCTGTCAAGAAATTTATAGAGTACATAAAGTGATGTACCAGATAAGAACACATCAGTACTTTTTCTCAGGAAGGAAAAGAAAGCTCAGGATTACCAGGATTTAAATTGTTTATTGGCAAACAATCCCTTTTTTCAGACTTCTTTCTGAAACTTAAGATTTGGTGGAATAACATATTTATTACTCTTAAAACTCCAGAAAGTAATCTCTGTTCTTCTAGACTCTCTGTGTAGCTAGGGACTGGAAAAAGAATGTCCTCTCTGTTTATGTGAGTAATTCCTCAGAAGTATTAATTATTAGATCCCATTTACCAGAATTTTGCACTGAAAAAATGAGAGTGGAAATTGAGTAATTATCTTCTTCCCATATTGCATATTATATATTTTCTTTCTCCTTTTTATTTTTCACCAATTATACCAGGTAAGATGCAATACTTTTTTTTTTAAAGATGTTTTTGATGTGGACCATTTTTCTAGTCTTTACTGAGTTTGTTACAGTATTGCTTCTGTTTTATGTTTTGGGGGTTTGTTTTGGCCCCGCGGCCCGTGGGATCTTAGCTCCCCAGCCAGGGATCGAACCCACACCACCTGCGTTGGAAAGCGAAGTCTTAACCACTGGATGGCCAGGGAAGTCCAAGATGCAATACTTTTATGATGAGATATTTTAAGTGTGGTTTTGGTACACATACCTGTTCAACAGAAGCAAACATATTAAGGTTTTAATTATGTTTATTTTAAGTTAGATCAGATTATTTTTTGGCTTATATACTTTATAGTTTATGTCCCACTTTATTTTATATATTCATTCTAATTTATGTCCTTCTTTATTTTAAAAAGGATACAAATGACTTACAAATACATACAAAATGTAACAACATAAAGTAAGTTTAAATAAGTAGGAAAATGAATGAAGAATAAATTAGATTAAACAAGGGCCCAGGAACCAGAGCATGCCTAGTTCCCAATATCTATGCCATCAACTCAAATGCACTTACAGGGAGCAACTTGTGTTTGACATACATTCTTGAAAATCCAATAGAAAGAGGAAAACATAATTAATTATTAAATATTTAGTATCTGTGTTCATGTTGTCCAATAAGGTAGCCACTAACCACATGTGACTTAGCCACTTAAAATGTGGCTAGTCTGAATTGAAAAGTCCTATGTATAAAATGCACTCTGAATTTCAGACCTAGAATAAAAAAAGAATGTAAATATCTCAATGAGTTTTATAGAGATTACATATTTAATGATAACATATTTGATATATTGTGGTAAGTAAAATATATTATTAAAATTAATTTTACCTGTGTCTTGTCACTTTCAGAGTGGCTACTAAAGTATTTAAAATTACATAGGTGGCTTGCAGTTGTAATTCATTATATTTCTTTAGGACACCACTGGTCCATATGGTAAAACAGTTTCATTACTCTAGGAAATCACTACTATTCCTAATGCAGGCAGTTCTCACTTTGCATAGTTCTGATATGCATGGCTTTCAGTTTCTATTAGCTTAGTTAGCTAACACTAGTCCTCCAACACATGATCCAAATTTTAGTTACCATGGCATATTAACTATGAGTTATTGTATAAAGTGTAAATTTCACTGCTAACTATTCATTCCACAGATATCTAGTACATCATGTTCAGTGACCAAACATGACACTTCCTTCTCAGTCTCTTGATGATTGGTTACTGCATATCTGTTTTCAGACAGCATGCACAGACAGTAAAGCATGTACTTGTATTGCCTTCTTGTCTCCAAGTGATAACCCATGTGACACTTTACAAAATGAATAATCAAAAGAGAGAATAGGCCAACAAAGGTAAAATGCAATAAATAAACAAAAAACCGTAACAATGGAACTGAAATTTTAATTATATATGGAGTTATAAAAGAAATAGTTGATTTTGAAGATGTTGGCACTGCCATCATTTGAGAAACCTAGATATGCAGTCAGGGGAACTTAGTGAAAGCCAATTTATAGACATAAATGAGGAAAGTGGTTGTGCTAAAAAAGATGCAGAGGAAGTGATACTGGCAAAACTTCACATTAATGGAACCTTCTGAAATTATTTTACGTCACTGAAAGCATAAAGAGGAAAATGTGTTGGAAGCTGATGCAAACTTAGAAAGTAATATATAACAATTTGTCAAGGCATGTAAAAGGTGCTTGCTCCCTATCCTAAGTTATAAGGCAAGAGGAAGGCAAGCACTGTTCAAACCACTCTTGATAAGTTTTTTTTTTTTTTTAACTAAGAGATAAAACACTTTAATTCTCAATGTTTCTTATGGTTTAAATTATAGTACACTTAATCAATATTAGTGTTGCTATTTTTAATTCCCTATACATTTATTCCTAAGTCTAAGAGAATATTAATGTTTTGAGAAAATTTTTTTAATTTTACAGAACAATAGAAAAACATTTTCTATTGATTATTAAGAGAGCTTTGCACAGTTCTAGCTTTAATAGTCATTTTTACAATCCTGCATGGAGGCAAAGTGAGGACTACTTGTATTAAGTTCAGGGAGAAATATTTTCTGAGGTTTCTCATAGAAAGGTTATTGTTTAATGTTATGGAAAGCATCTTAATTCCTTACAGCAAAGTCAGTGATGATATCTACTGGACTGTTTTTTGTAACCTCACCAATGTACTTGATGGCCTCTATAGAGCAAGGGAGTTCCGTGATGGGACAGTGTGATGAGATCCAGGGATAACTAGCTCACTGATCATTTCTCTTTATTCACTGATAGATTTGAAAACGGGCTATCAATTCTTAAGGCAAATTTTTATGAACATAGTTTCTTTCTAATCTTAAAAAAGGGAGCAGTGGACAGTTTGGGATTACATTCTAGAAGATATACCACTAATGGGAATATTCTATTATCAGTTAAGTACAAAGGGCCTTATGTTTAAACAAGCAGCAGAATAATATAATTATTAAATTAAATTAGCTATTAAATCAGTTAGAAGAATACTGATGTTTTTAAAAGATATGCATATTCTGAGAACTGACCTTTTATGTCAGTTTTTCTTTCTTGGTTTGAGATGCTGAGCCAGCCAAGTGAGATTTGGTATCAAGACCAAGGTGTAAATCTGTGGGTACTGCTCCTATTTGCCTTTGTTTGTTTGTTTGTTTCGGATCCTGGTGAGTATCTCTTAATACTGGTAAAACTGAGCACTGTCTGGAGTACTAATTGGTTTCATATCTCTTTTTGCCATAGAGAATTGCTTTACCGCAGCATGTTAGATCATATCTGAAAGGTATCCCTTCTCCCTTTATCTTCCCTTTATTGACTATGGAACATTTTCCATTTTCAATATTTTGATGTGAATTCACTTGTAGGATCCTCACAGGGGCCCTATGAGATAGGGTAGGTATTTTTATTTCCCTTTGTCAAATGAAAACAAAGAGACCACAGGGAGTTGAGTGACTATTTGTGACGACCCGTGAGAATGCACCTGGCATATTTCCAACTGCTGGGAGCTTAATTGACTGAGGACCCCAGCTGCTTCCTCTGAAATCCATCATGGGAACGTGAAGGAAGCCTCCTTCCTAGGTAACAGGAGACTCCTCAGAGTAGCTGGCTTGGTTTGAGGACTCTCAGTGGCTATGTTTAATCTTTCCTGGACTAGGGCACTTTCACCCACCCTTACTTCCCTCTCCTTAACTCTGGTTCACAGTTGTGTCATAGTCTAATGACTTTCTCAGCCTTTCCAGTCCCTGCCCAATTTTCTTTCCTGCAGGTATTTCCACTAAGAAAATTAGATCAGGAAGAGCTACTGCTGACTTTCAGAAAGTGAACTATTGCTGGCCTTCCAAAACACAAAATATGCAAACAAAGAAACTTGATGCTGGAGATTACAGCTTGCTGTATCAGCACAGTATAGCATTTGCAGGAGCTCACAGGGAAGCCACTGCAGCTATCATACTCTATCTACCAGCACATCTACCTGCTGGAGGAGAATACGGGCTTCTTTCCCTCTTGCACATTTCAAATTTCTTAAGAGTACCGCTCATTGGTATAACTTAACTAGAACCCATCAGGCAAAGGAGCCTAGGAAAGGGGTCCAGCTCCTGACATGTAGGAGAAGTATAGAAGGTGGGGACATATACATGATGTCTGTCATTGATAGTTAGAAACAATTCAAGGAACAAGGGCTGCTAAAGACTATTTTTTAGCTAACCATTTTTCTGAACCCATTCAATTTCTTCGGTGCCGTTTCATTGTAGATTTTGTTCTTTAAACTTGACTCAGGTTGGGTCACTGAAATTCCTTAAAATATGATTAATCTAAGGTTCACCATCACTTCTTCCATTACCCAGATGTTTGTTTTTCAATCATTTACATACATTCTTTGCCAGCTTCCTTGTCCTCTGCAAGTGACTACTGTGCTAATATAGAATTAGATGGGGTTAGAGAGAGCAAAACATATCTGCTTCTTCAGCAATTTCAAGACAAGAGTTTCATTTATTTTTCTAACTTTTCTTTGTGTTTTATTAACCTTTTTGGGGATGTGTGAAATGGTGGTAATAAATACTTGAACATTTAATCTTCTACTGAGCTTACTTCTTCAAGGGAAAAAAAAAATCAGAGCATGGTCCTTATCTTTAAAGCTACAATATTTTGCATTTTCTCTTTTTATTAAATCCCCCACCTGACTCTCCTATTGAAGGATTCATTTAATTATAGAACATGTGCCATCTTAAGTCACTTATTATTCTAGACTCTGAAAATATAGTAGTGAATAAGAAGAAAATGTCCCCTGCTCTTGTGGAACTTTCATTTCTAGTGACAAGAACTATCAATAGTTAAATCAACTGAATGAAAAAGAAAGATGATTTCAGACAACAGTAAAGTTTGAGAATAAAATAAAACAATGCAACATGAAAGAGAGAACAGCTGAGTCTGAGCACAGCATAGTTAGGAATGTTTTGCTGAAGAATTGCATTTATTTGGAACCTGGAAGAAAAGAAGTTTCCAACTACTAAGGGGTGGAACATTCTAGGCAAAGGAAACAATATATGCAAACATCTTAATGCAAATTTTCTGGCCGAAAAGAACATACATTCAGGAATGCAAAAGGTTAATATGGCTGTATCATAAAGGAACAAGAAGGAGTTAAGAGAGTTATGAGAAATGAATTTGGACAACCAAATCAGAACCTAGAGGGTTCTGTAGCCACGTTAAATAATAAAATTCTAAGAGCAAGTTCACATCATTGTAACAGTGAAAACACAAGTGTTACATGTTCTGATTTGCAGTTTTAAAGAAACAATAGGACTAAAATAAGTAAACCATGTTTTTATCAAGCCTTATTCTATATAACTGCTACATTTAAAAACATTAGTTATCTTTAAAGTAATATAATGAGCATTTTATAATGGGTTTTGGTTTCATTATTTTCACTAATACATACAATACTTTTACACATAAGTATTTTAAAAATCTGACAGTTTTTTTCCTCTGATTTGCAAAACAGTGTGCTAAAATTAGAAGATTTTGACAACAATGACAATTTCATTGTTGCTTATAAACTGCTTAAATATTAAAGATATATTGATTACTTGTCCTGGAAGTCTCAATAGAGATCCATACTGATACAAGTCCTGTATGAATAATCTTTGTGAGAAAAAAATTACAAAGTGCTAAGAGGCAGAGAAAGGGGAAAGTGTTATAGCAGTGAAGGGAAGGGAGTCAGCATTTTGTGAAGAAATCCATCAGATAACATTACAGAGTTTAGCACCGGATATTACTTGTATTAGCCTGCTGGAGCATCCCCACAGAAGAAAGGAATGTTAGCTTTATTTTCAGCCTCACAATTCTAATGAAAGGCCCTCTCTTCCCCCTCAGAATGAACCCCAGCCCAGTGCATGAGACAAACTCATCCAAAAGCCTTTGTGCCAGTGACTTAAGTGAAGGACTTTGATCTCTGTCCCCCACTATAGACAGCATAGTCTTGAACAGTTCATCTCACTGTACTTATGTCCACTCAGCAATACAGTTTCTGTGCTGAAAGTACTTCTTTCTAGCACATTATACAAAATAAATATTCAAGAAAATTGTTAAGTTCCTCTAGGGGAAGATAAATAACAACAAATATGAACATTCTTTTTTCCGGACTTGGGTTTAAGAAGCAAGGTTGACAGGCAGACCACTGCAATGCTGTGACTTCAGAAGCATTTTCTGCCTGAGCAGAATGAGACTTCCATTTAATGACTTCATTTTCAAACTTCCTTTTCCTGCACTCCTTCAGAATATGTTTTAATTCATTCAGTCAGTCAGAATTGTTGAGTGTCTACTTTATGTGGGGCAATTTGTTTTCAACATTGAGTTGTGTATACAGTAAGCTGAAGTTAAGTGTGTGTGTGAGTTTCTGAGTGCCAGTATATGTGTTATCTACTAACTTATTATTTTCTCTTCTGCAACAATTTATTTTTCTTTTCTACAACAGTTTGTTTAAAAAAGGTGAAATGTTGCATTACTAGAACTATTTTATGAGAAATAATAAACAGCTTATACGAATTGCATTTTGATTTGGAGCAAGAATAAAATTCTACCTAAATAGTTTTATTTCTTTTTAAAATGATTATTAAATGGACTAAAAAACTTACCTTTTTTACTTAGCATTTTATTAAAGGTAAGTGCACATTAAGTTTTTTCTTTCAAATGTGTAACTACCCCATTCCAGTATCATGTTTTATCTCATTGAATACCTAGAGAATAAATACGAGATTACCACTGATTTCATTACCAGAGACAGCATGTACACAAGTGGATAGAAACCTTAGATCATTAAACCATTTCTCACTGAAAACATAACTTAAAATCCTTACACTGCTTATAGCCCCTAAACATCTGTATGATGATCTTTCTATTCTTTATTGCCAAAAGTCATACTTCTGTTACTGAATATTTAACCATGGGTCATTTCTGCCTTTGAGATATAATCTCTCAGACTAGTTATTTGATATCCTGCGTCAGTCTTGCTTCTTCCTTTAGAATAGAAATCATAATGCTTGCCATCAATCTGTCTTAGCTGTGTAGGTTGTCTCATAAAAAAGGATTAAGAGCATACTTTACTTTGGGGATTTATAAAAAATTTTACCCCCCACCCATATCCAAATCCCGCTTGGAACTCTAGGTTTCTGCCAAAATTATGCTTGCTAAGTGCATTCATATTCTCCATGTCATGGAAGTGGTTCAGTCTTCACTCGGAGGCTGCATAGTCCAGCCACTAAATTGGGGGTCTTTGAAGCCCTCTCAGCAGCACACATGGATGGATACCATCTCATATTCTCTGATTACAATCACTCTTCTCAGGAGGAAGTGTCTATCTGTGCCCTTCAAAATCTTAAACCTTTAAATGATGAGGGTCATCACTGACCCAGGTTCCTGGGGTCGTAAGCATTAGGGCTATATGCTCATGACTTCCCCGTGATCTCTTCCCTCCTAGCATATTCACACGCACACTCTGGGCTTCCTACATATGCACTGCTGGCTTCCACTTGGGGCAAAATTCATATGTAAACTCTTTTAGCCATACCATCATCCCGTTGTTCCTTCAGATAAACTCAAATAGCTATTTTTTTAGGACTTTTTTCCCCCTACTTAACTATAAGAAAGATAGTTGGCATTTGTTTAAAACATAGAACCTTAAAAAATTAGCATGACTTACTAATGAAAACAGGAGGACTCCATTTAAACATTTAAAATTTTTGGTGGCTAGCACTGGTGTTTGAATATTATCTCAAAAGACTAATCAGACTAAGCTTGAAAGCAGCTTTCATGGAGCGATGGATTAAAAGGCCCAATTCTGAGAGGAAAACATTGGCAACTTTTTAACGATGGCTATAAAAGAAAGTACAACAAATTTTTTCTAACCAAAATTTAAGATTCTTATTTATACATGTTCTACATATAGGCAGGATTTCTAGAATTTAGTGTGTGTGTACATGAAACACACAAATATGATTTTTAAAAATGATATGTATAACAGTTGTCAAACTTTAAATGACAGGCGTTGTTCTGGTGTCATTAAAAGAACTGCAGAGCCAGAGTGGGTAAAAAGCCTTTGATAGCTCCTGCAATGGTTTCATTTTAAATACATGTGCCATTAAATTCAGTTATGAAGAACAAGAGTAGGGTGTTAGTGGAGGGGGGTTTGGAATGGCGTGGTACGTTCATCTTTGATGCTCTCCTCTGATACAAATACAAAGCAATCTTGGATAGAAATAAAGGGGACAATTAAGAAAACATAGCTGAGCTCAAAACAAGGATAAACAGCTCCAGAGATCAGAAATGGAAAAGAGAAACAAAGCAGTGTGTGATGCTAAAGCCACACCCAGCTTAGCAGGAGCTATCCTCTGTAGGAAATGGGGACTAAACGTGCTCTAGGTCAAGTCTGACACAGGACCAAGCTCCTTCCTTGCATCCAGAGCCAAGTTCAATTTCCCCAGATGTATGAAATAATAAAAACAATAGTGTTTTTTTTACCTAATTCCCTGATCTGCACATTTAGAAGAAGCAGTAGGTATAGGGAAGTGGAGAATAAGGACGCTTCTGGCAATCAGGAACAAAATCAAGCCACTCTCTGGCTCATGAGATTGACCAATGACTTCTTCAATGAAATGACAAGGATGAAGTTTTGAAATACCATCATAAGAATTGGGGATGCTGGGGGCTGAATGTAGGGGTAGGCAACTCTATAGTTACTAGGTAATGGTAGGTGAACATAGAAGAAGAGAAGAAGTCAAGGAAGAAAGAGAGAGAGAACAATGAAATCTTACTACTCAGGATGAACCTGCATACCAAGGTTAGAGAGTAAATGAAAAATAAATATATTTCAAAATGAAAGACCACCAGCAAAATCAACAATCTGAATTTGAATTTACTCAAGATTAATTTTAGGAGACAGCATGTTTAAAAAAAAAACTTAACATACTTAAGATGTTCATGTATGAAGGAATAATCTCTAGTTAAAATTTAAAAGGTAATAAAATAAGATAACCATTAGACCAGTCACAGCTGAAGAATGAATAAATTACAAGATAATATGAGTTAATCACCCAGAATGAAGAAAATAAAGATAGAAATGAGAGGCCACAACAGTGAGGGGCCCGCATACCGCAAAAAAAAAAAAAAAAAAAAAAAAGATAGAAATGTGAAAGAGCAGTTCAGAAACATGCTAATAAGAGTAACAAGAGGCAGAATTGAATAAATAGAAAATGGTATTTGCCTAACATGAAGTCTCAATAGTATAAATACTAAAATTGAATAGTGACAATTCAAGAAAATAAATTACATCTGAACTTCATTTATAAGCATGGATTTAGCCCTTTAAGTAAACTACCATCCCATTCTACTTTTAAGGGAGAAAGCAGTTTAGGAGAGAAAATGTATTGTCTGTCACAATTTATTCAAAGTTTGGAAACTTCAGACAGTATTGTATATAGGTTATATATAGATACATTTTATTGTTATAGTATAAAAACCTACATGGGATGGAGGCAGAGGAATGGGATTAGAGAGGTGGTTTACCTGTGTCTATAATGTTTTATTTCTTTTCAAATGACAAAAAGCCCACGTGACATGTTATGATTTGAAAAAGCTCAGTGCTCCTTACATTGTCTTCTGTATTTTTCTGTTTGATTGAATTATTTCATTTATTTTAAAGGTATGTGAGTTGAGAGGGAAAATCAGATTTTAATGAAAAATGAATAAAACGTAAAAATAAGTGAAGACTGGAAAATCAATTTCTGCCAAGTTAGAGTAGCCTCATTCCTCCAGTTCCATGCTTTATAGCTGAATATCCTTTTATTTCTTCTTGCCTTATTGCAGTAGCTAGAAATTCTAGTCCTATGATGAATTAGAGTAGTGAGAGTACTCATTACTCTTGCATTGGTCCTGATGTTAGAAAGAAAGTATATGTTAGCTCTTTTGTTATGGTCCCACAGGTCCCTGAGACTCTGTTGTTCGTGGTGGGGTTTTTTTGTTTTTCTATTTTATTTTCTCTTTGTTGTTCAAATTGGGTAAATTTTATTGATCTGTCCTTCAGGTCATTGATTCTGTCCTCTGTAATCTCTACTCTACTATATATTAAGCCCATCCATTGAGTTTTTATTTTGGTTATTGTATTTTTAAGTTTTATAATTTCCATTTGCCAAAAACTGGAAACTTCTTCAACAGGCAAATGGTTAAACAGGTTGTGATACACCAATATCATGAAACATTAGTCATCAATTACAAAGAACAAACTATTGATACATGTAACAATTTGATGTATCTCCAGGGAATTATGCTGAGTGAAAAAAGCCAATCTCAAAAGGTTGTATGCTATATGTAGACATGAATATAGCATTGTTGAAAAGTATAGGCATGGATAATAGATTCAGTGGTTGCCAGAGTTAGGGGCGTATGATGGTAAATATATGAATATATGCTCCCCACTTAATTTAAAGTTGTTTCCTGGCTATCTCTCTACCCACTGACCCCCTACCCACCCTGCCCTGCCAGTGCCTCTTGCCTTTACTCTGCACTGAGTGACTAGTGTTTGGGGCAGTGTTTACTTTTCAAGAAAAGTAATCTAATCTATAAATGGGTTCATCCAGTATACTGAACAAAGAGGTCAGAAAACACACACACACACACACACACACACACACACACACACACACACAATTCAGTGGAAGGAGTAAATCAACCAGACAACCAACTAGAGAATCTTCAAGTATTTTGGTTTCATTACGTATGTGTATCTAAGTGTGAAAAAAGAATTTTAGCAAGGAATTTTAATTTTAATATTATGGAGCAGGGTGATTGAAGTAGGCTGAAAGAATCCGTATATTTGATGATTCAATAGAGTCACATCCTGCAGATTTTCACAGGAATCTTCCAGTTCCAGCCCTCCCACTTCCCTCTCCCAGTTTACTGTTAACTAGCAGGACACATGCTGGAAAGATGGAAAAAACAGGGCTTTCCAGTGTGATTGACTCCAACTCAGCCTTGTGAATTCTAGTTAGCTTTTGAAATAGAATACACCACCATGAGCACTGAACCTTTTCTAGTGGATTCTGGCTTATTAGCTATCTGGACATCAAAAATATCACTTAAATCCTTATTTGTCATCTAGGAAAAAGATAAAGGTCAGCAGGAATTGAAAATTTTACTAGGTGGCCCTCTTCAATAGATTTGCAAGTGCAAATCTCAAAAAACTCTCAGGATATTTTATGCTAGAGAATTAAAGGGAAAGGAAGGTATGGCTCTATCTTGGTACTATATAAGTAAGGGCCTACTGAAAATCTCCCTCTTTGGATCTACTCTTTCCTCAGTGGAAATACTGGTTAAGGTATAGATGAAATAAAGGTGACAAGGAAGAATGACTTGTTCTTGAAAATTTTAGGGAAGCTGAAAGAGATAGCTTAAATAGTAGCTAAGTGAAAATTAGAATGGCTTGACATACACAGCATCTTTTACCTCTGACAGAAAAAGCCTTGTGTTACAAATATAAACCACTTGGGGGAAGGATGTTAAGACACTTGAAAGAATTCTTGTGTAAGGTGGATGTGTACTTCATGGTTTAAAAAGAATACTCTCAGTTTAGTTAGGAAGTCTCTCAGAAGTCTTTAAGTTTCCCACTCTGCCTCTCATCGTCATTTTTGAGTCTCCAAAAGTTTGCTGCTGTATCATTTTTCTCTCTCTACTACTTAAAGACAATAGCTTTAAAACTGTTCTTTGAAGAGCTCTAGGAATTCTGTACAAGTCCCTCATTGATGAGCACCCACAGCAAAAGAGAGAGATGGTAAGCCTCATACCATTCTACCAGAGCAGGTCTGCTCTATTAGTTTTATTTGTTTATGCTTCTAGGCATCATTTTCTTCTGAGCAAAAAAAAAAAATAAAGTTTGAGAACAAATGTGTTGACAAATCCCTAGATCTTTGACTATAACATTAGAAAAACTGTGTCAACATGCTTTGCTATAAAAATGGTATCCATCTATAAAGTTTCCTGCTGAAATCCATACAGTAAGATGAAAATCCACATTTTAAAATGTAAGGAGAATAATGATTTTGTAAGTAAGCTGATAAAATCAAATATTAGGTCTGAATCTTAGTGTAGAATTTGTGTTTCTTATGGCTTCTCAGATTTTGATTCAACTAATGGAAGACTAGAGAAATAACACATTAGGTCCTATATAACAGTTAATAAACCCTCAAATCCAATCAAGGCCCATACTGAAATTGTAGTTGTTTTATTAGTAATACTATAACAATACTAATTAATAGTGTTTTAGGTATATTTAAAACTGTGTTAGTCTTCGTAACATTATTCCTGTATATGAATGTGAGGACCCCGTCAGGGCAAATGGTCTGCATCAGGGATGTTTATCATGATTGTAGCTTTGAATCCAGTGAAAGGAGCTCTAAAATTTGGATAGATCTTTTGAAGTGAATATTTTCAAGATGCCAAAGAAGAAGAATTGTTTCCAGAATATAAGGATTATAATCCCATTGTACTCCAGGCTAGCCAGAACACTACCGAAATATTGTATATTGGTTTTGATAACATAATTTAAGAAGATCATTGACAAACTGATGCAGGATCAGTGGATATTGACAAGTTCATAAAGCATCTGAGTACAGTGGAATACCATGTCATCTGATGGGCATTAGAAAGGTTTCTGTGGAAAGTTTAGTCAAGAGAAGCCCTGGAAGATGGTGGTAGAAATTTTCTCTCTTTTCAGTCAAAATAGAAGACTATAAGACAACTGAAACATGTTAGCCGAAAGGCAAAGTAAGACTAACAATTGGAAGTTGTGTGAAGCAAATTATACTGATAGAAACAAAATTTATGAACCGATATGTTAAAAAATAGAGTGTGCTCCCTTCTGAAGTCCTACATTTCTTTTCATAGATACACACAGTGTACTAAATTTGGGATTTTATCTGGCCAGAATGTTGGAGAGGAATTCCTATCTTGGAAATGTTTTGTCCTAGATAAACTCAAAGTCCTTTCTAACTCTAAATTGACATGAACTGTCACCGTCATCCTTTGGGGAAGTGCTCTTTGAATATTTTGGGACTCTTTACAACTCAAGTATTTTAAAAGCCTTTGTTATGTTACATGCATTAAGCATACATTTTATATACATTATCCTATCTCATGACATTCATTTGTTCATTCATTCAGTAAATATTTCCCGAACACCATCTGCCTGATAACTATGCTAGGCACTTAGGCTGATACAGGTGGAGCTTAGGTTTCGGTTGTTTGGGAAAGATTTGATGGGGAATAGTAATTTTGGACTAAGGAAGAGTGAAGTGAAAGAATACTAGGTCTACAAAGCATACACAGTGTGTTCTCCAGGTAGTCACCTGGGACTTCATCCACTGGGACCTTCTGTAAAACCCCAAAGAATGCATTTCAGAATCATCTGCCCAAGAGACAGAAGAGCAGAGACTTTATCCACGGGGTCCATTGGTCAGGTGTTGCTCCATGAGGTGTTCACTCTCATGCATATCCAGGCCATACCTGCATGAGAGCCTGGCAGGATTTCACAAGCATTTTAGTCAGGTAGTCAGAGAAACCTCGTGGCAGAAAGTGAGAGCTCCACAGTGCAGTTGAAGTGAGATGCTTTCAGGTACACCTGTGTGAAGCTAGTTGCTATGGCCATGGCTGGATAAGATGCAGGCCCAGAAGACAGTGAGGTGATCTACAAGAGGAATCTGAGTCCGCTTTTATCCCTGATTCAGATCTTATCCATTACGGGAATTTAGTCCTTTTACTTTACTCTTTCTCTGCTCCATCCTTCTCTCTTTCATATCTCTTAAGAGGAAAATATCCTCAAATTTTCTTTACGAAAAAAATCTGTATGAACTTTGTATATCCCCTGTCTACAAACGGAGCTCAGGACCACTTTTGCACATCTAAGGCCCAGGCAGTACTTTGAAATGACTAACTTAAAGCCCACTACATTAAGCTTTAAGCAAGACATCTCGCTTCTCGGTTGTTATTTGGGGTGCACAGCCCAGATGTGTGTGTGGTGATGTTTGTTTTTTTATTTCCATGAAAATGGAATAAGGATACTGGAGGTTGGTAGAAGAAAAAACTTGACATTATAGATTCAGTATGGGTGGGCACTTCTAGATATCTTGAAAGAAAATAGATCTTATTAGAAACATAAGCACATGTAGAAATCGCCAATCCTTCTGTGCCATTGGAATGTTCTATTCCCAACTCCGACTCTTAAAAATATAAATAAACATGATCTTCTTTTGTTTTATTTTGGTTGAAGAGAAGTTTAGATGTCTTTGTGGAAACTGTATGTGGATTCTGAGGGAGAAAAATGTGTACCCGTTTGTCTCGCTGGTATTCTGCCGTTTGAAGTAGTTTGCAATAACTAAAAAAGAAGGGGAGAAAAAACTAAATTACTATCACTTACTACCTGTTAGGGATTTGTTATTTTAAAAAAAAATAAACTCTCAACTATATAATCAGAAATTCCTTTCATTTATGAAAAAGATTAAAACAAGATGACTTCTGGAATTTAAAAAAAAATTTAGCTTCCACGTGTCATGTTAATCACGGATGACCTTTCAGAGCCTACAAATATATCAGTGACATTCATACAAACATTTCTCACGAAAGGTCAGGACAGAATTCCTTTTTCTGCTCACTTTTGAATAGAAGGATAATAATTTCTAAGAACCACTATCAGAACTGTTATTTCTAGCAAGATGCATTAAAGAATCACTCAGGTGTTTTCATTTCTAAAGTATATGTGAGTTGGTACAGGAAAGAAGCAAACATTTTGTGAAATCAGGAGAGAGGTCCATGAGGTAAAGGAAGAAAGAGAGGAAAAGCATGAGTAGGAGTGAGCATAAGAAGGATGGAAAGTGCTGAATCTGCACAGAAAAAGGTCACTATCAGAAAGAGGAGAAATTAGAATTTAATTCAGGTATAGTTCTTGTGTGTGTTCACTGAGCTCCGTATCTGAATAGGCATCATATTCTTTTTTAATTTTTGGATTAATTTTCAGAATTTCAGACTGTATTGTTAGCTGTGAGGCACTGGAGGGAAGGGAAAACGGCTTATTCATTCCTCTGTCGCAGTATATAATTGTCTGTTGGACATAAGTAAACTGAGATGCCTTTGGCTATTTTTGAGGCATGAAGAATAAGCATGAAGTCATCAAACGTATTTTAAAAAGCCTCCCAAAATAGAGTATGGAAAAATAATAAAGCCGATTTTCAACACTGCCTGGAAGATCACTTATGTCTCAAATGAATAATGTCAGACTGATCTGTTTCCATTTTGTGAAAAAGGAAAAAAATCTTGCTTTTTAATGTGGAAAAAAACTTGTTGAAAGTTTGTTATTATGGACAGAATTCTTTTCTAGACATTTGGGTTTTTATGGAGGAGGGGGAGTGCAGCATATGTGGTGAGAGTAGTATTGGGTGGTGTTTTCTAAATGTTATTTTTATAAACTGGTTATGTTTTTTTTAATCAAAAGCACTAATAATTCAATAGAGAGCATATATATTAAATATATTGATAACACCAGGTGAAGAAGCCTAAGTTAAGTCCTGGAGGAAAAAAAAATAAAATATTTAATTGACATTGACAGAAGTATATAAAGAGGTTATGTTTCAATAGAATAAAGCACAGGGGAGTGAGACTATTTGCCTAAGGAAAAGTAGACAAATAAAAAATGAAAACTAATTCCTACAGCCTGGTACAGCAAGAACAGTTTCTATGGAAATAGAACAAAAGGTGAAATATCACAAACACAGAACCTTGTATGCCAAGATAATTAAAGAGGGTGCAGAAGTCCATTTGACCTGGCATATTAAATACCTTTAAATATCCTTCTTCTCACAGCAGCCAGAGAGATAATATTAAAATCCTCTAATAAATGTCTATGGAACTTAAAGTAACACCTTCACGTCACAGGCTGCCCTACCAAGCCCGGCAAGATCTGGTCCTGCCAGCCTGTCTCATAAACACCTTCACCTTCGTTGCTTATACAGCTCCAGCCTCACCAGCCTCTTGGCTGTTTAGAAAACAAAGTCTTTTCAACTTAGGGCTTTTCCTCTTGATACTTCCTCTCCTTGATAAGCTCTTTACCTAGATTTTTGCTCCTTCTCTGTGTCCTGGTCTGTGTCTAAATGTTACCGTCTTAGAAAACCTTTCCTAACCATGTGTTTGACCACCCTCCCCACTCCTACCCCATCCCACCCCCAGCCGATTACCCTGTTTTATTTTCTTCATTTATGTATCGGTATCTAATGCTATATTAAGTGGTTTATGTAGTTGTTTATGGCTTGAATTTTCCAGTGAAATCTAAGCTCCATAAACACCAAGAACTTTACCATCTTGTTCTCCTCTCTTTTCCTATCCTTGCGAATGTGATTGACATCATTATAGGACAAAATAAATATTTGTTGAAGGCATAAGCATTTGTAAATTAGCCATTTCGAGAAAGAAATCTGAAGAAGAGAAATCTCCCTTCCTGCCATGAAACTATCTCTATGGGTTTTAATGTACTAAAATAACTTCTCGAGGGACGTTAAGGAAACATAATGAACACTGAGTTTATTTAAGGAGATTTATTAAATGTTAAGGTATAGATTAGGTGCACATTGAAGAAATATACACTGTTCAGTTAGTAAATTGGAAAAAGCTTCTTTTCAGTATCAGGTTACCAAGAATTCTAGCTCTCTATTGATTGCACTATTTGTTGGAAAATAACATTAAAAAAAAAATCCCTGCACTGATATACCACTGTGAATATGGACATTCGTGGTATGCCAGAATTTGTTAAAGCTAATTTAGTCCAGAATGTATTCTGTTTGAGGGCAAGATTGTACCTTCTACTGGTGGAATCTGCATGAAACTTAGTAAATCTATTCTGTAATTTATTTATGTAAGGATATGTATTTCAATATATTGATTGCTTAAAAATCTAATAAATGTTCCTTAAACAGAATTTATGTTCTGGATTAAAGTAGGTATTACTTGCTGTTGCAACCTTTACTACTAGTAAAAGTGAATATAAGTGACACATCATAGTTCATTTTAGTATGGTAGTAATTTACACTTCAGTAATTCTCAGTAAGCTTGTATGTAATAACCACCAAGGACATTTAAAATAATGAGAGATTCAGTGAAATCATATATAAGAATTATTATTGAAGGGCCTGAAAAGCTTCTCATCCTGTCAGTGATGCATAAAGGAGATGTCTGCCTGCCTTTTTACAATTTCAAAGTGGAATCTTTTACCTAATGTTTCTTTCATCCTTTTAGGCCTTGCAACCTTCATGCATTTATTTTTCAACTTTTACATGAATATAAACCATCTCTTCCATAATAAATGACTTTGGTACCATTTGACTTTAGCTTATTTTGTTCTTTCTTTTTCTTTTTTCTTTTCTTTCTTTTATTTTTTTTTTTCTAATGGCAAAGTACCTTCAAAAGCAGCAAGCATGCCTTGATTGTTTCCAGCTATCCATGCAGATTTCTCTGGTCACACACTGAGAAAACCCCATAGTTACAGGATATTTATGATAGCAGCACTGCTATTTCAGGGAATTACATTATAGTTCACACTAAAAATAAAAGGGCAACACATTTTACATGCTGGTAGCTGGTTTCCCTTGATAGACACAGTTGCTTTTTCTATAGAATTAAATTTATCCTTCACCATCTGCTCTTCAAGTATTCCAGAAAATACAATATTGCATCTGAATTGCCCTGAAAATAAGTTATTCTTCCTCCCTACAGACTTCCTTGTCAGATTCATAGTCTTACCTGCAAACAAATGCCCAATATTTGGGGAGCTCCACTAATTTTGTACTTCAGTTTAGAGACAACTTGGGAGAGCATTGTCAGTCACTCCCATAATATATGGGTGTGGTTGACGAGATGACAGAGGCATTTGTTTTTTAACATCTTTATTGGAGTATCATTGCTTTACAATGGTGTGTTAGTTTCTGCTTTATAACAAAGTTAATCAGCTGTACATATACATATATCCCCATATTTCTTCCCTTTTGCATCTTCCTCCCTTCCACCCTCCCCTATCCCACCCCTCTCTCTAGGTGGTCACAAAGCAACAAGCAGATCTCCCTGTGCTATGGGGCTGCTTTTCACTAGCCATCTATTTTACATTTGGTAGTGTATATATGTCCATGCCACTCGCTCACTTTGTCCCAGATTACCCTTCCCCCTCCCCGTGTCGTCAAGTCCATGCTCTACTAGGTCTGCGTTTTTATTCCCATCCTGTGCCTAGGTTCTTCATGACCTTTTTTTTTTTTTTTAAGATTCCATATATATGTGTTAGCATACGGTATTTGTTTTTCCTTTTCTGACTTACTTCACACCGTATGACAGTCTCTAGGTCTATCCACCTCACTACAAATAACTCAATTTCGTTTCTTTTTATGGCTGAGTAATATTCCATTGTATATATGTGCCACATCCTCTTTATCCATTCATCTGTTGATGGACACTTAGGTTGCTTCCATGTCCTGGCTATTGTAAATAGTGCTGCAGTGAACATTGTGGAACATGACACTTTTTGAATTATGGTTTTCTCAGTGTATATGCCCAGTAGTGGGATTGCTGGGTCATATGGTAGTTCTATTTTTAGTTTTTAAAGGAACCTCCATACTGTTCTCCATAGTGGCTCTATCAATTTATATTCCCACCAACACTGCAAGAAGTACCCTTTTCTCCAGACCCTCTCCAGCATTTATTGTTTCTAGATTTTTTGATGATGGCCATTCTGACTGGTGTGAGACGATATCTCATTGTAGTTTTGATTTGCATTTCTCAAATAATTAGTGATGTTGAGCATCCTTTCATGTGTTTGTTGGCAATCCATGTATCTTTGTTGGAGAAATGTCTATTTAGGTCTTCTGCCCATTTTTGGATTGGGTTCTTTGTGTTTTTGATATTGAGCTGCATGAGCTGCTTGTAAATTTTGGATATTAATCCTTTGTCAGTTGCTTCATTTGCAAATATTTTCTCGCATTCTGAGGGTTGTCTTTTCATCTTGTTTATGGTTTCCTTTGCTGTGCAAAAGCTTTTAAGTTTTATTGGGTCCCATTTGTTTATTTTTGTTTTTATTTCCATTTCTCTAGGAGGTGGGTCAAAAAGGATCTGGCTGTGATTTATGTCGTAGAGTGTTCTGCCGATGTTTTTCTCTAAGATTTTCATAGTGTCTAGGGTTACATTTAGACCATTAATCCATTTTGAATTTATTTTTGTGTATGGTGTGAGGGAGTGTTCTAATTTCATTCTTTTACATGTAGCTATCCAGTTTTCCCAGCAACACTTATTGAACAGACTGTCTTTTCTCCATGGTATATCCTTGCCTCCTTTATCAAAGAAAAGGTGACCATATGTGTGTGGGTTTATCTCTGGGCTTTATATCCTGTTCCATTGATCTATATTTCTGTTTTTGTGCCAGTCTCATGCTCTCTTGATTACTGTAGCTTTGTAGTATAGTCTTAAGTCAGGGATTCTGATTCCTTCAGCTCCATTTTTTCCCCTCAAGATTGCTTTGGCTATTTGGGGTCTTTTGTGTCTCTATACAAATTTTAAGACGTTTTGTTCTAGTTCTGTAAAAAAAAAAAAAAAAAAAAAAACACTGCCATTGGTAATTAGATAGGGCTTGCATTGATTCTGTAGATTGCTTTGGGTAGTAGCGTCATTTTCACAATTTAGATTCTTCCAATCCAAGAACATGGTATATCTCTCCATCTATTTGTATCATCTTTAATTTCTTTCATCAGTGTCTTATACTTCTCTGCATACAGGTCTTTTGTCTTCTTCGGTAGGTTTATTCCTAGATATTTTTTGTTGCAATGGTAAATGGGAGTGTTTTCTTGATTTCACTTTCAGATTTTTCATCATTAGTGTATAGGAATGCCAGAGATTTCTGTGCATTAATTTTGTATCCTGCTACTTTACCAAATTCATTGATTAGCTCTAGTAGTTTTCTGGTAGCATCTCTAGGATTCTCTATGTATAGTATCATGTCATCTGCAAACAGTGACAGCTTTACTTCTTTTCTGATTTGGATTCCTTTATTTCCTTTTCTTCTCTGATTGCTGTGGCTAAAACTTCCAAAGTTATGTTGAATAAGAGTGGTGAGAGTGGGCAACCTTGTCTTGTTCCTGATCTTAGTGGAAACGCTTTCAGTTTTTCACCATTGAGGACGATGTTGGCTATGGGTTTTTCATATATGGCCTTTATTATGTTAAGTTCCCTCTATGCCTACTTTCTGCAGGGTTTTTATCATAAATGGGTGTTGAATTTTGTTGAAAGCTTTTTCTGCATCTATTGAGATGATCATATGGTTTTTCTCCTTCAATTTGTTAAGATGGTGTATCACATTGATTGATATGCATATATTGAAGAATCCTTGCATTCCTGGGATAAACGCCACTTGATCATGGTGTACAACCCTTTTACTGTGCTGTTGGATTCTGTTTGCTAGTATTTTGTTGAGGATTTTCACATCTATGTTCATCAGTGATATTAGCCTGTGGTTTTCTTTCTTTGTGATATCTTTGTCTGGTTTTGGCATCAGAGTGATGGTGGCCTCGTAGAATGAGTTTGGGAGTGTTCCTCCCTCTGCTATATTTTGGAAGAGTTTGAGAAGGATATGTATTAACTCTTCGCTAAATGTTTGATAGAATTCGCCTGTGAAGACATCTGATCCTGGGCTTTTGTTTGTTGCAAGACTTTTAATCACAGTTTTAATTTCAGTGCTTGGGATTGGTCTGTTTATAGTGTCTGTTTCTTCCTGGTTCAGTCTTGGAAGGTTGTGCTTTTCTAAGAATTTCTCCATTTCTTCCATTGTCCATTTTATTGACATAGAGTGTTTGTAGTAATCTCTCATGATCTTTTGTATTTCTGCAGTGTCAGTTACTACTTTGCCTTTTTCATTTCTAATTCTGTTGATTTGAGTCTTCTCCCTTTTTTCTTGATGAGGCTGGCTAATGGTGTACCAATTTTGTTTATCTTCTCAAAGAACAAGCTTTTAGTTTTATTGATCTTTGCTATCGTTTTCTTTGTTTCTCTTTCATTTATTTCTGCTCTGCTCTTTATGATTTCTTTCCTTCTGCTAACTGGGTTTTGTTTGTTCTTCTTTCTCTAATTGCTTTAGGTGTAAGGTTAGGTTGTTTATATGAGATGTTTCTTGTTTCTTAAGGTACGATTGTATTGCTATAAACTTTCCTCTTAGAACTGCTTTTGCTGCATCCTATAGGTTTTGGGTTGTTGTGTTTTCATTGTCATTTGTTTCTAGGTATTTTTTGATTTCCTCTTTGATTTCTTCAATGATCTCTTGGTTATTAAATAGCATATTGTTTAGCCTCCATGTGTTTGTATTTTTTATGGATCTTTTCCTGTAATTGATATCTAGTCTCATAGTGTTGTGGTCAGAAAAGATACTTGATACAATTTCAATTTTCTTAAATTGAGCAAGGCTTGATTTGTGACCCAAGATATGATCTATCCTGGAGAATGTTCCATGAGCACTTGAGAAGAAAGTGTATTGTTATTTTTGGATGGAATGTCCTATAAATATCAATTAAGTCCATCTTATTTAATATATCATTTAAAACTTGTGTTTCCATGTTTATTTTCATTTTGGATGATCTGTCCATTGGTGCAAGTGGGGAGTTAAAGTCCCCTACTATGATTGTGTTACTGTCGATTTCCCCTTTTATGGCTATTAGTGTTTGCCTTATATATTGAGGTACTCCTATGTTGGTGCATAAATATTTACAATTGTTATATCTTCTTCTTGGATTGATCCCTTGATCATTACGTAGTGTCCTTCTTTGTCTCTTGTAATATTCTTTGTTTTAAAGTTTATTTTGTATGATATAAGAATTGCTTTTCCAGATTTATTTTGATTTCCATTTGCATAGAATATCTTTTTCCATCCCCTCACTTTCAGTCTGTATGTGTCTCTAGGTCTGAAGTGAGTTTCTTACAGACCGCTTATGTATGGGTCTTGTTTTTGTAACCATTCAGGCAATCTATGTCTTTCGGTTGGAGTATTTATTCCATTTACATTTAAGGTAGTTATCGATATGTGTGTTCCTATTACCATTTTCTTAATTGGTTTGGGTTTGTTATTGTAGGTCTTTTCCTTCTCTTGTGTTTCCTGCCCAGAGAAGTTCCTTTAGCATTTATTGTAAAGCTGGTTTGGTGGTGCTGAATTCTCTTAGCTTTTGCTTGTCTCTAAAGGTTTTAATTTCCCTGTCTAATCTGAATGAGATCCTTGCTGGGTAGAGTAATCTTGGTTGTAGGCTTTTCCCTTTCATCACTTTAAATATGTCCTGCTACTCCCTCGTGGCTTGCAGAGTTTCTGCTGAAAGATCAGATGTTAATCTTACGGGGATTCCCTTGTATGTTATTTGTTGTTTTTCCCTTGCTGCTTTTACTATTTTTTCTTTGCATTTAATTTTTGATAGTTTGATTCATATATTTCTTGGCATGTTTCTCCTTGGATTTGTCCTGCATGGGACTCTCTGTGCTTGCTGGACTTGGGTGGCTATTTCCTTTCCCATATTAGGGAAGTTTTCAACTATAATCTCTTCAAATATTTTCTCAGTCCCTGTTTTTTTCTCTTCTTCTTTTGGGACCCCTATAATTCCAATGTTGGTGTGTTTAATGTTGTCCCAGCCGTCTCTGAGACTGTCCTCCGTTCTTTTCATTTTTTTTTTCTTTATTCTGCTCTGCTGTAGTTATTTCCACTATTTTATCTTCCAGGTCACTTATCCGTTCTTCTGCCTCAGTTATTCTGCTATTGATTCCTTCTAGAGAATTTTTAATTTCATATATTGTGTTGTTCATCATGGTTTGTTTGCTCTTTAGTTCTTCTAGCTCCTTGTTAAACATTTCTTGTTTTTTCCGCATTCTATTTCTAAGATTTTGGATCATCTTTACTGTCATTACTTTGAATTCTTTTTCAGGTCGAATGTCTGTTTCCTCTTCATTTGTTTGGTCTGGTGGGTTTTTATCCTGCTCCTTAATCTGCTGTGTGTTTCTCTGTTTTCTCATTTTGCTTAATTTACTGTGTTTGGGGTCTCCTTTTTGCAGGCTGCAGGTTCGTATTTCCTGGGTTTTTTTCCTGTCTGTCCCCAGTGGCTAAGGTTGGTTCACTGGGTTGTGTAGGTTTCCTGGTGGAGGCGACTGGTGCCTATGTTCTGGTGGATGAGACTGGATCTTGTCTTTCTGGTGGTCAGGTTCATGTCTGGTGCTGTGTTTTGTGATGTCTCTGACCGTATTATGATTTTAGGCAGCCTCTGAGCTAATGGTTGGGATTGTGTTCCTGTTTTGCTAGTTGTTTGGCATAGGGTGTCCAGCACTGTAGCTTGCTGGTCGTTGAGTGGAGCTGGGTCTTGGTGTTGAGATGGAGATCTCTGGGAGATCTTTGCCTTTTGATATTATGTGGATCTGGGAGGCTGGTGGTCCAATGTCCTGAAGTTGGCTCTCCCATGTCAGAATCACAGGCCTGACACCCAGCCAGAGCACCAAGAGCAAAAAGAGAAAAAGGGAAAAACTATATATATATCGTTGCTCCCAAAGTCCACCTCCTCAATTTGGGATGATTCGTTGTCTATTCAGGTAGTCCACAGATGCAGGGTACATCAAGTTGATTGTGGAGATCTGCTGCCCCTGAGGCTGCTGGGAGAGATTTCCCTTTCTCTTCTTTGTTTGCACAGCCCAGGGGTTCAGCTTTGGATTTGGCCCCGCCTCTGCGTGTAATTCTCCTGAGGGCGTCTGTTCCTGCCCAGACAGAACAGGGTTAAAGAAGAAGCTGATTTGGGGGGCTCTGGTTCACTCAGCACGGGGGGAGGGAGGGGTACGGGTGAGGGGCGAGTCTGTGGCGGCAGAGGCCGGCGTGATGTAGCACAAGCCTGCAGCGCGCCGTGCGTTCTCCCGGGTAAGTTGTCCCTGGATCACGGGACCCTGGCAGTGTCGGGCTGCACAGGCTCCCGGGAGGGGAGGTGTGGAGATTGACCTGTGCTCGCACACAGGCTTCTTGGTGGCTGCAGCAGCAGCCTTAGCGTCTCATGCCCGTCTCTGGGGTCTGTGCTGGTAGCCGCAGCTTGTGCCTGTCTCTCGTTTAGGTGGCGCTTTTAATATTCTCTATTCACACGCCGCCAGATAAGTTTCTTGCCTCTTAGGCAGCTCCAGAGTTTTTCCCGGACTCCTTCCCGGCTAGCTGTGGTGCACTAACCCCCTGCAGGCTGTGTTCATGCCACCAACACCAGTCCTCTCCTGGCACTCCGACCGAAGCCCAAACCTCAGCTCCCAGCCCCGCCCACCCTGGCAGGTGAGCAGACGAGCCTCTCGGGCTGGTGAGTGCTGGTCGGCACCAATCCTCTGTGCGGGAATCTCTCCGCTTTGCCCTCCACACCCCTGTGGCTGCGCTCTCCTCTACGGCTCCGAAGCTTCCCCCTCCACCACCCGCCGTCTCCGCCCACGACGGGGCTTCTAGTGTGTGGAAACCTTTCCTCCTTCACAGCTCCCTCCCACTGGTGCAGGTCCCGTCCCTATTCTTTTGTCTCTGTTTATTCTTTTTTCTTTTGCCCTACCCAGGTATGTGCGGAGCTTCTTGCCTTTTGGGAGGTTTGAGTTCTTCTGTCAGTGTTCAATAGGTGTTCCTTAGGAGATGTTCCACATGTAGATGTATTTCTGATGTAACTTGTGGGGAGGAAGGTGATCTCCGCATCTCACTCTTCCACCATCTTGAAGCTCCTCTCCATTTTTGTTTTAATGATGGTTTTAAGAAAAAGTTATTGCTGAAGAAGCTATATGGTTTTTGTTTGTTTTTCTTTATTCATTCTTTCTTTCAACAAAAATTTATTAAAGTAACTTTTCTTAAAACAGTTTTGGAAAGAATTGTACTAACCCTATTTATACAGAATAAGTCAGAGTTGTATGTTACCATCATTTAGGGGAGTCTGAAAGGACATTTATACCCTCGACCTGATACAGTTTCCCAGTACAGGTAGTACAAACTAAAACTTAGGTCCTTTGGTGTCTTTTGGAAGCGTCCTTTAAGAAAAATCCAAACCTGCAAGTAGCCATGTTAATTATTTCTGTGTGACTAATTTCTTAAATAGCAGGGCTTTAGGGAAATCTCAAGGTCCTTGTCTTTGGACAGGAGGAGAAAGGCAGAATTAGGTTCTGAATACTGGGAGGACTTGGCCTTTTATGTAGTCTATAGTCAATAGATATTTGTTGAGTGAATATGAGAGGGTGAATAGAAAACCCTAAAATAAATCTGCCCTATTGTAAGATATTGCCCTGAGCCAGTCTTTTTTCTAGGCTTTCAGATTTTGCCTTTGACTTTCAAATTCAACTGAAGTCCTACTTCTCTTCAGCCCCTGGATTCTATCTTATAACAGGGAAAGAAGATGCTTCATCCACATTTGATACTGTTAGTTTCCCAGAGGTCTCAAAGCATTATCATGTCAATCTTGATGTGAACACAACCAAGGAATTCCTTGCCTATACTTAATTAGTCCTAAAACACTCTCACATTAAAAAACCAGAGGTCCCTGAAAAGTTTGTAGCCACTTAGAAATAGTGCGATTGATGTGTCACAAATTGGTGAATGGCTGAGAAAGTGAAGAATATATGAAAGTTTGTATGTGAGCTGATTATCTAGGGATCAGATGAACCTGTTAAACTTCCCTGATTGTTCATTTGTGAAACAGTAAGTTCAGAATTGATGTTGCTGGAGTCACCTTTCTTGCACTGTGACTGATTGCACCTCTCTTCCTCTCTGTGGGCATAGAACAGGCAAGTGTGCAGTGCCAGAAGAGAGAACGATGCATGAGCTCCCCACCATGACTTTTGGCCTAAACTCATGTGAGAGAGATTCCAACTGACCCTTATTGTTGACCTCACTTCCTTGAAAGTACATCACAGAGAGAATCTTACTTTGCCAAGGGCATTGTTTTAGTTGAGAACAATTGCCATGTTTGGCACTTAGTGTTTTTCTTTTCTTTGCTTGTTTTTGTATAGCAAATTAGGAAAAACACACACACACACAATTTCATTTTCACATTATTATTTTTTTAAAGGATCTCTTCAGAATCATATAATTTTAAGGCTGAAAGAGACCTCAAAAGCAATCTAGTCTTTCTCTAATGCATAAATCCCTTTATTTCATCCACTAAAATGATTTATAAGCTCAAGCACTTTAAATGACTTGGAACTTACTGCTTCATCAAACATCTCATTCCACTTTAGCAGCTTTGAGTGTGAGAAAGTTTTTTTTTTTTTATATTGTGTTGAAATCCGTACCCCTCACCTGTCTGTAACCTGAACCCATTAGTCCTAATTTTGCTTTCTAGAAGTACACAGAAACAATAAGCTCTCATTTACTTGGTAACCTCTCACATATTTTAAACTATCTACTCTATACTCACAAGGTCCTTTTAAAATAATGAATCACTCCAAGTTTCTGCAAGCATTTTTTTAAAATTCACAGATATGCAGGTTTTTAAGAAATGGAAGAAATTTTGGAAATCATCTAGTCTATTTTTTTTTTCTACAAAGACATTTCTACAAAATACTAATGCTGGAGATACTAATAGTAAAAAGTACACAGTAAGATCCTGATCTTTAGTCTCCTTATGCCTGTGATTCTTGAACTTGGGACTCCTCTTCCTGGAGTTATACGAAGGGAGCCCCAGGGTAATCTTACTTTTCCTTAAAGATTTTATCAAAGAATCCTCATTTTTATGTTAGAAAGAAAAATTGACAGAATAAGAATTGTAATATCAACTTGACATGAAATATGAGTTTCAAATACTTTCAAACTTTCCAAGGGCAGCTGCTACGGACTGAATTATGTCCCCTCGAATTTATATATGTTGAAGCCCTAACATACAATGTGATAGTATTAGTATTCGAAGATGGGAACTTTGTAAGGTAAGTATGTTGTGATGATGTCATGAGAGTGGGCACATTGTGCGATTATTTTCCTCATTAGAAGAGACACCAGAACTTTCTTTCTCTCATATTCTCTTCCTCCCTCTCTCTCTCTCTCTCTCTCTCTCTCTCTCTCTCTCTCTCTCTCTCTCTCTTTCTTTCTGTACTGTGTGAGAACAACCAGAAACTGACCATACTGGCACCCTGATCTAGGACTTCAAGCATGCAGAACTATGAGAATATTCATTTCTGTTGTCTATGCCACCCACACTGTGGTATTTATTTATGGAAGCCTGAGCAGACTAAGATAGCAGCTTTGATGTAGGCCTGTTCCTCTCAGCCAAAGGCAATTTGTCAATATCTGAACACATTTTTTATTATCACAATTTGGAAATGCTACTGGGATCTATTGGTGAGGGGCCAGGGATGCTGTTAAACATTCTATAATGCACGGGAGGGGTACCCACAACAAAGAATTATCTGGTCCAAAATGTCAAGTTGGGGTTGAAAAACTCTGGACTTGGTTACCAGTAGGGTACCATTGGGTAACTTAGTGGAATGTTTATTATTCATCACTATTTGTTATTCATCTTTTAAGTGCAGAATATGAAAAAACTGTCATAAGAGGAATGGTTTTTCTAAAATAAAGGAGGCTAGATGATTTTTCTCTTTTCACCAGCTCTGGATGAATTTATAATGATCTCCAAGCAGATTTCTTGTTCTTATTTCAACAGGATCTTTGTTGTCCTGTGAAGAATGTTGATTATCTCATATCTCAAATAACCTCAAATAACAGGGCCCTTAATGTTGAGGCTGCGTTTCAGATATAGCTTTTATTACTCAGGGTTATTCAGAAGCAGAACCAATAGGCCGTGTGTGTGTGTGTGTGTGTGTGTCTGTGTGTCTGTGTGTAAAGAGATTTATTTTAAAGGAAGTAGCTCATAACAGTTATGGAGGCTGGCAAGTCTAACAAATTATGGAGATCCAGCCAAGAGCTGATGTTGCAGTTCAAGTCTAAAGGCTATCAAGCTGCAGAATTCCTTCTCGCTGAGGTCCAGTCTTTTGTTCTATACAGGGCTTCGACTGGCTGCCCACATTATGGAGAGCAGTCTGCTTTACTCAAAGCCTACCCATTTTAATGTGAATCTTACCCAAATCACCCTCACAGAATTATCCAGAATAACGTTTGAATAAATATCTGGTCACTGTGGCCCAGCCAAGTTGACACACAAAATTAACCATCACAGTGCTGCTTTCCTAATCATGTTGTATGTTAAACCCCATATTTTCTCACTCTACACCTCTTTAAAAGTGCATAGAATATTGTTTTAAAGTTATCATATAATAGTGAAAAAGTAGTAACTTTAAAAAATGTAAGTAAATCTTGTTATATTTATTTATGTATTTTTCATTTTAAGCCTACCTTACTATGAGTTTAATTTGGAGTATTCCAAAATTGAAAGCAATTTATTTGAGTAAATGTAGGAAGCACAGCCCATAAGTAAAAATTGGACTATCTCCTCTGCTTAGAACTGGATGTCCTTCAAATCCAGCTTAGTAAAAATTGGTTTATTCCCTGTGTAAATGAGAAAGAAAATAAACGGTATCAAAACAGTTTCAGAAACTTCCTAGCACCGAGGACATGCCATATTTATGTAACAGTTTAAAAATAATTTACCAGTACAGTCAGAAGTCATATACCAGAGTAATTCCTTTTTAAACACTGGACATCATCTTTTCTTGGACATCACTTTCATAGCATCCAGTCTTGGTGCTATGCAGTATTTGTTTTGCAAAGTTGCCAAAATTCTCAGGCATTTCAGTGGATTTTTAATTTTTTAAAACAAATTTGCTTGTTCTCAACTTGCTTCTGTACTTAAGAGAGCCACAGTAGTTTATCTGGAGAAGTCATTAGTATTATTTATTACTCATTTTAGCATTGGAAGTCTTTTTCCATTAACACCATTAGTGTTTGAATAATATGCATAAAGCACCATAGAAGTCTAGAAAAATTCTATGAGTATTTAATGTTTTCTTCAAATAAATTTATTTATATATTTTTTTGGCTGCCTTGGGTCTTCGTTGCTGTATGCGGGCTTTCTCTAGTTGCAGCGAGTGAGGGACTCCTCTTGGTTGCAGTGCGTGGGCTTCTCATTGCGGCGGCTTCTCTTGTTGCAGAGCATGGACTCTAGGTGCACGGGCTTCAGTAGTTGTGGCACGTGGGCTCAGTAGTTGTGGCTCACAGGCTCTAGAGTACAGGCTCAGTAGTTGTGGTGCACGGGCTTAGTTGCTCCACGGCATGTGGGATCTTCCTGGACCAGGGCTCGAACCCGTGTCCCCTGCATTGGCAGGTGGATACTTAAACCAGTGCACCACCAGGGAAGCCCGAGTATTTAATGCTTAATGTGTGTGTTGGTATTATGAAATCACTTGTTTACTGCAAGGCATTTGATGTTAAGACAAGACTTTGGTACTGCCCCGCCCTCCTCCCTCTCTCCCTTCCTCCCTCCTACATATTAGCCCAGAGGTGATATGACTCTCTATACTTTTCTGGGTTCAGGATTTATGTACATCATTTTCCTTTCATGGAAATGTAATCTGTCCTATAAATCACCACAAGGCCTTCAGAATTAACAAATCTGAGGAACAAATCTGTGCTGAAGATAGTCCTCTGTTTGGATACAATGAGTCATCTACAATTCTCTTTTGGTTGTCCTAACTGGGAAAGTTTATATGAATTTTCATTCTATCTTCATGGAATAGAATGGGTTAATTGACCTACGTTCCAGTTTTGTTCAATGAACCATGTCAGGAGAGAGTTTCTGTTCTCACTAACTGTATGGAGAACTGCCTTTTCATAAAGTTTCAAACTGAGAAAAATCTCAAGGATATTTTCAAACTAGACACAAAATTGTCTTTAGTGCTCTATAATTTGAATGAATTTTTTAAAACTAATTAATGGATTCTAATATATTAGTGAAAACCAAGGTAAGTAATTCCTCAAATTCTCATGTGGCATTTGCTATGATACTAATTATCATGAGGAAATAGAAGTGATTAAGACATGGGGCTGCTCTCAAGAAACTTATATTCTAGATATCTAGAGAAGATAAGTTCATAAATAATGAGACTTCAAAGCAATATTTGAAACATGGTACAGTAGAGGTAAACTGTATGAACAAAGTTCAGAGAAGGTTGTGATCATTTTTAACTCACATGGGTAGGTCTTGGGGTAATGATGAAAATATTGAGAAATAGGGTAGGTTGGCTCTCAGAGGCACTTGGTCGAGACAGGATGTATTTTCAGGACTACAGCTGCTCCCCTTGAAGGTAGTAACTTTCTCAGGCAGATCTTCACTGACTTATTCAGAATCTACTTGCTCCTTTGTTGGTTGAACAGTTGGACACACCTGACTTCAGGGGTTTCCTAGTCAGGCTAAAGCTTCATTTTGAAAGCATTAATTTTTGACCAGTAATATAAGATGTTTTTGTTCTCTAGAGAATAACAAATTCCACCAACTTTACGGCCATTTCATTTTATGTGTGTGTGGAGAGGGTCAGTGAGGAGAGGGTAGGGGGTGGGGAACTCAAGGATGTTACAAAGGTGTCGTGTTTTAGAGTTCGAAGTCTGAGATACTTATCAGTCTGAGGAACAGCTGGTAAAGCTCTCTGCTTCTCAGAAAAATAAGATTGGCCATTCTTCCATTCTACAAATGCTGCATAGTTTTAGAATGGGAAATAGGGAAATACTAAATTGAAGGATGAGCTGGGAAAAAGATGTGCTGTAAATGCTTTGAGGATCCAGAGGGGAGATTGTTAGATCCTAGATCGTTCTGTTATTATTAAAAAAATTTTTTTTGGAAATAATTGTTTTTACTCTTTTTTTTAAATTAGTTTTTATTGCTTTACAATGTTGTGTTTAGTTTCTACCGTACAGCAAAGTGAATCAGCTATACGTATGCATATATCCCCTCTTTTTTGGATTTCCTTCCCATTTAGGTCACCGCAGAGCACTGAGTAGAGTTCTCTGAGCTATACAGTAGTTTCTCATTAGTTATCTATTTAATACACAGCATCAATAGTGTATATATGTCAATCCCAATCTCCCAATTCATCCCATCCAACCCCTTCCCCCTTGGTATCCATGCATTTGTTCTCTACGTCTGTGTCTCTTTTTCTGCTTTGCAAATAAGATCATCTGTATCATTTTTCTAGATTCCACATATATGTTAATGTGCAGTATTTGTTTTTCTCTTTCTGACTTACTTCACTCTGTATGACAGTCTCTAGGTCCATCCACATCTCTAAAAATGACCCAATTTGTTTCCTTTTTATGGTTGAGTAATATTCCATTGTATATATGTACAGCATCTTCTTTATCCATTCCTCTTTTGATGGACATTTAGGTTAGTTCCGTGTCCTGGCTATTGTAAATAGTGCTGCAGTGAACACTGGGGTACATGTGTCTTTTTGAATTATGGTCTTCTTTGAGTATATGCCCAGTAGTGGGATTGCTGGGTCATATGATAGTTATATTTTTAGTTTTTTTAAGGATGGAAATAATTTTAAATTTACAGAAATTTCACAAAAATACTTCAGAGCATTCATGTATATATACCCTTCACCCAGTTTCTTCCAAATGTTAACAGCGTACTTAACCACGTTACAAATATTACAATCAGGAAATTAACATTGATACAATATTATTAACTATTAACTAAACATTGATACAACATTATTAACTTAAAAGACCTTATTAGCATTTCACTAATGACATCCCATAAGGCTGTTTTTCTGTTCTAAGATCCAATCAAAAATCCTGCATTGTATTTAGTTGTGTCACCTTAGTCTCCCCGAATCTGTGAAAGTTCTTCAGCCTTTTAATTTCATTAAAATGGAATCATACAATATATACTCTTTTTGTCTTTCTGCTTTTGCTCAGCATAAATTTTATATTCATCTGTGTTACTGCAAATAACACTAATTGTTCCCTTTTTATTTTTGGATATTATTCTGTTTTAAGAAAATAACTCAATTTTTTATATTCATTCTTCTGTTCATGGACATTTGAGTTGTATCCATCTTGGGCCTATTATGAATAGTCTCTACGGACATTCAAATCTAAGTTTGTTTATTTGTTTTTGTCTTTATGGACACAATTTTTAATTTTCTTAGGAATGGAATTTTGGGATCATATTGTAGGTGTATGTTTACAATGACAAGAAACTGCCAAACACCCTGACAAAGTGATTTTACTCTTTTTTTACATATTTGCAATCGTATCGGAGTTCCAATTGCTATACTTTTTGCCAACATACATAATTGACAGTCATTTTAAATTTAGCTTTTCTTTCTGATGTGTAATGGTATCACACTATGGTTTAATTTGCATTTCCCTGATAACTAAAGAGATTATGCATCTTTATGTGCTTTTTGACTATTCATATGTCTTCTTTTGAATTGTCTATTTAATTCTTTGCCCATTTTTATGGTTTTTTTTTTCAGTTGTAGGAGAACTTTATATATTCTTGATTCAAGTTCTTTGTCAGATGTATTCTTTCCAAATGCTTTCCTCCCAGTTAGTGATTTACACGTTTATGTTCTTGTTTTTTTCTCTAGATCATGTTAAAAATTCAGACTTATTTGGAATCATATAACAGAACTCTACTTGAGCTCTCTGAAGCAAAAGTAGGTGAGTTTGGGGGATTTACTGTAAGAATATAACAATATATCACAAATTAGAAAAGAGAGATACTATCAGACCTCAGAAAAGAATTAGAACAATAGACTTTATGCCAAATAGAAAATTGTTCTCCCTGTTTCTGTCATCATTCTCTTTTTCAGCCTCCCTCTTCCACTTTTAAGAATCATTGTGATTACCTTGGGCATACCCAGATATTCTAGGTTAACAATTTTTACTTAAAGTTAGCTGGTTACACCCTTAATCCTATCTGCGAACATAATTCCCTTTTGCTGTGTAACGTAACATATTCATATGTTCCAGGAATTAAGATATGGACATCTTTGGGGGAGCCATTATTCTACATATCTCAAATGAATTTCTCTTCTTTAAGACAAGAGTGCTAAGAATTAAATGCCTCAAAGTTATGTAGTTGACAGTAGTAATATTTGTATTTGGTCTTAATGAATTTTGATACTGCCTTTAGGTCAGTGTACATATGAAAATCATATAGATTCTAGAAGAGTTTTGGTTGATCTTCATGGTACTTTTGAAATAAGTTACAAGAGACCACTAATGAGGACCTATTTCACGTACAATGCCTTGAGACATCCTTCACATGTGAACATGGACTTCTATCATTTTTCTACTTAATTTTGCCATTGAATGAGTTGGAAGACTAATATATTTGTATGATCCATGGTTCCTCAGTTTGTGGCAAATGAGCAGAGTACTGAAGGAATATTAGGATTTATATAGAAAAGAGGGATTAGGGTGATGATATTTCTAGAAGAGAAAACTCCACCTGCTCCACGGAATATGAGTGATTCAGTGTCATTAAGTGTAAGCTATAAACTTAAGTACCCAGAGACGAAGGTACAAAGATAAATAAGGTCCAGATAGGGGTCATAAAAAATAATTTTAATTTTATCCTAAAGTAACTGTGAGTATTAATAATTTTAAAAAAAGGAATTATTTGACTAGGATTTGTATGGTAGATCGATTTATAAACCCCTTAAATTATATTATTTTTTCTCTTTTTTTCCACCCAAATTTGTGGTGGAGATTTTAAGATGTGGTTGGATACAGGGTATATCTAAGATATAGCCAAAAGCATCCCTCAGTGTCCTGAATGTGGTATGAGAGAAAAAGAAGTGTCGGTGATGATTCCATGGGTTTGGACCTAAGCAATTTGAATACTGAACTTAAAATTCACTGAGTTGAGGAATAGAGAAAACATATTGAGAACTGAGATAACTAAGACATTGCTTTTGGTCAGTTTATTAATTAATACTTTTTAGAAAGAAATCTAAATGAAAATGGTAAGTGGAAGCAAGATATAAGAATCTGGATTTCAAGAGAAAGGTCAAAAATGGAGGCATCTGGGCTTCCCTGGTGGCGCAGTGGTTGAGAATCCACCTGCCAATGCAGGGGACACGGGTTCGAGCCCTGGTCCCAGAAGATCCCACATGCCGCGGAGCGGCTGGGCCCATGAGCCATGGCCGCTGAGCCTGCGCGTCCGGAGCCTGTGCTCCGCAACGGGAGAGGCCACAACAGTGAGAGGCCCGCGTACCGCAAAAAAAAAACCAAAACCAAAAACAAGAACATGAGTGCAGATTAGAAGGACGAGGCCCAGAGTTACTGTAACATTTAAGGGTTTTGTGGAGAGAATCAAGAACCAGTCAAGAGAGTGAGGAGGAACACACAGTGAGATAGGAGGAAACCCAGGAGAATGTGACGCCTTGAAATCTAAATGAAGAAAGTGTTTTAAGAAGGAGAACATGTTTAAATATGTCAAATGCTGAAGGTAAGTAAAGTAAAATGAGGATTCAACTGACCAATAGAATTAGTAGCATGAATATCATAGATAACTCTTACAGGAGTCAATTTAATGGAGTGGTATGGATGAAAACCTATTTAGAGAGGAGTCAAGGCTAAGTGAATTGGTGACAAATCAATTGGTATAGACCAATCCTTAAAAGAATTTTACGTCAAAGGTGTGGTAGATAAAATTCAGAAATCATCCTTGAAACATCTGAGTTCACCCACGCTCAGTGTACATGCCCTGTGTCACCTCTCCTTGAATGTAGATGTAACTGCATCTGGATTTCACCCCATGATTCGTTTATATTACAAAGGTGAAGAAATTTTTGCATTTGCAATTAAGGTACCAAATCAGTTGACTTTGAGATAATCAAAAAGAAAATTATTCAGGTGGCCCTGACATAATCAAATGAGCTCTAAAAGGGACAAGACATCTCCAGAAATCAGAGATTCAACGTGTGAGGTCAGTTCGTCTCCTGTCCTTGAAAAAAAAGCAAACCGCTATGTTCTGAGAGAGTCTGTGAGCTGGAGTCTTATCTAGGAGCTTAGAGGGGCCTCCAGCAAATAACCAGCAAGAAAACATGGAACTCAGTCCTACAACTCCATGGAAATGAATTCTGACAGGAACTAGTAAGCTTATAAGAGGATCCCTATGAACCCCTCATTTGAAACCACAGTCTCAGCTGACTTTTTTTTTGTGTGGTACACGGGCCTCTCAGTGTTGGGGCCTCTCCCGCTGCGGAGCACAGGCTCCGGACGCGCAGGCTCAGCGGCCATGGCTCACGGACCCAGCCGCTCCGCAGCATGTGGGATCTTCCCGGACCGGGGCACGAACCCGCGTCCCCTGCATCGGCAGGCGGACTCTCAACCACTGCACCACCAGGTAAGCCCCCCAGCTGACTTCTTGATTCAACCCACTGAGCGCCTGAGTAGAGAACCCAGCTAACCTATGCTTGACTCCTGACCCATAGAAATTGTGAGATAATTATTTGTCTTGTTTTACACCACTAAGTTTATGATATTTTAAGGCACACTTTTAAAATAGGCAATTATGTTTTAATAGACAATTAATACAAAAGGGGTTCAGGAAAATAAAGCATTAGCTAAAGGAGATGTAGAGGTCATGAGGGCTTTTCTTAAAATGTCTGTATGCTGATGGGAAAAAATGTTGCAGGAAAAAAATGATTGGGTATAGTGCATGAATGGATGAGTTGGCTTTACATGGACAACTTATACAGTAGCAGAAAAGAAGGCAGAGTATATTGGTACAAATGATGGCAAATTGGTTGATGTGATAAGGATATGATAAAGTTCTTTGCAGATTTTATTATTTCTCAGTGAAATAGGGGCTAAAGTAATGAGCTGAGTGTGAAAATAGTTGAAGCTTGGGGAGAGGGAATAAAGTGTGAAAATATCCTTTAGGAGAGTAAGCAATTAATTGGAATACAGATACATAGCAGAATTGCTACTAATTGATTAACAGAATTGCAGTGAGAATTGATAAGTGAATTTAAATTAACTAGTCGCAAAGACTGCATGTTTTCTCTAGTCAGGTTGAGTGGCCTTAGTGAAGGGAGAATAGAGGGAGAGTGGGTCTTTCGCGTATGAGTGCTAAGGAGGGATAGGGAGGTGAAGGTGGATGAAAGGGAATTATTGCAGTGATGGAACATTTTCCAGGCTGACGTGTAGCTCAGATTTATTTTTTAACTGATGTATCATTTCATTTTGAGGTATACCACTATTTATCTCTTCAGGTGGACATTTAGATTGCTACCACGTTTTTTGTTATAGCAAATAATGCCACAGTGAGCATACTTGTGCCTAATTTATTGTGCATATGTGTAAATATACTTCTAATGTATGTATCTAGAAGAAAACTGTATGGGAAATAGGTAATTTTCCGTTTTAGTAGTACTGCAAATTGTTCTCAGGAGTAGCTGTAATTTACATATTCCCACCAATGATATATTGATACTAGCCTATTCTACCTTTCCTCATGCCCTGGCCAACTGTTTATTTTTATTATTATTATTAAAATTTTTTATTTATTTTATTTTTGGCTGTGTTGGGTCTCCGTTGCTGTGCGTGGGCTTTCTCTAGTTACGGTGAGCCAGGGCTACTCTTCATTGCAGTGCGCAGGCTTCTCATTGTCGTAGCTTCTCTTGTTGCAGAGCACGGGCTCTAGGCACACAGGCTTCAGTAGTTGTGGCACGTGGGCTCAGTAGTTGTGGCGCATGGGCTTAGTTGCTCCGCAGCATGTGGGATCTTCCCGGGCGAGGACTCGAACCCGTGTCCCTTGCATTGACAGGCAGATTCTTAACCACTGTGCCATCAGGGAAGCCCCCTGGCCAACTCTTGATAATGTGGAACGTTTTAGCCAACATATTTGTATTTTCTGTTTAATTTATTGCTTTTACCTTACTGTTTTTCCTACTTTATTTCTATTTTTTAAAAATAACATTTTTAAAGCATATAAATTTGCAATAATATAATCATGTTGCCCACTTCATGTGGAAGGTGAGCATTGCAAAATTTAAAATCTTCTGCAATATGTCTTTTCCCGGTTTTGTTTTCACGTGAACACTTCTTATAGCCTTAGCACATAACTATCACTACTGCCTTATTGTTTATCCTTCCAGGTAATTATATTCATTTCAAACCAATGCAAATACATGTTACTTTTTTTTTTGCTTTTTTACGTAATGGGTTACATATACATACTATTATTCACTGTTTTCACATAGCAATATATCTTGGAAATCTTTATGTCAGTTCATAAAGGACTTCTTATCTTTTACGTCTATATAACATTCCATTGTCTGAATATAATATAATTTCTTCACTGAATTCTTTTTTCTTTCTCATTTAGATTGTTTCCATTCTTTTGCTCTTCCAAAGAATGTGACAGTAAATAACTTTGAGCATAAATCATTTCATATAGCATGGATGTGTCTGTAGGGGAATTTATTACAAGTGGAATAGCTGGGTTAAAGATACATGAAATTGTTTGCACACAGATTCTCCAATGGAATTTGATTATGTTATCAAATTTAAGAATTTTGCTGATTTGATAAATGCAAAGGATAATTTATATATAGTTTAATTGTGTTTCTTATTTTATGAGCTAAATTAGAAATATTTCATATGTTTAAGAGCCATTTATATTTCTCTTTCTTTGAAATGAGTGTGTTCATATCCTTTGCCCATTTTTTTGGTAGTTGATCTTCTTTTAACTTTAGGTAGATTAGCCTTTTTGAAAGATGAATTAAGGCATTTTTCCTAGATCATAATTTTTGAATTTATCATTATTATTACTATAATTTTTATGTTTTAAGAGATTGAACTTTTCATATTTGATTTTGTTAGGATTTCTGAATTATGCTATAGTTTAGAAAGATTGCCTCACTCTCAGATTATAAAAATACCCCCATGTTTTCATAGAGGTTATTAAAAGTTAGATTATTTTTTATTTATGTATTTTATCCATATAGAATTCTTCTTGGTGTATGGGAAGAGATATGAACAGTTTTTTAAATTATTTTTATAATGTTTTTCCAACACCATTTACTGTCTAGTTCATCTTTTCAACCACTGTTTAATTGCTCAACATTCTTTCCTATTTCATTGATTTTTTACCTTTTTTACTTTTTCTCCTCAATTTTCTTTAGTTCTTTTGCTTTTTCTATCTTTTTGAGTTTAATATTTAGCTAATTTATTCTAATTTTACACATTTTGAAAGAATTTTTCCCTGCTACTGCTTTGGCTATATCCACAATTTTAGATATGTAATGTTCTTGTTGTTATTCAGTCATAAATAATTTATATTTTCTACTTTTATTTTCTCTTAAACCATTGTAGCAGGAAGCCTCTAAGATGGACCCAAAGACTCTTGCCTCCTAGTATTACGCCCATGTGTATTCTCCTTTCATTGAGTGACATCCTTCAAATAAATAGTAATTCTGACATTATAGATGCCACTTCTGAGATTATGTTACAAAGAGACTGGCCTATGTCTCACTCTCTCTCGTTGCCTTATTCTGTGGGAAAGCTAGCTGCCATGTTGTGAGCTTCCCCATATAGAAACCCCCATGGCAGGGGCAGGAACTGATGTCTCTGGCAAACAGTGAGAAGCTAAGGATTGCCGTAGTCACATGAATGGACTTGAAAGTGGATTCTCTGAGGACTGGGAACAACCACTTGTGTGAACTTGAAAGTAGGTTCTCCCTAAATTGACCCTTCAGATAACTATAACCCCAGATGATACCTTGATTATAGCCTTATGGGAGACTCCAACCCAGAGGCACCCAGCTAAGAAGCACCTGAATGCTGGACCCAGAGAAACCATAATATAACAAGTATTTATTTTTTGAGCTATTAAATATTGGGGTAATTTGTTACACAGCAGTATATAACTAATATAATCATGAATTACAGAAACATATGTATTCCAATATCTCAAATAAGTGGGGCAGATGAATTTATGTGATTTCTAAATTTATTTAATTTTAGTTAGGGAATATGTTTTTTGTAATATTGATTGAAGATTATTTTATGTTCTAGTAGCTGGTCAGTATTGATATAGGATTGATAATATTTAATATGGGATTGAAGATAATAAGTGTTTTCTCTTTGTATGGTACAGATATGCAGCTTATTTGTTCTGTTTGTTTATTCCCATGGTTGATATTCAGCTGATTCAGACTTTGCACTTCAAACTGATTGTTAAAGTCCAACATCTCTTCTACTTTGTTGACACCTTCATATGCTTAATCAGTGCCTTTGTTACTTTGGCTATTAAATATTTTTTAGTAACAAACCTGGTTATTTCAGTCCTATATGTTATTTATTTTTTGTTGCTTGAAATGTAAGTATATGAGAACACCATATTAAAGTTCCCCACTAGGGACTGGGAATTTTTCAACTTCTCCTTGTTTTTCATTATTTGGATTGATTTATTTTAAGACTCTATTGTTAGCTACATCCAAGTTCATGGGTATTATTGTCTTTGTGGATCAATCCTTTTATAAGCGAGGAATAGGCACTTTATCTGCTTTAATATCTCATAGTATGTATTGGTTACAAGAATATTTAGCATCCAGTGATAAAAATGAAGTAAAACAATAATAACTGTGGCTTAAGCAAGACACATTTATTTCTCTCTCTTCAAAACCTAGGCCATCTAGGGCTGGGAGGGTCTTCACAGCCGTCAGACACTCAGGCTCCTTTAAAGTAATTACTGAGCTGTTTTCAAATCATTACATGTTTATATTCTTTTGTTGCAACTTTTTTTTTTTCTTTTAAGCTTCTCCTGTATGAACAGATACTAGCTACATTTTAAAAATCCATTTATAACTTATGCTTTCTAATAATAGTTTCAACTCAAATATGCCTATTTTGATTAATGGCATACTTTAAATTATTTCTGCCATCTTAGCACGTGTTGGTTTTTTTTTTAATGTTTATCAAACTTTTTCTTTTTTTTCCTGTCCCTCCCTTTTTTTTTAAGTATAATTTCTTTGATGTTCTGGTTTATTCCATTTTTTTCTCTATAGGTTTATAAGTTTTACAGTCTAATTTTTTTTTTGCGGTACGCGGGCCTCTCACTGCTGTGGCCTCTCCTGCTACGGAGCACAGGCTCTGGACGCACAGGCCCAGCGGCCACGGCTCACGGGCCCTGGACTGGGGCACGAACATGCATCCCCTGCATCGGCAGGCGGACTCTCAACCACTGTGCCACCAGGGAAGCCCTACAGTCTAATTCTTAATATTTCTTCCTCTTCCTCCTCCTCCTCCTCCTCCTCCTCCTGGGCCGTCTCTTTTCCTTCCCCTTTCTCTTCTCCTTCCCCTTCTTCCTCATCTTCTTCTTCTTCTTCTTGTTCGGGATTTCTTTAAATTTTTATTCACAAAACATCAACTTTTTTTTTAAACAAGTATATCACGTAGTTCTGCCTTTCTTTGGGACAAGACAAAGTTTTTTAGCATACTTATACTTTCCTTTGTACCATTTCACCTCTCAACTGTTACTACTGTTTCCAATTTATTTATTTTATTAAACTACTATCTTTAATGTATTTTAACTTTGTTTTATATTTTGTATTTTTTTTTAATCCTTTGCTCTATATTCAAGGAAGTTTTCACTGATTTTACAACTCACTATTTCATTTTTCAAGTCTCTCCAGTTGGGTGGGTAGTAAACCTATTCAAATATTTCTCAGTTAATAACCATCAACTTCTGTGTCATAATTTTTTATTCTTGTTTGGGTTGCTTTCACTTTTATTTTCTGTAGAAAACATTAAATTGATTACTTTAAAGTTCTTTTCAGATTGCTGTACTTTTCTCTATGTTCTGAGTTACAACTCTGTTTTGCTCAGTTGTGCAACCCTTTCATTGTTTTGGTTTTCCTCTAGCACTTTGTGATTCTTATTTGTAAGGCTATCTTTGGACAGATATTACTTTATTACACATCCAGGGAATACAAAACTGTCTTTAAGATGCTTAGTCTTGGCCTTCCATGACACAAGGCTCCCACAACAGGCTTTGCATGTTTCACCTATTATTGGATTCGGATCCCATGTGGTTAGTTTATTTCTGGATTTATTTCATTAAATACATTACAGAATTCTAGATTGGCTTCACATGTATAAGAGATCCTGCTTGAGTTTTCAGTCAATAAAAATGTATTCCTCTTCTTGTATTATGTTATATTTTCTGATTCTTTACTGTTATGCATGTTTTATGAGCACCACCCAAGTTACACTGACCCTCCTCCCCAGACCTTTGATGTTCTTGACTTAGCCCAGAATGTTTAGTAAATATATGCTTTATTTCTAGTCTATGAAGAAAATCTCTTTTTTAATTATGGCAATTTTGTTTGGCAGTGCTTGTTCTTTCATTTATATGTGTTCAGATGACATTGTGGGAGGTTTGAGCAGTTGTAAATTTGCAAAATTGATCAGCAGTTGTGAATTTGCAAAATTGGTCTGCTATAATTTTAGAGAGCTCTTCTTTCTGTATTTTAAAGTATTACTGTCTCCTCCATTGCTCCCAGGCTGTTAACTTCCTTCTGTCATCACTGTGACTAACTCTAGATAGAGCTCCTTAGTTCTGATTAATTTTAATTCATTGATAGTCAGAAAGCTAGGTGGGCTTTATAAAAGTATTACTATAGCAGTAAAAAAAATTGTATATCAAGTGCTTTCTTGGTGAATGGCCAAATCAAGTGTTTTGTTAAATCAAGTCAAATCAAAAAATGTACAGACATCTTTTTCTTTTCTCTTGGGCCTTTCTTCATTATTACCAAGTTCTCATTGATGTTCCAAACTGCTGATTTGTAGGATAAGTGACCTTCAGATAAATGACATGTTACTGCTTTATTTTCTCTTCATAGGACACTTGAGACATGATCAAGCCATGAATGAAAAGTCAGTGTATTTTCTAATATAGAAAAAAAAAAAGCTGGCATCTTTCCGTTTTAGTTTTTATTCTGGTTATATAAAACGAAGGTTGTTTTCAATTCATGTATATGTACTTATATTTTTACATAACACACCAAAAAACAAAGTTTATTTTATTTCAGGCACTGCATTGCAGCCAAATTCATCCAAGTTGCTTGAAATTCTCCTGAGCTAACTCAAATATTGGCTGAGATGATAATATGTCCTCATTTGTTCAGTACAAATTAAATCATAATGTGGCAATTTCACTATTAAAAAGCTATTTGCAAAGGTATGCAATGACTACAGAAATATTTGAGGACCAGTTCAAGCACTTCATTTTAGTCACTTTTTTACTGAATCAATCCCAAATGATGCAAGGACCTTGAGGCCTGGTGATGAATGCTTAAGTGAGAACTGTGGAGTACATTTTGTCCTTAAAGTGAGGAAACATTACCACTTAGTTACATGAGTTTAAATCAGTAAAGGAATAGAAATAAAGAGTAGCTATCTTCTGCTTTTTTGCCATTTGTGAGCAATAATAGTCAACTATTATTGCATCGTTCTATTTTAAGTTGCTTGGGATCCTTTTATAGTCATAAACTAATATAAGTTGAACATTGGAAGAAAATAGCTTACCTGACTAAGATAAAATACAGAATGCATTGTTTACCAGAGAAGAAGGCAGGGGAATCTCTTGGTGGAAAAAAGGAGCTCCTCAATCGGTCTCCTTAAGTCATTTTCTCTTTTCTTGGTCTATTTATTTCCTAGGGCTGCAATAATAAACTACTACCAACTTGGTGGTTACAAGACAACAGAAATCTATTCTCTCACAGTTCATGAAGCCAGAAGTGTGAAATCAAGGAATCAACAGGGCTGGCTCCCTCTGTCATTATTTCATACTGTCAGAATGTTGTAATTTTGCCATTACATGCTCTTTGTCTTGCCATCTCTGAGGAGAACTTTCCCATGCCTCTCTCCTAACTTCTGGAGGTTACACAATATCCTTAACATTTTTTGGCTTATGGACACATCACTAATCTCTGCTTCCATCTTCATATCACTTTCTTCTCTGTGTCTCTCTCCTTGTGTCCTTTCTGTTTCTTAAAAAGAAGGTTACTATCATTGGGTTGGTTTTTTATTTTAGCAATATTTATCATTTATTTATTTACAAGTCATTTTCTTAATTACGTTATTTATTTATTTTTGGCTGCATTGGGTCTTTGTTGCTGTGCGCGAGCTTCATTCTAGTTGCAGCAAGTGGGGGCTACTCTTCTTTATGGTGCACAGTCTTCTCATTGTGGTGGCTTCTCTTGTTGTGGAGCATGGGCTCTAGGCTTGTGGGCTTCAGTAGTTGTGGCACGTGGGCTCTAGAGTGCAGGTGCAGTAGTTGCTCCACAGCATGTGGGATCTTCCCGGACCAGGGCTCAAACCTGTGTCCCCTGCACTGGCAGGCGGATTCTTAACCACTGTGCCACCAGGGAAGCCCTATCATTGGGTTTTGATCTAAGCCTAATTCAGCATAATTTCTTATCTCGTTCCTTACGATAATTACACTTGGAAAGAACATATTTCCAAATAAGGTCACATTCTGAGGTTTCCAGTAGATTTGGATATTGAGGGTGACATTATAAAGCTCACTATACTTGAGATTCTATCATTGCTGTTATCATCAAAATCAGATACATATTGTGTGTGTGCATGTGTGTGTGTGTGTGTGTGTGTGTGTGTGTGTGTGAATCTAGCCATGCTGTTTTAGCATAACTCTGCCTCCTTAACCATAATTGATTGACTGGCTTATTTTGAGAATTTGGTCTCTGCCAATAAGCCATCCCTCTCGAATTTAAAATTGGGAATTTAAAATTGAATTTAGAAACCCCAACTCCATTGTAAGTGGAGTTGTAAGTAAAACTATGAATGATTACTTTCTGCCTTGTGGACTAAAGTAAAGAAAACTTGACACACAAAAAGAAGAATGAAGCCAAGAATCATGAGAGGGCAAGAGTAAAAGAAGGAAGAAGGATATTTTGCGTAAACTTGATTATTCTGATTCTTCCCCTAGGCCTGATCGTATCTTCCTTTTTTAAGTCTCTAAAATATATTGTTATATTCTTAAAATCAACCCATGAAACCACCATCTTTTGTTATGGAGAGCTCCAATGGAGTTCTCTTTTATGACCCTGAATGAGTCTGAACTTTGATACCACCTTTGTATAGACATGAGCAAATATTTTATGCGGGAAGCTTATGCCCTGTAGCCAGGGGTGGAGAAAATCAAAGTGAGTGAAACGTAAAGGAAGATGCAAACTGAGAACAGGGTCTGATTCACTTAGACTGGTGACATCTCATTCAGAACTCTTCTTTGCTTGATGTCTGGACGGTTTTGTCCTTTTGTCATTCTTTGTAAAAAGAGGTCATTCTTTGAGACATACGTACCAGTAAGCCCACAGACAGCTAGTGGAACTCTGGGGAAATGAGTACTTACTCGTTTGATATAACATTCAAAGAACTTAGAAATATCAATAGAGCTATAATGAAAATGACGTTGAGCATAACTAAAATACTTGTTAATATTTAAGCCCCCTCAAATTTCTCGAGAGGCTCATAATCATTATCATAAGTCTGTATTAAACAATTGGCTAATAAAGGGATTCAATTCAAATCGTGAAATACTGAGTACCTCACATATGCCAGGTGCTATACATGGTGCAAGGCCTACAGGATATAGTAAAGACAAAATTGGGAATCTTAGGGAACTTAGCAGTGGCCGAATTATGGAACACTAAAAGCTGCGATTCAAAAATAATGTTTAAGATTTAATGAGGAGGAGCTTCAAGATGGCGGAAGAGTAAGACGCGGAGATCACCTTCCTCCCCACAGATGCACCAGAAATATATCTACACGTGGAACAACTCCTGCAGAACACCTACTGAACGCTGGCAGAGGACCTCAGACCTCCCAAATGCAAGGAACTCCCCACGTACCTGGGTAGGGCAAAAGAAAAAAGAATAAACATAGACAAAAGGATAGGGAACGGACTGGCACCAGTGGGAGGGAGCAGTGAAGGAGTAAAGGTTTCCACACATTAGAAGCCCCTTCACGGGAGGAGACTGCGGGTGGTGGAGAGGGAAAGCTTCGGAGCCACAGAGGAGAACGCAGCAACAGCGGTGCAGAGGGCAAAGCGGAGAGATTCCCGCACAGAGGATCGGTGCCGACCAGCAGTCCCCAGCCCCAGAGGCTTGTCTGCTCACCCACCAGGACGGGCGGGGGCTGGGAGCTGAGGCTCGGGCTTCGGTTGGAGCGCAGGGAAAGGACTGGGGTTGGCGGCGTGAACATAGCCTGCAGGGGCTTAGTGCACCATGGCTAGCCAGGAGTGAGTCTGGGAAAAGGTCTGGACCTGCGGAAGAGACGAGACTTTTTCTTGCCTCTTTGTTTCCCGATGCGTGAGGAGAGGGGATTAAGAGTGCCGCTTAAAGGAGCTGCAGAGACAGGCGCGAGCCGTGGCTATCAGCACGGACCCCATAGATGGGCATGAGACGCTAGGGCTGCTGCTGCCACCACCAAGAAGCCTGTGTGCGAGCACAGGTCACTCTCCACACCCCCCTTCCCGGGAGCCTGTGCAGCCTGCCATTGCCAGGGTCCCATGATCCAGGGACAACTTCCCCAGGAGAACGCAAGGCGCGCCTCAGACTGGTGCAACGTCACGCCGGCCTCTGCCGCTGCAGGCTCACCCCGCATCCGTACCCCTCCCTCCGCCGGCCTGAGTGAGCCAGAGCCCCCTAATCAGCTGCTTCTTTAACCCCGTCCTCTCTGAGCAAAGAACAGATGCCCTCAGGCGACCTATTATCAGAGGCGGGTCCAAATCCAAAGCTGAAACCCAGGAGCTGTGCGAAAAAAGAAGAGAAAGGGAATTTTCTCCCAGCAGCCTCAGGAGCAGTGGATTAAAACTCAAAAATCAATATGAGGTACCCTGCATCTGTGGAATACCTGAATACACAACGAATCATCCCAAATTGAGGAGGTGGACTTTGGGAGCAAGATATATATTATTTTTTCCCCTTTTCCTCTTTCTGTGAGTGTGTATGTGTATGCTTCTGTGTGTAATTTTGTCTCTGTAGCTTTGCTTTTACCATTTATCCTAAGGTTCTGTCTGTCCTTTTTTTATTATTACTTAAAAAAATTTTTTCTTAATTATTTTTTACTTTAATAACTTTATTTTATTTTATCTTCTTCTTTCTTTCTTTTTTCTCTCCCTTTTATTCTGAGCCGTGTGAATGACAGGCTCTTGATGCTCCAGCCAGGCATCAGGGCTGTGCATCTGAGGTGGGAGAGCCAAGTTCAGGACACTGGTCCACAAGAGACCTCCCAGTTCCATGTAATATCACATGGCGAAAATCTTCCAGACATCTCCATTTCAACGCCAAGACCCAGCTCCACTCAATGACCAGCAAGCTACAGTGCTGGACACCATGCCAAACAACTAGCAAGAGAGGAACACAACCCCATCCATTAGCAGAGAGGCTACCTAAAATCATAATAAGGCCACAGACACCCCAAAACACGCAACCAGACGTGGACCTGCCCACCAGAAAGACAAGATCCAGCCTCATCCACCAGAACACAGGCACTAGTACCCTCCACCAGGAAGCCTACAAAACCCACTAAACTAACCGTAGTCACTGGGGACAGACACCAAAAACAACAGGAACTACAAACCTGCAGCCGGCGAAAAGGAGACCCCAGACACAGTAAGTTGAGCAAAATGAGAAGACAGAAAAATACACAGCAGATGAAGGAGCAAGGGAAAAACCCACCAGACCTAACAAATGAAGAATAAATAATTTCGGCAGTCTACCTGAAAAAGAATTCAGAATAATGATAGTAAGCATGATCCAAAATCTTGGAAATAGAATAGAGAAACTACAAGAAATGTTTAACAAGGACCTAGAAGAACTAAAGAGCAAACAAACAGTGATGAACAACACAATAAATGAAATTAAAAATTCTCTAGAACTGATCAATAGTAGAATAACTGAGGCAGAAGAATGGCTAAGTGACCTGGAAGATAAAATAGTGGAAATAACTACGGCAGAGCAGAATAAAAAAAAAAAGAATGAAAATAATTGACGACAGTCTCAAGAGACTTCTGGGACAACATTAAATGCACCAGTATTCGAATTATACGGGTCCCAGAAGAAAAAGAGAAAAAGAAAGGGACTGAGAAAATATTTGAAGAGGTTATAGTTGAAAATTTCCCTAATATGGGAAAGGAAATAGTTAATCAAGTCCAGGGAGCACAGAGAGTCCCATACAGTATAAACACGCCAAGACACATATGAATCAAACTATCAAAAATTAAAAACAAAGAAAAAATATTAAAAGCAGCAAGGGAAAAACAACAAATAACACACAAGGGAATCCCCATAAGGTTAACAGCTGATCTTTCAACAGAAACACTGCAAGCCAGAAGGGAGTGGCAGGACATATTTAAAGTGATGAAGGAGGAAAACCTAAAACCAAGATTACTCTACCCAGCAAGGATCTCATTCAGATTTGATGGAGAAATTTGAACCTTTACAGACAAGCAAAAGTTAAGAGAATTCAGCACCACCAAACCAGCTTTACAACAAATGCTAAAGGAACTTCCCTAGGCAGGAAACACAAGAGAAGGAAAAGACCTACAATGACAAACACAAAACAATTACGAAAATGGTAATAGGAACATACATATCTGTAATTACCTTAAATGTAAGTAGTTTAAATTTTCCAACCAAAAGACAAAGACTGGCTGAATGGATACAAAAATAAGACCGGTATATATGCTGTCTACAAGAGACCCACCTCAGACCTAGGGACACATACAGACTGAAAGTGAGGGGATGGAAAAAGATATTCCATGCAAATGGAAACCAAAAGAAAGCTGGAGTCGCAATTCTCATATCAGATAAAATAGACTTTAAAACAAAGACTATTACAAGAGACAAAGAAGGACACTACATAATGATCAAGGGATCGATCCAAGAAGAAGATATAACAATTGTAAATATTTATGCACCCAACATAGGAGCATCTCAATACATAAGGCAAACACTGATATCCATAAAAGGGGAAATTGACAGTAACACAATTATACTAGGGGACTTTAACCAATGGACAGATCATCCAAAATGAAAATAAATAAGGAAACACAAGCTTTAAATGATACAAAAACAAGATGGACTTAATTGATATTTATAGGACATTCCACCCAAAAACAACAGAATACACATTCTTCTCAAGTGCTCATGCAACATTCTCCAGGATAGATCATATCTTGGGTCACAAATCAAGCCTTGGTAAATTTAAGAAAACTGAAATCATGTCAAGTATCTTTTCTAACCACAGTGCTATGTGGCTATCAATTACAGGAAAAAATCTGTAAAAAATACAAACACATGGAGGCTAAACAATACAGTACTTAATAACCAAGAGATCACTGAAGAAATCAAAGAGGAAATCAAAAAATACCTAGAACTAAATGACAATGAAAACACGACGACCCAAAACCTAAGGGATGCAGCAAAAGCAGTTCTAAGAGGGAAGTTTATAACAATAATATCCTACCTTAAGAAGCAAGAAACATCTCAAATTCGCAAACTGACCTTACACCATAGCAATTAGAGAAAGAAGAAAAAAAAGAACCCAAAGTTAGCAGAAAGAAAGAAATCATAAACATCAGATCAGAAACAAATGAAAAAGAAATAAAGGAAATGATAGCAAAGATCAAAAAAACTAAAAGCTTGTTCTTTGAGAAGATAAACACAGTTGATAAACCGTTAGCCAGACTCCTCAAGGAAAACGGGAGAAGACTCATGTCAGTAGAATTAGAAATGAAAACGGCGAAGTAACACCTGACACTGCAGAAATACAAAGGATCATGAGAGATTACTACAAGCAACTATATGCCAATAAAATGGACAACCTGGAAGAAATGGACAGATTCTTAGAAATGCACAACCTTCTGAGACTGAACCAGGAAGAAATAGAAAATATGAACAGACCAATCATAAGCACTGAAATTGAAACTGTGATTAAAAATCTTCCAACAAACAAAAGCCCAGGAACAGATGGCTTCACAGGTGAATTCTATCAAACATTTAGAGAAGAGCTAACACCTATCCTTCTCAAACTCTTCAAAAATATAGCAGAGGGAGGAACACTCCCAAACTCATTCTATGAGGCCACCATCACCCTGATACCAAAACCAGACAAGGATGTCAAAAAGAAAGAAAACTATAGGCCAATATCACTGATGAACATGGATGCAAGAATCCTCAACAAAATACTAGCAAACAGAATCCAACAGCACATTAAACGGATCATGCACCATGATCAAGTGGGGTTTATCCCAGGAATGCAAGGATTCTTCAATATATGCAAATCAATCAAAGTGATACACCATATTAACAAATTGAAAGAGGAAAACCATATGATCATCTCAATAGATGCAGAGAAAGGTTTCGAAAAAATTCAACACCCATCTATGATAAAAACCCTCCAGAAAGTAGGCACAGAGGGAACTTTCCTCAACATAATATATGACAAACCCACAGCCAACATCATCCTCAGTGGTGAAAAACTGAAAGCATTTCCACTAAGATCAGGAAGAAGACAAGGTTGCCCACTCTCACCACTCTTATTCAACATAGTTATGGAAGTTTTAGCCACAGCAATCAGAGATGAAAAAGAAATAAAAGGAATCTAAATTGGAAAAGAAGTAAAACTGTCACTCTTTGCAGATTACATGATACTATACATTGAGAATCCTGATGATGCTACCAGAAAACTACTAGAGCTAATCAATGAATTTGGTAAAGTAGCAGGATAGTACTAATTAATGCACAAATATCTCTTGCATTTCTCTACACTAATGAAAAATCTGAAAGTGAAATTAAGAAAACACTCCCATTTACCATTGAAACAAAAAGAATAAAATATCTACGAATAAACCTACCTAAGGAGACAAAAGACCTGTATGCAGAAAATTATAAGACACTGATGAAAGAAATTAAAGATGATACAAAAAGATGGAGAGGTGTACCATGTTGGCATTTTTCACAGAACTAGAACAAAAAACTTCACAATTTGTATGAAAACATAGATGATCCTGAATAGCCAAAGCAATCTTGAGAAAGAAAAACGGAGCTGGAGGAATCAAGCTCCCTGACTCCAGACTATACTACAGACCTACAGTAATCAAGACAGTCTGGTACTGGCACAAAAACTGAACTATAGATCAATGGAAGATGATAGAAAGCCCAGAGATAAGCCCATGCACATATGGTCACCTTAACTTTGATAAAGGATGCAAGAATATACTGTGGAGAAAAGACAGCCTCTTCAGTAAGTGGTGCTGGGAAAACTGGATAGCTACATGTAAAAGAATGAAATTAGAACACTCCCTAACATATACACAAAAATAAACTCAAAATGGATTAAAGACCTAAATGTAAGGCCAGACACTCTCAAACTCTTAGAGGAAAACATAGGCAGAACACTCTGACATAAATCACAGCAAGATCCTTTTTGAACCTCTTGAGAAATTGAAATAAAAACAAAAATAAACAAATGTCACCTAATGAAACGTAAAAGCTTTTGCACAGCAAAGGCAACCATAAACAAGATGAAAAATAAACCCTCAGAATGGGAGAAAATATTTCCAAATGAAGCAACTGACACAGGATTAATCTCCAGAATATACAAGCAGCTCATGCAGCTCAATATCAAAAAAACCAACAACCCAATGCAAAAATGGCAGAAGACCTAAATAGACATTTCTCCAAAGAAGATATACAGATTGCCAACAAACACAGAGAATGCTCAACATCATTAATCATTAGAGAAATGCAAATCAAAACTACAATGAGATATCATCTCACAGTGGTCAGAATGGCCATCATCAAACTATCTACAATCAATAAATCCTGGAGAGGGTGTGGAGGAAAGGGAATCCTCATACACTGTTGGTGGGAATGTAAATTGATACAGCCACTATGGAGAACAGTATGGAGGTTCCTTAGAAAACTAAAAATAGAACTACCATACAACCCTGCAATCCCACTACTGGGCATATACACTGAGATAACCATAATTCAAAAAGAGTCATGTACCAAAATGTTCATTGCAGCTCTATTTACAATTCCCAGGACATGGAAGCAAGCTAAGTGTCCATCAACAGATGAGTGGATAAACAAGATGTGGCACATATATACAATGGACTATTACCCAGCCATAATAAGAAACAAAATTGAGTTACTTGTAGTGAGGTGGATGGACCTAGAGTCTGTCATACAGAGTGAAGTAAGTCAGAAAGAGGAAAACAAATACCGAATGCTAACACATATATATGGAATCTAAAAAAAAAAAAAGAAAAAAAAAATGGTCATGAAGAACCCAGGGGCAAGATGGGAGTAAAGACGCAGACCTATTAGAGAATGGACTTGAGGATACAGGGAGAGGGAAGGGTAAGCTGGGACAAAGTGAGCGAGTGGCATGGACATGTATACACTACCAAATGTAAAATAGGTAGCTACTGGGAAGCAGCCGCATAGCACAGGGAGATCAGCTTGGTGCTTTGTGACCACCTTGAGGGGTGGGAGGGAGACGCAAGAGGATGGAGATATGGGGATATATGTATATGTATGGCTGATTCACTTTGTTATAAAGCAGAAACTAACACAGCATTGTAAAGCAATTATACTCCAATAAAGATGTTTTTAAAAATTTAATGAACACATAGTATGTGTCAGATACTATTCTATGAATTTGTGCTGTAATTTATTTAATCATTAAAACAATCCTAAGAAGAAGGTTGTATTTTATTTCCATTTTACTGACAAGAAAACTGAAACATGGAGAGGTTAGATGAATCATCAGTATCATAAAATCAGCAAGTAGTGGGAAAGATGTTAGAACCCAGGCAGTATCTCTCCTAAACCTGAGTGTATAACTTGTCTAATGATATCACATGTCTGAGAAGAGGTTCTAAAATGACAGCTAACACTGGTCATAGGCAAGAGATAAGACTTCCCAGAGAAGGTAGCAGTCCAACTTAGTCTTTTTTTTAAGAAGCTTTATTGAAGTATAATTGATAATAAAATAAACAGTGCATGTTTAATGTATACAATTTGATGAGTTTGGACCTATGCATACACCATCCATGAAACCATCCCAACTTAGTTTATGAGGAAGGAATTTATCAAGATTAAAAATTTGAGTGAGAGTGTTCTGAGAAGAGAAAATAGCAAATGCAAAAGTGCAAATAAGTGACGAAAAAAATAACATATTTTGAATAAGAAAACAATGGGTAAGAACATTTAAACCAGAAGTCAGGAAAGACTTTTTGCATGTTTTTGCACGTTTTATAATTGGAATCATACATTATATACTCTTGTAAGTGGTTTATTTTGTTCATCATTGTGTCTGAGAGTAATCCATACTGTTGTTTATTGTATTTATCACTTTTATTTTATGATCATCCCTCATTTATCTCTTTTAGCAACTTAAACATATTTATTTTAAAATTTCTGGCAGGCTATTCCATAGCATTCATTTTATCAGGAATGAGTTCATAATTCTGTGATCAATTTGGTTAAATTGCCTAACATTAGATTTCTTCACGTGTTTGAGAATTCTGTTTCATGGTTATTTTGAGAGAGAAATTTTCTAAGTGTGTTCTTCTTTCCTTTCCTATTTAAGGGTGAGTTGGTTGTAAGGGGTCCTTAACTTCCTCAGATCTTTAGGCCTCCAGTCTGAACCTCAATCTCCCATAATGTTCCAGCACTCCTGCTCAGTGGAGTGGTGGTTTTTTATTAGTGATTTTGATCTTACAAAATTAATTGTTTCATAACTTTGCATAAGCTTATCGGTCTCTAAGTGCTTTTGGTCTCAGTTAATAGCATTGTTTTCCAGGCATGCAGTCATTTTATGAAACTAAACAATAACTCCAAATAGATTTTCTATCAAGTAAAACTAAAACATAAATGATTTTTTTTCAATTCTGATTCCTTGGTGCTATCTCAGTAAAGGGGATGAAGTAGATGTTCCAAGTAAATAATACCTTGTGCTTTGAGTTGTCTATGTTATTTTAGTGGGCAGGAAATAATTATCAGAAGAGCTAAAAAAATGTACTTGGGGCAGAGTGCATTCCTGCCGAATTGATTTCTAGTAGTATAGAGCCAACAGTTTAAATACTAAGCACTAAGGTGAACAGCTATTTGATCTATTGTCAGGTAAACCCAATCAATTTTACCCATCACTGTGACTGCAAAGGGAAGTCCCCATTTTCAATTCACAAAATACTTAAGGCTCTGAAGTGATATATTCTAACTCAGCCGAGGGGAATTGACTCTCTTATCATTAGAAGGTCTGAGTCAAAACACCATAGGCATTGTGCCTTCTGGCTAGAGGGGCTTCCTCATTCAGTGCATCATCTCAAAGCTGACTTCTTCCAGAAGTTGAACATAAATCTTAGCAGAGTGGATCTGAAGTCAGAGCATCCTGAATTATTAGGGTTCATTTGTTTGGGGTTCACTTGGAAGTGAATGCTCACCCACATCTTTCATGTCCATAGTAACAGTATTTTCATTATGAGAGGATTTGTGATGAGTGGGAACCACAGTAAGATTCCCCTCTAGGTCCAGGATTTATTATTATTATTTGCATTATATCTCTAAGAAAGAAGCTTCTTTTATATAGTCAAACTTCTTACGGGAAGCCAAATGATGTACTTGAAGATTTACATTTAAAAAGAGAATTTTGTGGGGTGGCAACCAATCTCATACACATACGGTTCAGTGCTCCATTGTTCTGAGTCCAGTGCCTGAAACAATGCTTGCCAATGACCATTTTGAAAGACAAAAACAATTATACTGTGGGCAACAGCTGTGGAAATTAGAAAGTTTCTAAGACTGGAGAATTTTATGTAGCCTTTGAATATGATTGTTTTTAGCACGTGACAATATGATATTAAAAATTATTCTAGTAGACTCAAAGATAAGAAGAGTATAACGAAAGGAAAAAGAGAAGTTAGCAAACACCTTCATGTAGCCAGGTATGTCTGTATAGCTCTCAGGTAAGCAATTCGGATACAACACATCCAAAATAAAATTTTCTTTTATTTCAAATATGCTTCTCTCCTATGTTTCCCATTTCTGAGAATACATCGTGCACAGTTCACCAAGTGAAACAGCAGAGTATTATTAGATATTTCCCTTTCTTTCACCTCATCCATAAACTAACTCCTGTCCATTCTAATCTTGAAGGAGCTCTCAAGTTCATTTCTTCCCCCTCTATCATCACTGCTGCTCTCTCAGATCAGAACCGAATCCTTTCAGGCAAGCGTCTCAGCCTCCCAACTGGCTTCCCTGTTCCCTCCTCTCTTCTCCCATGCATCACCCATACCATCATCAGAGGTGTTTCTAAAGCCCACCTTGATCACCTAAACGTTCAGTGGCTTCTCCATGCCTACAGAATGCATGTTCTTCTTAGAACACATATTATCTTTCATAGTGAGACCCCACATATTTCTCTTTCAACCACATTTCATACATTCCCCAAAATCCCTCTATGTTAAGTCATACCAAATTAGTCTATAATTTCTTGAATTCTCCGTAGTCTTTCATGTAGGTTGCTGTGTCTATTCTCTGTGTAGACCATCTATCCATAGCATCCTACTGATTAGCTCTTGGTGTCCATTAAAACCTCTTACTGTCTACCTTTTTTCACATACCTCTTATTACAACACAAGTAATGCTGAATTTAGTTGTATGTTTACTCTTCTTTTGCTCTCCCACTAGACAGTGAACTATTAAAAACAGCCTTTTTTAAACTTTTATCCTCCCTTTGTTCCCACCACCCTCAGGATTCTAGCAAAATCTATGGTAAATTATATATGTTAATATATATTTAAATGAAAAAATGACTAAACTTAGACATATAGAAAGGGAAATAAAGCAAAGATGGAGAAAAGTTTTTATAGCAATAGAATTTAAATGTTGAGTGAGATGATAGTTCAGTTGATTTTAGATAGTTAAGGAAAAATAATTTTAGGATATTTGTGATTGCTTTTAATGTAAACATATATTATTCCATATTTAAAACAACCCATGGTAAATTAGTGCCACTTAATTGGACAAAGACACAAGGAAGATATTAAAAGATAATTGTTATCATCTCTCCTCTACATCTTTTAAGCTTGCTATATCTCTAAAGAATTCATGGACAAAATTGCCCAACAAATTAAGAGGTTGATGTTCTGTATATTTAAATAAAAATGCTCAAATATACTTAGTTTTCCCCCTTTGTGTTAGAAAAGACCTCAAGATCAACAAGCACAAGTTAGGAAATGGTGAGTTTCAATATCACACTAAAAAGATAAACACCCTTCCTAACCTGTGTGATTAGCTCAGTTAGTAGGACATAAATATCTGCATGGCATTCATATTTATCGTTAATTTTTTTTTTTTTTTTTTTTTTTGCGGTATGCGGGCCTCTCACTGTTGTGGCCTCTCCCATTGCGGAGCACAGGCTCCGGATGCACAGGCTCAGCGGCCATGGCTCACGGGCCCAGCCGCTCCGCGGCATGTGGGATCTTCCCGGACCGGGGCACGAACCCGTGTCCCCTGCATTGGCAGGCGGACTCCCAACTACTGCGCCACCAGGGAAGCCCTATCATTAATTTTAAAATGCACTGGGTGGGAGGGTAACATTTCCAAAGATTTTGGCCCTGATCTATATATATATGTCTTAATTTTATTCATCTAATATTGTTCTTTTGAATCAAATAATCAAAATTAATGAGCAACTAATTTCATGTTTATGAACAGAATTCTCATTTTTTTCCTCAAGTTAAAATCCCTGGCCGTTTGGTTCTTTTTTTCTTGCCTAATTAGTGTCGAGCAGTAGAGTAGTGGCGGAGGGGGGTAAGACGCAAGTTTACACATGACGGTTTAGGATTTTTCACCCGCTTATTACAGTATCAACTCATCTTTTATGTATCTAGGCTGAAATTGTATTGGCATGCAGCATTTCTGGCTGTGTTATTGTTCCCACATTATTTGTGGGGTACACGTTTGTCTTATCAGCTAGAATGTATATTCCCCTATAGTTACAGTTTTTTTTCTGCTTCAGATGATTATCATATGGCTGGCAGTAGTGGGTATGTATGCATGTGTTTGCACTTTTACGTGTGCTTCATGTAAACTTTAATTAATTAATTAACTTTTAATGTTTTAATGGGAAAAGATAAACTGGGGTAGAAAGAGTTCAGTTGAATGCTGTCTTGATTTTCCAAAAACTGAAGAATCTGCACTTAGGAAACTTGGTCATTGAGAGGCATTGCAAAATGGGATAGGACGTATGTTCAGCCAGACTCTGTTCAGAAAAGTGAATAGAAAGATTAGCACAAGTTTATTTCTAGTTTCTGTGTTGCTGGAGAGCTCAGTCAAGGAGAAACACCATGTGCATGGAAGGCAAATCCTTCCCTCTTAAGTCCATCTCACCTGTGCCATGAAGAAGAGGTTGTGGTACCTCCAAGGATGGGCTTATCCTCTTTCCATCCACAGTTCCATAGATAGCAGATGAATGTAGTAAAAAAGGTAAAGACCAGATCATTGGTTTCTCCCATTTCCAACAGAGTACGAAGGGACATTCAGATTTTAGAGGATGGAACTGAGTAAATTCAAGACACATCTGTTTTTATATTTAACTCTACTTGTCTTGGTGGATAATTTCTTAATTAAATCAAAGTAGGTGATAATGAAATGTAGAGGTGACCTTGAGATAGAATGAATTCACCAAGTGAAATATTCACGTGGGGAATTCACTGAAAGCCAAATCTCTCCCCTATTATGATTACATTTTTCTAAAATTAAAAGCAAAGCTTATAATTAAAGCCAGGTTTGAGACTCAAATAATTTCAAAAGTATTGCTTCTTGAATCACTTTTATAAATTTCCATTTCTAAAAGCAAAGCAGTAAAATTCAATAATTTAAAATTTGTAACTGTTCAGATCATACTGTGTACCACAAACTGTCACTGCTATACCCTAACCTGATATTTACTTCTCTTCATACTTATTTTAAATTTACCTTAACTTTTTCTTTTCTCATTTTTATATTCCCACAATTATTCTATCTTTTTGAAGAAATTTTGTTTTTAATTAAACAATAATGAGAAGTCTGACTAAATTTACAAAAAAACACTTTTTTTGACTGATGACAGCTTGTAACATTATTCCTCACTTTTCCTCTTCTGATCTACATCTAAGCAAGCAGGTAAGAAAGCCAGGTGTATGCTGACCTTTGATACCAGCAATGAGTTCAAACAATTTGCAACAACCTTCAGCTAGGTCTTATTCCCTAACCACCATAAAAACCCAAGCCATTTTCACTTCAGTTTGGGAAATCTACCCTGCTCTCCCCCCCAAAATCTCATAGCATGTGTGTGTCATCCTCACTCTCAATATCCGAACCAATTTTTGGAGAGGAGTCAATTTTGCTTCTTCAGGGGTAGCCATAAAATAACCAACCCGTATATCAGACCCTCTGTGCTCACTGCTATGTATGTGATAAATTATCACTAAATGGGAAAAAGTTCTTTTCTTATTCTGGAGCATATAATTTTGGTCTCGTGAGTTCAGAAATAAATTTACTTATTTAATTAATTCATACCAAACACTTTAATGGGAGGGGAGGTGTTATGTGCTTTCAGCCACACTGCCCTGATACTGAATATTTTTTAAAATGTTATTTGATTGTGGTGAGGACACTTAACATTAGATCTTAACACATTTTTAAGTGTACAAGGCAGTATTTTTGACTATAGATACAATGCTTTACAGTAGATCACTGGAGCTTATTTATCTTGCTAACTGAAACTTTATGCCCATTGATTAGTAACTCCCCATTTCTCCCTCCTGTCAGCCCCCAGCAACCACCATTCCACAATCTGATTCTATAAAATTTATTATTTAATTATCTTACATAAGTAGAATCATGTGCAGTCTTTGTCTTTCTGTTATTGGCTTGTTTCACTTAGCGTAATGTCTTCAAGTTTCATTTGTGTTGTTGCATATGGCAGAATGTTCCTTTTTTTAGAAGATTGACTAGTATTCTATTGTATGTATATACCATATTTTCTTTATCATTCCATCTATCAATGGACATTTAGGTTGTTTCCACATTTTAACTATTGTAAATAGTGCTTCAGTGAACATGAGAGTGTTAATATCTCTTTGAGATCCCAATTTCAATTATTTTGGATAAATACCTGGAAGTGGGATTGTTGGATCACATGGTGGTTCTGTTTTTAATTTTTTGAGTGAACTTCATACTATTTTCTGTAGCTGCTGTACCATTTTGCATTCCCATCAACAGTGAAAAAGATTTCTAATTTTTTCACATACTCATCAACACTTGTTATTTTCTGTACTTTTAAAATAATGACCATCCTAACAGGTATGAGGTGATATCTCCTTGTTGTTTTGATTTGCATTTCCCTGATGATTAGTGGTGTTGAGAATCTGTTCCTATACCAGTTGGCCATTTGTATGTCTTCCTTGGAGAAGTGTCTATCCAAGTGCTTAGTCCATTTTTAAAATGGGTTATTAGGTTCTGTGGTGTTGAGTTGTAGCAGTTCCTTATGTATTTCGGGGACTAACCCCTTATCAGATATATGGTTTGCAAATATTTTCTTCCATTCCATAGGTTCCCTTCTCATGTGGTGTTTTCTTAGCTATGCAGAAGCTTTTTGGTTTGATGTAGTTCCACTTATTTATTTTTGTTTTTGTTGCCTATGTTTTTTGGTGTCATATCTATCAAATTATTGCTAAGATCAATGTCATGAAGCTTTTCCCCTATATTTTCTTCTAGGAGTTTTAAGTGTTTAATCCACTTTGTGTTGATTTTTGTGGTTAGTGTATAATAAGGTTCCAATTTCATTCTCTTGCATGTTGATATCCACTTTTCCCAGCACCATTTGTCAAAGAGACTATCCTTTCCCAAGAATTGTATATTCTTGGCAATGAATGTGAATATTTATATGCCTAGTTTTAGCTCTGGCTTTGAAAAGGTTTTGACTGTCAGCATTCTTGTCTGTCAAATGGAAATAGTAATATCCCTCTCAAAGGTTCCTGGGAGGATTCAGTGGCCAAATATAAGTAAATCACCCAGGATAGGCCTGCGCATATAGACAACACAAATGTTGTTTTGCTACCCCACTGTTCCCTTCTGGCTACAAAGGATGTATAAGATATGGTGCTTAAATATTAGCTAAGAAATAATATTTGCAATCATAAGAGAAATACTTAGTTAATAGATAACATTTGCAATCATAAAATAAGATTCAGGTATGTGTGTATATATATATATAGATAGATAGATAGATAGATAGATAGATAGATATACACACACACACGAAAATGTGTTTAACCTTTTTATGCACAATGTTGGAGACAAGACTCAAACATGCATAAATTAAGGACAGAACCAACTCCTTTATCAAGTCAGCCAAACAGACCCTTCCCCCAATAGACCAAACCATATATAGGCACATTTAATATGCCAGACACTGGGGTAAATAGTTCATATTCCTTCTGTCATTTAATTATCACAGCTTTGTGAAGTTGATGATCATAATGATAATATCATTCACTGACATGTTTAGGGTACTTTTACATATTTTACATATCCTCATGATTTTCATGATTTTTGGGGTTAGTGATGTTATTCATCTTACTTTGTGGTTGTGAAAGCTGAGACACAGTCAAATTACTTTTATAAGCTGGCATAAATAGTAACTGCCCAACAGGAGTGGGATTTGAGCCCAGGTTGCGTTATCTCTTGGGCCCATAAGCAGCAAGATAGTTCAGAAATTCATTCGGTTCATCTTCTGAATCACTTGAGAAATTAAAATTAAAATCCATGTTCTAGAATAGAAATGCCTCATTCCAAACCTCTTCTGACAGCTATTGTGGTAAGCCTCAGGCAGGAGTCAGGTTCCTGGTTAGGAGCTGGAAGGGAATCCCTTGAGGGGTACAAAGGTGATGACTGGTAAGTTCATCAAAACTCAAAGAAAATGTCACATGTTTTACATTTTTTTGCTATTGTTGAACTTATATATCTGTTTTATCTAATGTATCATTTAAGATCTTCTGCCTTTTATTTAGAATAGATATAAAAGATTTGATAATATTTACTCAATGTAAAACAGCACTAAAATTCTTCAAACTGTATGAACCATTTCTTTTTTTTTTAAACATGCTTTTTTTAAAACATCTTTATTGGACTATAATTGCTTTATTGGACTATAATTGCTTTGTAACCAGAGCCGCAATGAACATTTTGGTACATGACCCTTTTTGAATTATGGTTTTCTCAGGGTATATGCCCAGTAGTGGGATTGCTGGGTCATATGGTAGTTCTATTTTTAGCTTTCTAAAGAATCTCCATACTGTTCTCCATAGTGGCTGTATCAATTTACATTCCCACCAACAGTGCAAGAGCGTTTCCTTTTCTCCACACCCTCTCCAGCATTTACTGTTTGCAGCTTTATTGATGACAGCCATTCTGACCAGTGTGAGGTGATACCTCTTTGTGGTTTTGATTTGCATTTCTCTAATGATTAGTGATGTTGAGCATCCTTTCATGTGTTTGTTGGCAATCGATATATCTTCTTTGGAAAAATGCCTATTTAGATCTTCTGCCCATTTTTGGATTGGGTTCTTTGTGTTGTTGATATTGAGCTGCATGATCTGCTTGTATATTTTGGAGATCAATCCTTTGTCAGTTGCTTTGCTTGCAAATATTTTCTCCCATTCTGAGGGTTGTCTTTTCGTCTTATTTATAGTTTCCTTTGCTGTTCAAAAGCTTTTAAGTTTCATTAGGTCGCATGTGTTTATCCTTGTTTTTATGTGCATTTCTCTAGGAGGTGGGTCAAAAAGGGTCTTGCTGTGATTTATGTCATAGAGTGTTTTGCCTATGTTTTCCTCTAAGAGTTTGATAGTGTCTGGCCTTACATTTAGGTCTTTAATCCATGTTGAGTTTATTTTTGTGTATGGTCTTAGGGCATGTTCTAATTTCATTCTTTTATATGTAGCTGTCCAGTTTTCCCAGCACCACTTATTGAAGTTGCTGTCTTTTCTCCATTGTATATTCTTGCCCCATTTATCAAAGATAAGGTGACCATATGTGTGTGGGTTTATCTCTGGGCTTTCTTTCCTGTTCAATTGATCTGTCTTGCTGTTTTTATGCCAGTAACATACTGTCTTGATTACTGTAGGTCTGTAGTATAGTCTGAAGTCAGGGAGCCTGATTCCTCCAGCTCCATTTTTCTTTCTTAAGATTGCTTTGGCTATTCAGGGTCTTTTGTGTTTCCATACAAATTGTGATTTTTTTTTTGTTCTAGTTCTGTGAAAAATGTCATTGGTAGTTTGATAGGGATTGCATGGAATCTGTAGATTGCTTTGGGTAGCATAGTCATTTTCACGATGTTGATTCTTCCAATTCAAGAATATGGTATATCTCTCCATCTGTTTGTATCATCTTTAATTTCTTTCATCAGTGTCTTGTAGTTTTCTGCATACAGGTCTTTTGTCTCCTTAGGTAGGTTTATTCCTAGGTATATTGGTCTTTTTGTTGCAGTGGTAAATGGGAGTGTTTCTTTAATTTCTCTTTCAGATTTTTCATCATTAGTGTATAGGAATGCAAGAGATTTCTATGCATTAATTTTGCATCCTGCTACTTTACCAAATCCATCGATTAGCTCTACTACTTTTCTGGTAGCACTCTTTAAGATTCTCTATGTATAGTATCGTGTCATCTGTAAACAGTGACAGTTTTACTTCTTCTTTTCTGATTTGGATTGCTTTTATTTCTTTTTCTTCTCTGATTGCTGTGGCTAAAACTTCCTAAACTATGTTGAATAATAGTAGCAGAGTGGGCAACCTTGTCTTGTTCCTGATCTTAGTGGAAATGCTTTCAGTTTTTCACCATTGAGAATGATGTCGGCTGTGGGTTTGTCATATATGGCCTTTATTATGTTGAGGAAAGTTCCCACTATGCCTACTTTCTGGAGGATTTTTATCATAAATGGGTGTTGAATTTTTTTGAAAGCTTTTTCTACATCTATTGAGATGATCATATGGTTTTTCTCTTTCAATTTGTTAATATGGTTTATCACATTGCTAATTTCCATATATCAAAGAATCCTTGCATTCCTGGGTTAAACCCCACTTGATCATGGTGTATGATCCCTTTAGTGGGCTGTTGGATTCTGTTTGCTAGTATTCTGTTGAGGATTTTTGCATCTATGTTCATCAGTGATATTGGCCTGTAGTTTTCTTTCTTTGTGACATATTTTTCTGGTTTTGGTATCAGGGTGATAGTGGCCTCGTAGAATGAGTTTGGGAGTGTTCCTCCCTCTGCTATATTTTGGAAGAGTTTTGAGAAGGATAGGTGTTAGCTCTTCTCTAAATGTTTGATAGAATTCGCCTGTGAAGCCCTCTGGTCCTGGGCTTTTGTTTGTTGGAAAATTTTTAATCACAGTTTCAATTTCACTGCCTGTGATTGGTCTGTTTATATTTTCTATTTCTTTGTGGTTCAGTCTTGGAAGGTTGTGCTTTTCTAAGAATTTGTCCATTTGTTCCAGGTTGTCCATTTTATTGGCATATTGTTTCTTGTAGTAAGCTCTCATGATCCTTTGTATTTCTGCAGTAACAGTTGTAACTTCTATTTCATTTCTAATTCTATTGATTTGAGTCTTCTCGCTTTTTTTCCTGATGATTCTGGCTAATGGTTTATCAATTTTGTTTATATTCTCAAAGAACCAGCTTTTAGAAACCCTATCTTTTTAAAAAGTCATAAAGATCAAATTTCTCTGACACATGCCCAATGATGTAAAAATCACAAAATGATTCAAAAGATAGTAATTTTTTATTTTTATCCAAAAATGTTCTCCTTGTGAAGCAAGAATGTAAAACAATTATAAATCTAGATTTCAACAATCCATTTAATTTTATTTAGACTTGTATTTACTATAGGTGTTTTTCATATGGTACATTTATCTTAGTTCAGTCTTTAAATTTGTGCAACTCAGGATATCCCTTTATATTGACACTACAATGTCATATATCTTTTATTCACAATTTCCTTAAGCATCTTAATCACAGTACATCCACTGTAATGTAAAGAAGTGTTCTGATCTGAAGGTTTTAGAAAACATAAGACATACAGAAGATATATTCACTTTATTATAGTTACTCATCACTATCATATGTGCCTTCTGGGTCACTTTGGTAGTTCATGATACATTTTTCCACATGTAAATTATTTTTATCAGTTTACATGATGGAGAAGAAAATACACAGATGTGTATCCATTCAGAAAAATAATGCACAGATTATAAGAGCAGGCAGAATTGAAATTAAAATTCCTTATACAATACAGATATAGATTTCCTTTTTAGGTGATATCTAATTATAATAAAATATGTCAACAAAAGTAAGATTAATCCAAATTTCTTTTTCAGAGGCAACTCTTGATTTTCTAATTATCTGTCTCCTTGTCTAGTGTTTTAATTTAAATCTCCAAACATCCCATTATTTCGCTTTTAAATAAGGTCTCTTCTGCTACTGAGTCAGCTCTGCCTCCAAAATTAGATCTGATTAGTTTGCCATTTTTTATTTTGGGGTCATAATAGGAACTTTAAACTGAATTTCAACCTTATTCTGAATTATTCAGAGCTTGCTTTGAGAATTTGGGTAAAGACATTTTCACAGGATAGTTCTGGAAATAGTGTTTCTGTGTGATGTTAATATTTTAGAATATAAATTAGACTTCAGAGGACTCTCTTGAATGTTTGGTAGCTTGAATTTGCATTTTTCTTTCACAGAGATGGATAACCACACCAATAACATAAACCATCTCAGAGACAATAACATTATTTAGCTGGAAGTGGCAGTCTTTTTACATTTTACATATGTTTTGTGTCTCATTATGAGGTAGGCAGGTTTTTAGTTGTAAGTTGTGACAGTCATCATGTTTGTCTCCATGATATGTCAGGATTTCAAAAAATAGAGCTTTAAATAAGAATGAATATCATTTATTTTGATAAACGTACACAGATTGGAGATAGCCAGACCTGAGGACTATACATTCTGGATATAATGGCAGGATTTGCTTTTTGCCAAGGCAGATTATATTTCACAGAGAAGCCTAAACGTTTTAATAAATTGATGTTTGAACCTCTTAAATTTTCTGTGAAGATAATTGAATTAATATTTTGGTACCCAAACAGGCAAATGCTAATGCAAGTCTCTCCTGTTCAAACAGGATTGTATGCAGAATAAGGGTATAAGGTAACAGTTTTTGCTTCTATTGAGAGAAGATAAAGAACTCTATCTGAGAGTGGATAAGGAACTTAAATGGTCACAAGCCCAACCTATCTCTTTATTGAGATAGGGCAATAAGTACCCACCAAAGACCATTTTTCTTTTTAAATCAAAACAGAGCAATAGCCAAGGTTCTTGACCGACCTTACTGGGAATCCTTGCCTACTGGGCATGTAACTTTTCATACAGATTCCATCCAACTGTAGGCTCTGCATCTGAATCTGCCCTAGAGCCCTAGGAACAGTGACTCACTAGTTCCATGTGCTGCTAGCCTAAGTGTTGTCTCGCTTGATATTTACTGGCTTTCTAATTTCAGGCTTATATATTCATGTTTATTAACTCTTTTACTGAGCGAAGAACACTTTTGGAAGAGAAACATAGGAATCAAGTGTATATTTAAAGTACAAGACAAGCAGAAATTATTAGTAGCAGCTAAACAAGTGAGAATCCCAAGAGTAGGGAAATTTAAAGAACTTGCTCAAAATCACAGATTATGGAAATATGAACTTAAATTCAGTTGTATATATCATCAAGGAACAGATATTCCTTACACACCAGCATACCCAGAGAAACTTAATTGTGACCCTGAAAAAAATCATAACCTGCTCAAATCTTCAGTTTATGGCATTCACCATGCAATTTTGTTATGTGATCAAATTTCAGAAACATATGGACTAAAAGAGAAAGGTCCTTTAAGTTCACAACAGCACCCTTTGGTTTTCTATGAAGAAAAGCAATGCTGTGTTACTGAGGGTAATGTAAGTTTGTGAATAACAGATGATAGTAATGGTTTTAGAAGATCGTGAATTCTTTGAAATCTCCCCTGCAACCCAATAGTAAGCTTAAATTCTTCAGTGACCGAATAAGAAATTTTTTAAAGCATTCATATTTTAATAAAATAGTATAAGGTTTTCATTGCGATTTACTCATAACAACATCCAATTGATATGAGTGTGCAAGATAGCAAGTTTTTATTAATTCAATATGTAAGGTGATGAATAAGCCACTGAACTATTTCCAAAGACTCTCCTTTGAAGGCATATCAACCTACAATATATTTTCCCATTAGTGGTCATATTATGTTAAGTCAATCATTAATACATCTATGAAAGTAACATAAAGATTATGTTACTACTATGGATGAATTACAATATATAAAACTCTTCTCAAGGGTTTTAGTCGTATTAAAATTTTCAGGTTTTGTTCTCATGAACCAATGTATGTAAATGCATTTTTGTTAGTGATTCTTGCATTTAGTCCTGTTGAGAACTGACCTAAGCTATCCATGAAATTACGTCTCATGCTGAATATTACCTCACATATAAATATTTACTAGCAAAAAGGTGTTAAATAGTTTCTTGTTAGTTTGTTACATTTCAAACTCTACTTCGAATAGTTTTCAGCTGTTAGAATTGCCATATCTGTATGCCTTCTTTGTGTCTCTGTATCCCTGGAAAATCCTCATATTTTTTAACACACTTTCCCCCAGTAAAATCATTTTTATCATCCTTGTGCATTTATTCAGTTATCTACGGTTGATATTTATTTTGGGTGTCCATAGACTCCTAACTATGCTCTTTAAACTACTCTTCACCCTTGAAGTGTGTATTTTGAGTAGATTACCTCAAATGTTAATTAGCCAGCAGTAAGGCATTCATTAAAGTGGATTGATAAAGGCGCATACATATACACACCCCAAAATGTACGTGCTTAAAATAGTACAGGTAATATAAAACACCTTGTGAAGAAATCTTTTCTTTTAAAATGAGAAAAAGTTGTGGGTATCCTTTTAAGCTACATATTTTGGAAATTTCTAGGTTTCAAAAATAAGTATGCAGCTTTCTCTGGTTTCCTGATGTGCTACAAGTTTTTTCTATCATATACCTTTGGATATTTCAAGTTATCCTGTTACATAATTTCAATTTCCTTGATCTTTGAAGATAACCTACTAATATTGAGTATCTACTGTGTGTCTATGAGTTTACATTAATGTCACTATGCACATTTTCAAAATGATTAAATTCAGATTAATTTAAAATTTCTACATCAAAGCATTTATTTTGAACCATCTTATTCCTACAAAGCACACACAAATATACATATACACACAAAATGATAACTAATGAAATATTTATAAAATGTCTAGGGACATTTATGTCATACTTAACATTTTAGATAGATATTTACATATTTTGTATAATTATAAATTATATCCTTACAAATTATATATATACTTTAAATATTCAAAAATGCTAAAATTCAGGAACTCCATACTGTTCTCCATAGTGGCTGTATCAATTTACATTCCCACCAACAGTGCAGGAGGGTTCCCTTTTCTCCACACCCTCTCCAGCACTTAGTGTTTGTAGATTTTTTGATCATGGCCATTCTGACAGGTGTGAGATGATATCTCATTGTACTTTTGATTTGCATTTCTCTAATGATTAATGACATTGAGCGTTCTTTCATGTGTTTGTTGGCAATCTGTATATCTTCTTTGGAGAAATGTCTATTTAGGTCTTCTGCCCATTTGGGGATTGGGTTGTTTGTTCCTTAAAAAACTAAGAATAGAGCTACCATACGACCCAGCAATCCCACTACTGGGCATATACCCTGAGAAAACCATAATTCAAAAAGAGTCATGTACCAAACTGTTCATTGTAGCTCTGTTTACAATAGCCAGGACATGGAAACAACCTAAGTGTCCATCAACAGATGAATGGATAAAGAAGATGTGGCACATATATACAATGGAATATTACTCAGCCATAAAAAGAAACGAAATTGAGTTATTTGTAGTGAGGTGGATGGACCTAGAGTCTGTCATACAGAGTGAAGTAAGTCAGAAAGAGAAAAACAAATACCATATGCTAACACATATATATGGAATCCAAAATAAAAGAAAAATGGTCATGAAGAACCTAGGGGCAAGACGGGAATAAAGACAGACCTACTAGAGAATGGACTTGAGGATACGGGGAGGGGGAAGGGTAAGCTGGGACAACATGAGAGAGTGACATGGACATATATACACTACCAAACGTAAAATAGATAGCTAGTGGGAAGCAGCCGCATAGCACAGGGAGATCGGCTCCGTGCTTTGTGACCACCAAGAGGGGTGAGATAGGGAGGGTGGCAGGGAAGGAGACGCAAGAGGGAAGAGAAATGGGGACATATATATATATGTATAACTGATTCACTTTATTATAAAGCAGAAACTAACACACCATTGTAAAGCAATTATACTCCAATAAAGGTGTTAAAAATGTTAAATTTCAGTTAGGCTTATATAATGTTTTATAATTATATATAACCATTTTTTTAAATGCCTCTGTGATCTTTTTAATTTAATAAAATGTGAATACTAAGTCTGATCCAACTTAAAGTCTGTGTGATAGAAAAGTAATGTAGTATATATTGTCTAATTTATAAAAACAGTATTGCTGTTGTAATGGTCAACAGTGAAAAGATAATTCAAAATATTGGGGAGAAGGCAGAATGATATTTTTGTCTCACATAGAAAATATTAAAGCAGATATAATCCATACATGTCCATATGTATATATGTATGTATGTATGCATGTGTGTATGTATCTATCATGTCTGTTTCTCAGTCATTTCTGTTAATGGATAATTCACTGACTGCTCCTTAACCCTTTCTCCATTCCCCATATTTCACTGAAGATGCTGAGTGAGATGTTTTCTTTCCCAGTTATGGGTGACCATGTAATTCAGTTCTAGCTGATGTGACATAGAAGATTTCCAAGGAGCATCTGGAAAACCTTTTGCTTATTTGATAAAAAATAATAGATGGATCTATTTTTACTCCTTTTTACTCCTCCTTTTTACTCCTTTTTACTCACCAACTTTAATGAATGTGTTATATTAGAGGCTACACCAGGCATCTTACTAAAATGAAGAGAAAAAGCATAGGGCAAGAAAAAGTCAATATGTTAGTAACAGTGGTACAGAAAGATAGAAGCCAAGACCTTGATGATGTTAAGTAGCTGAACAGATGCCAGTAACTCCCTGCCTCTGGGCTTCTTGCTTTGAGTTTGTCATTCTCAGTTGGTTTCTTTAATTAAAACTTAGTTTTCATTGAGCAGTCTTATGTTCGGAGAAAAATTGAACAGAAATACAGAAATTTCCCACATACCACCTGCCCCCATGCATGCATAGACTCTCCAATTATCCAAATCCCCTACCAGAGTGGTACATTTGTTACAAGCAATGAATCTACACTGATACATCATAATAACCCAATGTCCATATTTTACATTATGGTTCACCTTTAGTATTGAACATTCTATGGTTTTGGACAACTGTTTAATGACATTTATCTACCATTATATCATACAGAGTATTTTCACTGCCCTAAAAATACTCTGTGTTCTGCCTAATCATCTCTCTCCCCCAATATCAACGCTTGGGAATCACTGATATTTTTATTACATCCACAGTTTTGCCTTTTCCAGAATGTTATATAATTGGAATCACAGTGTATGTTACCTTTTCAGATTGGCTTCTTTCACTTAGTTATATACATTTAAGGTTCTTCTATGTCTTTTCACAGCTTGATATCTCATTTCTTTTCAGCACTGAATAATATTCCATTGTCTGGAGGTATAGTTTATTAATCCATTCATCTACTGAAGAACATCATAGTTGCTTTTAAGTATCGATAATTATGAGTAAAGCTGCTATAAACATCCATGTGTAAGTTTTTATGTGGACATAACGTTTCAGCTCCTTTGGGTAAATACTAAGGAGCATGATTTCTGGATCGTATGGTAAGAGTAAATTTAGTTTTGTTAAAAACTGCCTAACTGTTTTACACCGTGGCTGTAATAATTTTGCATTCCCATCAGCAGTGTTTCACAGTTCATGTTGCTCTACATCCTCATCAGCATTTGGTGTTATCAGTGCTCCATAGTTTAGAGATTCTAATAAGTGTACATGTGAAGCATGCTTATTTGCCATGTGTATATCTTCTTTGATGATGTGTGTTAAGGTCTTTGGCCTATTTTTAATATGATTAGTTGTTTTCTTATTGTTGAGTTTTAAAAGTTCTTTGTATATTTTATCTAACAGTCATTTATCAGCTGTGTCTTCTGCAAATATTTTTTTCCAGTCTGTGACTTGTCTTCTCATTCTCTTTTCTTTTGTATAGCAGAGATTTTTATTTTAATGAAGTCTAGCTTGTCAATTCTTTCATGGAATGTGTCTTTGGTGTCGCATCTAAAAAATCATCACCATGCATCATGTCATCTAGGTTTTCTCCTATGTTATAGTCTAGGAGTTTTATAGTTATGCAATCTACATTTAGGTCTGTGATGCACTTCGAGATAATTTTAATGAAGGGTATAAGGTCTGTGTCTAGATTTATTTATTTTTGCATGTGAAGGCCCAGTTCTTCCAGCACCTTCTGTTAAAAAGACTATTTTTGCTCCATTGTATTGCCTTTGCTTCTTTGTCAAAGATCAGTTCACTTTATTTATGGAGGTCTTTCTATGGGTCCTCTTTTCTGTTTCATTGATCTATTTGTCTTTTCTTTCACCAATACCCCACTGTCTTGATTACTGTATCTTTATAGTGAGTCTTGAAGTCAAGTAGTGTTAGCCCTCCAACTTTGTTCTCATCCTTCTACATTGTGTTGCCTATTCTGAGTGTTTGCCTTTCTCTATAAACTTTAGAATTAGTTTGTCAATATCCACAAAATAATTTGCTGGGCTCTTTTGATTGGAATTGCATTGAATCTATAAATTAAATTGGGAAGAATTCACATCTTGACAATATTAGTTTTTCTATCTATGAACATGGAATAGCTCTGTTAATTGAGTTCTTTGATTACATACATCAGAGTTTTGTAGATTTCTTCATTTTGATCTTGTACATATTTTGTTAGATTTATACTTAGTATTTCATTTTGGGGGGTGCTAATGCAAATGGTACTCTGTTTTTAATTTTTAATTTCATTTGTTCATTATTGGTATATAAGAAAGCAATTGACCTTTGTATATTTATCTTATATTCTGCAACCTTGATAATTGCTGATTAATTCCACAAGTTCTTTTGTCAGCTCATTCAGATTTTCTACAGACACTCATGTCATCTATGAATGAAGACAGTTTTATGTCTTCATTCCCAATCTCTAAACATTTTCCTTTCTTTTCTCTTTTCTTTTCTTTTCTTTCCTTATTGCATTAACAAGAACTTCCAGTACAATATTGAAAAGGAATGGTGAGAGGAGACATCCTTGTCTTGTATTTGATCTTAGTGGGAAAACTTCGAGTTTCTCACCATTAAGTGTGATGTTAGTTGTAGATAGACTTTATCAAGCTGAGGCAGTTCCTCTCTATTTCTAGTTTACTGAGAGGTTTTATTATGAATGGGTGTTGGATTTTGTCAAATGTTTTAGCTGCATCTTGATATGATCATGTGTTTTTTTTATATTTTGGTGTGATGGTTACATTAATTGATATTTGAATATCGAATCAGCCTTACATATCTGGGATAAATCCCAGTTGGTCATGGTGTATAATTCTTTCCTATACTTTTTAAATTCAATTTTCTAATATTTTGTTAAGGATTTTTGCATCTATGTTCATGAGAGATACTGGTCTGTATTTTTCTTTTCTTGTAATGTCTTTATCTTGTTTTGGTATTAGGGTAATGCTGTTTCATAGAATGAGTTAGGAAATATTCTCCCTGCTTCTGTCTTTTATAGAGATTGTAGATAATTGACATAATTTCGTCTTTAAACATTTGGTAGAATTCACCAGTGAACTTATCTGGGCCTGGTGCTTTCTGTTTGGAAGGTCTGTTCAGACCTTTACTTGTTGTTAGGATGGAGTGGAGACCTCAGGTTTATTTCTAGTGGATCTGGAAACTGGAAGTCATAAATTTGGTTTTAATATCATTAGTTTTTGGAAGAGTTTTGATTGACATTTGAATGACCATGAGACTAATTTATACTGGGTATTATAGCTTAATATTATCTTATGGTTTTGTTCTATTTCTGGACATAAGTCCTTTTCACTAAATTTCTGACAACTGGTGCCTAAGTAGTAATTGCAAAGCTGTCCCTCTACTCCAAATTTAAATATCTGTTTGGCTGCATAAGTTGAATAAAATTTTGGTTTTACTGAAAGAACAAATTAGCCCACTAAAGAATTAGTCTTGGACAGAAAAAAAGTAATGAGGATATTTTTTTTCCCCAACAATCATAGAATTTTTGTACTCTTCTATAAAACTGATCAGTGGGCATCATTAGATAACTTCACTTGGCTTAGATATACAGACTAATGAGGAAATACCTGTATTGACTATATCCATTAAAAAAAACTTAAAATCAGAGCATGCAAAATGATGTCCAGTGAGTGATTCTTCTGGACTTAATGTATGGGCTTTTTTTTCACTGAAAAAGATGGAGAAACATTCTTTTCCACTGTTCTTCATGTTCTTTCAAACCCTTTCACCTCCTCTTTATTGTAAATATCCATCCAGCTAGGAAACAAAAGTTTACATAGGCTCACAAACATCAAAATCAAGGGGACTGTAAAATTCCCAACTACCTTTTCAACTCTCCTGATGATGCACTAAGAAATAAATAGAACTTCTAATGTACAATTTCTATTTTAACTTTCATCTCTCTAACAAAAGTTATAGATGACTGAATGAAAAATATTAAATGGCCTTTGAGTTCTTTGCCAAGATCCTTTATATCATTGATTAAACCCTTTGGGAAGGTTGATCCTAACAGAGCTTTGTACTCGGTATTTAAGGGAGTAAAGTGCAGAACAGTGATTAGTTTTCTAATGTTCTATGAAAAATTACCATAAGTTACACTAGAAACAGTTATTGCTTCTGTCTCACCCTAAAGGGACAAGTTACTTGTTGTAATAAGTAGTTCAGTTCTGTATTTGAGACACATTGTAAATTGGTACTTATGATTTTTTTAAATTATCATCAGTTGAAATTGTCTCAGCAGCTGTCTTCAGAGACTTGGCTATTGCAAAGGCAATGATTCATGCTCAGTTATGAAGCTCAAACACATTTCATTTACTACCTAAAATACTTCTTTGCCAAACCGAGGCTGATGTATTGAGGCTGATGTTATTGTCAGGGTAATAACAGTCAAATAAAACATGAGTAAGGAATGGAGGAGTTCTGTTTGTTTGCTTTGACTTAAAAATCATTTAGCTTCTTTTTTTTTTCTCATAGAAAAGCCCTTCTGTTGTCTTTACCTTGCAGTCATCTTTTCCAGGATTATCATAAAACAAACCCTAATGTATTATTGATTACCTGCTTCCTTTTTTTGTTGGCATGCATTGGCCACAAAAATGAACCTTAATTCCATGTAGTGCAGTCACTAACTTAATTAATTAAGGCACTAATTAAGGATTCTGAGGAGGAATTAAAGTATTACATTTTAGTAATATGTGTTCCTGCTTTTAGTGTTCATGTTTATGTCAATGTTAGAAGCTGAAAAAGAAATATATATGTATATATTTATGATAAGTTTATTTTAGCCACAGACTCATATTAATTATCAATTGGTATTGTAAATTATAAAAGTAAATCACTTTAACTGCATGCTTCCAATAGCAATTTCATGGATTCACATTGTGAATATAGACAGCCTTGCAAATCAGTATGATATGCTTTGGAATTCCATATATTCATCCAACAGAGCAGCTTACCTCTAATTAAATTATAAGCTCCTTATTTATACTTCTTGTTATCCTATGAAGTATTTTTAGATAAGTGCATGGATTAGTCGATTAACACAGTTTTTCTCTTATTTCAAATACATCATTAGTTCTTTAGCTTAGTTTAAGAAGCACTATCAAAGTAAATCCATAGAATTAAACATGACTTTACATAACTAAGCAAACTGAATCATGTTCGATGAATTCAGTTATGTAGGTACCTAATGATGAGGACTGGGCCAAGTTCTATGGTGGAAATTAAGAAAAGTGAAACCTGTTCTTGGTAATTTATTTGTTAATTGAAGAGAGCAGAAATGCACCAAAATTATCTAAGAATCTGTATGATAAGTTGTACAATATAGTGCCAGATAAGAAGAGATATTTAGTAGCACTGATCTCCAGCTATTGTAGGAATAACCTCTCTGTTGACAAGGAGGGCACCATTTGTCTTGAAGGTTTTAATATTCAATTAGTCCCCCTCACCAGGCACGATCAGAGGCAGCTTGGAGATTATATTATAAACTTTTCACCTCTCTCCAATCTTTAAAAACCAACACACAAACGCACATAAGCTATATATACAGCACAGATAGGAAATGAATCACATGGGCATAAAGAATTTGTTTACTAAAGTGATGGCCTAATAATAACTGGGCCAGCTCAAGGCAGGTCAAAAATAGAGAATAGGAATAGAGAGGGAAGCTCATAAATATGGATTTGTGTTACCTGTCCAGTGCTAGCCAAGTTTCTAGTATATGCTCCCCTAGACCCTCTAACAGCATTTGTTTTTGTTTTCAAAAAGACTAGCAGTAACTGATTTTCACATCCCTTCAATCAAGAATTTCCTCTTCTGTTTCGATGACTGTATCACATCTGACTTTTTACAATATGATGTTCTCTTTCCCTGAGAACTTCTGCTTCTAGTCATTTAATCAACAGTTATGCATATACTATCTATTGTTTGAAATGTATTATATTATGTACCGCAAACATATATGAAAGATCTATGTACCAGGAAATACACAACAAATGGAGATCTTGTAAGATAGAAGGAACAAAATAAAAATTAATAGAAGGTATCAGTATGTTACAACACATATTTACTTAAAGTGCTAAGTGAGCACCTAATTTCTGGCAGAGAGAAGGTCCAAAGGGGGTAGTGGGGTTGGAGTTGAATTCTGAAAAATCAGCAGTGTGTTAGGCAGAATAGAGGTGCTGGCCACTCTAAGTAGAGACATACAGTTCAGTATCAATGACTATAACATAAACTGGGGGTGCGGTAGGAAATGAGGCTTCATATCATAAGTAGCCAGCTCTATAACTCTTAGAAAATGCAGAATCACTGAAATGTTTTATAAATGAGAGTGATATGATAGATATGCATTTTAGTAAGATAGGCCTATAAAAACTGGTTAGGAAATGAAAAAATGCAGGGCACACATAGGGACCAGTGGATATTTGAGTTGAATAGCAGCATCAGGTTGGAATAAGTTAACCTCATCCAGGTAGGTTGGACGGAATAATGTGGGTCTTTGCCATATTTTTATATGGAGTTGAGGCATCACTGAAGAATTTAAAGCAGGGGACAGAGTGTATTAATACCTGGATTAGTATTTAGAGAGATATCTCTAGCAAATCTATGCAGGACTAATTGGAAAATAGTGAGAGTGGAGATGGGAAACTGTTTAGGAGCCACCTACAATAGACTGAATCATAAAAGAACATGTGGCTAAAGTTGGGTAAAGTCAGTGCTTATGTAGAAAAGAGAATAACAGATTTCCAACTCAAAGACTGTCTTCCTTATTTAGAATTTCTCACTTATGACTCACTTATGACTCTCGTATATACTATACAGATTTACTAATTTATTTTGCTTCCTGTGCCTCTCTAGAACTGGAATATTAGCTCTGCAAAGACAGTTTGTTTGTCTATTTTTTGCTCAGTGTTGTATCCCAAGAACAGTACTTAATGCAAATTTGTTGATTGAATGAAAAAAAGTATCAAGTTACAGAGATTTAAAGAGCTTTATATCCTATCACATATCACATATAGTACCCTCCCAAAATCTCTGAAAATTAGGAAAAAACTCTCATAGTTGCTGGTCTGATTCTTATGGGGATATTTTTGTAGTTTAAAAAAATAGTAACTTTTAATTATTATTTTTTTTAAATCCAATTGATTATCTTTATTTGCCGTAGTTATGTTCTATCAATATAAAGTCACTATAAATACTGTATTAGCAAATTCTGAACCATTTCTCTAAGGGGAAATACGTATACATATCACATAATTTATAATCCTAAATCATAAAAGTACCTTATTCTGGTAGATTCCTCTTTTTTCTTTCACGAGGTTCAGAACTGTTAACTAAGTGACTTGCCTGAGGCTGCCCAACTAATAGGTACCAGAGATGAGATTTAAACACTGTGTAAATGGCCCCAAAATGGGAGCTTTTTACACTACCCTGCATTGCCCCTGCCGTCTCCATCCTCTGGTCATCTCTGATGTGGGAGCTAAAACAAGAAGGCCTACCACTGTCCTCTTCAACCTTAGCTAGGAACATGCATCAAGCAACTCGAATTTTTCACACCTCTGAACATGCCCACGAATGACCATGAAAATGCACTAGGGCTATTGATTTTGGGGTTATAAATATATTTTAGTGAGTAGGAGAATTTATAAATATGGACTCTCCAAATACTGAATCTATGAATAAAGAGAACAAGCTGTACTTAATAATCAGATTATTTTGTGTTCTAGAATATTGTGTCTCAAACTCAGGTATTTGGTCTTATTAATATAAAAATCAAATGTTAGCCCTAGTTATTACTATACATTACCTGATATTTGAAGACTTAACTTGTGATTTGGGTTGCATATAGAAGCATCTAAAGTGTTCTAATCTTCTAACTTTATTTTCTTAACGGATTCACTGTTTAAAAAAATATCTCTGTGCCTGTCCTTGTATAAATTTGCCTTAGACTCTTTAATATATGGTCTCAAGTGTAATCCATAACACCTGCCCTCAATTATTATCTTTTTAAAGTTCATATATTTACCACATTATTAAAGTACCAGGTAATTATGAAATTTCAAATGTTATTTCAGCTGTCAGAACTTTTGATGTTAAAACATACTCTAAGGTAATCACTCTATAGTCTACACAAAATCAAATACAAGACATATGTGCAGGGACTACTCAGAATCTTTTCAAGTGCTTTTTAAAATACTCTTCTGGAAAATCTTGATTTTGGAGAAGTATTCCACTTTCCTATAAAGAATAATCGGAATTTTACCCATTTTTTAAAAATTTAACTTTAACAGCACATTACAGGTAATTTTCAACACTGGGAATTAGGAGAGAAATTTTGGGGTAGGTAGTGGTATGTACCATTCATTGACATGAAGCCAAGATTAATTGTATTTAAAATTTAACCTTGTCTGTCATGGATCAGCTGGAGCTTTTAGGGACAGGTACAGTGTCTGTCAATAGCACATCACTCTTAATCTTCAATTGTTGTTTTCAGAGAAAATAATGAGGATACGTTGCCTTTTATGCAAGACAGATGAACTGAGGGATAATAAAATTGAACCTAACTTTCCTGTTTCCTTGATACATCTGGGTCTCCTGCAACAGAAGTCTCTTTTGAAACAAACAGAAGCCCACCTGCTGCTCATGTACACAGGGTCAAAAAGAGGGGTATTAACAGTATACCTCTTTAGTTTGTAATAGCTGACTTTCTTGTTGCTTCACATAAAAATGTTTTTCATCTTCTTGTGTTCAGCTTACAATTAGAATAAAAGAACAATGGGATTCATCACCACCATCTTTATTGTGATAAATATACAACCTATGTTGGTCCACCCCAGGTTCAATTGGTAATTGTGGTTTTCTAACCTCCACACATCCTTTGTCTGGTTTCAAGTTGGGAAACATCTTGGCAGTAAAAAAAGAATGGCCTTAAAATTGTGGCAGTAACTGATCTGCCATGACCTATTACAGACTGGACATTTGTGTCCTCCCAAATTTATATGTTGAAACCTCCCAGTGTAACTATATTTGGACATACGGCCTGTGAGGATGTGATGAAGGCTAAATGAGATCACAAGAGGAGAGCTCTAATCTGATAGGCCTGCTGACATTATAAGAAGAGAAAATACACCAGAGTCCTTTCTCTCAGAGCACATGAAAGAAGGGCCATGTGAAGAAAGGGTGGCCATCCACAAGCCAGGAAGAGAGTTCTTACCAGAAATGGAACCCTACTGGAACTGTGATCTTGGAATTTCCAGCTTCCAGAAGTGTAAGAAAATAAATTTCTGTTGTTTAAACAATCCAGTCTATGGTATTTTGTTATGGCAGCCCAAGTGGACCACTGTGATCCTCTTCATATTCCCAGCTGGATTATGAAATTCAATTACTTCTTACATTTCCTCTCTGAACTTAGAATCACATAGGTTATATGTGTGTCTTCCTTTCATCCTTTCCTTCCTCCCTTCCTCCCTCTCTGCTCTTTCTCTCTCCCTCCTCTCTCTCTTTCTTTCTTTCCCCCAGATGACTTTTTAGACTCTCTTTCAAAGAGAAAAATCAGCATTTCCTTCCAGTGTCTTCTTTTTATAATATTTTTATGTTAAAATATTCTTGTTGTAAATAGGTCAAATAGTGCAAAAAATATGAAGTATGAAAGTTCTCCTTCATCGTATGTCATTCTCATTACTCTCAACAGATATAATAAGTGATACATTTTTCCAGACCCATATTTATACATTTATACACATAAGTCATACCTAAAACACTTATATATGTTCAAGTTAAAATTAGGTCACTAGGGCCGGCCACAATCCAGTATGACTGGTGCTTTTATATAAAGGGGAATTTGGACACACAGATGTGCACAGAAGGAAGACTATGTGAAGACGCACAGGGAGAATACCATGTGAAGACGGAGGATTAGAGTGATGTGTCCACAAGCCAAGGTGTGCCAGAGATGCTGAAAAACCACCAGAAGCTAGGAAGATACAAGGAAGGATTCCCTTTAGGTTTCAAAGGGAGCATGGCCCTGTGACATCTTGATTTCAGACTGCCAGCCTCCAGAACTGTGAGACAGTAAATTTCTGTTGTTTTAAGCCACTCACTTTGTGGTATTTTGATATAGCAGTCCTAGGAATCTAAAATAATGACATATTTGAATAATTTTTTTTAAAAGAAAACAATTTTATAGATATCTGTTATTTCCTGCTCAATCCTGGCTACTGAGAAGAAATAGTGAAATGAAATTAAATATTACAATTTAGGAAGTAAACCACACCATATATATTTTGAAGACCCACATTTATAATATAGCTTTTATTGATAATTTCTTTCTTATTAAAACTCTTTACTTTCAAAATCACTTGGGATTTCCTTAAAATAAAAACAAACAGTATACTATGATACTTTCAGTTCTTTAATTTCTTGAAAGGAAAAGTTGAGAAATGGCAATGGAGGAACGTTCCAATATTCCATTAAATATTAAAGAGTATCTACCAATCAAAAGTAACAAGAAATTAAGATAAAGCACCTCTACAGTGAAAGTGGATATCAAAAGTAAACCAAGATGGTAGTGCATTGGCTTATATATTTGTTGTTTAAATAGCGAATTTCAGTAAGCACTCTGTTTCATAAATAAGTTACATCTATTTTCAGCTGAGATTTTACATTCTCATGGGTAGATTTGTTTTTCCTTGAGAAACCATTAAGGATATTTACAATGTTGTTTTTATCGATCAATGAATTATTATACACCAGGTATGTCCCAAACAGTATTCTGGATAGCACAACAGAATTTTTCAAAGAAATGCTATTTTCTTAGAAATGGTATTTTTTTAAGTTAATGCTACTATTCTACTTATGAACTAATAGGAAATACAATAAAGAATTATGACTTTGCCCATAATTTAACCATTCAATTATTTTATCCTTCATCTCACCTACAGTTCTATGATATTGATATGTTCAATTGACAAAGAAATTCCTTGCTTCCTCCTAAATGCCTGCTTCCTCATTTTGACATCTTGTCAACAAATGCCTGTTTTTCACAGCATATATTGTTATGTATATATTTTTATATTTACTAGTATAGTTGCTTGTTCCACATGCAGTTTTGTAGGTTCCACTCTTAAGTCACAGCTTTGCACACCCTCCCTCACCTGTGAAATGGCACCACTGACAACTGTGAGATATACCTTGTTTATAGACGTATCAGAGAGAAAAGCATGCAGTTATTTTCTGAGTGTCCTTTAAAGTATTGGATTCAGAGCCTCAACTCATCAGTAGTTTTTCTTGGTATTAAAAGTAGCAAGTATTAAAAGGGCTACATATGTGTCAATCCAAGAGCAGGAATATGGGAGTGAGCCTTCCAGAATGAAGGCAATGATTTAAATCTGAAGAGAATAATAATATTAATGAAACTGATTGAGATTAGTCAGCCTTTTATCACCATGACCCTGCAATATTAGCCTTTATTAATGATAAAATATTCCACCCTCAAAAAAATTGGGGGTCTAAATTCTAAACAATTGTGGTTACTGTTATACACACACACATACACACAAACACATTTTTTGTTATCCTTTAGTAAATATTTTTTTCTACATAGAAATTCATTTGAGGAATTTCTAGTTAAACAGGTGGCTGTGCTACATACATGGCTTTGGAAATTAGGATCAGGCTCTGGGCAAAGTTCTTTTCGCTGACTTCTGTGGAACTACACATTTCTTTGTTTAAACAGCCAATCTGAAATAAACAGTGATAACACAGAGATTGCATGATGAAGAAAGAGAAAATACATTACTGCATATTATTTTATGTGAGCACTTGGACAGTTTTATTTTTAAAACTTAAAAGATTGAAACATAGATGGCCTCATCCACCAGAGGGCAGACAGCAGAAGCAAGAAGAACTACAATCCTGCAGCCTGTGGAACAAAAACCACATTCACAGAAAGATAGACAAGCTGAAAAGGCAGAGGGCTATGTACCAGATGAAGGAACAAGATAAAACCCCAGAAAAACAACTAAATGAAGTGGAGATAGACAACCTTCCAGAAAAAGAATTCAGAATAATGATAATGAAGATGATCCCGGAACTCGGAAAAAGAATGGAGGCAAAGATCAAGAAGGTGCAAGAAATGTTTAACAAAGACCTAGAAGAGTTAAAGAACAAACAAACAGAGATGAACAAAACAATAACTAAAATGAAAAGTACACTAGAAGGAATCAATAGCAGAATAACTGAGGCAGAAGAACGGATAAGTGACCTGGAAGACAGAATGTTGGAATTCACTGCTACAGAACAGAATAAAGAAAAAAGGATGAAAACAAGTGAAGACAGCCTAAGAGACCTCTAGGACAACATTAAACACAACAACATCCGCATTATATGGGTCCCAGAAGGAAAAGAGAGAGAGAAACGACCAGAGAAAATATTTGAAGAGATTATAGTCAAGAATTTCCCTAACATGGGAAAGGAAATAGCCACCCAAGTCCAGGAAGTGCAGGGAGTCCCATACAGGATAAACCCAAGGAGAAACAGGCCGAGACACATAGTAATCAAATTGGCAAAAATTAAAGACAAAGAAAAATTATTGAAAGCAGCAAGGGAAAAAGAAAAAATAACATACAAGGGAACTATCATAAGGTTAAGAGCTGATTTCTCAGCAGAAACTCTACAAGCTAGAAGGGAGTGGCATGATATACTTAAAGTGATGAAAGGTAAGAACGTACAACCAAGATTACTCTACCCAGCAAGGATTTCATTCAGATTCGAAGGAGAAATCAAAAGATATACAGACAAGCAAAAGCTAAGAGAATTCAGCACCACCAAAGCAGCTCTACAACTAATGCTAAAGTAACTTCTCTAAGTGGGAAACACAAGAGAAGAAAAGGACCTACAAAAACAAACCCAAAACAATTTAAGAAAATGGTCTTAGGAACATACATATCGATAATTACCTTAAACATGAATGGATTTAATGCTCCAACCAAAAGACACTGGCTTGCTGAATGGATACAAAAACAAGACCCATATATATGCTGTCTACAAGAGACCCACTGCAGACCTAAGGACGCATACAGACTGAAAGTGAGGGGATGGAAAAAGATATTCCATGCAAATGGAAATCAAAAGAAAGTTGGAGTAGCAATACTCATATCAGATAAAATAGACTTCAGAATAAAGAATGTTACAAGAGACAAGGAAGGACCACTACATTATGATCAAGGGATCAATCCAAGAAGAAGATATAACAATTATAAATATATATGCACCCAACATAGGAACACCTCAATACATAAAGGAACTGCTAATAGCTAAAAAAACAGGAAATCGACAGTAACACAATAATAGTGGGGGACTTTAACACCTCACTTACAACAATGGACAGCTCATCCACAATTAAAATAAATAAGGAAACAGAAGCTTTAAATGACACAATAGACCAGATAAACACTGTGACAATGTCAGAATAACCATGGTAATACAGTGTAGAGCCATGATTTTAGATGGTCCTAAGGGTTTGGTATTGGATTCTAGCCAGGTTTGGTATTGGATTCTAGCTGAAAACTGGAGGTAAAAACAGAATCAAAATTTACAAGGATAATAATAAATTAGAGCTATACAGTGGGTCCTGGTGAAGTGGGTAGGGTTCAGGACAAATAAAAGATCCTGGGACCTAAAATTAAACTAAGAAAACTCATTCTATGGACTGGGAAAATATGTTGAAGGTTAGCAAACAAAACAGCAAATCCTTTGGCACACAGATACTAAAGGCACACAGCAGCTAGTTTGGATAACTGCCTTAGGGCAGCAAGATTAATTTTGGGCTGCTGATTAATTTTGGCTAGTGAGTCTGAGTTCTTGGAAATAATTGTTCAGCTTTGTGCCAGGACTGTGCACAGTGACCCTATTGATGGTTCCATGTCTCCACTGTTAAATGTACCTTGGGGAAGGCAGGGTTACATATTATGAAAAGGAAAGAATCAGTGAAAACAAGATACATAAATGATAGCTGGATTCAATGCACTGAAATAAAGTGTCTATATTTTTAGTTCAGATTTTCTGAGTTGCTGAACCTAAAAATTAAATTTTTCACTTACTTACCCTGTTAAAATCACAGATTTTGAATCCAGTGAGCAAGTGCCCTGACTGGTTAAGAATTCAGAAAGATTAATAAGAGAGACATATATTCAGAATGAGGATGTTTGTATAGTGTCCTGAGGGAAGAGACCACATTGTGTTGTAAAGGGCAAAGAGGCTGTTTGTAATTATAGAAGGAATATGGTGTGAATGGAAGGCTTCTATGCAAATAGTTATAGTTGAATAAAAGGAGTGCTTGTGACATAAATAAATAAATAACACTACAAATGCTGTAACAATGTAAAGCAAGAGAATAAAAAGGAGTGGAGGGGGCTTACATACAATCATTTCTCTAGGCATTGCTCCTTTTATGTTTGGTATCTTTTCTGCACTCCAAAACACTGTCAAACTAGGAAAGAACTCAAAGGTGAATTAGTGAAAAGACCTCTTAATTTCAGCCACTCCTGTCTTATTTTACAGATGAAGAGACTGAAACTATAGACATGGATTAACCTGCTAAATGTCACAACCCCTATCTCCAAGTACAATATTGTTTTCACTGGAAGGTATGATCTCACTGCCCCAATTATTCACAGGTTTCTTCTCTAGGTTTTTTCACATTTCAAGTGTCAACTGCCATTTTTACAGGTTACGAAGAAAAAGTCACAGTAGCTGCTGGCTTTTGGTTTGTAAATTTCCACAAATGCAGTCCGACTCCTTTAATTCACTGGTCTCCCTCATTGCCATATGTCTTTGCCTTTGTTCCATGATTTTTGCTTTCCTGTCTGAACCCAGTGCTACCTAGCTTTGTTGGCATCACTTGGGACATGGTAACGTAGTGTACTTGGCTCTTCTTTCAACTAACCCTTCGAATGTGGCAATTGAGAATTTTTTTTTATTGATTCTAGCCATTGATTACTCCTGCCTTTGGTATATATCTCTTGGATCATTTATGATAATGGGAGTCCTGTCCCCACATTGAATTTGAAAGATCCCAATGGCAAAGATTGGGATCAGGTTTGAGTGTGGAGCAGGGCCTAGGTGGGGCAACGTTCAAGGGTGGGGTGTGGCCTCTGTTTAGGACTTGCACAGAAGGGGAGAGGCTGCACGTCGAAAGGAGGGCCTCTGGAGTGTGGAGTTCCAGAGTTTGGAGGTATTTTGATGTTGGACTGCATGATTTCTTAGCCACGTGGCTGACAGGGTCTTGGTACTCCAGCTGGGTGTCAGGGCTGAGCCTCTGAGGTGGGAGAGCCGAGTTCAGGACATTGGTCCACCAGAGACCTCCTGGCCCTACATAATATCAAACAGCGAAAGCTCTCCTAGAGATTTCCATCTCAATGCTAAGACACATCTTCACTCAATGACCAGCAGGCTCCAGTGCTGGACATCCTATGCCAAACAACTAGCAAGACAGGAACACAACCCCACCCATTAGCAGAGAGACTGCCTAAAATAATAAGGTCACAGACACCCCAAAACACACCACCGGACATGGTCCTGCCCACCAGAAAGACAAGATCCAGCCTCATCCACCAGAACACAGACACAGTCGCCTCCACCAGGAAACCTACACAACCCACTGAACCAACCTTACCCACTGGGGGCAGACACGAAAAACAACAGGAACTACGAACCTGCAGCCTGTGAAAAGGAGACCCCAAACACAGTCAGTTAAGCAAATGAGAAGACAGAGAAATACACAGCAGATGGGGCAAGGTAGAACCCCACCGGACCAAACAAATGAAGAGGAAATAGGCAGTCTACCTGAAAAAGAATTCAGAGTAATGATAGTAAAGATGATCCAAAATCTTGGAAACAGAATGGAGAAAATACAAGAAACGTTTAATAAGGACCAAGAATAACTAAAGAGCAAACAAACCATGAAGAACAACACAATAAATGAAATTAAAAATTGTCTAGAAGGAATCAGTAGCAGAATAACTGAGGCAGAAGAATGGATAAGTGACCTGGAAGATAAAATACTGGAAATAACTACTGCAGAGCAGAATAAAGAAAAAACAATGAAAAGAATTGAGGACAGTCTCAGAGACCTCTGAGACAACATTAAATGCACCAACATTGGAATTGTAGGGGTCCAGGAGAAGAAGAGAAAAAAAAAGGGACTAAGAAAATATTTGAAGAGATTATAGTTGAAAACTTCCCTAATATGGGAAAGGAAATAGTTAATCAAGTCCAGGAAGCACAGAGAGTCCCATACAGGATAAATCCAAGGGGAAACATGCCAAGATACATATTAATCAAACTATCAAAAATTAAATACAAAAATAATATTAAAGCAGCAAGGGAAAAGCAACAAATAACATACAGGTGTATCCCCATAAGGTTAACAGCTGATCTTTCAGCAGAAACTCTGCAAGCCAGAAGGGAGTGGCAGGACATATTTAAAGTGATGAAAGGGGAAAACCTACAACCAAGATTACTCTACCCAGCAAGGATCTCATTCAGATTAGACAGGGAAATTAAAACCTTTACAGATAAACAAAAGCTAAGACAATTCAGCACCACGAAACCAGCTTTACAACAAATGCTAAAGGAACTTCTTTAGGCAGAAAATACAAGAAGGAAAGACCTACAAAAACAAACCCAAAACATTTAAGAAAATGGTAATAGGAACATGCACATTGATAACTACCTTAAATATAAATGGATTAAATTTTCCAAACAAAAGACATAGACTGGCTGAATGGATACAAAAATAAGACCTGTATATATGTTGTCTACAAGAAACCCACTTCAGACTTAGGGACACATACAGACTGAAAGTGAGGGGATGGAAAAACATATTCCGTACAAATGGAAATCAAAAAACAGCTGGAGTAGCAATTCTCATATCAAACAAAATAGACTTTTTAAAACAAAGACTATTAAAAGAGACAAAGAGGGGCTTCCCTGGTGGCACAGTGGTTGAGGATCTGCCTGCCAGTGCAGGGGACACGGGTTCGAGCCCTGGTCTGGGTTGATCCCACATGCCGCGGAGCAACTAGGCCCATGAGCCACAACTACTGAGCCTGCACGTCTGGAGCCTGTGCTCCGCAACAAGAGAGGCCGCGACAGTGAGAGGTCCAGGCACTGCAATGAAGAGTGGCTCCCACTCACCGCAACTAGAGAAAGCCCTCGCACAGAAACAAGACCCAACACAGCCAAAATTTAATTAATTAATTAAAAAAAAATAAGAGACAAAGAAGGATACTACACAATGATCAAGGGGTCAAATCAAGAAGAAGATATAACACTTGTAAATATTTATGCACCCAACATAGGAGCACCTCAATACCTAAGGCTCACAGCCATAAAAGGGAAATTGACAGTAACACAATCATAGTAGGGGACTTTAACACCCCACTTTCACCAATGAACAGATCATTCAAAATGAAAATAGGTAACAAAAAACAAGCTTTAAATGATACATTAAACAAGATGGACTTAATTGATATTTATAGGACATTCCATCCAAAAACAACAGATTACACTTTCTTCTCAACTGCTCATGGAACATTCTCCAGGATAGATCATATCTTGGGTCACACATCAAGCCTTGGTAAAGTTAAGAAAATTGAAATCGTATCAATCTTTTCCAACCACAACGCTATAAGACTAGATATCAGTTACAGGAAAAAATCTGTAAAACATACAAACACATGGAAGCTAAACAATACAATACTTAATAACCAAGAGATCACTGAAGAAATCAAAGAAGAAATCAAAAAATACCTAGAAACAAATGACAATGAAAACACGAAGACCCAAAACCTATGGGATGCAGCAAAGGCAGTTCTAAGAGGGAAGTTTATAGCAATACAATCCTACCTCAAGAAGCAAGAAACATCTCAATTAAACAACCTAACCTTACACCTAAAGCAATTAGAGAAAGAAGAACAAAAAACCCCAAAGTTAGCAGAAGGAAAGAAACCATAAAGATCAGATCAGAAATAAATGAAAAAAATGTAGGAAACAATAGCAAAGATCAATAAAACTAAAAGCTGGTTCTTTGAGGAGATAAACAAAACTGATAAACCATTGGACAGACTCATCAAGAAAAAAAGGGAGAAGACTCAAATGAATTAGAAATGAAAAAGGAGAAGTAACAACTGACACTGCAGAAATACAAAGGATCATGAGAGATTAATACAAGCAACTATATGCCAATAAATTGGACAACCTGGAAGAAATGGACAAATTCTTAGAAAAGCACAACCTTCTGAGACTGAACCAGGAAGAAACAAAATATAAACAGACCACTCACAAGCACTGAAATTGAAACTGTGATTAAAAATCTTCCAACAAACAAAAGCCCAGGACCAGATCGTTCACAGATAAATTCTATCAAACGTTTAGAGAATAGCTAATACCTACCCTTCTCAAAACTCTTCCAAAATATAGCAGAGGGAGGAACACTCCCAAACTCATTCTACGAGGCCACCATCACCCTGATACCAAAACCAGACAGAGATGTCACAAAAAAAGAAAACTACAGGCCAATATCACTGATGAACATAGATGCAAAAATCCTCAACAAAATACTAGCAAACAGAATCCAACAACACATTAAAAGGATCATACACCATGATTAAGTGGCATTTATCCCAGGAATGCAAGGATTCTTTGATATATGCAAATCATTGTGATAAACCATATTAACAAATTGAAGGAGAAAAACCATGTGATCATCTCAATAGATGCAGAAAAAGCTTTTGACAAAATTCAACACACATTTATGATAAAAACCCTCCAGAAAGTAGGCATAGAGGGAACTTGCCTCAACATAATAAAGGCCATATATGACAAAACCCACAGCCAACATTGTTTTCAGTGGTGGAAAACGGAAACCATTTTCACTAAGATCAGGAACAAGACAAGGTTGCCCATTCTCACCACTGTTATTCAACATAGTTTAGGAAGTTTTAGGCACAGAAAACAGAGAAGAAAAAGAAATAAAAGGAATCCAAATCGCAAAAGGATTAAAACTGTCACTGTTAACAGATGACATGTTACTATACATAGAGAATCCTAAAGATGCCACCAGAAAAGTACTAGAGCTAATCAATGAATTTGGTAAATTAGCAGGATACAAAATTAATGCACAGAAATATCTTGCATTCCTATGCACTAATGATGAAAAATCTGAAAGAGAAATTAAGGAAATGCTGCCATTTACTACTGCAACAAAAAGAAGGAAATACCTAGGAATAAACATACCTAAGGAGACAAAAGACCTGTATGCAGAAAACTATAAGACAGTGATGAAAGAAATTAAAGATGATACAAACAGATGGAGAGATATACCATGTTCTTTGATTGGAAGAATCAACATTGTGAAAATGACTATACTACCCAAAGCAATCTACAGATTCAGTGCAATCACTATCAAATTACCAATGGCATTTTTCACAGAACTAGAACAAAAAAATTCACCATTTGTATGGAAACACAAAAGACCCCAAATAGCCAAAGCAATCTTTAGAAAGAAAAATGGAGCTGGAGGAATCAGGCTCCCTGACTTCAGACTATACTACAAAGCTACAGTAATAAACACAGTATGGTACTGGCACAAAAACAGAAATACAGATTAATGGAACAGAATAGAAAGTCCAGAGATAAACCCATGCACATATGGTTACCTTATCTTTGATAAAGGAGGCAAGAATATACATTGGAGAAAAGATAGCCTCTTCAGTAAGTGGTGCTGGGAACACTGGACAGCTACATGTAAAAGAATGAAATTAGGACACTCCCTAACACCACACACAAAAATAAACTCAATATGGATTAAAGACCTAAATGTAAGGCCAGTCACTATAAAATTCCTAGATGAAAACATAGGCAAAACACTCTATGACACAAATCACAGCAAGATCCTTTTTGACCCACCTCCTAGAGAAATGCACATAAAAACAAAAATAAACAAATGGGATCTAATGAAACTTAAAAGCTTTTAGACAGCAAAGGAAACTGTAAACAAGACAAAAGGACAACCCTCAGAATGGGAGAAAATATTTGCAAGTGAGGCAACTGACAAAGGATAAATCTCCAAAATATACAAGCAGCTCATGCAGCTCTGTATCAACAAAACAAATAACCCAATACAAAAATGGGCAGAAGGCCTAAATAGACATTTCTCCAAAGAAGATATACTGATTGCCAACAAACACATGAAAGGATACTCAACATCAGTAATCATTAGAGAAATGGAAATCAAAACCACAAACAGGTATCACCTCACACTGGTCAGAATGGCTGTCCTCAATAAAGCTGCAAACAGTAAATGCTGGAGAGGGTCAGGAGAAAAGGGAACCCTCTTGCACTCTTGGTGGGAATGTAAATTGATACAGCCACTATGGAGAACAGTATGGAGGTTCCTTAAAAAAACTAAAAAGAGACCTACCATATGACCCAGCAATCCCACTACTGGGCATATACCCTGCAAAAACCATAATTCAAAAAGAGTCACGTACCACAATGCTCATTGCAGCTCTATTTACAATAGCCATGACATGGAAGCAACCTAAGTGTCCATCGACAGATGAATGGATAAAGAACATGTGGCACATATATACAATGGAATATTACTCAGCCACAAAAAGAAACGAAATTGAGTTCTTTGTAGTGAGGTGGATGGACCTAGAGACTGTCATACAGAGTGAAGTAAGTCAGAAAGAGACAAACAAACACCGTATGCTAACACATATATATGGAATCTAAAAAAGATAAAATGGTTCTGAACAACCTAGGGGCAGAATAGGAATAAAGATGCAGATGTAGAGAATGGACTTGATGACATGGGGAGGGGGAAGGGTAAGCTGGGACAAAGTGAGAAAGTGGCATGGACATATATACACTACCAAATGTAAAATAGATAGCTAGTGGGAAGCAGCCGCATAGGGAGATCAGCTTGGTGCTTTGTGTCCCTGTAGAGGGGTGAGATAGGGAGGGTGGGAGGTAGGCACAAGAGGGAGGAGATATGGGGATATATGTATATATATAGCTGATTCACTTTTATACAGCAGAAACTAACACACCATTGTAAAGCAATTATACTCCAAAAAAGATGTTAAAAAAAAAAAACAACTATTGGGTTCAACCAAAAATGACCTATTCTTCTAAATTTGGATCTAGCTTTCCTACTCTGTGAAACATTGCAGTGCTGATATGTTCTTAAAAGAGCTGCATGTGATTGACCAAAATGACCAGCTAACATTATCCTATGATTTCTTTAGAACACTTTAGAAATGATCTAATTTATATAAATTGCTTGGTATTTAGAAGGTTTTCTCAACCTTAGCACTATTGACATTTGGGTCCATACAATCCTTTGATGTGGAATGATGCCCTGTGTTTAGCAGCCTCTCTAGCTTCTACCTGCTAGATGCCCATGGCACCCCACCAATTCATGACAATAAACATGACTCCAGATTGTTAAATGACCCCTAGGGAGAAATTGTAGCCAGTTGAGAGCTACTGGTGTAGAGTACGACACATAGCAAACAACTCAAAATAATTTGGTAAAATTTATATATACAGTGACATATAAAATGTGATATGCAGATTTTTAGAACATAATTTCATGAGTTTTTTAAAATAAATTTATACAGCAGTGTAACCAGAATCTCAAGACAAAAACATTTTCATCTCCACAGAAAGGGCCCTTATTCCCATTCCAGTCCATTTCTACCCTTCATAGGTAACCATTTTTCTCATTTCTATCGCCACAAATTGTTTTTGCCTCTTCTTGAGATTCATATAATTGGAATTGTTATATATAATATTATATATAAATATATAAATTATAAAATGTATATAATTATAATCATAAATTATATATATAAATATTTTCTTCTAAATCACAGCTACCATTTTCAATTTCTTGTCATTTGATGTGAAGACTCTTTTACTTTTGATGAAGTCAGTTTTTTTTTCTTTTATGATTAGTGCTTTTTGTGTTCTAAGAAATACTTGCGTTCCCAAGGCCCCAAATATATTCCCCTAAATATTATTCTAGGAGCTTTATAATTTTGACTCTAAGGTTTTGACTCTATGATACATCTCAGATTAACCTTGGTGTGAGGTAAATGTTCATTTTTCCCATATATTTGTCAAGTTGTTTTTTCAACATTTATTGAAAGGACATTTATATCCCCCATTTAATTTGATGCCTTTGTAGAAAATAAATTGACACTATATGTCTGTCTATCTCTAGATTCTCTATACTACTCCCAGCTGCTGTTAAGCCCTTTCAGTAAATTTTTCATCTTAGATATTTTACTTTTCAGTTTTCAAGTTTATTTTTGCTTTCTTCTTTTTAATCATTTTTAGTTCTCTGCTGAGATTTTCCATCTCACGATTATGTCCATATTTTCCTTCACATCTTTGAATATATTTACATATGTTTTAATCACCTTCTATAATTCTAACATCTCAGTCATCTTGAGGTATTTTTCTATTTCTACTGACATTTTTAAAAATATGGGTTACATGTTTACCATTTTTTCACGTGTCTAGTAAAGTTTATTGTATATTTGGCATTTTGAGGTACTACATTTTAGGAATATGGGCTATTCTGTCTTCCTTTAAATGGTGTTGAGATTTATGCTGGCAAACAGTTAAATTTATAGTGGTTCTGAATGGTCCTATCAGGCTTGGTTTTAGGAGGTGGTGTATTTTGTTTTTTCCATAGTTCTAGGGCTTGGCCCTTAATCTAGAGCATTATACTTAATCCTACAGGGTGTTTTTTTTCTGGGATTTCAGTAAGTTGTTCAAAGCATTTAGTAACACTTTTCCAGTCTAAGAAGACCAGAACTCCAAACTCTCCAATCACTTCATGATTTTTAGTATCTTCTTTAGCTCTCACACCTATTATACTTCCTCCTTACAAAGACTGTTGTATAGCCCAACCTTCCAACAAGACCTCATGGAGCCCCTATGCAGATTTCTTATTCACCAATACTGTGATCTGTAAATTCCAGTCACTTCAGCAGCCCCCAAATCCAGTCTCTGCCTCTTCAGCTTAGTGAGATCATCATGCCCTACTTGGGCTGAATATCACTGCATTGCAGAGGAAATGTGGGATTCAATTCATGGGTTCCTCTTCTCTTAGGAATAACAGTCCTGCACTACCTGTTGACCAATTCTTGAAAATATTTGCCTCATATATCTTATGGTGGTTTATGGCATAAAGGTAAATCCAGTAGCAGTTGATCTGTCCTGGGCAGAAATGGAAGTCCCCTGATCTTTAAAAAATATGTTTTACTTATTTTGAAAACAATAAACATTTATTGTAGAGTCACTAGAAAATATAGAAAATTGTAAGTCTATGATTTAAAATATTTATAGAAACACTACTTAGAAAACAGTAGTTAACATTTTGGTATCCAAAGGTTTTTTTTCCTTCTTCCTTCTTTTCTTTAAAAAAAATTTAAATAGTTTGGATCCCTAAGACTTCAGTTGTGGAGGTTGCTTCTTAATATTCAAGGTCCAATGCAATCTTATTGACTCAAAATACAAGTCATTCATTGCTTTTGCCTGTATATCTTACATTCCTGCATTTTTGTAGTATCTCAATTTTTGTTTTAGCAATTATCTCATTGATATCTTAATGGAATTGTCACTTAAGTAGCTCTCTACTCCCTTGATCAAGGAGTAAGCTTGTGATCTGAGTTTCATCAATAAGCTTTACTCTCTTGGGAAGTGATAAATACAGAAAATGCTTGGTGTGGATTTATCCAATTTCAAAGTATGGACTACTGTTTATCAGTCCTGCTACCTAGATCCTAGAGCTGCTCCATTTTGATGTATGTTGCAATGTCAATTTTTTTCCTTTGATTTTGTTTAACTGATCCATGCTTTTACTATAAAATAATTTTTGGCTTATTTTGGCCCAATTGTTATCATCTGTGTCTTGCAAGCAAAGAACCCTAACTAATACAAAAGTTGGCCCTGGAGTGGGCAAGAGATCTTCAAGAAAATGGCCTCCTGGACTGCAACATGGTGAAAGGCACCATCTTGGATTGTAAGCCATAAGGAAGATAGCCTGTGATGGTGTAAAATAGTGAGACGGGATGAGAGAACAGCAAACTAAAACCACATAAATTCTTTTGTCAAGATCCATAATGAAATTCACACACTTTCTGAGGATTAATTTGAAAATACTGAATTTCTTGGGTTTTCTAACCCTTGGCTAAGATAAGTAAACAATGACAACAACAGAAACAAAATAACAAAACTTTCAGAGAATGATTTTTTGAGATCTGAATTGAATCTCATTTGAATTTATCAGGGCTGACATGAACGTTAGTGCATCCGTCAGCAAAGAAGCAAATTCCAGCAATCAGATCTAGGGTTCTGGGGAGATCCGTGGATTTGGATTACCTCAAACTCATAAACCTCAAAGAAAGCCTTGATGAGTACCCATCTGAATAAGTTGTTCCTCATTTGCAGGAGAAAACTGATGTGTTCTCTCTTACCCCAATTCATGCTATTAAGTTAATAATCAGATTGCAAGATCAACATGTTCTGAAGGCTGAAATGCTAAGTGAGAATGAGAAATAGAGAAAACACATAGGAAGACTACAAGAATTTGATAATTCTGTCACTCAGAGTATTCAGAATATTTGTAGAAATGGCTTTTCAGTTTGGTGAAATGTGGAAGTGAAAATTAAATTTTAACTCAGGCTGAATTAATTCATAATGGTGGACTAACCAGAAATTCTGGCCACCATATACTCATGCAAATCTTAATCCAAAATTGATGGATTTTATTTATCATGTGGGTCTATCCCATTTATGCCTTCACTACATTCCTCCAAGAGATTTCAGAAGTCTACTTATAAAGGTTTTAGGGGGCAGATTAATTAGGATTAGGATTATTTGAAAAGAAGGGTAAAAGGATGGAAAAAAACCCACTTTATTGGTTGTTCTCTTTACACTAAGAATGTACTTGGGAGGGAATTGAAATCTCAGTGTAGGTGGGAGGATTTCTAGCTGGCTCATCTCGGGAGGTGAAAATAGTGGATGTGACTATAAGAGTAGGCAACAGGACAGGTGGGATAGTTATAACTCTGTTGAACCAGTAAAGATCTCTGCCCAGGTTAATTATTCATGGGGTTCCTAAGAATGAAATCGTTATATCTCTAAGGTCTTACCTGATTTACATAACCAGAACATTCCAGATATGGCAAACTACAGAATAGACCTGAGGTAGCAAACCTGAGAATTATGGACCCTCAGCCATTTTTAGACCTGAGGCAATTCATCAACCGAGCCTTGTATGGAGACAGAACTACCTATTTTGGAAGCTGGATCTCAATAGAGAGATACATACAAATGCATATGGTGAATTTCTCCCTAGCCTTCCTCAAAGGAGCCTAGAGCCATTTTCCTGGGAAACTGGGCCCCTGATAAGCTGTGCCTTGTTTTCTTCACAAGTAAAAGGAGTTAATTATTGTAACTGTCATACAAATTGCTTTGAGGAATAAGGAAAACGTAATACCTGTGAAGTACATAGAATAGGACCTGGTTCATAATAAAAACTTAATGATGTTGGCTATCATCATTATTAAAATACAACTTTTTACAACCCTTCTTCTCCCTAGGAAATGTGCCATATTTGTATTTTGTGGAATCTTTGCTGTTAGCTATAAAAAGAACGATTATTTAAAGGCAGTTTGAAGCACCAACATGGGCCAATGTGAAAGTTGTGTCATGGACATTTTTAAAAGTCCCTCAAGCTGTCTCATGCTTAATTAGAAATCTGCTTTCCTTGAACTTGTGGTTGGCCCTGTAGGTAAAGCTTTGTCTCATATCCCTGACTCCCAGAGGATGTAATCTCCCTCCTGTAAAATCCAGTAGAGTAGCACTTCTTTTGTATCTCTGATTGCATTGCATTATTAGTTGCTTCTGTGTGTGTTTCCCCTGATGAGCTCCTTATGATCCAAAGGAAAATGTTATGTAAGCTTGGGGTCAGGAAATCAAAACTAAAGTCCACACTCCTCCATTTAATAGCCTTTATATTTTACTCCTAAAAGTGCCATTTTCCTTATTTTTCAAGTGGTGATAACAATATAAGCCTAATTCCTGTCTATTAGCCTTACATTGTTATGTGGTGAAATGGTAAGAGCATGAGATACAGAGTCAGCCTTCCCGAGTTTGAACTCAGCTCCACTACCATCACCAGCAGGGTGACCTAGCTGAGTTATCCACACTCCCAGTGTTTCTGCTTCCTCCTCTCTAATGCAAAGTTGAGATGAGGATTAAGAGGGCCAACTCATACAAAGCACTGAGAGCAATGCCTACCATGTAGTAATTGCTCAATATATGTTAAATTACTATTGAAAAAATCAATTAATATACACATAAATATTTTATAAACTGCTAATACAGATATTCATTACTAAGATGAATTGCTTTAAAATGTGAATAAGTTAATGAGTTAATTAATGAACTTTTTAAACTATATGACATGTATTAATTTGTGAACATATATATATATATATATTTTTTTTTTTTTTTTTTAACCAGAGCAGATTGGTGTATTTAAAGGTCAGTTCTGCTTTCAGGACTCTTTATTTTTAAGACTGAAATGGTGAGCTACAACTTCACATTTGGAAATAATTAAAGATTGTTACATATAGCCTTTAAAGACTGCTACCCCTCAAGGTATCCTTGACTTGGACATTCAGGGTCTATCTTTACAACAGGAGAGAACCGGTCCTCTCCTCACCATATGCTTTCTTGCCATAGTTGTTATAACAACCACTACTGCCCCTTCCCATCGTTCTGAGGTGGGAAACATTATCTCTCTGTGTTTTTATATAGTTGAATGCAATGGCTTTTCTTCCTTAAAAAATAACATTTGTTTAACATGCCTGATGTTTTGAAAAGAAATTTAACATAACAGTAAAACTGTCCTTACATGTTAATATTTAAAATTTAAAAAATCATTCCTTTATAAAAGCACAACATTTTTCTGTTCTTGAAGACTGCATAGTGTTTAAGTAATTTCTAGGATAACCCTGAAGTGGTGTTTTATATGCAACTTAAATAACTTTTTATGTTTTATTCCATGTTTTTATATAGTGTCCTACTGACATTCGCTGTCCATATTTGAAATCCCATATTATTGCTGGTTTCATGGATTGCAGCTATAAAATAGTATGCAAGATTGAACATTTACCACAAATCTCAAAAAGCTGTAGCAGGAAATAGGCTCCAAAATATAATGTTTTAAATGACTCAGTAAAGCAGGGATTTCAGCAAATTTCTTTTGTTCGAAAACTACTGCTGAAATTGCCCAGCATTTAGAATAACAAGTAGAACTAGACTTGTAATTAATAGCCAATTTTGAAATAATTCAGAGCACCGTTGTTTTAGGTAAAGTCTTTTGAAATATAAATGTATCTTGTTCTAATGGAGCTTATTTTTTAAAAATCCAATTTAATTTTCTTGATATTTATATTAAAAATTTTCAGAAATGTAATGAATTATATTATCAATTAACTTAATATAATCATGAGGCTGTATTATATATCTATATTCTCTATCTCTCTTAAGTGCTTCCTTAACAATACTTTCTGTCAGTCTGCTGAAATATTCTTATGGGTCATACCAGTAAAACGCAGAAAGATCTCTAAAAATTCCATAAAGTGCAACAAGCTAAACTGAATTGATTTATTCTGAATCCTTCAGAAAGATGGTTTCTAGGTTTTCAGTTGGATTTGCATTTACTGCAAACATTTATTTTAAATTTTAATAGTCTTTGTATGTATTTTTTTTTCTTGAATAGACCATTTTAAAAAACAAATTCTTATCTCCATAGCCAGAATATTAAGTTAAACAGAGGAATAAGAGGTCCTCAAGAGTAATAATGCAAAAGTTGCTTTTTGAGATAAATGTTTTGTCTGGAATTCTTTTTGGAGCAGGCAAAGTAAAAATAACTAAAGCATAGATGAAAGTAAATAACAAAAATATACAAGTGATGTTTTAAACTAAATATGAGTCTTTATTTACTTGTTCTTACCTCCCCTCTGATGATAACTGGATCATATTCAAAGTGCCTTTCAATTTTAAAATGAAAAGCATCACAATAAAAAGCAGCTTGCATTACAGACTGTTTAAATTAGACTATGGGGCCTGGTGGTATTAAAGATCTGATTTGACTCATGTGTTAACCAGCTTCCAAGATGGCCCCCAGTGATTTACACTTCTTGGTAGTCACATCTCTGTGTATCCCTTACCATGTTGTATCAGCTTCAGTCTGTGTGACCAACAGAGTACAGCAGAAGTGATGGTATGGCACTTCTGAGATTAGATTATTAAAGCATGGTGCCTTCTATCTTCGGCATGCTCTCTGATTTTTTCTCTTAGATCACTCAGTCTGGAGGGAGTGAGCTAACAGACCGTAAGTGATACTTAGAAGAGACCCATAAGGTATGTAACTAAACTTTCCTGCCAAAGGCCACATGAGTGGATTTAGAAACAAATTCTCTAGCCCTAACCAACTATAGCCCTAGCTGTTAGTTGTCTATAACCTCATGAGAGCTTCTGGGCCAGAACCACTGACTTGAGCCATTTCCAGATTCCTGACCTTCAGAAAATTTGTGAGATAATAAATTTTTTTAAGTGGCTATGTTTAGGGTAATTTGTTATAAAGCAATAGGTAAGTAATACAACTCACAAACAAAAGAACAAGGCCCCAAATTTCACAGCTTTCATAGCAAATCAGGATCAGTGAATTGGCCATAGATAATTAAATGGCTTGAGGCCCACAAGCAAATCCTTTTGGTCTAAAAGGAAATTTTTCTCTTACGCGTATAAAAGTAACTGAATTATATTATTAATCTCATGCAACACTCCCCTGGGAAGGCCTCTCTGAGGGGCTCCCAGCCTCTCCTGCTTTCCCTAGTCCCATTATATACACATTTATCTCAATTATATTATTATTATTATTTGTTTATCTTCATTTCTAGATTGAGATTTCTTGAGGGTAGGGACTTTCTTTTTACTCATTGTAATTCCTGGTATTTGCTAGTTGCTTAATATACATCAGCCAAACACATGTCTAAATCCTAAGACCCAAGCAAGAAAAAAAATATATTTTTTTAAAGTAAAAGGAAAGTGTCATCACAAGCACAGTTTAGACAAAAAGAAATCAGGCAGTCTTGAAGGATATTTTCCAGACCCAGTGTCTGTTGATAGTCACAGCCCCCAGGTTCCATGTCTCCCTGCTCCAGGTGGTCCTGAATGCATGCTGACAAAATTTACTTGTTTATTTCCTGTTTATCCCTCCCTACCACTCTTCTTCTCCTGATATATTTCCTTAGCTCTAAACATGTGATTCAAGAATGCATTTAAAGGACCCCCCTTGTGCCAATGCACCTTTTAAAAGAAAATACTTTAGAAGCAAAACCACATACACACATCCCTACCTGGGCCACCTAGCAGTGTTGCTGTGAACCATTCATAAATCACTTTTGCTTCTCATCCTGGAACACCTGGATTACACATCTGTTGCCAGGTACCTTGGTGTATGCCACATTCGAAGCCACTGCACCAGGAAATGGAACTATCCCAATTACCCTCCACATCTGCCAGATATGTGGCCAGAAAAATCATTTTGCTTGATATTCTAATGAAATGGCAGAAAAAATAGGTGGAAAGTTCAAAATAAATTGAAATTTTATTTTATTTAGATAGAAATGCCATTTCTGGTATCTCAGATTGAGTCATCATTGACTATTTGCAAGACTGGGTATTAATATCTGTTTGATCTAATAATTGATCAAATACTTGGGTTTATATTCTTCCATCTTCTTTTCCTGAAGAGTTGCAGGTTTCCTAACTTAAACTGAGCAGATAACATTTCTGTTCCAGTTAATGGCTGATGTGTGTTAGATGCAAAGATTCCAGCAGTGATTGATTTCATTAATTTAATAATCATTTCAGCTGTAATAATCTTCAATCACAGGCAGCAGTGATGATTTCTGAGAGAAGCAAATGCTAGAAGCCTCTAGCCATATTTGCAAATAAGTTCATGTATCATGACATTCAAAGATTGATCCAGGGAAGCACATTTGGTGATTTTTGTGGCATAGCTTGCAGACAGTAATTTTTAGAGAGCATAAAGATTGATTAAGAAGAAGAGAAACTAATCACAGCTTCCTCCAGTCTTATAGTTTTAAAAGACTTTGAAAGATGATGGTCTGCATACCATACAACTACAGTTATCCTAAATTAGCTCATCTAAAGTAGTAATATCAAGTATCAGGTTTTATTTTTATTTCCCATGATATCTAAAATCAGTATTGGGGAAGCAGGTCACTCATTCTGAAAGAAAAATGGAAGCCAGAAAATTACATAGAAATTATTTTCAAAGTATTTCAGACTCATTGGCATAATATGTATAAAAATTCCTTTCCAATCAATTAACTGATAACGACATGGATAAGCATTTGGCTAAAGGTAGAATGAGTGCCTTTTTAAAGAAAAATATAAATAAGCCTGCATTTTCCAGACTCTCTTTGCTTTAAATAATGACCAAAGTATGTTAGTACTTCTAAAAGTCACAAATTTTTCTTCATAGCTCAATTACTTATCAGCATCCTTTATTATTAATATCTTGAATACTATGATATTAAACACTTTTTCCCCTTAGTTTAACAAAAACCAAGGCTTGTAAATTAAGGAAAATGAAGGTCTGTTTCAGTGGATTTTTGAGATCAGCTTTGATGTCTCAGCCCGTTTTTGTGTTTGTCTCTATGTATGTTTTTATGATCATAGTTTTTCACTTAAAAGTGGAAAATTGCTTCATTTGAACACTTATATAGCATTGAGAATGAATCCACGGTATTGAAAAAATGAGGGCATCTGGATGCCAGTGACCTGCAAATTCATATTTGTTCCAAAACTGTTCTCTGAACTTCATACAAGAAAATACCTATTTGGCATTTCCACTCTGATGCTTAAAGCCATTTCAAACTCAAACTATCCAAAATAAAACACATGTTCTCCCTGCCCACCTCTCTCCTTCTCTCATCAATGCTGCCAGACAACTATTATGGCCTGTTAAATATTCCTTCAGCATATACTGATGCTCTCTTCCAATTTTTCCGCTTCTTGCTGCCTGAGCCATCTTTTAAAGATGCAAATCTGATGATGCAATTGGTTCTGAAAACTGTCACTCAAGTTTGAGATCTGTTTCTTGATTATTCTTAGGTTCTTTTAATTTTGATTGGTGCCTAGAGATAAAGGACTCATGTATACAAGTTCAGGAAAGCAAGCTTACCTTTTATTCTCCTTCTTTCTTCATCCTTTAGTTCATAAAGGAGAGTCAGTGATGGGTGGGAAGGACCTTGCTCTTTGATGGCAGCAGGCCTCACAATCTCCCTCTCTGGTAGAGGCTAGTATATCTTAAGGAGGGTAAGGAAAATGAGAGCTAGCCTCATAGCGTGATGGTCCTCAAGACTTTGGGTTGTCTTCCAATCAAGGGAGAAATAACCTGGCTTTAACCTGGTCCTAGTGTTGCCAGCAGAGACCAGGGAACAATGGGACAAAATTCTCCATAGATGAGGTACAGTGTTTCTTTGTATGTGAGGTAATTTGCTATAGCCAAAATTCAAGACGTTTTTGCTGAATATTCCCAACTTCTTGACTCTTTATCTTCATTATGAGTAATTAGTGATAATTCTCACTTCCTCAATTTTATGCCCAAAGGCTTCTATTAATTAGTTAATAATCTGGGGATAAGTTTAAGGGGGTCTTTTTACCTGATGTAAAAAAAAAGCCAGTCAAGCCAGTACTAGTGTTTCCTCCATTGGTCATTATTATCCTCAATACCTCAAATTGCCTTTAGGACAAGGAGAAAAGAAAATCCTACCATGGCTTATAATTCCCCTGGCCTTTTAAAGTTTCTAAACAGTTTTATGTTTCCTTTAGTCTTAGAGCTTGTAAATGTCATTGTACTATGCACGAGATAGCCCCCTCTGCCTGCATCTAGTTAATGCATTCTTTGGGTCTCAGGTTTAGTAACATTTCTTCATTGAAGATGAGGTCATATTTCCATATTGCCTGTGTCATTGCATTCTTCTACTGCAAATCATTCACTGCTCTGTTTATACTTGTGATTTTTTAGTTGACATCCATCTCTATCGTTAGAATGTAAGCTCCATATGGCCAAAGACCACGTATATTATGTGTGTGGTGCCTTGTACAAAATGTGCTCACTGAGTATTTTTTATGTGGATCAATTCACTTAAATAAGAAAATGAAAAATAACTGGATCTTATAAATTTTTTTTTTTTTTTTTTTTTTTCGGTACGCGGGCCTCTCACTGTTGTGGCTCTCCCGTTGCGGAGCACAGGCTCCGGACGCGCAGGCTCAGCGGCCATGGCTCATGGGCTTAGCCGCTCTGCGGCATGTGGGATCTCCCCAGACCGGGGCACGAACCCATGTCCCCTGCATCGGCAGGCAGATTCAACCACTGCACCACCAGGGAAGCCCTGGATCTTATAAATCTTTAAACACACATATCAAATGCAAAAATATAATCTCTACCTAGGTATTCCTTATAGGCAGTTAGATACTGGAAAAATAAATGCCCTTGTTATATGCCATTTAAAAAATATAACAATAGAATATACGAAAAAAAGAAATGGGAATTATCGGAATTGTGCACCCTAATATTCATTTTAATCTATAGGGTTAATATTATTTTCATGTCTGGAAATTAAATATATTATAAGAATAAAACAAAATCAACTGTTTTCAAAATGTGTGTGATTACAGTGTCTCCATTACACAGGTTTCTCCAGGGACTGAAGTGAGTTAAGGCATTTATGGCATTTCAAGTGTATTGATAGAGGACACCAGTCAGGACTCGTCTTCACATTAAAATATTGCTAAGAAAAATATTTTTTTTAAGTGCATACATCCATATTAGAGGGGCATATACTACTCACTATAAATAGTCCATTTAAAGCATCAGTTAAAAGAAACAAAAACAAAGAGCTGTGCCCTTATGAAAGACAGTTTTGAGCACTATTTCTCCTTCCCTCCAATGAGGAAAAAAAAAGTAAAGATATATAGAGTTTGGGGAAAGCTAATCCATTTGCATTGTTTCAATTGTATGATAGCTGAAAACAAAAGGGATTTTGACAAATAGCATGATTTCCCCTGCTTTTCTCTGTTTTGTTAAGCAGAATTTTCTTTCACAACACAATTAAAGCCTATTTCACTACATAACCAAATGCTCACGTGGATTCTGAGGTAAAATTTAATGTCAAAGAAAGCCGTTGTCCAGTGAAAAATCAATGACCTGGTCAAGTTAAAGACATATTTTAAACCCGATTACGTTGGATGGCAAGTCTAATGAGAACATTCAACAGCTATTATCATATTAGACATAAATTCAACCACCAAGTCAAACATCATTAGTTTTGATTGCTTGGGGATTTAGAAATTCATTTTTATGAAATATTGTTTTGTGGAACACTGGGAAGAGTTTTTCACTTCTTTTCCATAATTACCAATAGGAAGAGGATAACACTGTTTCATTTGCTAGATAATAGAAACATTTTTAAAAACATGGCACAACTGTGCCAAGAAATTAAACTCTAAAAAGATATAAAATGAACTTGAAGAAGAAGTTGAGTGCTCTACTATAGGTGAAGAAGTTATTTGGTGATCGTATAAATGAGAGAAAACATTTAGATTCAACAATATAACCTGGATTAATAGATTTAGGATGATGCCTGTCTTTTGGCAGATGTTCAGTCATAGATGAATGAAATGAACATTACAGGTTATAATATTTGTTTCCTTTAATCTTAAAACTATATTAATTTTGCCTAGCCTAAGCATAGCACCTTTGTGTTTTATCAAGAAAATAATTTCTTATATTATTATATCATTTTAGAATCTGACCAAAACACTTAAACCTGGAATATCCTGGTAATTTAAAGGTGTTTATTCTTTGCCTATGTTATTTATTTTGCCTGTGATATACTATGCCTATATAAAGTTAGAGAACTTTGGATTTTTCATTTCTGACATTTTGAGTTTGCATAATACTCAAATCTACTGGTCTCTTCCCTCTTTTCTCACACATTTCTAGGTACTTTATTGGTAACAGTATTTAATTTATTTTTAGGAAGAGCTATAAATTGTCTAACAATTCATGCCCATCTTATTTTTATTACTAAACTAGACCCTTTTTCACCTCAGCAGAAAAAGATATTGTGTTATGACAAAGTGGTGTGTGAAACAAAATATATGGATATTGATTTCTAAACTCAAAACCCTCCGTTTTAGAACAGTAAAGAGGTTGACATCTGAACACAATATATTCCCTCATTGCGGGTGACCATTACCTCCCATTACGAACTGTGGTTGTCCCAGGTTCCATTATAAATATCCTTCAGTGTTTGTAACTGAGCTATAAAACAGGCTCTTAGACGGAAACTCAGCACATGGGGATTCAGTTTGGGGGTACTTTATTTTTTAATTCAAGTTTAGTTTAAATTGGTTCAGCTATTTCTAAATGACAGGAGAGTAGTAAAAATAAGTAAATATGGGAGTGCAGCATGTACGGTTTTGCATACTGTAACTAGGAAATTAATTACTTTTCTAAAATGAAATTTTTGGATTGTTGGTTAGAGACACAATTTTATTGTTTAAGGGAGAAATATTAAAAATTGTTGAATAGGCAAGAAACTAACAGTTCAATATATTTTGATGAAAAATAAGAACTAGCGTTTCCTTGTAGGCATTTTTTTTTTTAAGATTAACAAGTCCTTACATGGCCACTGTTAATTTATCAGGTAGATAAGTACTTTTTCTATTAAAATAATTTTGCATAAAGTTGGTGACAGACCTAGGAGGAGAAATGGAAAATGTTCATTTACATACATTTTCAGTTTTTTTAAAGATAATTTAAAGTCAATTCAGTATTTACTAAGATTATCCAAACTCTGTAACCCAGCACCAATTTCAGTAAATAATTAACCAGAAAATGCTATATATATAATAATACTATATACTAATATATAATATAATGTTATATTTATGGATTTATTTCTCTCCAACTTTACATCTGTACTGGAGTTTGGAGAGAACAGTTATACAAATTACAAGAATAAAAATGCAAATCATAATATAATTTCTCTTTCATCATGAGGTTGCATACTGATAGGTCATTTAATCTCTTCTAGACCCAAGCTTAGTAGGGGAACTTTTTTGTACTATTTATCCAGCAGTTGGGGGCAATTTAACTGTGCCATTCACTCTTTCCCTCCTATAGTTACTTGTGTCTAGTCCTGTTGGGTAAGATCAAAATCATTGACTCTGGAACACAGAAGAATTCAAGGACTAAATAAGAATCAGACTCATCTGTTTGGTCTCGAAATCCTGAATTTGCTACCTATAATCCCTGTAGACACCAACTTCAATACCTTTAAAAGTCTGGGATTGAAAGCCTGCATGGGAGGAATGGAAGAAAGGGCGGCCAAACAAAATTCTCACACTTAGGTTTGACCTGGGTCTTTGTGGATCCACACTTTTGCTGCCTTTGCTTTCCCTCTACCAGTCTGTATCTGATTTTCTGATAGCTGATATTACACACAGCCTGCAATGTATTTAATTTGACTTTGATAACCTCTGCTACTTGATCATTGCCTCTGGTGCATTAGGTATAATCTCTGCCCTTGAACTTTCAGTCTCAGGAGTATCTCCTCACTGCCTTTCTTCCTTTTCATTCTTTTCCCCTTCGGTTCTGTAGCTTTAACATCAACAAATACCAGTATAGCACCTGACCCAAACAGACTTTTGACTCTTCTCATTAAACCCAACTTTGGGTCTACCCAGTAAAGCTGATATGTTAAGAGAAAGCAGAAGAAAAATACTCACACTGGTGTTTCAGTTTTGAAGTGCAAAAGTAAAGTCCTGGACCTTTTCAAACCTTGATTAATACTTTATATGGCATTTTTCATCTATGCTTTTGAGTGAAAGTGACCTGTGATTATTCTTTCCCATAATCTCTTTGTCCAATTTTGTAAGCAAGATAAATAAGTTGTAAGACAAGTTGTTGACTTTTCCCCTTCTATTCTCTTGAAAGAGTTTATGTAAGATTGATATTTATTCATAAGTGGTAAAACTTTTTGTAAAGCCATCTGCTTTGAAGTTTTCTTTGCACAGAGTTTTGTTTGTTTAATTGATTGGTTTCTTTGTTTTTATTAAGGATTCAGTTTCCTTAATGGTTAGGAGAGAATTAAGATGACCTGCTTTTGCTGAATTTGTTAAATGTACTTTTGTTGGATTGATGAAAAAAAATTAACAAGGAGATTAATTAAATTGATTTTCGGTCAAGAAAATATTCCATTGTGAATCACAGTTTCAGCAGGCAAACATGTCCAATTAAATTGTGAGACACTATTCTCAGTGCCAACTAGGAATTATTACCCTAAATCAGTAATTTATAGTAAAGATTTGTGTAAGCAAAAAGAAATGTTATGTATAGACCTAAGATAACTATATCGAGGGAAGGAAGCTATGTAGAGACAAGTTGGAGCTAGTTTATATGATTTCTTACAAGCCATATATTTTAGATATTATAGGTATTCTGTAATAAATATGATGTGTAGGTATTTAAAATTCTTTATAAATGATAACTGTAGATCAAAAGTTCTCATCCATAAATGAACAGTAGAGTCACCTATGGATACTTTTAAAAAATACTGATGCACAGTCCAAACCAAATAAATGAGCAGCTTGGGAGTTGAGCCCTGCCATCTGTGTTTTGTAGAAGCTCCAAATGATAATAAAATAAAGCCAAGTCTGAGAACTACTGATACAGATAGATTGGTAAGTGATTGCTGTCAATACAAAATATGTGGGTTTGTAGTATCATATTTTTGTTACTGAACTATGATACATTCACAGTAAAGTATGGGGCTGAAATATGATTTTTATGTTTCATTAATACTGTTACTGAGTACCTTCTATTACCTGAGACTATTCAAGACACTAGGAACAAAGCAGTAAACATTGTCTAACTCCCTGGTCTTACAGAGTATATATTTGGGATGTGGCAAAGGAAAACTCAAGTACTGATAAGTGCTGTTTGGGTCAAGGGGTAGATATTGTAGATGGAAGATCAGGAGAGTCCTCTTTGGGAGTTAATAACTTACATTTAAGTAATGGGAAAGAGAAGGCTGTGATGGGATTGTAGCAAGGAAAGATGGCACAATAGTAGGTAGAAGTCACCTCATAGCAAGTCTTGTAGTTGAAGCCAACGTGTTTAGGTTGTGTTCAGAGCTTTTAACTCAGGGAAGTATATAGTTTGATTTACAGTAAAACAATGGGTCCATTCTGGGTATAATGTGAAGAAGAAACTGAAGAGGAATCAGAGAGGAAGCAAGGAGACTAGGAACTCACCAAAAAAGATACCCCACATCCAAAGACAAAGGAGAAGCCACAGTGAGATGGTAGGAGGGACACAATTACAATAAAATCAAATCCCATAACCACTGGGTGGGTGACTCACAAACTGGAGAATAATTATACCACAAAAGTCCACCCACTGGAGGGAAGGTTCTGAGCCCCACGTCAGGCTTCCCAACCTGGGGGTCCGGCAACGGGAGGAGGAATTCCCAGAGAACCAGACTTTGAAGGCTAGTGGAATTTGATTGCAGCACTTCAACAGGACTGGGAAGAACAGAGACTCTACTCTTGGAGGGCACAAACAAAGTAGTGTGCACATCAGGACCCAGGGGGAAGGAGCAGTGACCCCATAGGAGACTGAACCAGACCTACCTGCTAGTGTTGGAGGGTCCTGCAGAGGCAGAGGGAGGCAGTGGCTCACCATGAGGACAAGGACACTGGAAGCAGAAGTTCTGGGAAGTACTCTTTGGCGTGAGCCCTCCCAGAGTCTGCCGTTAGCCCCACCAAAGAGCCTGTAGGCTCCAGTGCTGGGTTGCCTCAGGCCAAATAACCAACGTGGAGGGGACTCAGCCCCACCCATCAGCAGACAAGCGGCTTAAAGTTTTACATAGCTCTGCCCACCAGAGCAACACCTAGCTCTACCCACCACCAATCTCTCCCATCAGGAAGCTTGCACAAGCTTCTTAGATAGCCTCATCCACCAGAGGGCAGACGGCAGAAGCAAGAAGAACTACAATTCTGCAGCCTGTGGAATGAAAACCACATTCACAGAAAGATAGACAAAATGAAAAGACAGAGAGCTCTGTACCAGATGAAGGAACAAGATAAAACCCCAGAAAAACAACTAAATGAAGTGGAGACAGGAAACCTTCCAGAAAAAGAATTCAGAATAATGGTAGTGAAGATGATCCAGGACTTCGGAAAAATGATGGAGGCAAAGATTGAGGAGATGCAAGAAATGTTTAACAAAGACCTAGAAGGATTAAGGAACAAACAAACAGAGATGAACAATACAATAACTGAAGTGAAAAAAACACTAAAAAGAATCAATAGCAGAATAACTATTGAGGCAGAGGAACGGATAAGTGACCTGGAAGACAGAATGGTGGAAATCACTACCATAGAACAGAATAAAGGAAAAAAAAATGAAAAGAAATGAAGACAACCTAAGAGACCCCTGGGACAACATTAAATGCACCAATATTCACATGATAGGGGTCCCAGAAGGAGAAGAGAGAGAGAAAGGACCTGAGAAAATATTTGAAGAGATTATAGTCGAAAACTTCCTAATATGGGAAAGGAAACAGCCACCCAAGTCCAGGAAGCTCAGAGAGTCCCAGGCAGGATAAGCCCAAGTAGAAACATGCTGAGACAAATAGTAATCAAATTGACAAAAATTAAAGACAAAAATTATTTAAAACAAGAGAAAAATGACAAATAACATACAAGGGAACTCCCATAAGCTTAACAGCTAATTTCTCAGCAGAAACTCTACAAGCCAGAAGATAGTGGCACCATATATTTAAATTGGTGAAAGGGAAGACACTACAACCAACATTATTCTACCTGGCAAGGATCTCATTCAGACTTCTCTGGAGAAATCAAAAGCTTTACAGACAAGCAAAAGCTAAGAGACATCAGCACCACCAAACCAGCTCTACAGCAAATGCTAAAGGAACTTCTAAGTGGGAAACACAAGAGAAGAAAAGGACCTACAAAAACAGACACAAAACAATGAAGAAAATGGTAATAGGAACATACATATCAATAATTACCTTAAATGTGAGTGGATTACATGCTCCAACCAAAAGACACAGGCTCGCTGAATGGATACAAAAACAAGACTCATCTATATACTGTCTACAAGAGACCCACTTCAGACTTAGGGACACATACAGACTGAAAGTGAGGGGATGGAAAGAGATATTCCATGCAAATGGAAATCAAAAGAAAGCTGGAGTAGCAATACTCATATCAGATAAAGTAGACTTTAAAATTAAAAATGTTACAAGAGACAGGGAAGGACACTATATAATGATCAAGGGATCAATCCAAGAAGAAGATATAACAATTATAAATATTTATGCACCCAACATAGGAGCACCTCAATACATAAGGCAAATGCTAACAGCTATAAAATAGCAAATTGACAGTGACACAATAGTAGTGGGGGACTTTAACACCTCACTTACACCATTGGACAGATCATCCAAACAGAAAATTAATAAGGAAACACAAGCTTTAAATGACACAATAGACGAGATAGATTAAAGTGATATTTATAGTACATTCCATCTGAAAAGAGCAGATTACACTTTCTTCTCAACTGCACAGGGAACATTCTCCAGGATAGATCACATCTTGGGTCACAAATCAAGCCTTGGAAAATTTAAGGAAATTGAAATCATATCAAGCATGTGTTTCGACCACAATGCTATAAGCTTAGAAGTAAATTACAGGGGGAAAAAAACGTAAAAAACACAAACACATGGAAGCTAAAGAATACTTTACTAAATAGCCAAGAGATCACTGAAGAAATCAAAGAGGAAATCAAAAAATACCTAGAGACAAATGAAAATGAACATATGACAATCCAAAACCTATGGGATGTAGCAAAAGCACTTCTAAGAGGGAAGTTTGTGGCCATACAATCCTCAAGAAACAACAAAAATCTCAAATAAACAATCTAACCTTACACCTAAAGGAACTAGAGAAAGAAGAACAAACAAAACCCAAAGTTAGTAGAAGGAAAGAAATCATAAAGATCAGGGCAGAAATAAATGAAATAGAAACAAAGAAAACAATAAGATCAATAAAACTAAAAGCTAATTCTTTGAGAACATAAACAAAATTGATAAACCATTAGCCAGACTCATCAAGAAAAAGACGGAGAGGACTCAAATCAATAAAATTAGAAATGAAAAAGGAGAAGTTACAACAGACAGTGCAGAATACAACGCATCATAAGAGACTACTACAAGCAACTCCATGCCAATAAAATAGAAAACGTGGAAGAAATAGACAAATTCCTAGAAAGGTATAACCTTCCAAGACTGAACCAGGAAGAAATAGAAAATATGAACAGTCCAATCACAAGCACTGTAATTGGAACTGTGATTAAAAATCTTCCAACAAACGAAAGTTCAGGACCAGATGGCTTCACAGGTGAATTCTATCAAACATTTAGAAAAGAGCTAACACCTATTCTTCTCAAACTCTTCCAAAAAATTGCAGAGGAAGGAACACTCCCAAACTCATTCTACAAGGCCACCATCACCCTGATACCAAAACCAAAGATACTACAAAAAGATAAAATTACAGACCAGTATCACTGATGAATATAGATGCAAAAATCTTCAACACAATACTAGCAAAAAGAATCCAACAACACATTAAAAGGATCATTCACCATGATCAAATGGGATTTATCCCAGGGATGCAAGGATTCTTCAATATATGCAAATCAATCAATGTGATACACCATATTAACAAACTGAAGAATAAAGGTCATGTGATCATCTCAATAGATGCAGAAAAAGCTTTGGACAAAATTCAACACAAATTTGGGCTTCACTGGTGGCGCAGTGGTTGAGAGTCCGCCTGCCGATAGAGGGGACACAGGTTCGTGTCCCAGTCTGGGAAGATCCCACATGCCGTGGAGTGGCTAGGCCCATGAGCCATGGCCGCTGAACCTGTGGTTCCGGAGCCTGTGCTCAGCAACGGGAGAGGCCACAACATTGAGAGATGCACGTACCACAAAAAAAAAAAAAAAAATTCAACACAAATTTATGATAAAAACTCTCCATAAAGTGGGCATCGAGGGAACCTACCTCAACATAATAAAGGCCATCTCTGACAAACCCACAGCAAACATCATTCTCAATGGTGAAAAACTGAAAGCATTTCCTCTAAGATCAGTAAAAAGACAAGGATGTCTATTCTCGCCACTATTATACAACATAGTTTTGGAAGTCCTAGCCACAGCAATCAGAGAAGAAAAAGAAATAAAAAAAATACAAATTGGAAAAGAAGAAGTAAAACTGTCACTGTTTGCAGATGACATGATACTATACATAGAAAATCCTAAAGGTGCCACCAGAAAACTACTAGAGCTAATCAATGAATTTGGTAAGGTTGCAAGTTACAAAATCAATGCACAAAAATCTCTTGCATCTCTATACACTAACAATGAAAGATCAGAAAACTTAAGGAAACACTCCCATTTACCACTGCAACAAAAAGAATAAAATACCTAGGAATAAACCTACCTAAGGAGATAAGAGACCTGTATGCCAAAAACTATAAGACACTGATGAAAGAAATCAAAAATGACACAAACAGATGGAGAGATATACCAGCTTCTTGGATTGGAAGAATCAACATTGTGAAAATGACTATACTACCCAAAGCAATCTACAAATTCAGTGCAATCCCTAGCAAATTACCAATGGCAGGTTTTGCTGTTTTTTTTTTTATTTTATTTTTTTACAGAACTAGAACAAAAAATCTTAAAATTTGTATGGAGACACAAAAGACCCCAAATAGCCAAAGCAATCTTGAGGGGGAAAATGGAGCTGGAGGAATCAGACTCCCTGACTTCATACTATACTACAAAGCTACAGTAATCAAGACAGCATGGGACTGGCACAAAAACAGAAATATCGATCAATGGAAGAAGACAGAAAGTCCAGAGATAAACCCACGCACATATGGTCACCTTATCTTTGTTAAAGGGGGCAAGGATATACAATGGAGAAAAGACAGTCTCTTCAATAAGTGGTGCTGGGAAAACTGGACAGCTACTTGTAAAAGAATGAAATTAGAACACTCCCTAACACCATACACAAAAGTAAACTCAAAATGGATTAAAGACCTAAATGTAAGACTGGACACTATAAAACTCTTAGAGGAAAACATAGGAAGAACACTCTTTGACATAAATCACAGCAAGATCCTTTTTGACCCTCCTCCCAGAGAAATGGAAATAAAAACCAAAACAAGATGGGACCTAGTTAAATTTAAAAGCTTTTGCAGAGCAAAGGAAACTATAAACAAGATGAAAAGACAACCTTCAGAATGGGAGAAAATATTTGCAAACAAATCAATGGACAAAGGGTTAATCTCCAAAATATATAAACAGCTCATGTAGCTCAATATTAAGAAAACACAACCCAATCCAAAAATGGGCAGACGACCTAAATAGACATTTCTCCAAAGAAGACATACAGATGTCCAAGAGGCACATGAAAAGATGCCCAACATCACTAATTATTAGAGAAATGTAAATCAAAACTACAGTGAGGTATCACCTCACACTGGTTAGAATGGGCATCACCAGAAAATCTACAAACAACAAATGCTGGAGAGGGTGTTGAGAAAAGGGAACCCTCTTGCACTGTTGGTGGGAATGTAAATTGATACAGCCATTATAAAGAACAGTATGGAGGTTCCTTAAAAAACCAAAAATAGAATTACCATATGACCCAGCAATCCCAGTACTGGGCATATACCCAGAGAAAATCATAATTCAAAAAGACGTGTGCACACCAATGTTCATTGCAGCACTATTTACAGTAGCCAGGTCATGGAAGCAACCTAAATGCCCATCGACAGACGAATCGATAAAGAAGATATGGTACATATATACAATATACTATTACTCGGCCATACAAAGGAACAAAAATTGGGTCATTTGTAGAGATGTGCATGGACTAGAGACTGTCATACAGCGTGAACTAAGCCAGAAAGAGAAAAACACATATCATATATTAACGCATATATGTGGAATCTAGAAAAATGGTACAGATCAACTGGTTTGCAAGGCAGAAATTGAGACACAGATGTAGGGAACAAACGTATGGACACCAAAGGGAGAAAGCTGGCAGGCGGGGAATGTGTTGGTGGGAAGAACTGGAAGATTGGGATTGACATATATATACTAATATGTATAAAATAGGTAACTAATAAGAAGCTGCTGTATAAATAAATTAATTAAAAATTTTAAAATACCCGAAGTAGTGAGACAGAAAAAAGCTTCCAGGATTAAAATAGGTAAGGGTTTACAGAAAAAAAGCAGTGTGATGAACACCAAAGCTATGATTTCTCAGCCAGGTTTTCTCCAAAATGAGAATTTTTTTAAAAGACTTTATGTTTTTCCGCAGTTTTATGTTCACAGCAAAACTGAGAGAAAGATAATGCAGAATTTTCCCATATCCCTCCTTCTTCCACATGTGCACAGCCTCCCTCATTATCAACATCCTTTTCCTTTTACCTATAGCACAAGAATCCAAACTATAACCCAAAGTTGGAAAGAGTTGAGGACGTGACGCTCTTTGATGGTATGTTGGGGAATGTCTTCCAACAAACACCATTCAAGTTCTAATCCCCACATTTGAGAAATGATTCCCCTTATACAGACTTGATAATTTTCACTGTATAATACATGCTGAGCCATGTTTTTTGGAATCCCCTTATGAATTCCACAGACAACATTGCTACTGGACTCTCAGCCATAGTGTGAATTCCTAGACTTTGTCCTTTATTTTCCTACTGACCAGCTCCTATAGTTTTATCCAGGTTTTGTTTTTTGTTTTTGGAGTTTTTTTGAGGGGCCAGGGATGTTGTATTGTCTTTACTTATAAATAATTTCCCCAATTTTAGAAATATGATTCTGTTCACATAAATTTAACTTATCTGTACATCTTGATTTGTTTATTGATTTTAAACCTTAATTGTATGTCTTTTTTAGACCATTCTGCTAAATTTTAATGTATAATTCATATTTAAATTTTAATAAATATATTTAAAAATAAAATAAATAAATAAGTAAATATGTAAGGGAAATCCTTTGGATCTAAAATTTTATATTGTTTCTGGCATGATTTCCTTATATAACGAAGCCATCTGTAGACATCTGATTGATTTCTACATTTTTCTTAACAAAATAAAATCTTAAGAATATTTTTTGCACATCTGCAGAGTTCTTGTATTTCAGATTCAACTCTTCTGAATTGCAGAGAATTTGGTGCATCATCAGAAAATATTCAAAGTGGGTAAAATTACTGCTTTGCAAGTAGGTGACTATAGTTTTGAAGAAATGTTGGTATTTGCATATCGGACCACTTTGGAAGATCAAATTTTACCTGTTTTCTTTGTTTAATTTTTAGAAAATACAATATAAGTATTCAATTATTATTTACATATTGTATGCACAGTTAAATAATTAAATTAATTGTTATGTGTCAGCATACACAAGAAAAGTAAAAAATAAGTGCTTATTTTGTGTAACATAACCTCAACGGTCAGAGGGTAGAGTGTCTATGTGGAAAACAGGTAAACTGTAAGGTTTCTTACCTTCTGCCTCTTGGTCATTAGGACTGCCATTACAGGCAAGGAAGAAGAAAATGAGATATGAAATTCATATTACTCAACTTTTCTTCTAGCTCAGAGTTACAGTAGAAGGTGTAAGGGCCAGAAGAAAACTTGGTAACAAAAACTTCCCATCTGAGATTAGAGTTGCCTTAGACTTCTCTTAGCCTGTTTCATGACCCCGTGTCTAACAATTCATCTGTATGATCTCTTGTATCCTATTACTAACATAAGTTAAACATGGCTCTTTTGACAAATGGAGAAGAAGTATCTGTTTTCTTCATCCCAGTGTGAGTGAGTTCAAAAGTCAAATGTAACTGGCGTAACATCTGGTAAGAAACAGGGCTGCAAAGTAAGCAGTGTACTGAAAGGTGGGTACCAGGTAACCATATGCAGGTTCTAGGTAACCTGATTCAGGAAGTGACTGGAGGCATTGTAGAAAGCTAATGGAGGACTGATCTGTGTGGCATATCCCGTACCTACTCAAAAAGGAAGGAAGGAAAGAAGGGAAGAAGAAATGACTATTTCTAACTATTTCGATATTTTGGCTAGAGTATCTCCAGATCATTAGGGATTGTATTATTTCTTCAATAAGGACATTTGAGTTGTGTGTAGTAAGCACTGTTAGTCACTTTCCCTTTAGCTGCTACTCCATTACCTCCTTCTAACAGAACCTAATTATAATGTGTCCAGCCCCAGGCAATGTATAACAGTTGGGCAAAGACAATCACATTGCTCTGATCCTTTGACAGTTGATTTTCCAGGCTCCCTTTCTGCTGTTGCTAGCCATGTGAACCATTCTCTGCAATGGGATGTTGCATGATCTCCTTGGATAGGGGTTTTCTTTAAGAAATGTTGTGTTCCTGAGAAAGAGACAGATAGGATAGGTACCTTTCTTCAATTTCTTACTGCTTTGATTGTAGAAATAATGCCTGTATATTCAGTAGCCATCCTGCACACACAAGGTAACAGATAGCAGACAAGTAGATAATGAGCTAAGTCCAGTGAAGCAGAAAAAGGATCCCTGACACCAAAGCTAGTGCTTGCAACGTTTTATCTCAAGACTTTCATTGTAAGTGAAGTATTATTCAAGCACTGTGAGTTGCATATTCTGTCAACATATCCAGTTGTATTCCTAACATATATTCTGGCAGAATTATTTTTAAGTATATATGTAGAACACTTTGATTCCAAAATTTTACCCAGTTCTTCTTGGGTAATGTTGAGAGAAAATAGTCATCCTCTATCTCTATTTGATTTACTTTGATTCATAATATCCAGTGAAATCATGAGATACTAATCAGTTTCTGGTCCTGTGCTTATGTCAAGTTCAGTTTAATTAAACGTAGCTGTTTCCTCTGCACTATAAACTAGAATCTAGAATTGGTCTATTTATTTGCCAAGAGAAACTTTTATTTTGATCTTTTTTATTAGAAAAAATAATAGTTTTGATCTGTGAAAAATATTGAACATTACTTTTCTTGTGTCATGTGATTATAGTAATGCCTTTGTTAATACTGATGTAAATATTGCTTTGGAATTTAAAAAATATCATATCAATATTTTTTTCAGAAGAGGTATAATCAGGAATGCACCCTTAAATTTTGGCTGGCATCATAGATAATCAGAGAACCCCTTTAGAGATGGGCCCAGAAATGTCATAAAACAAAGGAATAAACATGTATTCCAGCTCCATCCATGTTACCACAAATGGTAGGATTACCCCAAGGTTGAATAATATTCCACTGTATGTGTGTGTATATGTGTGTGTGTGTGTGTGTGTGTGTGTGTATATATATATATATATATATATATATATACATACATACATATATATGTGTATGTACATATACTGCATTTCTTCATTCATTCATTTGTTCATGGACACTTAGATTGTTTCCATACTTTCTCTATTGTAAGTAATGCTGCAGTGAATATGGGAGTACAAATACGTTTTTGAGATAACGATTTTTTTTGTCCTTTGGGTGTATACCCAGAAGTGGGAATGCTGATTCATATGGTAGTTCTATTTTTAATTTCTTGAGGAACCTCCATACTCTTTCCTGAGGTAGCTATACCAGTTTACATTCCCACCAACAGTGTTCAAAGTTTCTCTTTTCTCCAGTCCTTGCCAGAATTTGATATCTCTTGTCTTTTTGATAATAGCCATTTTAACAGGTATGAGGTGATATCTCACTGTGGTTTTGATTTGCATTCTCCTCATAATTAGTGAGGTTGAGCATCTTTTCATGTACCTCTTGGCCATTTGTATGTCTTCTTTGGGAAAATGTCTATTTAGATCTTTTGCCCATTTTTAATCAGGGTATTTGTTGGTTTGCTACTGAGTTGAATGTAATCTTTGTGTATTTTGAATGTTAACTCCTTTTTGTATATGTGGTGTGCAAATATTTTTCCCATTCGATAGGTTGCCTTTTCATTTTGTTGATGGTTTCCTTCACTATGAAGAGGCCTTTTAGTTTGATGTAATTTCACGTGCTTATTTTTGATTTTATTACCTTTGCTTTTGGTGTTAAATTCAAGACCAATGTCAAGGATTTATCCGTAGGGTTTTTTTTCTAGGAGATTTATGGTTTCAAATCCTCAGGAAGAAGTTGAAAGTTGGGGGTTCCCTCCCAGTCATATGGCACTACGCTGGGAGTGGGTTTTATGGCAAGAGTGTGTCTCAGCCTTTCCTACCTGTTTCAATGCGGATATTTTCTCATTCACCCTGTTAAAAGATCAACTGAAGTATATACAAAATTTTAAGAGTTTATTTGAGCAAACATTGATTCAAGTTAGCACCAAATGGGAAGTGATTAGGAATGCTCCACTTACAGGAGCTAGCTGCAAGACTTTTTATAGCGAAAACTCAGAAGCAAAACAAGGAAATTGATTGGCTGTAGCATAAGTGATCATCTTTTTTGTGTGAAAGCTTAGTTGGCTGTTTGTGAATGGTTGTCCTTAGGTTTTGATTTCTTAACCTTGTGGTATTGACAGGCTTAGGTTTTGTTGTGGTTAAGTAGGCTGCTAAGGCATTAAAGCCACCTCAGTCTAAATATCTCTTTGTTAATTAAACAACCCAGTGTGTAGAGACCCTCAGCTAGCTTCTGGATCTCTTTCAGAGGGAATTACTCCTTGTGTAGCTGCATATTCCATGTGTCTGTGGAGCCTCCTAGGTCACCATTTTAGCTGACCTCCACTCTAATTATTTTTTTACTTATAATGTTGCTGGTTTTGGTTTGCTATACTTATTTGTTTCTGTTTTTGTCAATAATCATGAGAGATATTGGCCTACAGTTTTCTTGTGATATCTTTGTCTAAGTTTTGTATCAGAGTAACATTGACATTATAGAATGAATGAGTCATAATGTGTCCCCTCTTCTTCTATTTTTTGGAAGAGTTTGTAAGGAATAGATATTCATTCTTCTTTATACTTTTTTTTTTTTTTAATATTTGGTAGAATTCAGTGGTGAAGCCATCTGGCCCTGAGGTTTTCTTTATGGGTAGCTGTTTTTTATTACTAACCTATTGCCTTAATTGTTACACATCCATTCAGATTTTCTATATTTTTCTTGAGTCAGTTATAGTAGTTTGTGTCTTTCTAAGAATTCTTTTTGTTTGTTTCATTCAGGTTGTAGAACATATTGTAGACATATAATTGTTCTTAGTATTCCTTCATAATCCTGTTTATTTCTGTAAGGTCAGTGGTAACAGACCCTCCTTTATTTCTGATTGTAGTAATTTGTGTCTTAGCTCTTTTTTTTTTTCTTGGTCAATCTAGTAAAGGTTTGTTAATTTTGTTGGTGTTTTCAAAGAGTCTGTTCTTGGGGCTTCCCTGGTGGTCCAGTGGTTAAGATTCCATGCTCCCAATGCAGGGAGTGCAGGTTCGATCCCTGATCAGGGAACTAAAATCCCACATGCCACATGGCGCGGCCTAAAACAAAAACAAAAACAAAACAAACAAACAAGCAAAGAGTCAGTTCTTGGTCTTATTGATCTGTATTGCTTTTCTATTCTCCATTTCCTTAATTTCCACTCTAATCTTTCCTCTCTCTTTCTGCATGCTTCATGTTTAGTTTTCTCTTCTTTTACCAATATCTTTTACCAATGCCTTATTGGAAGGTTAAGTTAGTAATTTGAAATATCTCATCTTCTTTTAAAATAGCCATTTAGAAGCTAAAAATTTCCCTCTAAGCACTGCTATAGCTGTGTCTCATAAGTTTTGATATATTGTGTTTTCATTTTCGTTCCTCTCAAGGTATTTTTAAATTTCTTTTTTGATTATTTTTTTTTAACAGATCATGTTTTTGGTGTCAGTTCTTTGCCTAGATCTCAAAGATTTCACTTTTAATGATGAAATCACTATATTTAAAGTCAGTTTCTTGCATATAGTTGGGTCACGTGCTTTAGTTCGTTTTGCCAGTCTGTTTTTTAATTGGTGTATTTAGACCATGTACATTTTATTGTATGTATTGATGTGTTTGAATTTGTCCGTTTTTGTTTATTTTTATGTTTACTGTTCTCTATATATTCCTTTATCTTTTTTATTTTTCCTGCCTTGTGTGCATTATTTGAATATTGTTTACAATCCTATTTTTATCTATTTATAGTGTTTCTAAATGAATATCTTTATGTGGTTTTTCAGTGGTTGTTCTAGGAATTAAGTAATATATACATTATTCTTTACAGTGTACTGGTGTCATAATTTTATGAGTTTGAACAAAATACCTCCCTTTATGACTCTTTATCCTTTCTCATATATAATATAATTATCTTAACTGTTTCCTCTACATTTATTTAGAACCACATCAGACTGTTATACTTAAAACCCAGTCTTAGATATGTAAGGCAAAAACCAACCAACCAACCAACCATACAAGCAAACAAAAAACAAGAGAACACACCATTATGCTGTCCTTGGCTCTTGAGGTCTTTAGCCTGTTGGTCTTCTCTCTGCTTTGTCTTCTTAGAATTGTTTTACATATAATATCCAGAGTTTGTAGTTGTACTTAGCAAAGGAAATAGGGAAAAGTACATACACTGTATCTTCTCATAAGCAGAAGTCTCAGTTCATTTATTTTTAATCACAGCAGTGCTCTGTTATACGGACAGACCACCATTTGGTTATTACCCAGTTGATTTTTGTTGCTTCCAGTTTTTGACATATATGAATATAGCCATATTAAACATATGATACAAGTTTTTTTATGAAAATAATAAGTTTTTATTCTATTTTGGTAAATACCTCAGAATAAAATTGCTGGTTTGGATGATAAGTATATATTTTTTTTTTTTTTTTTTTTTTTTTTGCGTTACGCGGGCCTCTCAATGCTGTGGCCTCTCCCGCCGCGGAGCACAGGCTCCGGACGCGCAGGCCCAGCGGCCATGGCTCACGGGCCCAGCCGCTCCGCGGCATGTGGGATCTTCCCGGACCGGGGCACGAACCCGCGTCCCCTGCATTGGCAGGCGGACTCTCAACCACTGCGCCACCAGGGAAGCCCAATAAGTATATTTTTAACAGCAAGAGACTACTAAACTACTTTTCATAAGTAACAGTACCATTTTTTGCTCCCATCAACAATGTATTATAGTTCCAGTTGTTACATACTCTTATTTTTAGCACTTCCTACTTTCAGTTTTATTAATAGAACTTTTCCTGTACAATAGATGTGGCAAATTGCTTATCAAAGATATTTACACATACATATGCATCCTGGAAAGAAATTTTGAAATTGGGTATTAATTCCCCCCTCCAAGATTATGATATGGCTTTATATTTGTTTAGATCATATACTGTTATCTATTTAGAGTACTACAATTTTCATTATAGGGACTCTATAATTTTTTTTACAAATTTATTCCCATTTCCACTTATAGGAATTTATACTTAGAGTAGAATAGAACTATATGTTATTAACACCTCTTGTATTTAGCTATTTTAACTGGATTAGAATACATATTATTAATTCTGATAGGTGTATTTTACTAGGGTCTTGAATTTTATAAATTATATTCATATTACAGCAAAAAGATATCTTAAAATTATTTTTTATGTTATGTCAATCTTTTTTCTCATTTCTTTTTCCAAAGTCTTCCAGCACATCTGTAACAATAACATGAGTGGACAGCTCTGTATGTTACTGATTTCAATTTAAAGAATGTTGAGGATTAGAATAATATTTATTGTTTTTTTTAAATTATGTGTATTTTGTTTTCTCTTATTTCTATTTTACCTACACTTTCAAAAATCAACTTTATTAAGGTATAACTTATGTATAATAAATTGTACCCATATAAGGTTACAACATGACGAGTTTCGACAGATATACATACAGACATAAGACCACATAAAACCACCACAGTAAATGTGCAGAATTTTTCCTGGGCCTTCAAAAATGTATTCTTGCCTCTGCAGGCAATCCTGCCCTCTCTGTGCAGCTCCCAGGCAATTATATATCTGACTCCTGTCACTTTAGATTACTTTGTATTTCCTGAAGATGTGCATTGAAATATGAAGTGCTCATTTGTATCTAGCTTTTTTCACTAGCATAGTGTTTTGAGCAACATCGATATTGTTTCATGTACCATTGGTTTATTAATTTTTGTTGTTAATAAGTATTCAAGTGCATTATCCATTAACCTGTTGATGTGCTTTCATCTTGATTCCTATTTCTGAATATTACAAATAAAATTGCTGTAAACATTTGTGTACAAGTCTTCTTGCACATATTTTGTGACATGTATCCTTAAGTGTCGCATGGTTTTGAGGCTTCTAAAATAATATAACTTTTATTGATAGTACATAGAGATACAATCAATTTTTGAAGAATTATTTTATTTTACATCTTTATTGGAGTATAATTGCTTTATAATGTTATGTTAGTTTCTCCTGTATAACAAAGTGAATCAGCTATATGTATACATATATCCCCATATCCCCTCCCTCTTGAGCCTCCCTTCCACCCTCCCTATCCCACCCATCTAGGTGGTCACAAAGCACCGAGAGCTGATCTCCCTGTGCTATGTGGCTACTTCCCACTAGCTATCTATTTTACATTTGGTAGTGTATATATGTCAATGCTACTCTCTCACTTCGTCCCAGCTTCCCCTCTCTCCAACCCCCGCCATGACCTCAAGTCCATTCTCTACATCTGTGTCTTGTGTCTTTATTCCTGTCCTGCCACTAGGTTCATCAGAACGTTTTTTTTTTTTTAGATTCCATATATATGTGTTAGCATATGGTATTTGTTTTTCTCTTTCTTACTTCACTATGTATGATAGACTCTATGTCCATCCACCTCTCTACAAATAACTCAATTTCATTTTGAAGAATGATTTTAAATATCGCTATCTTGTTCAACAAGCTTAATAATAATTCTAGTAGTGTTTTGGTAATAGATTCCTTAAAATTTTCAACTTATACAAATTTACTACTACCACAAAAAAAGAAAAGTTACTTCTTCCTTTCCCAATTGACATGTCTTTTACTTGTTTTTTGTTTTTTCTTTTGTGCTTTACTGCCCTGTTCAGAATCCATACAATGATGTTGAACATCAGTGGCAAGTGTTGAAATCTTTACCTTGTTTAAGACATTGGATAGAAAGCATTCAATATTTTGCCATTACAATGCTAGTTTGGGGTTTTACTTAGATGATCTTTTTAGCTTGATGAAGTTTCTATTCTTAGTTTGCAGGAATGAGTGTTGAATTTTATAAAATGCTTTTTGTGCATAAAGGAAATAATTATTCATTCACCTTGATTCTGTTTATATGGTGAAATGTTAAATAAATCTTTGATTTCAGAACTGACCTCATCTGGTCCAGAGGTAGTATAATTTTTATATTATAGGATTTAATTTGCTATCCAACAATATAAAAAATATACTACCTCTGTCCCAAATGAGGTCTATCCTGAGAATCAAAGGTTTATTTAACTTTATTAAGGATATCTACACGTATGCTCTTGAGGGATATTAGTCTTTAATATATTTAGATTTTTAGTTTATTTAACTTTATTAAGGATTTATTTATTTAATTTTAGGTTTATTTAACTTTATTAAGGATATCTACATGTATGCTCTTGAGGGATATTTGTCTTTAATATATTTAGATTTTTAGTTTAGAATGGGTGCTAGGTTTTACTTGTCCTTTTGACATATTTCAATATGAGTTTTTTTCTTTTGGCATAAATTACATCATAGTTTTTTGGTGTCACTTTATTACTTCTTTCTTACATCACCAGATTCTGTTTGCTAACCATTTCTTTCTCATTAAGATTAAAAATGAGTGTCCTTTTGTGACCTTAATTTTGTCAGGTTTTGATATTAAAGGTAATTTTGCTATGTAACTTAACTGAAGGGATTTTTTTCTTCTTTAGTAATTGAGATATTTAAAGCTAAAATTTTGTTATCTAAATATAATTTGCTATGTCACATAGATTTAGTTACTACCTCTTTTCCTTTTTTCATTTTCTTATCATTGTAAATTTTTCTTTTGATTTCCCCTTTGTTGCAAAAGTAATTGTGTAGTGTCTTTCTAAATAATTAGTTGTAAATTAATTGAATTGATTACATTTTATTCATAATTTCTAAATATATTTTCTCACAACTACACTGTGTTGCTTATAAAATTGCACACATTTGAACTTCATAAATATGTGCTTTATGTTTAATACAGCTCACTTTTTGCAGGAGCTTTATGTACACATAACAAAGAATGTATATTTCCTCTTTAAATGATAAAAGATTTCCTTATATGTATACGTTAAATTAAGATTATTGATTATATTATTCACCCTATCTGCATTTCAACTCTTTTTTTTTTTCATTGACCAGATGTATTGAAATTTCAGCAGGGAATTTAGAAGTTACAGAATTTTCACCAAGTCGTGTTCAGGTAATGTGCATTTTCTAATCAATCCAGCCTGGAACTTGATAAACCCCTTCAGTATGCAGGCTCAAATCTGTATTCAGAGAGGGGAAACTTTCTTCTATACCATGTCTAAATATTGGCTCTTCTTCACCTGTTTCTATTTATTCTGACGTTATACATGCATTTTCGGTCATTTGTGCCCTTTACTCATGTGTCTCACCATTTCTTTCATGATTTTCATTTCATTGCTTTGCTTTGAAATATTTCTTGCTCTTGATCTTCCTGGTCACTAGTGAAGGACTCATTTTCTTGAATTCATGTAATCACTTTGTTTTATTTTTCAAAAAACTTTTATCTTCAGAAAGTCTGAAAAACTGGGTCACTTAGTCACAAGGAGAATATGGTTTTTGCTTTATTCAATAATTTTAAAGCAGTTTTTATACATAAATGTTCTTCTAAGAGCTAAGGATAAAAATATAATAGGTAATGAAATACTGATAGGTTTTTGTGAGCGCCTAGATAAATGAGGAGGCTGTACATATCTCAGGACTTAAAATACTTAAAAGGCAAAAAGAAACAATCCATGTAAAAATCTACAGAAATCTTGTGAAATCTGGCATTTTGTGATGAGATAACAAAATGCAAAAAGCCTAGAGGCTTTTTGTTCATAAATTTCTACAAGGCCAAGTTTGGGGATGATGGCTTGTCATCACCTGGAATAGGGCTGAGTTTCCCTCACTTATTCTTTAAGGGTCATTGGGAAGAAAAGTTTCCAGAGCACGCTCATACCACTATCTAATGCCATGATTATTAGACTTTAGTCTGGATATATATTTTTTTCACATGTGAATATCCTCAGTGTCATCATTAGTCCATGTTAGTGCTGTTTAGTGCATGGGTTGGTTACTGAGAAATGTATTTATTTTGAAAAAAAAAATTCCAGCTTACAAAATTACCAGTGCTTATGAAAGAGTAATGTACTTTTTCTTATTAATGATCCTTTAAAGACCTTTAAAATAGTTTTATCTGCTCAATAATGTGGAGAAATATTTGTTTAATTTTTCAGAGATTATGATATTTAAAACCTTACTGCACATAAACTCCTTGTCAGAATGGTATTAAAGCACATAGTATAAGAGGAACATTATTGAAGTGAACATTAGGAAGAAAATAACAAAAATGACACATTGAGAACTCAAACGCTCTATTCTCACACAAATCACACCTGACATCAAAACTTTTCTTTAATTAGTTAAATTTATCTAATTCCGCACACAAAAGAGACTGAAGCACTGAATTTAATATATATTTACTTGTTTCAGCAATATGATATGATATAACTTTGTGATTAAAACAGAGCCTCCAGTCATACAGTGGAAATCAATAATGTGGAATTAAAGATATTGAAAAATCTGGTACAATTTCCCATCTCTTTAAAGAAAAACCTTTTTATTCCCCAATGAGTCATGAACAACACAGACTAAGTCTACTGACACATTCTGATACACAAGATATAGAAGAGGAAAGTATCTAGAGCTCATTTAAACAGAACAGATTACTAGTTTATTCAGACTATCCATTTTTACATTTTTATCACTTGTAGCCAAGTGAGCTTTGTGCAGTTTTTGTCCAAAGACCTTGTTATAAAATCTTTCCTGCCCTTTCCCTGCCAACTAGGCATTGAATGTTACTGAGGACATTAAGATAATCCCTGTATTATATGTTCCTTTGATGGTTTAGGACCATCCCACATAAAATATTCAATATATATTCTAATATACTAAATTATATAGATGATAAAATGAAACAGAAGTGGGTAGCATTTGGCTTTGCTCTACTTTTGTGTGAAAATATCTTGAAGAATTTATCTTCTATTTTATTACTACCTTTTGGCTGTATACCACTTAATTTGGAGAAGTTTACAGTTAAAATATCCCTGGGAATTATATACTCTAACCTACTCAAAGTACTCAAAGTAGTCTTACCAATAAGAGAGTCTTTCTATAGAGGATCATCCATCTTACGCTTGATTACATCACAGAACAGGTCATTTCTGCAAGAAGCAGCTCAAGTTTTAGATAAATCATTCTTATAATCAACTGTAGTATTTTTTACTGGAACTTTTTTTTATCACAATTCTGTTCTCTTGATCAATAGAAAACAAATTAGTCCTTTTTCTTCATGGCATCCTTACAGGTCTTTGTAGACAGATACCAGTTCTTTCAACGTTCACCTATAATGGTAATTCTTCCTTGTCCTTTTAGTTATCTCACTTGATGTTAAGAACGCTCCCTGTTCTGTTAACTTTCTGTGAATGCAATCTATCATATGAAAGCCTCACTTAAAATATTGTATCAGGAACTGAGCATATTATTCCATATAATTTAGTCAAGACAGGAATTATTTCCAGTCATTTGAACAATTTGCCACTTTTAACACAGTTTATCATACTGTTTGCATTTTGAACATTTTTGCAGTCATGGAAGACTTGGCGCTTATAGTGAGTGACGGCATGTTTGTTAATACTACCATGTTCTTTGCACACGAAACACTATTTAGAAAAATTTCCTGACTTCTTTTAGACTCAACTAAAAAAAACCACCATTTATTATTGCCAATTTTTTTCTTAAGTCTACCATTTCAAGCCAATCTGTGATCAAATCATGTAATACACTTCTCTTAATTTCTATCTCCCTATCCTCTTCTTTCCCCCTTCACATTCTAAGTGGTTTTACTGGGGCTGTCAATCACACAGTCCCACTCTTCTGCCATAGAAGTCTTTGTTTCTTGGAATTCTGAGTCTTGAGCTGAGACAAAAAGGCATATAAAGCTGTTGGAACCTTGTTATCTGGTGACAGGAACACATAAGATTGTCTCAGAGCTCCATCTTCTGTGATCTCCTTTGCCTCCTGGTTGCAATTCCTCTCACTCAGCTGTTCTTGCGGTTCTGTGAGATAGCACGTGTTCCTCCAATCATTTCATTCCTTGCTCAACTTTATTCAGTGCTGATCTAATTGCTTATGACCAAGCATTCTAATTGTTTCATACAATTCTCAATTTTGCATCCACCATAATTTTGATTATTAAAATTAGATTATTAAAAATGTTTAAACTTTGCATCCATCATAGATCAGAGCATATTCATTAGCTGTTTATGTAGGCTTTTCTTTTTTCTGAGAACTGCATAGTCATTTACACAAACAAGGTGATTTGCTTCCTGGGAATAAAATTTAAGGGATAATGATTAGGAAAACTGCTTCAAAAATGTGCAGACAATAAGAAAGATGTGAAAAATATTTAAAGAATAGATTTCTTATACTTACATTTAAAACTCTCCGCATTTTATAAATTTACATTTTAAAACCTAATAGGCACAAACAGTTTGGCATGTGTATATGTATGCACATATGTGCATGCATATATTCTTTATTATACTACATGTAATTTACTTTATATTATTTATTTTCTTTTAAGGACTTTTAGAAGATAGTTTTCTATGCTTAATAACGTGGATAAGTATTTGTTTAATAAATTGTTCAACGATTATGACACTTAAAACCTTACTGAACATGAACTCCCTGTCAGAATTACATTAAAGCACATGCTATTAGAGCAAATATTATTAAAGAAAATGAACATTAGGAAGAAATATGACAAGAATAACACATTGCAGAGTGAGAATATATTCTATCAACATTTTGGAGTGAGAGTGAAAATTATATGAATTTAATAAATTAAATAAATAAAAATGTGTAGAAAATCAATTTCTATTGTGCTTATGTATGCAACCATGCATTTTAAAACCTATATAATCATATCTTTAGAAGTCTTGGGGGAAAAGTGAGTAATGAATGAATAAACAGATATGTAGAGAGCATATTTCTCTTGTCCTTCAAGTGGAAGTTTAAACCTACCTTTTGTTTTTAGGTATAAAAGAGAATTTGCTCTACTCTACATCCCCTTACACAGATGTTTTGAAAATATGCAAGACCATGAACATTTAATTCACTTTTCAATAGTGAATGCTGAAATAAAACAAATGGCAGTGAGTTCATGTTTCCCTCATTTAGCAAAATTTTTTATTAAAGTTAAGTTACAGATATTTGTAAAAACTTTAAGGTAATTTCCAAACTTAAGCTTCTATTATCTGGAAGCTTACAAATATCGGAACAAATTCTCGAATACTACTTATGGTATTAAGGCACATTGCAACTTAGTCTCTAACATTCTCGGTGGAAAACTGAGTCAAAATACAGCATTTTATTTTTCTTTTAAAGTAATGTCTGAGTTTTTGTAATATTAAAAATTAAAGCATCTTAAAATAATTTTTTCATAGTAGTCCTGACAGTGCTGTTCAAGAGAAAAAAGAACTTAGACAACTATGAATCCTGTGTTCCCTTTAAAAATAGAAGGCTTTGATTGAAAAACCCCTTAAGGTACATTAAAATAAATTTTACAATCAGTCCTACATATTTTAAAAATTATGCCATTTAAAAATAAATTACCATCTTTTCAGAGAGACAGTTACTCATTTTTTCCAGGAAAACAAACACAGGATTTCTGGATAAGAGATCCAGCTTATTATTTATAGCAGTAACAGCAATTTTCCTTGACTAATCCTGCTCGAGGGAATGTGTCAAGTGCAGATATCAGTTGCGTATACATAGATTTGTACTCCATAAGAGGAATCCCATAATCATGAATCTGGAAACTTACATAGGAGCTTGACAGCAACACAATTCCCTTCACACCCTGAGAGAAGGAGAGAAATCTTGCACCGTTGACCCTTGAACAATGTAGGGGTTAGGAGCACGACCCCTCCCATAGTCAAAAATCCTTGTATAACTTTACATTCGTCCCTGTGTATCTGAGATTCCACATCAGCAGATTCAACCAACCACAGATTGTGTAGTACATATTTATTGAAAACAATCCACACATAAGTGGACCCACGCAGTTCAAACCCACACTGTTCAAGAGTCAACTGTATTTCTAGTGCAAATAAATTCTATCTGGTCAGAAAGGGAGGAAGGCTCATATGAAGAATACAAGCATTTGACTCAGGAGAAAATAAGTTTTCTTACTCTTTGAATGGAGACAGGAGACTCTACCATACAAGAGACCAGCTGTCTATTTATAATGTTATAACTGTTCATTATAAGGTTATCTATATGTTTTAGTTTTTGTAAATGTTTTTACATTTTATTAGACTAAAAAAGTATCATTATGAATATTTTGGTAAGAGAATTTTATTAAGTTTTATCAAATTATTCTTTTTTGCTTGAGATAGTTAAGTAATATTTATATTATATAAATATCAAGTGAAAGAAATTAGAATATATAACTGAGGTAAGGATGTGAAAAGGCATTGTTATGAGACTATAAAAACCAGTATATCTATGTATTGTTTCTTCTTTCTTTCTTTTGTTTTTCACTTTAGTACAGTGACACTTAACACTAAATTTCATTTTTCACTATATTATAGTTCATTGGCTTCAGGATTCCTTTCTTGTAATCACAGAAATTACATACCTGTTTCCACAGTGGACAATTTTATTAGGCATGATTAATACAAATTTGAGTTGTAATTTTGAGATTGCATATAAATACAAGAGGAATAATTAACTTATTAAAAGCAAGCTTAATATCAGTTGTGTTTTTCCTTACAAGTCTAGGTATAGAATATATCATCTTTTATAAAATTACTATGCATTCAATAAAATGACTGTTCATTCTGGTAAAGTAGTAATGACTTAGTGCATGAAATAAGCTCAGGTGAAAATTTACCATAATCAAGAATTTAATGCTGTATCATCATTTCCACAGAAAAAATATATTAAAATATCTTCCATCAGGTTAAGAAAACATATGGTTTTCTATTTACAACAATTGGTGCAATTTACAGAGAAAATTGAAATGTACAAGCAGATAATATAAGGCCACAAAGCATGTTATTGAATTAGAAGTAAAAAACTATGCTTTAGAAAAACAGCTACCTCAAAATTTAGAATAATGAAGTTATATTTCAAAGTAACTTAAACTGAGGCCCGATATACTATGTAAATAATTAAAAATATATAAATGGTAGTATTTCTAAGATCTCTGAGGTTATAGACTGAAGTGTAAATATCTATCACTATTCGATAAATTTATTACTGCTGTGGAAAATTTTTTTAACTCATAATTCATAGTCTTTTCACATTATGCTTTTTTTTCTTCACATCTTTATTGGAGTATAAATGCTTTACAATGTGGCGTTAGTTTCTGCTGTATAACAAAGTGAATCAGCTCTATGTATACATATATACCCATATCCCCTCGCTCCCTCCCACTCCCATCCATCTAGGTCGTCACAAAGCATCGAGTTGATCTAGCAGCTTCCCACTAGCCATTCAGTTTACATTTAGTAGTGTGTATATGTTAATGCGACTCTCTCACTTCATCCCAGCTTTCCCTTCCCCCCTGTGCCCTCAAGTCCATTCTCTATGTCTGTGTCTTTGTTCCTGCCCTGCCACTAGATTCATCAGTACTGCTTTTTAAAATTCTATATATATGTATGCATTAGCATACGGTATTTGTTTTTCTCTTTCTGACTTACTTCACTTTGTATGACAAACTCTAGGTCCATCCACCTCACTACAAATAACTCAATTTCATGTCTTCTTATGGCTGAGTAATATTCCATTGTATATATGTGCCACATCTTCTTTATCCATTCATCTGTTGATGGACACTTAGGTTGCTTCCATGTCCTAGCTATTGTAAATAGTGCTGCAATGAACATTGTGGTACATGTATATTTTGACTTATGGTTCTCAGGGTATATGCCCACTAGTGGGATTGCTGGGTCATATGGCAGGTCTCTTTTTAGTTTTTTAAGGAACCTCCATACTGTTCTACATACTGGCTGTATCAATTTACATTCCCACCAACAGTGCAAGAGGGTTCCCTTTTCTTCACACCCTCTCCAGCATGTATTGTTTGTAGATTTTTTGATGATGGCCATCCTGACCGGTGTGAGGTGATACCTCATTGTGGTTTTGACTTGCATTTCTCTAATGATTAGTGATGTTGAGCATCTTTTGATGTATTTGTTCACCATCTATATGTCTTCTTTGGAGAAATGTCTATTTATGTCTTCCACCATTTTTGGATTGGGTTGTTTGTTTTTGTGATACTGAGCTGCATGAGCTGCTTGTATATTTTGAAGATTAATCCTTTGTCAGTTGCTTTGTTTGCAAATATTTTCTCCCATTCTGAGGGTGGTCTTTTTGTCTTGTTTATGGTTTCCTTTGCTGCGCAAAAGCTTTTAAGTTTCATTAGGTCCCATGTGTTTATTTTTGTTTTTATTTCCCTTATTCTAGGAGGTGGGTCAAAAAGGATCTTGCTGTGATTTATGTCATAGAGCGTTCTGCCTGTGTTTTCCTCTAAGAGTTTTATACTGTCTGGCCTTACATTTAGGTCTTTAATCCAGTTTGAGTTTATTTTTGTGTATGGTGTTAGGGTGTGTTCTAATTTCATTCTTTTACATGTATCTATCCATTCTTCCCAGCACCACCTATTGAAGAGGCTGTCTTTTCTCAATTGTATATTCTTGCCTCCTTTGTCAAAGATAAGGTGGCCATATGTGCGTGGGTTTATCTCTGGGCTTTCTATCCTGTTCCATTGATCTATCTTTCTGTTTTTGTGCCAGTACCATACTATCTTGATTACTGTAGCTTTGTAGTATAGTCTGAAGTCAGGGAGCCTGATTTCTCCAGCTCCATTTTTCTTTCTTAAGATTGCTTTGTCTATTTGGGGTCTTTTGTGTTTCCATACAAATTGTGAAATTTTTTGTTCTAGTTCTGTGAAAAATGCCATTGGTTGTTTGATAGGGATTGCATTGAATCTATAGATTGCTTTGGGTAGGATAGTCATTTTCACAGTGTAGATTCTTCCAATCCAAGAAGCTGGTATATCTCTCCATCTGTTTGTATCATCCTTAATTTCTTTCATCAGTGTCTTATAATTTTCTGCATAAAAGTCTTTTGTCTCCTTAGGTAGGTTTATTCCTAGGTATTTTGTTCTTTTTGTTGCAGTGGTAAATGGGAGTGTTTCCCTAATTTCTCTTTCTGATTTTTAGTTGTTGGTGTATACAAATGCCAGAAATTTCTGTGTATTAATTTTGTGTCCTACAACTTTACCAAATACATTGATTAGTTCTAGTAGTTTTCTGGTGGCATCTTTAGCATTTTCTATGTACACTATCGTGTCATCTGCAAACAGTTGACAGTTTTACTTCTTTTCCAATTTGTATTCCTTTTATTTCTTTTTCTTCTCTGATAAATGTGACAAGAACTTCAAAAACTATGTTGAATAATAGTGGTGAGAGTGGACATCCTTGTCTTGTTCCTGATCTTAGCGGAAATGCTTTCAGTTTTTCACCATTGAGAATGATGTTTGCTGTAGGTTCGTCATATATGGCTTTTATTTTGTTGAGGTAGGTTCCCTCTATGGAGGGAATTTTTATCATAAATTTTTATCATAAATTTGTGTTGAATTTTGTCCAAAGTTTTTCTGCATGTATTGAGATGATCATATTGTTTTTATTCTTTAATTTGTCAATATGGTATATCACATTGATTGTTTTGAGTTTATTGAAGAATCCTTGCATCACTGGGATAAATCCCACTTGATCATGGTGTATGATCCTTTAATGTGTTGTTGGATTCTGTTTGCTAGTACTTTGTTGAGGATTTTTGCATCTATATTTACCAGTGATATTGGTCTATAATTTTCTTTTTTTGTGATATCTTTGTTTGGTTTTGGTATCAGGGTGATGCTGGCCTCACCAAGTAGAACAAGTCTGGGAGTGTTCCTCCTAACACAAATTTTTGGAAGAGTTTGAGAAGGATAAGTGTTAACTCTTCTCTAAATGTTTGATAGAATTCCCCTGTGTAGCCAACTGGTCCTGGACTTTTGTTTGTTGGAAGATTTTTAATTACAATTTCATTACCTGTGTTTGGTCTGTTTATATTTTCTAATTCTTCCTGATTCAATCTTGGAAAGTTGTACTTTTCCAAGAATTCGTCCATTTTTTCCAAGTCATCCATTTTATTGGCATATAGCTTGTAGTAGACTCTTATGATCTTTTTTATTTCTGTGGTGTCAGTTGTTATCTCTCCTTTTACATTTCTAATTTTATTGATTTGAATCCTCTTCCTTTATTTCTTGATGAGTCTGGCTAAAGGTTTATCAATTTTGTTTATCTTCTCAAAGAACCAACTTTTAGTTTTATTGATCTTTGCTATTGTTTTCCTTGTTGCTAGTTCATTTATCTCTGCTCTGATCTTTATGATTTCTTTCCTTCTACTAACTTTGGGTTTTCTTTGTTCTTCTTTTTCTAGTTGCTTTAGGTGTAAGGTTTGATTGTTTATTTGAGATTTTTCTTGTTTCTTGAGGTGAGCTTGAATTGCTATGAACTTCCTTCTTAGAGCTGCTTTTGCTATGTTCCATAGGTTTTGGATCATCATGCTTTCATTGTCATTTGCTTCTAGGTATTCTTTGATTTCTTCTTTGATTTCTTCAGTGATCTCTTGGTTATTTAGTAATGTATTGTTTAGCCTCCATGTTTTTGTGTTTTTTACATTTTTTCCCTGTAACTGATTTCTAATCTCCTAACTTTGTGGTTAGAAAAGATGCTTGATATGATTTCAATTTTCTTAAATTCTCCAAGCCTTGATTTGTGACCCAAGTTGTGATCTATTCTGGAGAAGGTTCCATGTGCACTTGAGAAGAAAGTGTATTCTTCTGCTTTCAGGTGGAATATCCTAAAAATATCAATAAATTCTATCTGGTCTATTGTGTCATTTAAAGCTTCTTCTTCCTTATTTATTTTCTATCTGGATGATCTGTCTATTGGTTTAAGTGGGGTGTTAATGTCCCCTACTATTATTGTGTTAGTGTTGATTTCTCCTTTTATGGCTGTTAGCATTTGCCTTATGTCTTGAGGTGCTCCTATATTGGGTGCATAAATATTTATAACTGTTATGTTTTCTTCTTGGATTGATCCCTTGATCATTATGTAGTGTCCTTCCTTATCTCTTGTAGCAGTCTTTATTTTAAAGTCTATTTTATCTGATATGAGCATTGCTACTCCAGCTTTCTTTTCATTTCCATTTGCATGGAATATCTTTTTCCATCCCCTCACTTTCAGTCTGTATGTGTCCCTAGATCTGAAGTGTGTTTTTTGTAGACAACTTATATAAGGGTCTTGTTTTTGTATCCATTCAGCCAGTCTGTGTCTTTTGGTTAGAGCATCTAATCCATTTACATTCATGGTGATTATCGATATGTATTATCAATACGTATTGATAATAATGTTCCTATTATCATTTTCTTAATTGATTTGGGTGTGTTTTTGTGGGTCTTTTTCTTCTCTTATGTTTTCCGCTTAGAGAAGTTCCATTAGCATTTGTTGTAAAGCTGGTTTGGTGGTGCTGAATTCTCGTAGCTTTTGCTTGTCTGTAAAGCTTTTGATTTCTCCATCAAATCTGAATAAGATCCATGCTGGATAGAGTAATCTTGGTTGTAGGTTTTTCTCTTTCATCATTTTAAATATGTCCTGCCATTCCCTTCTGGCTTGCAGAGTTTCTGCTGAAAGATCAGCTGTTAACCTTATGGGAATTCCTTTTATATTATTTGCTGCTTTTCCCTTGCTGATTTTAATACATTGTATTTGTATTTAATTTTTGATAGTTTGATTAATATGTGTCTTGGAGTGTTTCTCTTTGGGTTTATCCTGTATAGGACTCTATGCACTTTCTGGACTTGATTGACTATTTCCTTTTGCATGTTAGGGAAGCTTTTGACTATAATCTCTTCAAATATTTTCTCAGACCCTTTCTTTTCCTCTTCTTCTTCTGGGACCCTTATAATTTGAATGTTGGTGCATTTACTGTTGTCCCAGAGGTCTCTGAGACTGTCCTCAGTTCTTTTCATTCTTTTTTCTTTATTCTGCTCCCTGGCAGTTATTTCTACCATTTTATCTTCCAGCTCACTTATCCGTCCTTCTGCCTCAGCTTTTCTGCTATTGATTCCTTCTACAGTATTTTTAATATCAGCTATTGTGTTGTTAATCACTGTTTGTTTGCTCTTTAGTTCTTCTAGATCCTTGTTAAACATTCCTTGTATTTTCTCCATTCTGTTTCTGAGATTTTGGATCATCTTTACTATCATTACTCTGAATTCTTTTTCAGGTAGGTTGCCTATTTTGTCTTCATTTCTTTGATATTGTAGGTTTTTACCTTGCTCCTTCGTCTGTAACATAATTTTTGTCCTTTCTTTTTTTTTTTTTTTTTTTGATGCGTGGGGCTGTATTCCTGTCTTACTGGTTGTTTGGCCTGAGGCATCCAGCCCTGGACTTTGCAGGCAGTTGAGTAAAGCTTGGTCTTGGTACTGAGATGAGCACCTCTGGGAGGCCTGACTCTGATTAATATTCCCTGGGGTCTGAGGATGTCTATTATTCCAATGGTTTGAACTCAGTGCTCCCACCACAGGAGCATGGGCCCAACCTCTGGCCTGGGAACCAAGATCCCATAAGCCATGTGGCACAGCAAAAAAAATAAAGGAGCAGTACGATAACAAAGAATAAAAAATTAAATTAAATTAAAAAGATAAAAAATATATTAGGAAAAATAAAAATATAATTGAAACAACTCCAAGAAGGTAAAACAAAACCACAACAGGAAAAAAAAGGGGGTAACAAGCAAAAAGGAGCAGAACAATAACAAAGTATAAAGAATAAAATAAAATTAGAAAAATACAAGATCTATTTGAAAAATTAAAATATAAATGAATCGACAACAACAAGGTATAACAGAACCCCAACCTAAAAGAAGAAAAAAGGAGAAAAAAACAAAGGCCTTGGCCATGGGGGGCAGAGGTTAAGTGGGGGGTGGAAGTTAGTCAGGGGCAGTGATTAGGGTGGGGCAGGGCCTAGCCTCAGAACCCACGCAGCTGGAAAAGGCCTTGGGGGCGGGCCCTCTGCCTAGGACCTGCGCAGAAGGGGAGAGGCATGTCAAAGGAGGGCCTCTGGAGTGTGGCGTTCCGGAGTTTGGAGGTAAGGCCCTGGGTGAGGGTGTGTGGATGGGGTTTAGGCCCAGCACTGTTGGGGGGGGTCTCAGAAGGGGCCTCTGAGTGTAGAGGTAGGACCCTGGGTAGGGGTATAGGGGCAGGGTTTGGGCTCTGCACGGTAGGAGGGAGGCTGCGAGGACAGAGAATTATGCCCGGGCACCCAACAGGCTCCCGGGTGTCTAAGTGGACAGAGAAAGTGCTGGCTGCATTCCCTTCCATTCCTCTGTGCCCACCCCCCAGGGTCTGCCCCGTCACCGTCAGACCCCTAACCGTGTTTGGGTCCTGTTGGGTGTAGAAACTCCTCCTCTCTCCCAGCAGCCCCTCAGGGGTGCCGTCCGTAGGTCTGGCTTTTACCTTTGCTCCCCCTTCCCTCCCTCCCACTCCCTCAGGACCCACGTGGCTGGAGGGGGCCTTGGTGGGCAGAGGATCAGGCCCGGGATCTCAGCAGGCTCCCGGGGACGCAAGTGGGCAGGGGAAACCTGGCCATGCTCCCTTTTGATCGTCTGCCCTCCCAAGGGTCCCCCCAATCTCCCCCTTTGGGCACAGGATCCCTTTCCCCCCCCCCAGCTGCCCCTCAGGGGCACTGGTCCCATCACACCTCCACTTCTCCTCCCCCCTCACTCCCCTCCATGTCCTACCCAGTCACTGGGGGTTCCTCCCATCCCCTTAGGTGTCCATGGTCCCCCACTGGTGCTTGTTAGGTGCCCTAGTTGTGCAGAGATGTGAATTCCTTGTCCTCCTAGTCCACCATCTTCCACATTATGCTTTAATTTACTTCCTTTAAATCCTTTGGTCTTCACTTAGTGAAGTTTATCTTCTGTGCATATGTATGTCAGCAAAAAAATTTCTATGATTTCTACTTAATTAAAATTGTAATAATTATTTAACTAGTATGGTAGGCAGAATTCTAAGATGATCCCAATGATTTTTGTACCTTCAAATTAAGCCCCCGACTATGTTATATTACACGGCAAAGGGATCTTGAAGATGTAATTAAAGTTTTTAATCAGTTGACTTTGAGTTAATCAAAAGGCAGATTATCCAGGCCAGCCTAACCTAACCACCTGAGCCCTTTAAAAGTAGGTTTTGTTTGGCTGTTTATAGAAATCAGACAGATTCAAAAAATGGGAGAGATTCAAGGAAGGTTCGCCACTGTTCTGATGGAGGGAGGGCACAGAGCAAAGACAAAAAGTATCCAATTAGCTCTCTCCAGCTCTACCTAAGCACAGTCATCTATAGTATGTCTCCTTCTAAAGAGCTTTCTCTACTGCCCAAGAATTGTCCCTGATTGATTATTTCAATTCCTGGATCCAAACAATGTCAGCCCTGGGTTCCTGTGGAGAGGAAGTAGGGCAGGCCAGGGAGGGCTTCTCATCATTAGATGCACTGACTGGTCCAGTCCTGATTCTGCTCTCCTCCACCTTCTATACAAGCATCATGTACGAGGCAGCATTTGACTGAGGAAGCTGCCTCAGGGAAAAAGAATGAGAGGGGGTAGGAACAGGCCTCGGTCGGACCCTGAGTTGAGATGTTCTGTGTCTAAATCCGGAATGCAACTGAGGAGCTTTCAGTCCACCAGGGGCAGGACAAATGTGAGGAACAGATCATAGAAAAATGCCTGCAAAGCAAATAGTTCTGGATGAACTGTATGCTCCAGGACTTTTCTGTTAGGAGAAGCAGCCTATTCAAGATAACTGAGGAAAGAAATCTATTGTTACTGCCCTGTGGAGGGCCAATTCTTATCAAAATTGTGAAATGGACTGAACTGGAACTTGCTGTGATAGAAACTCTGTTCACTTTTCTTGGGCTAAAAAGGGAACTGGCCGGCTCACATTGTTGGAAAGAACAGGGGTGGGGCCAGGTTCAGGCACAGAGGGATCCTCAGGTCTCTCCCTCCCTCTCTCTCCTCTTGACTTCTGTGTTTGTTCCCTTTTAAGGCATACTCTCTCCTTGTGGTGAGAGAGGGTCACCATTAGTATCTGGTCTTCCCTGGACTCCGATAGGCCCTCCTTGAGTTACATCTGTATCTCCAGAGCCATCACTGTGTCAAGTTTCGGCAGTGGCGACAGGTTTGCTAGCACTATTTGATTTGGGATGCCAGAGGATGGAAAGGGCTGCTAGGAAGGGAAAAGAGAGAGGTCCACCTGACAGCGAAGCAGCTTTATGGCTCCACTCTACCTCTTCCTCCACCCGCCCCTGCGAGGCACTTAATGTCCTCTCACTGCCCGTCCTCTGTCCAGCACTCACTTCAGCTCTCCCTATATCCATAAGTACCCAATTTCCCTCCGCTCCATACTTTGTAGCCTTCAAATTCCAGTCCCCAATGAGGATGGAATGCATACATTTAGAGCCTGTGACAGAAATGTTTGGAGTCTCCTCTGGTGACAGAGGAAGGTCAGAGCCCATCAGAGTACACTATGTAGGCAGTTGTCTTAGAGAATAAAAAGGTATTATTTCATTTATTTGAATTCATATCAGAGCTTCAGGATCCTCTCTAAGGTGCAAAGAATAGCTGCCAAGTCTTAGAAAGCTTCTAGAGAAGTCTGGAATTTGCCTTACCCATTCAGACAAACCCAAGCTTAAGCATCTGTTAGGATCTAAGCAGTAGAGGTCTGAGCCTGGAAGCTGAGCTTTCTGCAGGTCTAGGGCTGCCAAAGTGACCCCTCATGGCCCTCACTTGTGAGAAAATCTGTCAGGATCAAATCAACATTGCTGGGCCTGTTCTGTGCTCAGAGTTGGACCACAGAACCAATGAACAGTGAAAAACCATACTGAACCCCCAAGAGGCCCCAACTCATCTTTCCTCACACTCAGAAAATGTCACCTTCCTTATATAACTCTCACAGCTTCGATAGATTATTTTTTGTTGTGCTGTTTTTTTTAATAGTAATTGGACCAGAAGGATCATGAAAAATCCTCTCAAAACCGGAGATCATAAAATTCAGAACAGGGCTTCCCTGGTGGCACAGTGGTTGGGGGTCCTCCTGCTGATGCAGGGGACGCGGTTTTGTGCCCCGGTCCGGGAGGATCCTGCATGCCGTAGAGCGGCTGGGCCCGTGAGCCATGGCCGCTGAGCCTGCGCGTCCGGAGCCTGTGCTCCGCAGCGGGAGGGGCTGCAGCGGTGAGAGACCCAAGTACTGCAAAAAAAAAAAAAAAAAAATTCAGAACAGTATGTTGCGCTCTACAGGCTAAAATAGACTCTCCAACATGTCTTGTTTTCTTGCTACCACACAACAGCCTTGGTCTCTGGGGCTCCAGCCCTAGTTAAGGGCTAACACTGTAGTGATTACCAAAGACCTCTCTCCTCTCTCTTTGGGGAGATCTGTATCGGCTTTGTTGACTGTATTTAATAGTCATACGTACATGAGAGGCCAAAAGAATCATCTCTCTGATTTCTATATTTCACTGGCAAATACCAGAAGTTCTCAACCATTACCACACATAGAATTGCCTGGGAAGCTTTCAAAATAGACCTGACTTCATCCTCGGAAGTACTGGTTTAATTAGTCTCAGGTGGAACATAGACATCGAAATGTATTAAAAACTTCCCAGGTGATTCTACTGCACAGCAAGAGTTGGGAACCTCTTGTATATATCAAAAAAAAAAATTGTATTTATTGAGCTCTTGCTATACGCCAAGCATTGCACTAAATTATTTAGAGGCATTATCTTGTTCAAGTCTCAAAACAACTCTACTTGTTAGTTACATTATACCCATTTTATAGATGAAACAATTGAACTCAGAGGAGTTAGTTGTTTAAATAGCCATTAAGAAACAGGAATATGTACCTGGTATTTATGGCCAAAGAGTCCATATGTTTAGCAACTATGTTATACTGTTTCCTACTATATTCTGCTACCTTCTGAATACATAGGATTATGTATGTGACCAAATGGGAGTAGAGGAAGAAAATGTCAAAGAGGTAATGAGGATTTGCTAAATATAGAATAAATATTTTGTTGCCCTACCAGCTGTAAGGTCACTTTCTTGACCTCATAAGCGCCATACAATTTCTTTTTGGGGGAAGAAAATGATGATGACAAGAATGACATGGCAATAATGTAGGAATATTAGTGCCCTCACTCTTTCTTTTAGAGACTCAGAAACATTCATTAAAAGAAGATACACACACTCACACACATATGACACAAGGTTTAAAAGAACCTTAAAATGATCTACACCAACCTTTTAATTCTACATATGAGGAAATTAGGACTCAGAAAAGTGAAATGATTTGCTCAATTTCACATATTTGAAGAACCTGACTCTGAGTCTCCTGACTCCTAGTTTGGGCCACTTTTCCATATCCAGTGATGGAGAGCGCCTCAGGAAGATGGATCAGTGCCAGAAAATACACAACATACGATAATTGCATTCCTCCAACCTATGGCCATGACACTCCCAACCAAGCCACACTCATGTGCGTATTCTGAGAGTTGAAAATAGTTTGCAGTTAGAGGGCTTCTTGGGAGAGTCTCAGAGCTTTGTCTTCCATTATCTCTTCCTGAAAAAAATTTCTCTTTTCCAGAAAGGCTACCTAAACCATGTGAAATGAGTCCACCAAACCCATAAGCATTTAGGTTTCACTTTCTCAGTGTTTTCCAAACTGGTTCTAGACTGTCAGGTCAGAATTACTCAGAATACTTCTATCAAAATACATTATGATTACGGGCCATGAGCCAGAGCTACCATATCAGAATTTCTGGAAGTGAGGCCCATTTTGAAAAAGTACTCAGGTGATTCTTCTGCACGTAAACATTTAAGAACCACTGATTTTAGGCAACAGCCTTTCCTGCTACAGGTGTGTTCCCAGAAGAACCGGAATAAAATCAGCAACTTCACGACCAAAGAAGCTTTCTGCTTTCTCAGTTCTGATTCTTAACTCGTGCTGAGAGCCATAATACTCCACTAGGAAATCCCTGAGACTCTCTAGATATACTGTAAGCCAGGCTGGAAGGCCTAGATAAAGAGTTCTGATTCCCCTAACTTTTGATCTTGGGTGTTGGAACCAACAGAGCATGACAGCTTGTGTTCTCCGAGTCCCTAGAATCCCTCAGCTCACTGGTGCCTCATCTGCTGCCAAAAGGACCATCTGAAGAGGCAGACGGCAGGGCTGTGGCTCACCTCCTGCCCTGCTCTGTGGTGCTTCCCTCAACCAGTGGCTTTCCACAGAGTGACACTCCTGCAGTCAACTGCCATGTTTATACTTTTTATTGTTTCTGGGGGATGCAGCCTTTCCATTTATGCTAACATTGGAAGTATGAGTGGAACCCTCTGATGCACATCAAAAGGTCTTACCTCTTCTAATGTTTAACCAAAAAAGCAAAAATTTATGAAGAGTACCAGGTGCTTGCCCTTTGAAAGGAAGGCAACGCTCCATATAAAAGACATCTATTTCCTGTTGTTCCAAGACTTATTTTTCAAGACATAGGTGTGCCTTCTCTGACTTCATAGCTTGTAGTACCAGGCCTGCCTGATCAGGAAAGTGAGGCATCCTGACAATTTGATGTCATGTATCTGTGATGTAGGTGGAGGCCAGAGAACAAGGAGGATAGAAGGGAGTTATTTCTAACCATTTGTATTAAAAGTCCCCATCCAGCTATTTGAACTACACTGAACCATGTAGTATTATCATGACCATCATATATTACCTAATCAAAATCTTTAGTCAGTCTCTTCAAACAGAATCAAACCCATATATAATTGGTAAATTTACTAAAATAGAAGGAAACTGGAAAATCCTTATTCTCCAGTCTCCTGAATAAACAGAATCTGAAGTTTAATCTGATTTATATCCCTCGTCCAAATCCAATCCAACATGCTCAAAATCTCTACAACATAATATCAAAATATGTTGCAATGAAAGCCTATTTTAGGCAAAGTATTAAACTAGAATCCAATCATCAGTTATAGCATTCGGTTCTAGAGGGATACATGGTAGCAAATATGGGAGATCTAAGCAAAAGTGTGGCCCTATGGAACAGGTCCAGAGGCATGGCCCTGTTTTATGAAACTCTGGATCTGACTGCTGCAGTGTCGCATGACTCAGGTAGTTAAGGCTGGGCCCAAGTAAGATAGGACTGATGTATTACCCCTCAGTTAGGAACTGGGATTGAGCTCATCTGTGGGTTTGTCCGTAGAGACAGCTGTAAGGATCTGGGAAAGACAAATGTATAGACTAAGAAAGAAGTAATCTAAATAGACATTTCTCCAAAGAAGATATACAGATTGTCAACAAAGACGTGAAAGGATGCTCAACATCACTAATCATTAGAGAAATGCAAATCAAAACTACAATGAGGTCCATCCACCTAACTACAAACAACTCAGTTTCGTTTCTTTTTATGGCTGAGTAATGTTCCATTGTGTATATGTGCCACATCTTCTTTGTCCATTTATCTGTCGATGGACACTTAGGTTGCTTCCATGTCCTGGCTACTGTAAATAGTGCTGCAATGAGCATTGTGGTACATGACTCTTAGAATCTGTCATACAGAGTGAAGTAAGTCAGAAAGAAAAACACATACTGTATGCTAACACATATATATGGAATCTAAAAAAAAAATGTTTCTGAAGAACCTAGGAGAAGGACAGGAATAAAGATGCAGACGTAGAGAATGGACTTAAGGACACGGGAAGGGGGAAGGGTAAGCTGGGACGAAGTGAGAGAGTGGCATGGACATATATACACTACCAAATGTATCCTATCCCCTAGAGGGGTGGGATAAGGAGGGTAGGAGGGAGATGCAAGAGGGAGGGGATATGGGGGTATATGTATATGTATAGCTGATTCACTTTGTTATACAGCAGCAACTAACACAACATTGTAAAGCATTTATACTGCAATAAAGATGTTAAAAAAAAAAGAAAGAAAGAAGTAGATGGTAACAAAGGAGTCAACTTGGAGGATGCGGTCATACACAGCATGCTGGTAGAATCAGTCAGGTGGAATAAAGTCTCCCGGTTCATTCCCACTGGAAAATAATTTTCTTCCTTAATCACAAGACTTGTCATTTTACTCTGAGCCAACTATCTGCAAATCAAGGTTTCCCAGAACCGAGGGTGCGATGGTATTCTGTGGCTAGGGTAAGACACCTGCTACTGGCACCAGCATAAGGACATTTAGCATTTGGCCTGAAGAGCTGCCCATTAAATAGTTGAATATGGAAGCCAGGACCATCCAGGTGGAAAGCTTCATCTCCTTCTAATTCTCTTAAACACGGAGACACCTGGATTCCCCAACAATGCTGACATTTAAAGGAGATCCTGTTTTTAAAAGGCAGTGACTATTGACCATCAAAATGATCCCATTCACTTTTGTTCTAGAAGTATTTTAACACTTATTAACATTTAATAATATTTAATATTTACATGTGCCTCCCACATTATCAACTCAGTAAGTATTACTTAAATCTTAATAGAATATAAGGTGCTTTGTGGCAAAAAAAGATGAGTAAAACTATATTTGCCCTAAATGGGTTTACAATCTAGTATTAGTAATATCTTACACATACAAAGTGGTGAAGTAAAGAGAAGCCTCATCTAGGAGAATCTGAATTTGTCAAAGGCAGACAAAACCTGAATATGTATTTCTAAAGATCTAGTGCTCAGTTCTCAGAGGGTCTTTTTTGGCTTGATGGAGGGGGACTGGAAAGCTTTGTAGGTACCGGGGGATATTTTGTATCTGGATCCAGTCCTTGGCCGTTGTTTCCTCTCTGCCTTTTGAGTATTACTGGACATATGTAAGAGGCAGGGAAGAGATAAAATGGGCGAGTCAGTCAATCAGTCCATCAACATATTTTTAAGTACTTATTTTTATCCTGAAGCATGAACTTTACCCTGCATTCCAAGCATGTACTTTTCCATACATTTTCCACATTCTTCACAACCACCCTATGAGATAAGTATACTTCTTATATCCACTTTATAACTTAGGCTTAGATATGCTATGTAACTTGCCCGAAGCTAGTTAAAAAATAGTAGAGTTGGGACTTAAGTTCAGCTCTGCCTATCTTCAAAGCAGTTCTCCTAAAATACTATCAGATAGTACCTCCTGCTGTAACTAGCTACCTACCAAGTACTTTGTGTTGATATCGTGTTAGGGTTGGGAGTAGAAGTGGAAAATTGTTCTAGTTTGAACCAAAAATTGTAGAATTCAGATATTTCCCAGCATGTCTGCAAAACTGACGGGATGCGCAAACTAGACATATTTTCATGAGGTGACAGAAAGCTAATTTGTTATGATTATTGACCTTTGGGGGATATTGAAATACCCCTAGTTAAATTTACATACCCACAAAATGTTTGTACATATTCACAAAGCTCATATAACCACTGCAGTCCATTCAGACGTAGGCAGGGCCCATGACTCAGGTTATGAACATCATTTCTAAGGGAAGAAGCAACCAGTCACAGCAAGCTTGACACATCACCAAGTCTCAAGCATAGTGTGGTGTCTCCTGCTCGCCTTTGCCTGCTGCCCCAGATGCCATGCACTCTAATCCTAGGATAGTGAAAGCTGAGGAGGAGACTAGAAGAAAGAGTAAACCCTTAGGAGGAATTGAAATTCAACGCAGGCTGCTTTTGGGTAGCAGAGAAACCACACCCATACAAAAGAGAGTGCCAGATTCCACCTAAAGTATGGGATTTAGTCCTACACCCCATACAGCTTTGGTACATTGAGAAGTAGCAATGGGATCTGTCATCATGTAATTGATGTGATGTACTAGGGACTTCCAAAACAATTTTCAGAGCTGCTTCTAAATGAGATGAGAGAGAGGAGAGCCTTAACAATAGTTGCTCCAAAATACACACATATACACACACATCAGAAATAATAATAATAATTGTTATTATTATTATTAGGAAAACTTTGCAGAAGGAATTCAAAAGTGAAGAAGGTTTCATTTACCAGTGAAAAATGAAGTGATTCATTCCCAGTGAGAAGACTGGAATGTGAAGAGGTGAGTCCCCAGTGTGATCGACCAGCAAAAGCATTACCTTAAAAATCAAACGACTTTCATACCTTCTAATAATTCCCGTTTTTTTGTAGTGGCCCCACTGAATTCTACTAAAACTATAGAAAATGTACTTCTCAACAGATTACTTCTCCAAAACCATAAACGTATTGTGTTGAACCTCCTACTCTCTATTATTATTCAAATAACCGTCAAAATAAAATGTTAGTTGCTTCTCCAGTCAGAAGAGTCCCTTTAGACCATGAAAGAAATAGTAATTAGAGGGAATTCCTGCTGGATGCCATTGATCTTTCACTCGGGATTGAAATCTTTCTGTAGAAAATTAGAACCGACATAAGTTAACATTTGAATATCAAGTGTCAGTATACTTTGGGAATTTAATTTCAAATGCTGATTGCAACATATTAGACAGCTGTGTATTTTTGAAAGCATTAGCACTTAATAATTTGTACTTACTTTGCTCTAAATTGCTTCATTTTAAAATGAGAATAATGTATAGCTTCATATGAACTACTTTCTTATTTATAGTAACATATGAATTATATGCATCCTACAATGTTTTATTTTTTATGTTTTTCTGTGGTTTGGGGGAATATTTCTGATGTTTTTATGGGTTCATGAGAGCTAGAAATTGGACGTATTGCCATGGAAATCACTTTCTGCAGGAGAGTTTACAGTATAAATCAACAATTGTGCTGAAATACACTGTGGCAGCATAGGGGTGGATTTTTGTTGTCCCTGGTTGTTGATGTTTTTTGGTTTTACGGGGTTTTATTTTTGTTGTTGTTTATCAGGTTAGTTTCTTTGCTTTTGGACACCAGAAAGGTTTTACCTAATTTCAATCCCATTGATTTTTTTAGACATACCTCACTCCTTAGTCTGCTATATTAAATAACTTGAACTGTTATTTTACAGTTGAGATTTTTAAAGATTTATCTGAAGATACCAATGATCAATTAATTCATCTGAAAAAAAAAAAAATCTATTGGGCACCTACTACATTCCAGGTACAGTTCTGGGCACTTGGGACACATTGATAAACTGACCACTGACTCTATGAGCTTGTATTTTACATACAACCTAATAAATAAAAAGTAAATGCTATGGAAGTATGTATAAAGGTGGTTAGTGCTAAGGAAAAAGAAAACAATGAAGCATAGGAAGAGGGACCAAAAGGGGAGGCTGTGTCGCAATCTTACACAAGGTTGTAGGGGAGGCCTCGTTGGGATGACATTTGACGAAAGATTTAAATGAGTTGAAGAGGTTAGCTGTGTACATCTGGGAAAAGAGCATTCTCAAGAGAGAGAGAGACAGCTAGTGCAAATAACATAAACTGGAACTGTACCTCACGTGTTCAAGGAATAGCAAGAAGGCCAGTGTGCCTAGAATGGAGTGAGTGAGGGGAAGGGTAACAGGAGAAAAGATCTAGAAGATAATAGGGAGACTTGTAAGTGTCTGCAATACTTGTGATCTTACTCTAAGTATCATGGAAAGCCGTTGGAAGGTTTTGAAGTAAGGAGTGTCATAATCTAACTTAAGTTGTAGCTGCTCTGTTGTGACTAGACTGTAGAAAGTCAGGCCAAGGCTAGAAGGAAGATCAGATAGGAAGCTGTTGCACTTATTCAATAGGTGAGAGAACGTGGCAGCACAGACAGAAAAGTAGCTGTGGAGCTGCTAAGTGGTGGGATAATAGATAACGGTTTAAAGGTAATGCCATAGGATTTGCTGAGGGATTAGGGAGTGAGGGAAAGAGTGAGAGGGGTCAAAGTTGGCTCTCAGGGTTCGGCATAAGCAACCAGAAAGATGGAGATGCCACCACTTGGAAAACACATAGCCAAAGAGTTGACTTCAATAGATCAAGAACTCTAATTAAAAAGCTGAGTTTGGACTTCTGCTTTCTTGTCTGGCCCGTAAGAAGCTTAGAAGTCATCACTCCGCTCTAACAAGTAAAATACTGAACAAACTGAAAAATCAACAACTCTTCTTAGCTCTGTCAGAGAAGTGAGGTCACAGGGCACACTACTGCCCCCAAAACTGAGGAGACAGGCAAATACACAGGATCACAATTTACTGGAGAAGGAACCCATGAACAGTAACCTCCACAGGAACCAGCGCAGTGTAGGAAAACTTGACCTGTAATTGATGAATTGCTGGAGGCTCAGCGTGGGCAAGTTTGAGAGTTTAAAACTCCAGGGACCCCAGTCATAGGGGTAGCCCCACACCTTTGTAAGTTTTCCCTCCAGGAGCCCTACAGGTCCTCACAGTGAAGAGCGGAGAAAAATCTCTTCACGCTCCCAGCAGGGGAGTAAAAAAGAAACCATTTAAAGATATGCCGAAGAATTCTGATTTTCTTAAGCCCTGCCCTCAGGTGAAACTGTTTTACCAGAGCCTAATTTGCTGGGGTTTTATCAGAGTCCAACCTACCTGGGGGAAGGGAGATACCCAACTTCAGCCCATCCTGTCTCATGTAAGGAAAGAAAAAAATTGAGAAGCACTGGTAAAATTCCCAGTCCAGGGGCTTCCCTGGTGGCACAGTGGTTGGGAGTCCGCCTGCCGATGCAGGGGACATGGGTTCAAGCCCTGGTCTGGGAAGATCCCACATGCCGCGGAGCAATTAGGCCCGTGAGCCACGGCCGCTGAGCCTGCGCGTCCGGAGCCTGTGCTCTGCAGCGGGAGAGGCCACAACAGTGAGAGGCCTGTGTACTGCAAAAAAAAAGAGAGAGGGAAGACAGAAGCAAGAAAGGGGCTAAGTAGGTACCAATCACACTGGGTATGTGGTTATCCTAGTTCTTCTTCCCCTTAGGTTCCATCATCATAGCTATGATGAATTGAACGATATTCAGAATATCAGATTCTTTGAACAACATCAGCAAGACACAACAAGTGGTTCAAGCCCTAGTCACCACCACTGCTGCTCAGGCCTGCTAAGCGAGGCCTCAGCAAATGGTTCCGGTCATTAGAGCAATAAATCCGGGAGAGAAAATGGGTACATTAATCCACCTCTTCATCGGAAGGAAGAGGATCTGACTGACTCAGTGCATGTTCTCAGTCACTTAAGACTGCAAATTGCTGCAAGTATTTCCTGAATAATAAGGCAAAGAATACAGAAGAGGAGTACACGTGAAAAAAATCAGAGTTTGTTCTTTCTGCTATCCTGCCTAGAATTTCAACTACCAGACTGAATTAATTTGAATTCTTTGTTTTTTTCATCTTTTTTAAGTCGTCTTCTTCCTCTGTGATTTGAATATACTTCATCCAATATAAATGCCAATTTTGAGTTGTAGCATGGAAAAAGATGTGTTCGTTAGTCATGAAACCTTGGCTCCAGCTTGCACCATCTTTCCTTGGGGAGCTAAGGAAGGAAATTAGGGTCCTGCTGTTAGTTGAAGAGAGTCCCGGGTAGGAAAAAGTCAATGCACATTGTCTGCAAAGATGTCTTCTTCATAAAAGCCTCATGCTAACAATTTAGAAATAGTTATACCATCTCAGAAAAGAATGAGAATGATGTTTCACTTTACCCACTAAAGGAAGAGATAATTCAAGTGATTTTTAACTCAATAACTAAATGTCTGTTTCACCATAAATGCAAATTAACTATTAAAATACATATAATTTATTTTCTCCAAACGTTAGATGAAAGGTTTATTCACATAAGTAAATATAAAAAAGAAATAAAACCCCTTAGTTCATGGCAGTGTTGCTTTATTTTTGTTTTGCTTTTACTGTAGTTGATTTAGAATTTCCTTAATGCTGTTCCTGTGACTTTGGTAGACCTTCGATAAAGATAGCCGATGGCTACATTTTTAAATTCCTGAATTTACACTATGGTTCTTTCAAAAATAGTCAATGCACTTACAGAAAGAAGACACTGGAATGGTTATTGGAGATGAATAACTCATGAATGGAAAATAAGGACTGAGAAAAAATAGGAATTCAAAGATGCTAGTCATGATGTTTATATGACTGAACTTCTAAACTTGGCTCTCGACCTCCTGTCAGCCAACAAAAGGCCAAGCACGGGAAGTTTAAATACTCCAAATAAAAGAAGACGGGGAGGGCTTCCCTGGTGGCGCAGTGGTTGCGAGTCCGCCTGCTGATGCAGGGGACGCGGGTTCGTGCCCCAGTCCGGGAAGATCCCACATGCCGCGGAGCGGCTGGCCCCGTGAGCCATGGCCGCTGAGCCTGTGCGTCCGGAGCCTCTGCTCCGCAACGGGAGAGGCCACAACAGTGAGAGGCCCACATACGGCAAAAAAAAAAAAGAAGACGGGGAAAAAAACCCTCACTACTTCATTATATGAGGCAAACATTTTCCAATGACAAATTTTAGACTGAAATTTTCACTTCGGATTGTCTATGAGAAAGAGATCCTGTTTGTTCATTAGACATACTTGATAACATTTTTACAGCAAACACATGGTCATTTTATGAAATAGTACTTGGTTAAATATTTAATGCAACTGAGTAAAGATGATTCTATGAGCCAAGCTTATATGGCAAGTTCTGATGATCTGATTTGTGTTAATGACAATTTTAATTTACCGAAAGTAGAGAGTACTTTATTTTTCAGCCGGGCTTTTGTTAAGAGCTAGATGGTAGAAAAATTAGATTGTACTCTCCAACCAGTGTTTGAGAAGCAAATGTCTGTACTGACTGATGGTGCACTGAAGAAAGCTCCACATGCTTTGGAAACCAAATGAGCAGGTAGGTAGACTAATCTTTTCTCATAAAAGTTGATGAACAATCTACCATTCTCCTTTGGATTATCTGATGATCCATTGATGCCCACACATAAGCGTTTGTTAGAAAGCCAAAAAGTGTTATTACAAAAAGATTTTAGATGTGATCCAACACTTAGGTCATAGAATTTACACTCTCACATGGCAAGAAAATGGATTTAGCTTAACAGCACTTTTTCTTTTGGAAAAAATGCAATGATGTTGGTGATGACAGCTTCCATTTCTACACAACACTGTAAGCTTTAGTCATAACAACGACAACAGTGATAGTAATGATAAGAGTATTATTTATTGCAAGCTTATTTGTGTATGAAGCACAGTTTCCAGTGATTTATACATAATAACGTGTAACCTTCACAAAAAATGTAAATTAGATATTATTAGCCCCATTATACAGAGGAAAATACTAAAATATGAATATCACACAGCAACTAAGGGTTGGAGCCCAGGCAGTCTGATTTCAAAGACTGAGTTCTTAACCACTATGCTAAAAGAGATCAACTGTAAGAATTATAAAGGGAGAAACAAACTTATCAGTAGATAATCACATGATTATATACATTGGAAACTCAACAGGATATCACAAATTAACCATTCTCCAGGGTTATTTGATAAAAGATCAACAAAGGAAAATAGGCAGAGTGCTCATACGTCTGTAATAACCAACTAGGGGAAAAAAATAATATAAAAAAGATCCCATTCACAAAATCAACAAAAACTGTAGAGCATCTAGGAATAAATGTAACAAAAGATGTGCGAGACCTTCATGAATAAAACTGCAAAGCATTATGAAAGGATATAAATAAATCTGAGTAAGTTTGAAGATTAATGGGTGGAAAAACAACAATCTATTCTAGATATAGATATAGATGTAGATATAGATATAGATGGAACCAATTCAATTCCAATTAAACTCCCAAGCAGGACTTTTATGAAAATTGATAAATTGATTTCTAAAACTAATATGGAAAAGAGAGTCAAGACTAAAGAAGAACAAGATATGAAGATATAAAGAAGACATAGTAATTAAGACAGTGAGCATTGGAGGAGCACACGGAGAGGACGTGACCAGCCATTGATCCATGAGCTGGACGCAGACAATCAGAAGCCCCTTCGCCTACCTCCCTGTCCTTTGGATATACTTTCGCCCCACCATTCCCCCAGCTGGAGCCATTTTCAGGGATGCAGTATTAAGAGAGTGATGTTTTATTGAAATCATCTGGACCTAATACAGGATTGAAAGCCAGTTAAGGCTTCTATATAAATTCAAAATGGCTGACGGTAGGCGTCGGGATTCAGTCGTCTGGTGGCCTCTCGAGACAAGCCTTGTAAGTAAGTGTTTTTTGCTTATTAAACCTACCACCTCCTAGTCTGGAGTGGTCTGCCTCTTTCTTCAGTCTCTCTATGCCCTCTGTGTACAGGAGCCAATCTGTGAAGCAACAGTTGGCATACCAGCTAGGAAAACGGGAGAAGTGGGTCGTGGGAAAGGGGTATCCATGGAGGAAATCCCGAGTTGGCCTTTGGCATCTATGTGGGAAAGGGTGGCCTGTATTGAGATGCTTGTGTACTGCTGTGTGAGTACAGGGACTCCCCGAAAATGTTAGCTGGTCAAATGCGCTTCTTCGAGGAACTGCACGGAGTGCACTGCAGCAAAGAAGGAAAACTTACGGCTGTGCAGTGGGCTGGCCTCTGATATGGGTGGTTCTGTGGTCACTGATGCCCAAATAGAGGCAGAAGTTCGGGTTAGAAAGTTGGAAGGAGGGCTGTAGTTAGAGAAGGATGTGTGGGTGTCCACCACTGTGGCAGCTCAGGGCTGGCAGACAAGGTGGGAGAGCAGGGTAAGTGGGAGACGTCTGTGCGCCGTTTTGCAAAGCTAGAAGGAAAAAGCTGCGGTAGATTAAGGTCTAAGTGCTTGTGACAAAACCTTGTTGGGACGCCAAGAGGTGGAATCTCTGGGAAAGTGAACAGAGTCAAGAGGAGGATTGACAGAAACAGATGAAACGCCCTGTACCTTCAGACCACTAATAGGGAAGCGAAAGCACAGCGCGCAAAGACCACCCCAGCCAGCGGGGCAGCCTCCAATTCCGGAAACGTTCATTGTAAGAGAATATACTCTCACTGAGCTTATGGATATAGCTGCCAAGTTACAGCGAAAACCAGGGAAAGCATCCAGGTGTGGTTAATACAGCTATGGGATACAGGGGTGATGGCATTTCTCTGGCCCAGCAGGAGGCAGAGAAAAAGCAACATCACCACACACGCTGCCCTCCAATGGGGTGGGGTGGGGGGATTAGCGGGGGGGCGGGGGGACAAGAGCGGGGGGTGGAGTTTCAAGATATTCACTCCCTTAGAGACTGGATTATTCTAGCCTTCAGGGAGGCTTGACCCACTGAGGGGATCTCCCTGGGCATGTGGGACTCTGGAAGTCTGTAGAGGAGGTGAAAACCCTGATCTGATTGGGCCTCATTCACTGCTGGAACGACAGCCTAGCATGGGACACTGATACCATGCCTAGCTCAGTCATGGGCAAGACATTTATGATGTTGGGCAATCAGTTGCTGATCTGGGAGAAACTGACAAATCCTGGGAATGGGGACAGGCTGTGGGAAAGACCCAAGACAGGGAACTCAAAAGCCAAAAGGCTGTCCCAAACTGCTGTAAAGGGTCCTGTAAAAGTAACCTGGAAGCAAATGTGCTTTGACCTTATGGCTGCAGAATTGCACCTGAAAAGATAGACTGGCCACCCAGTGCTGTATTGGTCAGCCTGTGGCTAATCTTAAAACCTGAACAACCGTTCAGACCTGCCCCACCTGCCCTACCACCCCTGATACCTCACCTGCTCCAGCTGAGGCTTCCGAGATAGTGCCCTATTCAGGGTGGGTGCCTCCCATGCCCCAGTTACAGGATGCAAGCCAGGATTGCCCCCAGGTGAGGGCCATTGGAGGCAACTGGAGACCTCGTGTTGAGCTTACAATTTGTTGGTCTCCCCAGAATAAACAAAAGGTGACTGCTCTGGCTGATAGTAGGAGCTGAATGCACTCTAGTACATAGTAGCTCTCAGATTTTTAGCCCTGTTGTCGCCGTCCATGATTAGAGAGGGCAAACGGTTATTGTCAGGAGGGTCCCTTTGACACTGAAAATTGGGTGTTCTCCCCCATGAGAAGAGGAGGTACCAGAGAACATATGGGACATTAAAACCCCACAAGGTCCAACAAACTCCGCAAACTGCAATAGGTGAATTCTGTTTCTGAGTTAGAATAATTAAACCAGTGCTGAGGGAAAATGCGAAGAGGGAACCAGTAAGTCTACTGCCCTCATGAAAAATCTGCACTGTCAAACCATATAAATTGCCTGAGCAGCATAAGGAAATAGGAGAAACTACCCAAGAACTGCACCAAGTGTGTAGGTATTACACACCCTGCCTGTATTGCCTTTAATAGCCTGGTATAGCTGGTCAGAAAGTCAGATGGCTTGTGGCAGATGACCATGGACTGCCTAGAATTGAGCATGGGGCTGTGCCCAACATGGTCTCCATCTTAGATACTTTGGCCACGGTGCTAGGAGTGCACCATGCTTTACTGGACTTAGCAAATGGTTTTTCAGTATACCTCTGGTGGCTGAATCATAAGATCAATTTGCCTTCATGTGGGAGGGGCAACAATGGACTTTTCAAGTGCTTCCCCAAGGCAACATGCACAACCTCACAGCATGTCACAGAATGGTAGCCCAAGATCTGTCCCTGTTCTCCTTACATCAGTAAAGTGGCTCACTACGTCAATAATGTAAGGTTAACGTGAAGACTTTCTTCTGCTGCAGGACTGTCTGCAGACTTTGCTGGCACACCTGCAAGGGAGGGGGTAAACCCATGGAAAATTCAAGGTCCAGGCAGCAACATCAGGTTTTGGGGAGTCATTTAGTGGGTAAGATGCGCATTGTCCCAGAAGCTGTAATTGACAAGGTACAAGCCTATCCGACCCCTAAAAACGTGAAAGAAGTACAAGTTTTTGTAGGGATGTGGAGGGTTCAGGGGACTCTTATTCCCCACCTGGAACAGCACCTTCCTCCCTTACACCACATGCTAAAGAAAGGGCATGTGTAGGACTAGGGATCTGAACAGGAAGTCATCTTTGAGAAGGCAGAAGTACTAGAGAAAGCAGATTAAAGCTCTGGGTATCTCCCGAGCAGCGCTACCCTTTGAGTTAGATGTATCTTTGTGAACTGGGCACTGTGGCAGAGACAACAGGAGAGTGTACCCCTAGAATTTTGTGGTCCCAGTTCTAGGAGGGGGCAGGAACCTGATATACCCGCATAGAACAACAGCTTCTGGCAGTGTACACAGCTTTCCTGCAGGTAGAGCCTCTCACAAAGGAACAGCATATCATGGTAAGAACTTCTTATCAAGGTGTAGGTTGAGAATAGGTTCTATCAACCCACCTCTGCCATGGCTCAGACTTCCATGCTAAGCAGTATGTGTATTTGTAGCAGAAGAGCACTCTGTCCAAGCCCACTGTCCCAAGAAATGGTGCTGCTAGGCCCTGAAGTCTGTAGATCCTCCAGATGTTCCTGTGGCAGCCCCTGCAGCCTGTATAGAGAGTAGGGAAATTTCTGCTGATGCCCCATATGCAGATGGGTCTAGTTGGGGCAACCCACCCACATAGACTGCAGTCACTATTCTGCCCATTGCTGACACCATCTGGATTGAAACAGGAACAAACCACAGCAGCCAATGGGCTGAACTCTGAGCAGTTTGACTGATGATCACTCATAGGCCCTGGCCATTAACCCACTGCACTGACAGTGGGCTGTTTCATAGAGATTAACCCTATAGCTTGGGCAATGGGAGGATGAGGGGTGAATGATCAGGGGTAAGCCCTTGTGGGGTCAGGATATGTGGACAGACATTTGGGCAAGAGCCTGAGGCTGTCCTCACTGTCCTCCATGTTGCAGCTCATAAGGCATTGCACCCCTGGCAACCAAGAAACTGATACCCTAGACTGGATACTCTAGCAACTGACCCTTCAGTAGATACAGCAGACTGGATGCATAGAAAAAGCACCCAGCATAGCACCTGGGTGGATGGCATATTGCCAAGAATGTGAGGTTACCCTTGAAATACGATGACTTGGTTAATGCACTAATAGCATATCCTGTGTGTTCTAAACAACAGCCAAGGCAACTACCAAAGGAGTCTGGGGCCACCCACCGAAGTTCCCAACAGGCGAGGGATTGGCAGATTATAATGGCCCCCTCCCTTTGAGCAAAGTTTCTAAATCTTAGTCTGTGTGAACACTGTGTCTGGCCTAGCCCAGGCTGCCACGGCTGGGAACTAGAGAAGCTGAGTACCATATATGAATCCCCTCATCAAGTAGATGGTGATTGGGGGTCACATTTCAAAGGTCATGATGTGAACTGGACAAAAAAAAAAAAACATGACATTGAATTAGGGTTCCACAAACAGCAGCGTTGGTAGAAAGGAAGAATGAAATATGAAAGCAACAGATTAAATTTCTAACAGGAAACTATCTTGGTGGGGTGTTCTAAAGTACTATCTCAGGTTTTAATACATTTGAATGATCAGCCAGTAAGGCCTGTTGCCCCAAATGCCAGACTGGGTACCCCTACCCACGTCGAGACAGCCAATACCACAAAGGTATGGAAGTCATGGGAAACAGTCCCAACCCTCATCATGGATCAACATGCTGTGTTGCTAAGAACACTAAGTCCCATTATGCCTGGTAAAGGTGTTATCTACTGGAATGTGCATATGGGACCTCCCACCAGGGTGGGTGAATTACTCCAAAGCCCTGGGTGAGGGGGAACGGCTCAACCTCTATTGGGATACCATTGTCCTGCTGCAAGCCAGAGCTGTTGAAATGCACTATACCTGAAGTGGAGCACACACCACTGGAAGACGGGAGAGAGTGGGGTCCTGGTCTGGCATATCCCACCCCAGTCCGTCTCCTCACGCCTGACAGTGTTGCCTCCCCTGGCCATGTATGATATGCACCACAAGGTCAAGTTCCTAAAGCTGCCAACCTTCTTCTCAAGGTTAGGTGGACACATTCTGTTTTCCACTGGTGTGATCATCTGGCTGCTGTCTTTGTTCCCTCCACTGGCCTGGAAGACAGCATAGCACACATAGAAGTTCTTACTAATTCACCCAGCAAGCCTTAAAAGATAGCCAACCAAGCCTGTCCTTAACACTGAAATGTGTCTCATGAGAAAAGTTGTCCTCCAAAGTAGGATGGGCTTGGACATTATTACTGCTTTGCAAAGAGTCACCTGTGCCTTTATCCAAACAGATTCATATTTGAGTCTGCTATAGGTGTCATCTTTTATTAAATTACATAGGAACATAAGCAAACGCCTTGACTGATGCAACCCCCAGTCCAAGGGGGGTTGGATTAATAAATGAGTGGTTTGGACCACGGGGCTCCTGGTGGAAAAAATTGTTACTTCTTCTAGGTATCAGTATCTTCATTTGCGTTTTCTCTTGCGTTTTGCCTCTGTTACTATTGTGGTATCTGCTTCCAGGGCAGCCAGATAGCCACTGAACAAGCCACCTCCATGCTAGTGGAACTCCTTGCTGACCTCTCGGGGCACATTGAGGAAGAGGGGGGTGTGTAGGATTGTAGGAGCCAATCATGAGGTATGGAGTCTTGGAGGAGGTCGTCCAGAGGATGTGACTGCTGGTTGACCCACAAGTTGGACCTGGGTGATTGGAGGCTCCTTACCCCTTCCCCTGTCCTTAGAATGAACATTCTGCTCATTGTTCCCACAGTGGAAGCTGTTTTCAGAGCTGCAGTCTTGAGAGAGCAATGTGTTGTTGAGACCATATGGACAGTATACTTGACTGAACCCTGTTAGGGCCTCTATATAAACTTTTAAGATTAAGGTGAGCTGGTGCAGAGATCTATTCATCTTGCAGCTGCCCAAAACAAGCCTCGTAGGTTCCTGTAATTATTAAAACTACCACCTACCAATCTGGAGTGGCCTTCCTCTTTCTTTGGTCTTTCCATGCCCTTCTTGTGCAGGGAGCAGTATTCAAACCAACAGAGAAATATTAGCCTGAACAAATCAATGAACCGGAAGAGATCTAAAAACACAGATGCATGTGTGTACACATGTGTATGTATATAAACTTGATAAATAGCAGGTGAAACTATGAATAATTGCAGAAGGATGGGCTATTCAATAAATCTGGAATGTAATGGAAAAAATTTGATTCCTACCTTATAAAACACAAAAAGATATAGCTGATTAGATACACATAAATAATACAATTTAAAAATGTTTAGAATAAATAGAAGATTATAGTTTGAGGGTAAAAAGACTTGAGGCATAGTTGATATACAATATTAAGTTTCAGGTGAACAGCATAGGGATTCACAATTTTTAAAGGTTCTAGTCCATTTCTAGTTGTTATAAAATACTGGCTACATTCCCTGTATTGTATAATATAATCACTGAAGCTTATTTATGTCAGAGAGTGTTCTGCCTATGTTTGCCTCTAAGAGTTTTATAGTAACCGGCCTTACATTTAGGTCTTTAATCCATTTTGAGTTAATTTTTGTCTATGGTGTTAGAGGGTGTTGTAATTTCATTCTTTTACATGTACCTGTCCAGTTTTCCCAGCACCAATTATTGAAGAGACTGTCATTTCTTCATTGTATATTCTTCCCTCCTTTGTCATAGATTAATTGACCATAATTGCATGGGTTTATTTCTGGGCTCTCTATTCTATTCCATTGATCTATATGTCTATTTTTATGCCAGTATAATACTGTTTTGATTACTGTAGCTTTCTAATATAGTCTAAAGCCAGAAAGCGTAATTCCTCCAGCCCTGTTCTTCTTTCTCAAGATTTTATTGACTATTAGAGGTCTTTTGTGTTTGCATACAAATTTTAAAATTACTTGTTCTAGTTCGGTGAAAAATGCCACTGATGTTTTGATAGAGATTGCATTAAATCTATATATTGCCTTGGATTGGATGGTCAGTATTGACACTATTAATTCTTCTAATCCATGAACACAGTATATCTTTCCATCTGTTTGTGTCATCTTCAATTTCTTTCTTTAATGTCTTATAGTTTTTGGAGTACAGGACCTTTGCCTCCTAAGGTATGTTTCTTCCAAGGTATTTTAGTATTCTTAATGCAATTATAAATGAGATTGTCTCCTTAATTTCTCCTTCTGCCAATTCATTGCTAGCATATAGAAATTTAACAGATCTTTGTATATTTTGTGTCCTGTGAATTTACTGAATTTATTGATGAGTTCTAGTAGTTTTTTGTTGGCACCTTGAGGAGTTTCCCTGTATAGTATCATGTCTTCTGCAAACAATGACAGCTTTACTTCTTCCTTTCCAATTTGGATTCTTTTTATTTCTTTTTCTTATCTCTTTGCTGTGATGAGGACTGCCAATACTATGTTGAATTAAAGTGGTGAGAGTAGGCATCCTGGTCTTGTTTCTGATCTTAGAGGAAATGTTTCCAGCTTTTTGCCATTGAGTATGATGTCAGCAGAGAGTTTCTCAGATGTGGCCTTTATCATGTTGAGGTATGTTCCCTCTATTCCCACTTCCTAGAGAGTTTTTATCATAAAAGGATGTTAAATTTTGTAAAAAGTTTTTTCTGCATCTCTTGATGATTATATGGTTTTCATTCTTCAATTTGTTAATGTGGTGTATCACATAGATTTTATGAATATTGAAAAACCCTTGCACCCCTAGGATGAATCCCACTTAATCATGGCATATGATTTTTTAAAACATATTATTGTATTTAGTTTGCTAATATTTTGAGGATTTTTGCATCTATGTTCATCTGTGATATTGGCCTGTAATTTTCTTTTTTGTGTTATCTTTGTCTGGTTTGGTATCAGGGTGAAACTGGCCTCATAGAATGAATTTGGAAGACTTCCTACCTCTGCAAATTTTTGGAATAGTTTGAGAAAGATAAGTGTTAACTCTTCTCTAAATGTTTGGTGGGATTCACCTGTGAAGCCATGTGGTCCTGGACTTTTGTTTCTTTGGAGATTTTTTTAAATTTTTGATTCAGTTTCATTACTGGTAATTAGTGTGTTCATATTTCCTGTTTCTTACTGGTTCAGTCTCCAAAGATTGTTCATTTCTAGGAATTTGTCCACTTCTTCTAGATTGTCCATTTTATTTACATGTAATTGTTTGTGGTTTCTTACGATCTCCTGTATTTCTGTGATGTCAGTTGTAACTTTTTTTTCATTTTTGATTTCATTGATTTGAGCTCTCTTCCTTTTTTTCTTGATGAGTCTGGCTGAAGATTTATCAATTTTGTTTATCTTTTCACAGAATCCACTCTTAGTTTCATTGATTTTTTTTTAGTCTCTTTCATTTCTGCTCTCATCTTTTTTCTTTCTTTCCTTCTACTAACTCTGGGTTTTGTTATTTTTCTAGCTCCTTTATGTGTAAAGTTAGGTTGTTTATTTGAGATTTTCCTTATTTTCTTGAGGTAAGCTTGCATAACTATAAACTTCCCTCTTAAAACTACTTTTGCAGCATCTCATAGATTTTGAATCATTGTGTTTTCATTTTCATTTGTCTCTAGGTGTTTTTTGATTTCCTCCTTGATTTCTTCAATGATCCATTGGTTGTTTAGGAGCATATTGTTTAGCCTCTACATTTTTTGCAGTTTTTTTGATAGTTGATTTCTAGTCTCATAGCATCGTGGTCAGAAAAGATGCTTGATATGATTTCAATTTTCTTACCGACTCTTCCTTTGTGGCCTAGCATGTGATCTCCCTGGAGAATACTCCATGTGCATTTTAAAAGAATGTATATTCTGCCAGTTTTGGATGGAGTGTTCTATCTATATATCTTTTAAGTCCATCTGGTCTAAAGTATCATTTAAGGCCAGTGTTTCCATATTGATTTTCTGTCAGGATGATCTGTCCATTGATGTAAGTAGGGTGTACCCTACTATTATTGTGTTACTGTTGATTTCTTCCTTTATGTTTGTTAATATTTGCTTTATGTATTTAGGTGCTCTTATATTGGGTGCATATATATTTACAGTTGTTATATCTTCTTCTTGGATTGATCCTTGATCATTATGTAATGTACTTCTTTGTCTCTTGTAACACTCTTTATTTTAAAGTCTATTTTGTCTAAGTATTGCTACCACAGGTTTCTTTTGATTTCCATTTGCCTGAGATATATTTTTCCATCCTCTCACTTTTAGTCTGTGTGTGTCTTTAGATGAAGTGAGTCTGTTGTAGGCAGCATATATATGGGTCTTGTTTTTATATCCATTCAGCCTCTCTGTCTCTTTTGATTGGAGCCTTTAGTCATTTACATTTAAAGTAATTATTGACATGTATGTTCTTATTGCCATTTTGTTAATTGTTTTGGGGTTTTGTGTAGGTCTTTTTTAGTAGATTCCCTCGTTTGTTCTCTTGTGATTGGATGTCTTTATGTTTGGATTCCTTTTAGTTTGTTGTGTGTATGATCTATTATAGATTATTGATTTGCATTTACCATGAGATTTATATATAGCCATATATATATATATATATATATATATGAAGTTGCTGATCTCTTAATTTCAAATACGTTTTAACAACCCTGCGTTTGCACCCTCCTCTCCTCACAATTACTGTTTCTTATATTTTACATCTAATTGTTTTGTGTATCCCTTAACTGCTTATTGTGGATATAGATGATTCTACTCTTTTGTCTTTTAACTGTCCTACTAGCTTTGTGCATGGGTGGTTTCCTACCTTTACTATATGTTTACCTTTACTGATGAGCTTTTTCCTTTCATAATTTTCACGTTTCTCATTGTGCCCCTTTCTTTTTCTCTTAGAGAAGTTCCTTTAACATTTCTTGTAAAGCTGGTTAGGTGGTGCTGAACTCTTATCTTTTGCTTGTTTGTAAAACTTTTGATCTCTCAGTCAAATCTGAGAGACTTGCCAGGTATAATATTCTTGGTTGTTGGTTTGTTCTATTGATCACTTTCAGTATATTGTGCCACTCCCTTCTGGCCTGTGATTTCTGCTGAAAAGTCAGCCGATAGCCTTATGGGAGTTCCCTTGTACCTAATGTGTTGCTTTTCCCTTGCTGCTTTTAATAATTATCTTTAATTTTTGCCATTTTAATTATACTATGTCTTGGTGGGTTCCTCTTTGGGTTTCTCTGTATTTCCTGGACTTGGATGTCTGTTTCCTTTCCCAGGTTAGGGAAGTTTTTAGCCATTATGTCTTCAATTATGTTTTCAGCTCCTTTCTCTCTCTCTTTTCCTTCTAGGACCTTTATAATGCAAATATTAGTGAGATTGATGTTTTCCTAAAGGTCTCCTTAACTGTATTCATTTCTTTTCACTATTTTTTCTTCTGTTCAATATCAGTGATTTTCACTACTTTCTTCCAGCTCACTGACTGTTCCTCTGTATCATTTAGTCTACTGTTGATTCCTTCTAGTGTACTTTTCATTTCTATCCCTGTACATCCATTCTACTCCCAAGTTTTTTGATCATCTTTACAATCACTACCCTAAACTCTTTCTCTGGTAAATTGCCTACCTCCACTTCACTTAATTCTTCTTTTGGGGTTTTATGTTGTTCTTTCATTTGGAACATGCTCCTCTGTCTCCTCATTTTCCCTAAATTCTTGTTTCTATTTATCTGGTACACTGGTTACATTTCTCAACCTTGGAGAAGTGGCTTTTTGTAGGAGGCGTCCTAGGGGTCCCAGCAGCCTACTGCCCTCGTCACCAGAATTGTATGCTCTAGGGGTTCCCCCTATGAGGGCTGTGTGGGTCTGCTGTCTATTGTGAAAGACTGTATGTGCAGTGTGGTAAGCCTTTTTGGCCCCCAATCTGGTTGGTTGCCAGGTCCTAACTTGTGGGAAGGCTGCTGGTTGGTAGGTCAGGAGGCAGCTGACTATGGAACCCGAGGATCCCTGGGGCTAGTGCTAGGTTACTTGTGGGCAAAGTCAGGGTCCAGGAGATCCCAGGGCTACTGCCCACACACTGGTGGATGAAGCCAGTTCTGGGGCTAGCACCAGCCTACTGGCAGGCAGAACCATGTCCTGAGGTCTGGTTGCAGAGCACAGGGGTCCCAGAGCTGGTGTCAGATCACTGGTGTGTGGGGCTGGTTCCTGAAACAGCTGGCTGTGTGATTCGGGTGTCTTAAAGCTTATATTAGCTTGCTGGTGGACAGGGCCAGAGCCCAGTAGGTCACAGGGCAGGGTCTGGCCTGCTGCTGGGAGGGCTTGGTCCACAGGCTGTAGGGCTACAGTTTTGTTGCAACTGGCATCTGCTCACTGGTGGGTAAGGCTGGGCCCAAGGCTAGAGCAGGCTTCCTGGAGGACAGGGCCAGGACCCAGGAGATTCTGGGGCTGATGCCTGTGCACTGGTGGGTGGAGCTAGGTCCCAGATTGTCTGGTTGGAAGTCCCCGGAGGTTTATACTGTTTATACTGTTGTGTGTGGCTGTGTCCTGGGCCTTTTGGTGGGCAGGACTGTTTCCAGGGGTAGCTTTAGGCTCAGGGAGTCTTAAGGAAGCCTGTCTGCTGGTAGTGGGGCTGGGTCCATGGCCTGAGGCATCCCAGCACTGGCACTTATCGGTTGTTGGTCCAGGGTGTGGCTGGGTTCTGGGGCTAGTAAGCTAGAGGGAGTATTCTAAAATGGCACTTGCCAGCACCTGTGTCCATGTGGTAGAACGAGCTCCCCAAAATAGCTGCCACTGGTATCTATGTCCCCAGGGTGAGCTGCAGTTGCCTCCTGCCTCTCCAGGAAACTCTCTAAGATAAGCAGGTGGGTCTGACCTAGGTTCAGATCAAATTACTGCCTTTGCCCTGGGTCCCAGAGTGTGTGAGATTCTGCCTGTGCCCTTTGAGGTTGAAGTCTCTATTTCCTCCAGCCCTCTGGGACTCCTAAAAGTAAGCCCCACTGGCCTTCAGAGGCAAATGCTCTGGGGTCTTGTCTTCACAGTGCAGGAACCTCAGTCTGGAGAACCCAACGTGGGTCTCAGATCTTTCACCCCTTTGGGAGAACCTCTGCAATTGTAGATATTCTCCCATTTTGTGAGTTGCCTACCCAGGGGCATTTGGGACTTGACTATTGTGACTCCACCCCTCCTACCTATTTCACTGTGGTTTCTTCTTTATATCTTTAGTTGTAGAAGATCTTTTCTAATAGGTTCTGGTCTTTTTCATCTATGGTTGTTCTGCAAATACATGATTTTGATGTGCCTGTGAGAAGAGGTGAACTCAGGGCCTTTCTACTCCATCTTGGCCAATCTCCTTAAGATTTTCTTAAAATGTAAAAAAAGCAAAAGTCATAAAGGAATACTAAATTTTTACTACATAAACATTAAAAGCTTCTCTACAAGAAATAATACAATGAAAATAATTAGAGAAGATATGTGCAATGCATAAAACCCTCAAAGACATAATAAACAGAATATACAAATCTCTTAAAAATAAAAGACAACCTCGTAGACAAATGATTAAAGTACGTGACCTTCAAGAGGAAAACCTACAGGCCAATAAACATTATGATGGTTAATCTCACTAACAATAGGGGTAAAGCAGACTGAAACAACGATGAGATACTATTTTGTGCCTATCAGATCAGCAAAAACTGTAAAAGGTAGTATGTACCAAATGTTAAGTACATGGGGAACTAGATCTCCTGGATACTCTACTGATAAGCAGACACAACCACTCCAGAGGACATCTGGCAATATCTTGTAGTTGAAGACATTCACACCCTGGAAACAAGTTATTCTACTTCCAAGTGTATACTCTAGAAACTCTGGCACAGGTGCACAAAGAGAATTGCACACAGGTTTTCACTGAACATTGTTTATTTTGCTACTATAGATTATTTTGCTATTATAATCTAAAATAATCTAACTTTGGATAATAAGTTCTTTCAATGAAAATTATGCAGCAATTTAAAAATACGAATTAGATCCTCATGAATTAATATGTACACATCTCAAATGGTGCATGAAAAAGTTGCAGGATGACATTTATGTAAATGCATAAAACCCAAGAATAATTTTCTATATGTATGAATATATTTATGTTATAAATCTATGAGTGGAAAGGACACGTATCAACTCTGGAACAGATTTTGCTTCTAGAATGGGCAGAAGGAGAGGAATAAGGAGAGTTCAAAAGAGACTTTAAAAAATGTTTTCTGTTAAGAGTGACTCAAATATTAGCAAAATGTCAGCATTTGTTAAAACATTTTTCACTAAATCTTTGAAATATTTTATAATTTGGAAAAATGGGCAAACTCCAAGTCCAGAGTTTTATCAACATCTCTGGTCCACTTTTATTCTTGGAAACTCTAAAACTTCTAGGATTTCTTCAGGGGCCCTCTCTCATCCACCATCCTGGTCCCTCCAGCTCCTCTCCCCGTCTCCTCAGCCCCCAGCATAGGGGCTGAAAATACTGCTTCTCACTCTCCCCACTGCATTGCTACAAGTAGTCTTCATTTACTGTTGAGACTCTGCCTCAGCACTGTTTTACTTTTTTCTCCCAGATGCATTGGAGGAGGGGAGGGGTCAGGAGAGGAGTGACAAAATAGATGAAAATAAGGAAAAGGAATGAGGAAGGCCATGAAGCCCCACATGTAATTTTTTTTTTTTTTTTTTTTTTGGCGTACGCGGGCCTCTCACTGCTGTGGCCTCTCCCGCTGCGGAGCACAGGCTCCGGACGCGCAGGCTCAGCGGCCATGGCTCACGGGCCTAGCCGCCCCGCGGCATGTGGGATATTCCCGGACAGGGGCACGAACCCGTGTCCCCTGCATCGGCAGGCGGACTCTCAACCACTGTGCCACCAGGGAAGCCCTGTAATTTTTTTTAAATCAAAGTATAGTTGACACTTTCAGGTGTGGAACATAGTGATTCAGTATTTTTGCAGATTATACTTACAAGATAATGGCCCTAATATCCAGTGCTATACAGTAAATCTTTGTTGCTTATCAATTTTATACATAGTAATTTGTATCTGTTAATCCCATACCCCTATCTGGCCCCTCCCCACTTCCTCTCCTGTTTGGTGACCATAAGTTTGTTTTCTATATCTATGCGTCTTCCTGTTTTACATATATATTCATTTGTATTTTTGAGATTCCACATATAAGTGATATCACACAGAATTTGTCACTCTCTGATTGATTTCACTAAGCATCCTAAGCATAATATTCTCTAGGTCCATCCACGTTGCTGCAAATGGCAATATTTCATTCCGTTTACGGCTGATATACCATTGTGTATGTATATATGTATGTATGTACCACATCTTCTTAATCCAAATGTCTGTTGTTGGGCAGTTGGGTTTATTTCATGTCTTGGCTGTTGTAAATAGTGCTGCTATGAACTTTGGGGTGCAAGTATCTTTTCAAATTACTGTTTTCCTATTTTCTGGACATATACCCAGGAGTGGAATTGCTGGATCAGATGGTAGTTCAATTTTTAGTTTCTTGAGAAACCTTCATACTGTTTCAATAGTGGCTGCAGCAATTTACATTCCCACAAGCAGTGTGCAGGGGTTCTCATTTCTCCACGTCCTCATCAGCATTTGTTATTTATAGACGTTTTGATGATGGCCATTCTGATAGATGTGAGGTGATAGCTCATTGTTGTCTTGATTTGCCTTTCTCTAATAATTAGTGATGTTGAGCATCTTTTTGTGTGCCTGTTAGCCATTTGTATGTATTCTTTGAAAAAAGGTCTATTCACGTTTTCTGGACATTTAATGATTGGGTTATTTTTTCTTTATTGAATTCTGGTTGACTTACAATATTGCATTAGTTTCAAGTGTATAGCATAGTGATTCCTTTTTTTTTTTTTTTTTTACAGAGTATATTCCATTATAGGTTATTACAAGATATTGGATATAATTCCCTGTGCTGTATGGTAAATTCTTGTTGCTTATATATTGTATGTATAGTAGTTTGTATCTCTTAATCCTATACTCCTAAATTTGTCCATCGCCCCCCTCCCCTTTAGTAACCATAAGTTTGTTTTCTTGTCAGTGAGTCTGTTTTTGTATATAGATTCATTTGGATTATTTTTGAGATTCCACATATCAGTGATATCATATAGTGTTTGTCTTTCTCTATTTCACTAAGCATAATATTCTCTAGGTCTGTCCATGTTGCTGCAAATGGTAATATTTTACTGTTTTCTATGGCTGAGTAATATTCCATTGTATATTTATTGAATATATACCAGTTCTTCTTAGGCCAATCATCTATTGACGGGCACTTGGGTTGTTTCCATATCCTGGTTATTGTAAACAGTGCTGCTGTAAATATTGGGGTGCATGTATCTTTTCGAATTAGAATTTTCATTTTTTCCCAGATCTATGCACAGGAGTGGGATTGCTGGATAATACAGTAGCTCTATTTTTAGTTTTTTAAGGAACCTTCATACTGTATTTTCCACAGCAGCTGCACCAAGTTACATTCCAACCAGCAGTGTATGAGGGTACTCTTTCTTCCATACCCTTTCAGCATTTTTATTTGTAGACTTTTTGATGATTGCCATTCTGAGTGGTGTGAGGTGATTGTGGTTTTCATTTGCATTTCTATAAAAATTAACAATGCTGAGTATCTTTTCATGTGCTTGTTAGCCATCTGTATGTGTTCTCTGGGGGGAAAAAATGTCTTTTAAGTCTTCTGTCCATTTCTTGATTGGGTTGTTGATTTATTATTTTTTTTTATATTGGGTTGAATGAGCTGTTTTTATATTTTGGATATTAATCCTTTGTCGGTTGCAAATATTTTCTCCCATTGCATATGTTGCCTTTTCATTTTGTTGATGGTTTCCTTTGCTGTGCAAAGGCTTTTAAAGTTGATTAGGCCCCATTTGTTTATTTTTGCTTTTATTTCTTTTGCTTTAGGAGTCTGATCTAAGAAAATATTGCTATGATTTATGTCACAGAATGTTTTGCCTATGTTTTCTTTTAGGAGTTTTATGATGTCATGTCTTATATTTAGGTCTTTAAACCATTTTGAGTTTGAGTATATAGTGTAAGGGAGTGTTTATTGATTTACATGTAGATGCCCAGCTTTCTTAACAATATTTGTTGAAGAGACTGTCTTTTCTTCATTGTATATTCTTGCCTCCTTTGTCATAGATTAATTGACCGTATGTGCATGGGTTTATTTCTGGTCTCTCTGTTCTCTTCCATTGATCTATATGTCTGTTTTTGTGCCACTATCGCACTGTTTTGGTTACTGTAGCTTTGTAGTATAATCTGAAGTCTGGAAGGGTTATACATCCAGCTTTCTTTTTTCTTGGAATTGCTTTGACAAGTCTCAGTCTTTTATGGTTCCATATGAATTTTGAAATTATTTGTTCTAGCTCTGAGAAAAGTGTCATTGATATTTTGATAGGGATTGCATTAAATCTGTAGCTTCATTTGGGTAGTATGGCCATTTTAACAATATTAATTCTTCCAATCCAAGAGCATGGAATATCTTTCCTTTTCTTCTAGGTTATCCAATTTGTTGGCACATAACTGTTGATGGTATTCTGTTAGGATTTTTTTGTATTTCTATGTTATGGGTTGTTATTTCTCCTGTTTCATTTCCTATTTTGTTTATTTGCATCCTCTCTCTTCTTCCTGGTGAGCCTAGAGGTTTGTTGATTTTGTTTATCTCTTCGAAAAACCAGCTCTTGTTTTTATTGATCATTTCTGTTGTTTTTTGATATTTGTTTTATTTATTTCCTCTCTGATCTTTATTATTTCCTTCCTTCTGCTGACTTTGGGCTTTGTTTGTTCTTATTTCTCTAACTCTTTTAGGTGATAGATTAGGTTGTTACTTAAGATTTTTCTTGTTTCTTCAGGGAGGCCTGTATTGCTATGAACCTCTTACAGCTGCTTTTGCTTCATCCCATAGATTGTGTAAAGTTGTATTTTCATTTTCTTTTGTCTCACGGTATTTTATAATTTCTTTTTTTTTTATTTCATCATTGACCGATTGGCTTTTTGGTAGCATGTTGTTTAGTCTTCATGTGTTCATTCTATTCCCATTTTTCTTTCTGTGTTGACTTCTACTTTCAAATATCTTGGTCAGGAATTATGCTTGAAATAATTTCTAGCCTCTTAAATTTCTTGAGCCTTGTTTTTTGACCTAGTATGTGGTCTTTCCTAGAGAACGTTCCATGCACACTTGAAAATAATGTATATTCTCCTGTTTTGGGATGTAATGTTCTATAGATATCAATTAAGTCCAACTGGTCTATTTTGTCATTTAGGAGTTCTGCCTTATTGATTTTCTGTCAGGATGATCTGTCCATTGATGTCACTGCAGTGTTAAAATCTCTTATTATTACTGTATTACTGTCAGTTTCTCCCTTTGTTAGTATTTGCTTTATTTAGGTGCCTCTCTATTTGGTGTATATAGGTGAACCAGTATAATATTCTCAATGAATTGATACCTATATTGTTATATACTGCCCTTCTTTGTCTTTATGGCCTTTGTTTTAAAGTTTATTTTGTCTGATATGGGTATTGCTACCCCCACTTTCTTGTCAGTCCCCTTTGCAAGAAATATTTTTTTCCACCCCCTCACTGTAGTCTGTCTTTCACCCTGAAGAGAGTCTCTTGGACGCAACATATTGCACATTCTTTTTTAATCCAATTTGCCACTCAGTCTTTTTATTGGATCATTTAGTCCTTTGTTATTTAAAGTAATTATTGATAGGTATATACTTACTGCCATTTTGATCCTTGTTTTCTAGTTGTTATTGTAGTTGTTCTTTGTTCATTTTTTTCTTCTTTTTGTTTTTTCCTGTTGTGGTTTGATGATTTTCATTTGTAGTATGCTTGAGTTCCTTTCTTTTTGGTTTTTATAAATCTATTGTGTGTATATATATATATATATATATATATATATATTTTTTTTTTTTTTTTTTTTTTTTTTTTTTGCGGTACGCGGGCCTCTCACTGTTGTGGCCTCTCCCATTGCGGAGCACGGGCTCCAGATGCGCAGGCTCAGTGGCCATGGCTCACGGGCCTAGCTGCTCCGCGGTATGTGGGATCTTCCCAGACCGGGGCACGAACCCGTGTCCCCTGCATCAGCAGGTGGACTCTCAACCACTGTGCCACCAGGGAAGCCCTACTGTATGTTTTTGATTTGTGGTTACCATGGAGTTCAAGAATGTTGACCCATAACTATATCTATTTGCTTTAAATTGATAGTCATTCAATTTCAAACACATTCTAAAAGATCTACATATTTATACTCCCCTCCCTCACATTTTGTGATTCTGATGTTCTATTTTACATCTTAATACATATCCTTTTACTTCTTATTGTACTTATAAATACTTTCACAGCTTTGTTTTTAATCCACATATTGGCTTATTTAAATGATTTTCAATCCTTGCAATATATGATGTTTGCCTTTTGTATTGGGATTTTCCCTTTCCTTTAGATTCTTGCTGCTTTTCTATTTAGAGAAGACCCTTCAGTATTCCTTTTAGGGTAGGTTTAGTATCACTGAATTCTTTTAGCTTTTGCTTGTCTGAGAAGTTCTTTATCTCTCCTTCTGTTCTAAATAATAATCTTCTTGGGTAGTGTATCCTGGATTGTAGGTTTTTCCCTTTCAGGACTTTGAATTACACGATGCCACTCCCTTCTGACCTGTAAAGTTTCTGTAGAGAAATCAGCTGGTAGCTTTATGGGGATTCCCTTGTATATGACTTTTTCTCTTGTTGCTTTTAGAATTCTCTTTTTATATTTAACTTCTGCCATTTAAATTACAATATAACTTGGTGTGAGTCTGTTTGGGTTCATCTTGTTTGGGACCCTCTGTGCTTCCTATCCCTGGATATCTATTTCCTTCTTTAGGTTTGGGAAGTTTTCAGTCATAATTTCTTCAATCCCCTTCTTTCTCTTCTGGAACACGTATTATGTATAAGTTTCATGCTTTATGTTATCCCATAGATCTTGTGTGTTACTTTTTTTTTTTTCATTTGTCTTTCTGCTGTTCTAATTGGGTGATTTCCATTATTCTATTTTCCAGAACACTTAAGCATTTTTTTGGGTCATTTAGTTGACTGTTCATTGCTTCTAGATTGCTTTTTATCTCAGCAATTGAATTTTCTGTTATTGATTGGGTCATCTTTATACTTTCTAGTTCCTTGTTACAGTGATCTGCATTTCTATTGATAATTTTTCTTAATTCAGTTAGCATTTTTATTATGACCTTTTTGAACTCAGGGTCTGTTCATTATTTGTTCTTACAGGGGATTTCTCTTGCTCCTTTAGTTGGGAGTAATTCTTCTGCCTTTTTATTTTCCTTAACTTTACTGTGGTCTTGAAGGGATGTTTTTACGTGGGAGCATCCTGTGTACACTGTGTGTGTTCAATGTCTTTGGTGTGAGGGCTGGTTTTGATATAGACTCCAGCCACGTCTTTCCTCAGGGTGTGCTGGACTTTATCCCCTTGATAGGGGGTGTGGTTGGTGTGGGAGGAGATAAAGCCCGTACAGGGTGTGATGTAAGACTTGCTCTCCGCTCTGCAGCTGTCACTGCTCTGTCAGGAGTGGAGTCTGCTCCCCAGTTATTGGAGTAGAAGCCCTGAAGGTCATGTTCAATCAGGCTTCATTGCCCTTGAGTGCATGTCCTGCCCCAAAGGAGGTGATTGCTGTAGTGATACCCATGAGGTCACAGAGGACATAGGCACTTCCTGTGTAGATGTCTGCAACTCTGCTCAGAAGCAGACCAAAGACACATCCCTTCCCCTCTTGTGTTCATCCCAGATCTAGTGCAAGGCTGTGGTGTGGAGGAGGCTGGGGCTGAGGTTAGGGCATTCTGAATGCAGGAATTGAGGTGGCTGCAATGCTGCCTAAGACCTGGGCTGCTTCTGTGGTAGTCTTCTCCCAGGACCTGTCTGCCCCAGATCCAGCACTAAGCTTTGGTGTAGAGTGGGCAGGACCAGGGTGGTCTCACTATGAGATGAACCATTGCATGCTCCTGCACTGCATGGCTGATGCTGCCCTGCCTGAACCACACCTAAGTCCCCCAGGCTATCTCTGCACAGCTAGATTCTGAGTCCCGTCTCAGGGCTTGTCTGCCAGTGTTCCAGGTCTAAGCTGCAGTGTGCCCCTGTGCCATTGCCTCTTGTGTGTGCTGACAATGGTCCCCACTGCCCCACTCAGATCACATCCCAGATACCCATCTGTGTCTGTGTACCTAGACTAAGGCTTTTCCCAGGGCCATACCAAGGTTTGGTGTGGAGTGCACAGAGCCGGGGTGTTTGCCCTGTTTGGATTGGGGAGTGTGGCAGTGAGGTGGGAGCCCGCGGTACAAGGCTCTCTCCACCATGATTGTTGGCAAACCAGCACACATGCACTCCTCGTGAGTAGAGTCTAGGTTTCTCCAGCCCTTCTGTCTGTCCCAGTGGTTCTCCCATCAGCAAAGGCGGCTTGTCTCCTCCATGTAGGCCCCCAGGACTGGGATGCCCAGATTGTGGCTTGGGTGAGGGTGAGGGTTCTCCAGAGCAGACCTTCCCTTCCTTTCAGATCCTTCGCAGGGGTGCAGGTCCTAACCCAATGACTTTCTTCTGTCCTACCCTCTTACATGGAGATCTTTCTTGCAGCTTTGGTTATATAGGAGTTCTGCCTGTTTCCAGTCAGTTTTCTGTAAGAATTGTCCTATATATAGATATATTCTTGATGTTTGTGGGGGGAGATGAACTCCTTGTCCTGCTAGTTCACCATCTTGATCCTGCTCTCTCTGGGTTATTTGTTTTTTGGATATTGAGTTGTATGAGCTGCTTGTATATTTTGGATATTAACCCCCTGTTGGTTGCATCATTTGCAAATATTTTCTCCCATTCTTTAGGTTGTCTTTTTTTTAGATGGTTTCCTTTGCTGTGTGAAAGCTTTTAAATTTAATTAGGCCACATTTATTTATTTTTGCTTTTGTTTCTCTTGACTTCAGAGATCAGGCCAAGAAAATACTGCTACAGTTTATATCAGAGTGTTGTGCATATGTGCTCTTCTAGGAGTTGTATGCTTTCCATTCTTACATTTAGGTCTTTCAACCATTTTGAGTTTATTTTTGTACGAGGCACGAGGGAATATTCTAATCAAGTGGCTGTCCAGTATTCCTAGCACCACTTGTTGAATCAACTGTCTTTTCTGCATTGTTTTCTGCATTATTCTGGCCTCTTGTCATAGGTTAATTGACTGTATGTGTGGGGGTTTATTTCTGAGCTGTCTATTCTGGTCCATTGATCTATATGTCTTTTTTTATGCCAGTACCATGCTGTTTTGATTACTGTAGCTTTGTTGTCTGATGTCTGGAATGGTTATAACTCCGGATTTCTTCTTTTCTCTCAAGATTGCTTTGGAAATTTGAGGTCTTTTGTGGTTCTGTATGAATTTAAACATTATTTGTTGTGGTTCTGTGAAAAATGTCAAGGGTATTTTGATAGGAATTGCACTAAATCTATAGATTGCTTTCAGTAGTACGGCCATTTTAACAATATTAATTCTTCCAATCCAAGAGCATAGGGTATCTTTCCATTTCTTTGTATCATCTTCAATTTCCTTCCTCAGTGTTTTATAGTTTTCAGAGTATAGGTATTTCACTTCCATGGTTAAGTTTACTCCTAGGTATTTTATTCTTTTTGATGTGTTTTAAAAAGGATTTATTTTTTACTTTCTGATAATTTATTATTAGTGTATAAAAACACAGCAGATTTCTGTATATTAATCTTGTATCCTGCACCTTTGCTGAATTCATTTATTAGTTCTAATAGATTTTTGTTAGAGACTTTAGAGTTCTCCATATAAAGTATTATGTCAACTACAAATACTGACAGTTCTACCTCTTCCTTTCCAATTTGGATAACTTTTATTTCTATTGCTGTGACTAAAACTTCTTTTACTACGTTTAATGAAGTGGTGAGAGTAGAAATCCTTGTCTTGTTTCTAAATATAGCAGGAATATTTTAAGCTTTTTCACTTTTAAGTATGATGTTGGCTGTGGGTTTGTCAAAAATGGCCTTTATATGTTGAGATTTGTTCCCTCTATACCTACCTTGGTGAGAGTTTTTATCATGAATAGATGTTGAATTTTGTCAAATGCTTTTTCTGCATCTGTTGAGATGATCAGGTGGTTTTTGTCTTTCCTTTTGTTAATGTGGTGTATCACATTGATTTGCCTTATGGGGATTCCCTTGGATATGACTTTTTCTCTTGCTGCTTTTAGAATTCTCTTTCTATCTTTAACTTTTGCCATTTTAATTATGTCTTGGTATAGGTCTATTTGGGTTCATCTTGATTTGGGACCTCTGTGCTTCCTATACCTAGATATTTTTTTCCTTCTTTAGGTTGGAGAAGTTTTCAGCCATAATTTCTTCAATCAGTTTTTCAGAACCCTTCTTTCTTTCTTTTCCTTCTGGAACCCCTGTAATGCAAATGTTGGCACATTTGATGTTATACCAGAGATCTCGTATGTTGTACTCATATTGTTTCATTTGTTTGTCTGCTGTTCTGATTGGATGATTTCCATTATTATTCTATCTTCCAGATCACTTATGCATTCTTCTGTGTCATTTAGTATGCTATTCATTGTTCCTGGTATGCTTTTTATCTCACATATTGAATTATCTATTCTTGTTTGCTGCTTCTTTATAATTTCTAGTTCCTCATGAAAATAATCTGTGTTTAGATCAGTCTTCTTCCCTAAATCAGTTAGCTGTATTATTACCAGTGTTTTGAATTATCTGTTTGGTAAATTGCCTATTTCTGTTTCATTATTTTTTCAGAGGTTTTCTCTTGCTCTTTCAATTAAGCTTAGTTCCTTTCCCTTTTCATTTTATTTAACTTTCTCTGTCTCTACGAATTTAGGTGAAATAGTTACCTACTTTGGTCTTGAAGGGGTGTTCTTATGTGGGAGTGTACCTATGTAAACTGCATGTGCTCAGTGCCTTGGTGATAGGGCTGAACTTGATGTGGATGCCAGTCATGTCTTTTCTCAGGGAGTGCTGGCAGCTATCACCTTGGTAGGGGGTGTGGCTGGTGATAGAAGAGCTAGAGTCTGAGAGGGGTGTGAGGCAGGACTTCCTTTCTGCTCAGTGGCCATCACTGCCCCGTCAGGGGTGTGGGTCTTCTCGCAAGTCGCTACAATAGAAGACCTGAGAGTTGGGCTCAAGCTAGCTCTGTTCGCTTTAATTGTGTGTTTTACCTTCTCCCCACACTGGAACCTTTGCCCCAAAGGAGGGGAGTGCTGAAGCAAGGAGAGCTTGCGTGCTTTACAGAGGTCCAATGCTCTGCCTGTGTAGGCATCCGGGGCTCTGCTCCTACAAAGCCCATGGTGGCATTTTTCCCCTGCTGTGGCCACCCTGGATCTAATGCTGGACTATGGCAGGGAGTGGGCAGGGCCAGAGCGTTCACTTGGCTTGGGCTAGGGACCTTTCTCGGCCATGCCGGGGGGCAAACCAGCACATGCATACTCCTCAGGAGTGGAGTCTAGACTTCTCCAGTCTATCTGTCCCAATGCTTTTCCAATTAGCCAAATGGGCTTGTCTCCTATACATAGGACCCCAGGACTGGGATACCCAGTCTGTGGCTCGACCCACTCACTACCCAGGGTGACTGTCTGCCTGCGCAATCTCCCTTTTCCTCTTGGTCCCCTCCAAGGGGCACAGATCCTGACCCAATGCTTCTCTTCCTATCCTACCCAAATACATGTGTATCTTTCTTGCAGCATTGTTGTTTTTTTTTTAATTTTATTTATTTATTTATTCATTTTTGTCCATGCCATGCAGTGTGTGGGATCTTAGTTCCCCGACCAGGGATCGAATCCATGCCCCCTGCCTTGGAAGCACAGAGTCTTAACCACTGAACCGCCAGGGAAGTCCCCTCAGCATTGGTTTTATAGGAGTCTTTCTGCCAGTTTCCAGTTAGTTTTCCATGGGAATTGTTCCACCTGCAGATATATTTTTGAGGTGTCTGTGGGGAGAAATAAGCTCCACATCATCCACCATCTTGATCTCCCTTCTTACTAATTTCTTTTTATTCGACTACATAAAGATAACATAGAACCTCTCTTTTGTGACAGTAGTTAGAGGAATCAGTTGTTCGAACACACTCCTTGTTCTTCCCAATACAACTAAGCCATCATCATAGAATATCCTGCAGTTTTCTACATCAGGAGACCAGATATTCAATTCATAACATTTAAAGTGTACAATATTAGTAAAAGAATCCCAAATCAAAAACAGTAAGGAAAATCTGAATCTCTCTGAGAGTCCAGAAGCAGGGTGGACTCCAGACAAGGTATAATCAAAGTTCAGCTCCCTTTCTCCCCAGTTCTCTTGGCCCTCCCCTTAACTGTATGCATGTTTTCTCCTCTGGATGACTTCTCAATAACAGCCAACATAGCTTTTTGCAACAGACAACTCTTCCTTATATATCCAACAAGAGGCAAAAAAGCCTCTCCCCTACCCACAAAATAAACTTTCTTCCCCAAGAATTTAGATGAGCCTTGTTAGGCCATGTTGCCACAGTTGGGCCATAGGAATGCTGTGTGCTGATTGGCTGAAGATTGGCTTCCTGAATCAATTACTAGCAAGTAGGATGAGATTACCAAGATGGACTTTTTGAGTCTAGGCCTTAAAATAATCAAGATTCAGCTATGGAGTTGGAAACGCTTCTCCTGATTCTCTTGGACAGTGTAGAAGAGCACTGTCTTCCTACACCAAAGGAGAACTGTCTTAGGAAAAAGAGAAAACTGAATCTTGGGTAGCCAATCAATGTGTTCAATATTGAGTGGTAGGGCTAGACTGAGCCTGGGGAATGGTGATGGTTATTAAAAAAAAAAAAAAAGCCCCAGAGACTGTTATCTGGACTGTCAGAAACCCATTCATATCTAATCCAGATTTTTGCAAAGGGAAAACAGATTTTGTGTAATGCTGTATTAAGCCCATCCAGCTTGGCCCACACCCAACAATGGCCCATAGAATCAAAGGCCAATTTTAGAGGCCTTTGTGCTTCTATAAAACACAAATGTGCTGCATTCCTGATTAGCATATGAATCTGCTGTTGCCATGGCAAGTATGATGTTGTATATTGTATGCTATCACTTTAGAACAGGATCTAGAAAACTAAAGGTCCTGGGATAGGAAGTGAAAACCTTCTTGGTAATAAGACCAAATGGACTTATAACTTGGGCATCAAAACTCTGAGAAACATTTATGCAAAATGAGAGGATATTGCTTTTTAAAGAGATTCTTAAATTTCAGTTAAATGAGACTGTGCTTCACTTATTATTTATTCTTACTTCCAGATGGTTTTGAAGTACCTTTAACATTTAAACTCATAAAATACAGCAGTTAGAAAACAACTAGGAAAGAGAAGGAAGGATCGATGAAGGAAATGGAAGACAGTGAGAGAAATGTTGGGTGATGTTTGGTTATATACTCATGTTAGTATTGAAATTTCGTATTAGCCTGCTGGGTTTATTCTACCACTTGCCTAAAGAAGCAGGTCAGGACGCTGGGTTTTGGAGATACTTCAGCCTCTCTAAATTAAGTGCAAAGGAGGTGGTGGGACAAACTTCTAGGCAGGGTGTATCAGTAGCTAAGGATCTGAGTACAGAGGGTCCCTTTTCCTCTGGGTGTTACCAATCCAAAGACTTTGCACTGTGTCTCTGATTCCGTCATACTTACTACTCTCTATTCCAGCCTGTGTGAGTAATTATCTGTGTGTTCTATGGCTGACCCAGGGAGAGAAAGGTTATATGCAGGAGTAAAAACATCTGGCTATTGTCAATTATCCCAGAATCTCCATGCAATGTGTGCATCAAACTCTTCCTTGTTTGAAACATCCTTGCAGCCACGCCTCCTTTTTAAACAATACCCTCCATCACGTACTTTGAATTATGGATCCATTCTTCAACAAGATACTGTTTGTCTCCCTTCTTTCAAGAATTCATCATAATTGCTGGTCCACAGAGTACAGTACTTTTTATGTTCTACTGGAATTATGAGTTTATTAAGTATCTTTTCGATCATTTTTAGGGTTCAAGGCAAGAGGGGAAAGCTGCAGCAGGTACTCATTCTGCCATTTTGAATTGAAAGTATTATGCCTACAGTGACATGAAAAACAAATTCAGAATTAAATGGTTGTAGAAATTGTTTTTCAAACATACTGTTCCTGTATGAGAATCAGACACATGTCCTTTTTCTCCATTTCCAGAATCACAATATGTGATTGGTCATAGCAAGGCCTGTGGTAGGCTGATGATACGTAAAGAACAGAGCTTGAAAGTACGAATGTGCAGCCAGAATCTGTGTGGTAGATAAGAGTCCCTTCAGTGTTGTGGTTCCTTCCCTTAGCCTAATGGTATAAACTGCCACAGCTCACGGGTCTAGGCTCCTATGTCTTAAACGATCACCATTGTTTCTTGTGGACTGTCAAGATCATTGAACTTTGGAACTAGGAAGGCTACTAAGAACCTTACAGTAACTCAGCAAGATAGATGTTATCTCCACTCAGCACATCAGGACACTGAGGCTCAATGAGAATAAGTCTCAAATGCACAGAGCTAATTATAGTCACATGCTGAACTTGCCGCCCCAAAGTCAGCCTCGCTAAGCCAAAGGCCTTTATTCAATGCTGCATGTAGTAAAGCATACTTCATATTGCTCCAGCTCAATATGCTGACGCAAACTTCTATTGTTTTCCCACCAAAAATCTCTTAATCATACGAAGTTGTACCGTATGCTCTTTTGGTAATCCAAAGATGGACAGATATTGGCAATCTCATATGGTTCAATCTGATATATTGTCCTTTAATTGCGTAATGAGATGGAGAAATTTTTCTTTCAGAAGTCAGTGTATGAATTCCTCATAGAAGTGTCTTGAGCTTGTTGGGAATTTACTTTGATAAGACAGCTTGAAGTAGGCAGATCCTTTCCAAGAACGGGTGACAAGATTTCTAATGGAGAATCCGTTTGCACTTGAGGTGAAGCAGAATGAGGCAACAGGAAGCTTACATAGAGTGAAAACTCTGGAAATGAGTGGAAGGCACTAGGAGACTTGGCACTTCCTCAAGATGATGCAAATAGATGTCTGAGGCAACCTTATCTAGATCTCAAGGATAAAGGAAGCTTCTGCTGGTATCCAAGATACTACGGTTCCATATTATTTCTTGAACAGTCAGCATCCTGAGTGAGGAACCAAAGTGTGTTTACTCATATGGTAGTGGTAGGCGTTCATTAAAAGTTAACTGTCGAACAGTCATCCCAATTAGACTGTCGGCATTTTGCTGGATGTCACATATGATCTAAATTTTCTGTAGTGCCTTGAGCATGTGCTAGAAACTTCCAAAGCATTAATTTAAAAAGCTTAGATTCTGATAGACTGACAGTCAACTTCAAGGCTGGTAAAGATCATCTACTAAGATATGTAAATTAACCTTTGTTCCAGGGAAAATGAAATCATAAGCTAATAAACTGGTCATGTAACAGAAGGGTGCCACTCACTCTTATTGATAAACATATTGGGCAGTAGCAAGATTCAGGCCCTGGGCTGTCCATCTACTATGTCATTTAAAGTACAGACTGATGCTAAGTGTAGGGTGTGAGTGATTTCCAAGTTCTCTACCTGAGCGTGTGTGTGTTCTCTAATTTACGTCTTGGTCATATGTGTATATTATCTTTCCCCAATAATGTATAAGCTTCTTAAATTAAATACAGATGCCGAGTTTTCCATTTCTTTAACATTTTCTCTCTGGTGTATTTTCTTGTGATTACTAATATTTTAATAATAGATAATTGAAGTTTAATCTTATTCTATATGAATTAGAAGAACAAGGGAAAGAGTTTATAATTTTTAAATATTCTTAAATATTCTAAATTTTTAACTACATTATACTAGAAAATAATGAATTGAGGAATCTCAATATTAAATCCCTCATTAAGTGCATATTTAAACATGCCTTTGTCTTGTATTTAAGATGATGAATCATCTGTATTACTACATTACTGTCATCATACAGGAGTAATATCATATTTAGTGACTATTAAAAATCTCCACTTAGGAAAAACATTTTGAAGAAAAAAACCACTGAGATTAAATAATTTATTATCATTGCTAAGATGAACACATATACTTGATACTCAATTTTATGCAGAACTTTAAAAAAATAGTTTTAATACAGTATCAAAATTTACACAAGTATTTTGTCAAAAGACCAGTGTTCCTTGTATTAGCTTCTGCAGGCTCTACTGCAGGCACAGAAACTTGTTTTAAATGTCTTCAGAGTGTAGGAATACAACAATGTAAAGATGAAGGCTTTTCAAGAGAAGGTGTAAATATAGTAATTTTCTTTTATAGAGTAATAATATTCTTAAAATATATAACATTTTAAAAGAAAAGCTTAAATGGTAACCCAATTACAATAATTAGAGAGAGAATTCTATATAGCAAATTAATTCATAAATATTTTCTGAGACCAGAGGGGCTGCTTTTTCATCACAGTAACATTCAAAAAAGTGTAACAATTCCTTCACCAATGACAATTAATACATGTGTAATGAGCCTGTTTAAAAACAAGAGCAACAACAGAATATCTGCTATGAATCGAATCTAAGTAATTTAGAAGAAAACTGGGAATTGTTGCATTCCTACTTCTATAATCTTAAACTACAATATAAAGTTAGCATTCGTTCACAGGCCTCTTGCACATTCATACAAGAAACTATGGTTGCATTTGGATAAACACAAAATACCTATCATAGCATTTCCAATACACACAGTCTATTTTATATATATATATATAATATATATATATACACCAAAAATAAGGAAAGCAAAGCAAAGCTAGCACACCTCCTTTTCAAACCTCAAGCAATCTGAACAAGAGCTTTTAGCTTCAATAATGAAGGACATGCGTCAGTTTCATAAAATGTTAGCTAACTGCTGTAGGCTAAGAAAGCTTTTTTCATAAATGCAGTGCAATATTTTAAAGTTTACAGAAAGTTAATATATTAAGTATAACAGCATGTCTAGAAATTAAATTGTAGAAATTAACATCTCACAGCTGGAAACACTTAGAAAAATTGTTGCTTGTTCTTTAATTGAAACTGTTAATATTAACATTAATGAATACACTGAAGATGGAGGTTGATACGTTCCTAAGATGTGTCTTCATGAGCAATACATTAAGATGAAAAGAAAAGATATATTTACTTTGATCAATTAAAATAAATGGTACTCGGGAAAATTTTATGTGGTATTTTTAGCACCTCAAAAGTCAAAACGAAATCCCAGAAACCTAATCTTATCTTGCGTTCAAATCAATTATGCATCAGGAACTAGTATTTTATTAACTAAAATATAATAGGTGACCAACTCTCCAACTTGGGAAGCTGGAAACCACCTCTTATCTTGAACAATATGGTAGAACACTCCCACCATTATATGCAATGATTCAATTCTATCAAAACCACAGAGGCTCTACTGGACTCTTCCAATCATGCAGGTTTCCCAATTACAATTTTCCATCTGAAGAGTCAAAAACTGTTAGTTCTAATGAAAATATTGGTACCAAAATGGTGATTTTCAAAGCTATCTTGTTTGAGATTGACTGTTGTGAACATTGAAGTGAGAGACAAAATACAACTTCAGTTATACTAAAGATTTTAGAGGGAAAATATGTGCAATGTACAATCCCTCCATGTTATTCCATGAGTCCAGGTTTGTGAAAATCCACTCTTTTCTTCTGTCTCTCTGGCAGTGGTGATGTCATGTTTGAAAGAGAGTCCTTCTCACATGGGTCCTTTGTACTGGTTTCCAGACAAATGCTGCCTAATTCCAGGACACGAACCTGCAGCATCTCCAAGTTTCCTCCATACAACCTTAAGAAGAAAAAAAAGTAAGCATCTTAATTGTCCTCTTCCACAAAGACATGTATATGTTTTTTTGTTCTAAGCGGGAATCTATGAGAGGGACAAAAAGGAATATAAGACAAGAGACAAAATATTCACATATTTTGTCAAACACAGACACAAAATGAAATGTGATGCAAGTTTCTAAATCACAAGAACTGCTCAACAGATGGGACTACTACGCTTTGTTAGCAACCAGGGTCAGAATTAAAGAATGATGTGCCAGCTTACACTAGCTGTGAGAGTGGTCCTCAACTCTAGCTGCACACTGGGAGTTACTCTCAAACAGGTATGGTCATCTATTTTTTGTTTTAAAAGCTTTCAACATGATTCTAATATCTAGCCAGAATTAAGAGCACATGAGCAAAATCATCCTGGTTCCTATATTATACCTCTAAAATAAGGGATACCAAAATGTTAAATAGCTAAGAACAAACGCTCCTTCATTGTCCTCAGTGGTTTAAAGTCCTGAGGTGGTAGCATTAAGGGTCAGTGGTAGAGTTCCCTGGTTTCCCCCGCGAAATGGGGGCCTCAGTTATCATAAATCTTAGCTACCCAATATGGTATCTCGGATTACCACAACAGAAAGCATACACATGCAGGGAAAAGATAAGAATAAATTCAAGAGTCACTAAAATAGATACAATATGCTAAAAACTGGTCCATTTTAAAGGGACAGTAGCAAAAGGTGAGAATAATAAGTAATTGTTACTGAATTCAACAACGACATACCAATATACTAACATTAATTAGGAAACACACACAGTAAGTCATAACCCTCTTAGTGTTTCACTATTAGGATTATAATCAGATTGATTAATTCCACAAAAATTTACATTGCTCTAACATGAATACAAACCCGTTGGCTCATTAATTATTCATAGATTGTGTTTCTCTGTTTTCTCTTTTAAAAAGAGCAGATACTCCAGGGAAGCCAAGTACTATTCACAGTACTACATAAGAATATATAGGGTTCTGTCTACCTTCATTTCAAAGCCCATGTAACTATTAGTCTCTCTGTTTTAGCAGGCACAACTATGTGATGGAGATACTGTCATATTTGAAGGGAACTCTAGTATGGTCCTTAACTATTTGGAAAGGAATGATATAGAAATGGATGGCTCAAATTGTACCCAAGGGAGCTAGGAAAGTGTCATTTCTCAGTACACTGACTGAAGAGGCACAAATTCTGAATCAGGAAGCCAAGGAGTGCTATGGACTTTGCCTTTCTAGCCCTTAAATGGTATACATAATTACATCTACGCAGAACGCTTTGATGTCTTGGTTAGAAGCAGAGGATAGAGCCAAATGATCAGGGACGTAAGGCAGTAGATGATTACAACTCAAAAGTGCAACCCCTCTTCAAGTATTCAAATGTAGAATGCAATGGGCCTTAACCCTGAAATTACTATGTGGTGAAAGGAAACTCAGAGAAGGCAGAACTCTGAAATAAGCCAAGGATACAGAATATTAAGGCGGACACAGAGTAGCGACTCATTAACTGAAAGCAGAACAGGTGGGTATCTGGGATAACCAGTCAAGTATTTCAAATGTTCTCAGGGAATTGACAAGAGCCAAACAGACAAACCCAAGATAACTAAGATAAAACCATTACTACAAGATAGATTTACTATTTCTTAGACGGCAGTGTATGTTTGGGGTATAGCTTGGGAAGAGAATAAAAGCACTTGCTGCTGTGAAGAAAAGTCTTTCCATTGTATAGATGTTAACAACTTATCTCCAGAAAGAATACCAGAGACTGAGATAAAACAAGTTGAGTCTTTTAACGGCTATCACATTCTGAGAAAGCTTTACATTTCTGTGACGTTACTGTTCCTCTAATAGGTTTCATAATCTTATGTACGTTATTTCTTACAAACTATGAAACTGTCTCACAATCTGTATTTTTCTTTAATCTCCAATATTTGCTATGTGTTTTTGATATATAACTTACCACGGTGACACAAATATTTTATTTTTTTACATCTTTATTGGAGTATAATTGCTTTACAACGGTGTGTTAGTTTCTGCTTTATAACAAAGTGAATCAGTCATACATATACATACGTCCCCATATCTCTTCCCTCTTGCGTCTCCCTCCCACCCTCCCTATCCCAGCCCTCTAGGTGGTCACAAAGCACCAAGCTGATCTCCCTGTGCTGTGAAGCTGCTTCCCACTAGCTATCTATTTTACATTTGGTAGTGTATATATGTCCATGCCACTCACTTTGTCAGAGCTTAACCTTCCCTCTCCCCATATCCTAAAGTCCATTCTCTAGTAGGTCTGTGTCTTTATTCCTGTCTTACCCCTAGGTTCTTCATGACATTTTTTTTTCTTAAATTCCATATATATGTGTTAGCATACAGTATTTGTCTTTCTCTTTCTGACTTACTTCACTCTGTATGACAGACTCTAGGTCCATCCACCTCATTACAGATAGCTCAATTTCGTTTCTTTTTATGGCTGAGTAATATTCCATTGTATACATGTGACACATCTTCTTTATCCATTCATCCGATGATGGACACTTAGGTTGTTTCCATCTCCTGGCTATTGTAAATAGAGCTGCAGTGAACATTTTGGTACATGACTCTTTTTGAATTATGGTTTTCTCAGGGTGTATGCCCAGTAGTGGGATTGCTGGGTCATATGGTAGTTCTATTTTTAGTTTTTTAAGGAACCTCCATACTGTTCTCCATAGTGGCTATTCACATTCCCACCAGCAGTGCAAGAGTGTTCCCTTTTCTCCACACCCTCTCCAGCATTTATTGTTTCTAGATGTTTTGATGATGGCCATTCTCACCAGTGTGAGATGATATCTCATTGTAGTTTTGAGTTGCATTGCTCTAATGATTAATGATGTTGAGCATTCTTTCATGTGTTTGTTGGCAGTCTGTATATCTTCTTTGGAGAAACGTCTATTTAGGTCTTCTGCCCATTTTTGGATGGGGTTGTTTGTTTTTTTGTTATTGAGCTGCATGAGCTGCTTGTAAATTTTGGAGATTAATCCTTTGTCAGTTGCTTCATTTGCAAATATGTTCTCCCATCCTGAGGGTTGTCTTTTGGTCTTATTTATGGTTTCCTTAGCAGTGCAAAAGCTTTGAAGTTTCATTAGGTCCCATTTGTTTATTTTTGTTTTTGTTTCCATTTCTCTAAGAGGTGGGTCAAAAAGGATCTTGCTGTGATTTATGTCATAGAGTGTTCTGCCTTTGTTTTCCTCTAAGAGTTTGATAGTTTCTGGCCTTACATTGAGGTCTTTAATCATTTTGAGCTTATTTTTGTGTATGGTGTTAGGGAGTGATCTAATCTCATTCTTTTATGTACCTGTCCAGTTTTCCCAGCACCACTCATTGAAGAGGCTGTCCTTTCTCCACTGTACATTCCTGCCTCCTTTGTCAAAGATAAGGTGACCATATGTGCGTGGGTTTATCTCTGGGCTTTCTATCCTGTTCCATTGATCTTTCTGTTTTTGTGCCAGTACCATACTGTCTTGATTATTGTAGCTTTGTAATATAGTATGAAGTCAGGGAGCCTGATTCCTCCAGCTCTGTTTTTTGTTCTCAAGATTGCTTTGGCTATTCGGGGTCTTTTGTGTTTCCATACAAATTGTGAAATTTTTTGTTCTAGTCCTATGAAAAATGCCAGTGGTAGTTTGATAGGGATTGCATTGAATCTGTAGATTGCTTTGGGTAGTAGAGTCATTTTCACAGTGTTGATTCTTCCAATCCAAGAACATGGTATATCTCTCCATCTATTTGTATCATCTTTAATTTCTTTCATCAGTGTCTTATAATTTTCTGTATACAGGTCTTTTGTCTCCTTAGGTAGGTTTATTCCTAGATATTTTTTGTTGCAATGGTAAATGGGAGTGTTTTCTTGATTTCACTTTCAGATTTTTCATCATTGGTGTATAGGAATGCCAGATTTCTGTGCATTAATTTTGTCTCCTGCTACTTTACCAAATTCATTGATTAGCTCTAGTAGTTTTCTGGTAGCATCTCTAGGATTCTCTATGTATAGTATCATGTCATCTGCAAACAGTGACAGCTTAACTTCTTTTCCAATTTGGATTCCTTTATTTCCTTTTCTTCTCTGATTGCTGCAGCTAAAACTTCCAAAACTATGTTGAATAAGAGTGGTGAGAGTGGGCAACCTTGTCTTGTTCCTGATCTTAGTGGAAACGCTTTCAGTTTTTCACCATTGAGGATGATGTTGGGTGTGGGTTTGTCATATATGGCCTTTATTATGTTGAGGAAACCTACTTTCTGCAGGGTTTTTATCATAAATGGGTGGGTGTTGAATTTTGTCGAAAGATTTCACTGCATTTATTGAGAGAATCATATGGTTTTTCTCCTTCAATTTGTTAACATGGTGTATCACATTGATTCATTTGTGTATATTGAAGAATCCTTGCATTCCTAGAATAAACCCCACTTGATCATGGTGTATGATCCTTTTAATGTGCTGTTGGATTCTGTTTGCTAGTATTTTGTTGAGGGTTCTTGCATCCATGTTCATCAGTGATATTGGCCTGTAGTTTTCTTTCTTTGTGACATCCTTGTCTGGTTTTGGTATCAGGGTGATGGTGGCCTCGTAGAATGAGTTTGGGAGTGTTCCTCCCTCTGCTATATTTTGGAAGAGTTTGAGAAGGATAGGTGTTAGCTCTTCTCTAAATGTTTGATAGAATTCGCCTGTGAATCCATCTGGTCCTGGGCTTTTGTTTGTTGGAAGATTTTTAATCACAGTTTCAATTTCAGTGCTTGTGATTGGTCTGTTCATATTTTCTACTTCTTCCTGATTCAGTCTTGGCAGGTTGTGCATTTCTAAGAATTTGTCCATTTCTTCCAGGTTGTCCATTTGATTGGCATATAGTTGCTTGTAGTAATCTCTCATGACCTTTTGTATTTCTGCAGTATCAGTAGTTACTTCTCCTTTTTCATTTCTAATTCTCTTGATTTGAGTCTTCTCCCTTTTTTTCTTGATGAGTCTGGCTAATGGTTTATAATTTTGTTTATCTTCTCAAAGAACCAGCTTTTAGTTTTATTGATCTTTGCTATCGTTTCCTTCATTTCTTTTTCATTTATTTCTGATCTGATCTTTATGATTTCTTTCCTTCTGTTAAGTTTGGGGTTGTTTTGTTCTTCTTTCTCTAGTTGCTTTAGGTGCAAGGTTAGGTTGTTTATTCGAGATGTTTCCTGTTTCTTAAGGTAGGATTCTATTGCTTGAAACTTCCCTCTTAGAACTGCTTTTGCTGCATCCCATAGGTTTTGGGTTGTCGTGTCTCCATTGTCATTTGTTTCTAGGTATTTTTTGATTTCCTCATTGATTTCTTCAGTGATCACTGATTTCTTTAGTGATCACTTCAGTATTAAGTAGTGTATTGTTTAGCCTCCATGTGTTTGTATTTTTTACAGATCTTTTCCTGTAATTGATATCTAGTCTCATAGCATTGTGGTTGGAAAAGATACTTGATACAATTTCAGTTTTCTTAAATTTACCAAGGCTTGATTTGTGACCCAAGATATGATCTATCCTGGAGAATGTTCCATGAGCACTTGAGAAAATGTATATTCTGTTGTTTTTGGATGGAATGTCCTATAAATATCAATTAAGTCCATCTTGTTTAATGTATCACTTAAAGCTTGTGTTTCCTTATTTATTTTTATTTTCATTTTGGATGATGTGTCCGTTGGTGAAAGTGGGGTGTTAAAGTCCCCTACTATGAATGTGTTCCTGTCGATTTCCCCTTTTATGGCTGTTAGTATTTGCCTTATGTATTGATGTGCTCCTATGTTGGGTACATAAATATTTACAATTGTTTTATCTTCTTCTTGGATTGATTCCTTGATCATTATGTAGTGTCCTTCTTTGTCTCTTCTAATCTTCATTTTAAAGTCTATTTTGTCTGATATGAGAATTGCTACTCCAGCTTTCTTTTGTTTTCCATTTGCATGGAATATCTTTTTCCATCCCCTCACTTTCAGTCTCTGTCAGTCTGTATGTGTCTCTAGGACTGAAGTGGGTCTCTTGCAGACAGCATATAAATGGGTCTTGTTTTTGTATCCATTCAGACAATCTGTGTCTTCTGGTGGGAGCATTTAGACCATTTGCATTTAAGGTAATTATTGATATGTATGTTCCTATTCCCATTTTCTTAATTGTTTTGGGTTCATTATTGTAGGTCTTTTCCTTCTCTTGTGTTTCTTGCCTAGAGAAGTTCCTTTAGCATTTGTTGTAAAGCTGGTTTGGTGGTGCTGAACTCTCTTAGCTTTTGCTTGTCTGTAAAGATTTTAATTGCTCCATCAAATCTGAATGAGATCCTTGCTGGGTAGAGTAATCTTGGTTGCAGGTTTTTCTCCTTCATCACTTTAAATATGTCCTGCCAGCCCCTTCTGGCTTGCAGAGTTTCTGCTGAAAGATCAGCTGTTAACCTTATGGGGATTCCCTTGTGTGTTATTTGTTGTTTTTCCCTTGCTGCTTTTAATATGTTTTCTTTGTATTTAATTTTTGACAGTTTGATTAATATGTGTCTTGGCGTATTTCTCCTTGGATGTATCCTGTATGGGACTCTCTGTGCTTCCTGGACTTGAATGACTATTGCTCTTCCCATATTAGGGAAGTTTCCAACTATAATCTCTTCAAATATTTTCTCAGTCCCTTTCTTTTTCTCTTCTTCTTCTGGAACCCCTATAATTTGAATGTTGGTGCATTTAATGTTGTCCCAGAGGTCTCTGAGACTGTCCTCAGTTCTTTTCATTCTTTATTCTGCTCTGCAGTAGTTATTTCCACTATTTTATCTTCCAGGTCACTTATCCGTTCTTCTGCCTCAGTTATTCTGCTATTGATCCCATCTAGAGTATTTTTAATTTCATTTATTGTGTTGTTCATCATTGCTTGTTTCATCTTTAGTTCTTCTAGGTCCTTGTTAAATGTTTCTTGTGTTTTCTCTATTCTGTTTTCAAGATTTTGGATCATCTTTACTATCATTATTCTGAATTCTTTTTCAGATAGACTGCCTATTTCCTCTTCACTTGTTAGGTCTGAGTGGGGTTTTATCTTGCTCCTTCATCTGCTGTGTGTTTTTCTGTCTTCTCATTTTGCTTATCTTACTGTGTTTGGGGTCTCCTTTTTGCAGGCTGCAGGTTCGTAGTTCCCGTTGTTTTTGGTGTCTGTCCCCAGTGGCTAAGGTTGGTTCAGTGGGTTGTGTAGGCTTCCTGGTGGAGGGGACTAGTGCCTGTGTTCTGGTGGATGAGGCTGGATCTTGTCTTTCTGGTGGGCAGGTCCACATCTGGTGGTGTGTTTTGGGGTCCTGTGGACTTATTATGATTTTAGGCAGCCTCTCTGCTAATGGGTGGGGTTGTGTTCCTGTCTTGCTAGTTGTTTGGCATAGAGTGTCCAGCACTGTAGCTTGCTGGTCGTTGAGTGAAGCTGGGTGCTGGTGTTGAGGTGGAGATCTCTGGGAGATTTTCGCCGTCTGATATTATGTGGAGCTGGGAGGTCTCTCGTTGACCAGTGTCCTGAAGTTGGCTCTCCCACCTCAGAGGCCCAGCACTGACTCCTGGCTGCAGCACCAAGAGCCTTTCACCCACACGGCTCAGAATAAAAGGGAGAAAAAGTAGAAAGAAAGGAAGGAAGGAAAGAAAGAATAAAGGAGGGAGGGAGGAAGGGATGGAGGGAGGGAAGGAAGGAAAGAAAGGAAGAAAGAATATAAAATAAATTTATTAAAATAAAAAATAATTAAGAAAAAATAATTTTTTTAAAAAAATGAAAAAAAACAAAACCAAAAATAAACAGACGGATAGAACCCTAGGACAAATGGTGGAAGCAAAGCTATACAGACAAAATCTCACACAGAAGCATACACTCACAAAAAGAGGAAAAGGGGAGAAAATCCTAGATCTTGCTCTCAAAGCCCACCTCCTCAATTTGGGATGATTTGTTGTCTATTCATGTATTCCACAGATGCAGGGTACATCAAGTTGATTGTGGAGCTTTAATCTGCTGCTTCAGAGGCTGCTGGGAGGGATTTTCCTTTCTCTTCTTTGTTCTCACAGCTCCCGGGGCTCAGCTTTGGATTTGGCCCTGCCTCTGCGTGTAGGTTGCCGGAGGGCGTCTGTTATTTGCTCAGACAGGATGGGGTTAAAGGAGCAGCTGCTTCAGGGACTGTGGCACACTCAGGCCAGGGGGAGGGAGGGGTACGGAGTGCAGGGCTAGCCTGTGGCAGCAGAGGGCAGCGTGACATTGCAGCAGCCTGAGGCGCACCGTGTGTTCTGGGAAAGTTGTCGCTGGATCCTGGGACCCTGGCAGTGGCGGGCTGCACAGGCTCCCCAGAAGGGGGGTGCTGTGCTCACACACAGGCTTCTTGACAGCAGTAGCAGCCTTAGCATCTCCTGCCCGTCTCTGGGGTCCGCGCTGATAGCCCCGGCTCGCACCCGTCTCTGGAGCTCCTTTAAGCAGTGCTCTTAATCCCCTCTCCTCGCGCACCAGGAAACAAAGAGGGAAGAAAGCAGGTCCAGACTTTTCCCCGGACTCCCTCCCAGCAGCTAGACGTGGTGCACTAACCCCCTGCAGGCTGTGTTCACGCCACCAACACCAGTCCTCTCCCAGAGCTCTGACCGAAGCCTGAGCCTCAGCTCCCAGCCCTGCCCGCCCCGGCGGGGGAGCAGACAAGCCTCTCGGGGGCTGGTGAGTGCCAGTCAGCACTGATCCTCTGTGCGGGAATTTCTCCGCTATGCTCTCCGCACCCCTGTTGCTGTGCTCTCCTCCGCGGCTCCGAAGCTTCCCCCTCCGCCACCCGCAGTCTCTGCCCACGAAGGGGCTTCCTAGTGTGTGGAAACCTTGCCTCCTTCACAGCTCCCTCCCACTGGTACAGGTCCTGTCCCTATTCTTTGGTCTCTGCTTATTCTTTATGCTTTTGCCCTGCCCAGGTATGTGGGGAGTTTCTTGCCTTTTGGGAGGTCTGAGGCCTTCTGCCAGCGTTCAGTAGGTGTTCTGTAGGAGTTGTTCCACGTGTAGATGTATTTCTGGAGTGTCTGTGGGGAGGAAGGTGATCTCTGCATCTTACTCTTCCACCTTCTTCCCCTTGTCTTGACACAAATATTTTAAATCAACAATTTTTTCTCTTAGCTTTTAAATAGTTTCCAAATATAAGAGTGCTAATAATCAGATTTGAACTACATTTTTTTTCTCAAATTTCGGTGATAAAAGATGCCCTAGAAAACTTCTGAAGGTACACAAAGAGGACAGTGAAGGATTTTTGGAAACACAGGCGAGCAAAAAATCATTGCAGAACTAATCAAGATCCAATTCATTAGTGGGTCGCTTCTACGACTCAGAAATAACTTTTCTAATATCTAAAAATCTTTCCTCAAAAAACAGTCCTGCTGTTTCTTTACAGAAGTTCTGCCATTAAGCACAATGGAGATGGTCTCCTCTGCAAGCTATTGGGTTGGCCAAAAAGTTCATTCTGGTTTTTTCTGACCAGATGTTACAGAAAAACCCAAACAAAATTTTTGGGGCGCCCAATACATTGATTTTCATTATTGAGGAAAGAAAATGGCAGTGCCTGGATTAACTAACTACACTTGGGAAAGTGGAAAGGGCTGGTCCTCAGAGGAAATCTGGGTATACATCTGACTTCACTGTTCATTAGAGAACAATTTTGGGCAAGTAACTTAGTTTCTTCAAACATAAAATGCAAGTATGGGGTTCTTACCGAGGAGTTCCTAACCCAACTGCCCATGATCTGGGGTGAAACCCAGACCTCTGAATTATGAAGGAGCCTCATATGACTCTTTGAGAACCACTGGAGGTGTGACCTTCTATGGTCCCTTCTAGTTTTACAATTCCTAACGTCTGAACTTTAAAATTTATCTGAGGGAAATGTTCAAAGTGAAAACCTTAAGGACAGGCAAAAAGCTACAGAAGATGAACAGTGATGCATTTAGGAAATTATGACATCTAGAACCAACGACCTTTTGAAAACAGACAAAAACAGATATGTAGGAAAGAAAAACAGCCACAACACAAGCAAGCAGGAGCCTATATGTGCTGGGGCAAGAGTGTTAAAATAAAATGCCCATGGGACCTAATTTAACGTTTACTGGATTCCAGAAACACCTTAGGGAGGTACATAAATGAGATATCTGGTCCTAATAGCCTAAAGCTGAAGGGTGTTTCCAAGCAATTTTGATACCCTAATGAACAAAGACTATAGGGATAAAGTACAGTATAAAGCCAATTCAAATCAGTGCTTAAAATAATCGGCCATGAATTTTTGCTTTTAAGAAATGTCTTCCCCTATCATATTCTACTTAGCTTTTTAACAAGCTTCACAAATTATATTCTTGATCAAATGATATATCCAAGCGTATTACTAAACTAAAATTCAGTTAATCAAATGCAAACCGCAATAATGATTACATAGGCTGTGTGTGCACTGTGAAAATAGCATGTCTTTTTTTCTTTTTAAACTGTGCTTTTCTGTGACTTCATAAGGCAGATTTCTGTGTAGCTAACTATCTCTGAAGTTCGTATCTATCTACCTCTTACTATTTTGAGCTTGCATCAACCACTGAGAGGTAAAGATACTGCTTGGCATGACAGGAGCACACGTATCAGATGCATGAAGAACTAAGCAAATATTACCTATTAAGATAGTGATTTTTTTTTTCCCCTAGTTACAAATAATCTGAAGAAGGTTGTGTTTTCTTTATCACAGGTTTTTAAACATAATTAAGGAAAATTAAGAAATGGAAGCTTATTTTATCAAAACTAGGAACATTTTAGAAAATTTATTCAAAAACTTTCACACTTCATTCTGTAACACAGAATTGGCTGATTCTTGCTTACCTGAATATTTTACAACACGATTACTGTGTTAACAAAACTGCCATAAAATTTACTAAAGAAAATCAAGGGAAGGTTGGTTTTACTTTCACATAAAAATATAAAGGCATTTGGCCAGCATTTTAAAAAGAATGTATTCATGAAGCAATAACTAAGCTATGGTGAGGTTTTCGACACAGAATACACAATAAAGCACATTAAACTCACATTGCACATTTCTCTGACTATAGCTTTTTCTGTCTCACTAAGGTCATGTTCATACTCTTTACCCTGTTGACGATCTATAGTTTCCTGAACATCCAAGACCTGGATTTGTTGAAAAAGAAAAGCAAATTTCACATGGAAAAAAACTTGTTAGTTATGAATAAAAATCAAGGCGCTCCACTTTGTAAAAAACCTTTAGTTTTCTCCATGTCTGCATATCAGAGTGGATTAGCACATGGCAAAATCTTTTAAAAGAGTTGATTGTTCTGAAAGCTATCTGAATCCTACTTGATTCTCAAATGGCCATTAAGAGCCATCTATTGCATCACTAATAGTCAATTGAATTCATTAACAATGAGATGCATTTAGTTACTTTGGTCATTAAGATAAACTTGATTGTCAACCATTTGGAGACAGTCAATAATTCTTGCTCCATTGTAAAGACTGGCATGCAATCTATATTGCTCAACAGTCCAGACGATATGTAGACGTGGTGTTATCACAAGTGGGCTAACTCCTCACACTGGCTTACAACAACACTTTCCCCACAGCTATGACCATGGAGTTTATTAAAGCCCAGACATTTTAAAAAACTTATCAGAAAATGAGAAAAGGAGCCATTGTCCTGACTATTCCTTTCAGAACAGAACAATCTTATGATATAAATCAGCTCTACAGTGGTAGCTTTTAAAAACAAAACGTTGAGTGGCTACATTTCTTTTTTTACACTGCGATGTTCTGAAGATGCATTTCCCAGAGGCTATGTTTGCACATATTTCTGTTTCAACTCGTGGAAGCGAACGTATTCTATATTCAAGAGCTTCCAGTACCCAATCAAGATGCTTCAGTTGCTTGGCATTACCCATTGGCCAAGTGAGGACACTTAACGTGTTCTGATTATAATATAGTATCTTCCTCTTGAGATAAAATTTTAGATGAAAATTAGAGAATGAATTCAGAGAAAATTGAATAGCTCTTCCTTGCCCTCCCCTTCCTTTTAGGCCATACTAACACAGCTGCCTTGAGAAATTTGGGAATGGTGGCAATGTGACCCACTGCACTGATCTGATTCCAACTGCACTTGCCATTGAATAAGGCAATAGGCTGAAACAGGTTTCAGACAGTTTGGAAAGCAGGGCAGCGTGTTGCCTTTGGAGTATGTGCAGATACTAATACTACAGGATTGAAGCCACTCCTTCATTTTCCCATTTCGGAAATGCTTTTCAGATCGCTAGTGCCTGATTTACGCTAAAGTAACAGCTTCTTTAGCATGCTGTTCGTACTAAACAGTATCCACATGCTGTCGCAGAGAGCAAGCCAGTTGATAAGCCAGCAGCCCAGACACAGGGCGGTGCCCAATCAGTATGTGCTTGAGAGAAGCAAACTCATTTCATCTAAGTTCCAGCAAAATATAACAAGGGAGCTAAAGCGACTGCTAAAACAGTCATCCTCAAATAAATACTCTGCGGTTCTCATCTACTTCTTTGCTTTCTGCATGCCAAGGAAAGTGTGGGCCCCTTCACAAGAGTGCATCATCAGGCTGTTGATAAGTCCTTCTGAAACCAAAACAGTTTTAGAAAAGTCGTTGAAACCCATGTGGCAAAAGCAGGACTGAAGCACTCTACTTACTTTATGGCTCAGAAAGGTTCGACCAAGGCTACATGTTAGGAATTATAGGTAATTTGGAGGACAGTGTTTTATACTTTGGAACTGATGAAACTTCAAGGAACTGTCTCAGTTCTTAAGATTTTTATTGCCTGCCGTTTCTTCTCAGAGAGGTAAATATTTACACTGCTTATTATTAATTTTACTTATTGGAAAGCTCCTTACTGGTAAAGAAAAATAAATGATAAATTTCAGCCAAATCTTTTTTTAAGTCATTGCTGAAGCTGAAGTATAAGCAAAAAATAAAATATCTTCATGAATAAGACCATATATCTATTTTCTAATACTCTATAAAGAAGCATTAAAGCATTAACTAGAGTTTGAAGACTTAATTTCTATTTAATGGTGAACAGAGTAGGTTTTTGTTTATTTGAAAACTTTCAGTACTTCAGTTGCAAAAAGAAAGAAAAATATGGTATCTTTCCTTATTTTGGCCAACTATTAACTTCCTATATTTGAAGACATCCATGCTACAAACATTGCACAGAAAATACCTGTAACAGTATTTTACACATATGAATATACATGCACATCAGACTTCAACTTCGATGCAGATAGATATGAATCACATTACTCGAAACAAAATGATAAAACTAGAGATTCAATTCAACCATAAGTATTCAAACCCACTATTAGTTTAAAAAAATTAAAATCATACTTTAAAACTTAAGATAAAAAAAAAAAAGTTACACCATAAGGGCTCAAAAAATAAAGTATCTATGGTTAAAACGAGACCGTGAGGATTACCAGACTATAGCGAACAAGCCACAACACAACTGAAGTACTGGATAAATGGCTGTACACAGTTGGTTACCTTAAGAGAGTGTACCACGGGTTCAGGCTGCTGAGAAGGTGTGGTATGTCCACTGAAGCTAGCTGGAGAGTTGGGTGAACTGTTACTCCCATCAGCCCCTGATGACAACCTAAAAGAACCCTTAGTAGAAAATCAACAACTTTGTTATTAAAACAAAGGTCGTTTATAACTGCAGAGATGTCATTCAATATTCAATTTCACTGCCAAACAAGAATTAGCCATGTTGTTAATTTTCTCTAGCCTGTCCAAAGATGCTATCAACCTGTTAATTGGAAGACACTCTCTGCTTGACCAGCAGAGGGAAAAAAAAAAAAAAAAATGTAACCAAGAGCCATCTCTATGCATTTCCAGATGTCACTTCTGATTTACCAAAGAGAGCAGTGCCCCCTAAGGAATGCCCATTAAGAACATTTCAAGAATGATTTTTGAAACTTAAAGCTACTCAAGAGTAGGGAATTTGTGAGTTACTCCACAGCTGAGTTACACATGCTCACTCAGCAAGACAAATGCCATATTCCATATGTCTCAGAAAATGCAGACACATCACCATTTCTCAAAGGCATATTGCTGCATTCGAGAAATGGTGTCCCTTATAAAACCCTTCTTTGAGGGAAAGACCTATGGTGGAACATTTCCCAAAGAGATTTAACCATATTCAACATTTTCTTCAAGAATTCTCTTATTTTATGAACTTTTAAAAACTGAAAAACAAAACAGATCACAAATTACGTATTTGTAGTGTAGTGACTCTTCAACTGAACTGCTGAGAAGTCAGAACTTGGGCATTAGTCATTTGACCTGTGAGAGTCACAGTCACCCATACAGGAACTGGGAAAAAGTAAAAAACGTCACTTTTTCTAGGGGTTCCTCGGGAAAAAGACTAATGGATCAGGAAAGAAAAAGAACAGCAGTGATCTATCCTCCTAGCAAAAACAGTCTAATGGGAATTGGCCAAACCTGTTTTTAGGGCCTGAGAGATTTTAATTTCTGTCCATCAACAAATCTACAGATTTTTTTCATAATAGATTAATAACTGTTCCCTTTAACTTGATCCTATGAATCTAACCCCCGGAGAAGGAGCCAGGGAAGGGGCATCATGTGTGAAATCATGAAAGGAAGAAACAACAGTGATCTGGGACGTTAATTTTCCAGCACCTACAGGAGAGCTTCTATGTTGTGCATTTTGGGGACGGGAGGGAGGAGCTGAGCACAGGTTACAGGTATGGGTTTTACACAAACAACACTATTTGTAGAGAAATTAACTCTTCCTGTTGAGTTTTACAAAGGTGATTATTTGTATGCAACTTGGAAAATCTCTCTTCCCTTGTCACTGTCCTTTCTTCCTATGTCCTTGAAGGCTATCCTTGCCACCTCACAAGCCAACTGAGGCCATGTTCTTTTCCTAATGCAATCAGGTCAGGTCCTGCCCCCGCCCTCACTAGCCAACAGGGAGAGGAAGCCATGGAATCTGACATTTAGGTGACCTCTCCAGCTTCTGTCTGCCGTTGCAACTAATGATGAAATTAACAGGAGGTGATGAACAGAACATACAATTATTATAGCCCCAACCCCCTCTGGGAAAAAAATGTTTATAATACTTGTTTTGCTGTATTTGTAATTTGGATCAAATCAGACATAATAGTACCCAAAACAAATAATAGAAAGGAAACTGTTTGAAGTTTAAAGATGGTTAATAATAGGCACACACTCCCCCCACCAAATTTGGGCATCCTCTTCCTTTATAGAGATCAAATATTCCCAAAGCGAAGGAGTTATAAAGGAAGCTCTTCTTCCCTGAAAAGCCCTGATCCTCTACTAGTCTCTTTCCTGACTGGTATCACCCTTATGAACTCTTTGGAAAAGGCTTCTGAGGTTATACAGAGTTCACATGGACCCTCTCATTTAGACTCCACCACTGCAGTGCTGTTTCCTCTGACTGGTAATCTAACTTGGCAACAATCCTTCCCACTCTGGGATACACTCTCTTCCAGTTCTCCCTTTCAAATCCTTTTCTGCCCAGCCCTTCTGTTTCAAAGGTTCCCTTCCCAGACGTGGCAAAATGGTAGGCATGTCAAATTCTAGCTTGCTATTCCTTGGGCACGGGACCTCTATCTTTCAGGGTATTTTGGTTTAAGAGAATTTCTGAAATCAATGATAAGTAGCTTCCCTAAACCAAATCCTCTGGGCAATTAAGCATTGTTTAAACTTAAGGAGAGTCCTGTCTGTTCAGAAAAACATACTTTTTTATTAAAGAAGTTTCATCATCATGATGAAGGCTACAATGGAAACTACCCAGTGGAGAAAAACTTACCATTCAGGAATTAAAGTTCTACTTAAAACTTGTCTTGCGAGCCATGGACTGGTAATCATTAGAAAGGTCAAGGTTTATATTGTATGTAGTTTTTGTGAAGCCGCAAAGGTTACTGAATGCTGGTTAAGTTGTACACTAACAGGTGCTGAAGAGTTTTCTAGATTATAGCAGAAACAAGCACCTCATTCTATCACATCTTATTTAGTTACTATGAAATAAAAGCTTAGATTTCTATGTACTTATTAGTAGAATCAGACCAATACCTGGAGTTTTCTCTGGGCTCCATCAATACATATTCTCCATCGAATAATACATTTTTCTCTGAAGTATTTTTTAAAATATGCTACTGGGTGAAATACTAGCCCAACAAATAATTTTAAACAGTCCCTTGGAGTTTATTTCAATAAGATTTAGCCTGTTTATTTAAATCGTATCTTGGCTGGCTCAGGAGACAGGGAATTTAAAAAGAAAAAAAATCTTACTAAAATGGGAAATGTGACTCCCAGCTTTGGGGTTGCTTATTTTCAGGCTACACATGATGACACAGTGCATGCACCACCTCTTGGGTCAGCAGTCAATTTGAAAGGGCAAGGAATAATTTTCTGGGCTGGTCGTGAGACATCTGATGGTGTCTAACAATTCCTTTCCATGGCCACTGACCTTTAAACTCCTTTTCACAAAAGGTGCAGGTACTTTCCTCCTCCTCCAGTGTTTGGGGTTATTCAACTTTCACCCCCAGGTTCAGGGAAAAAAAAAAAAAAAACACTGAAGGCGACCATTTAGGAGGTGAAATAGACTCTACTCCCGCCTTCCCTCCCTGATTTGGACACACAGTGACTTTCTTTCATGTGTACAGACTTCTTCTTTCCCCCCCAGTATGCCTTTTCCTCTAGCAACAGAAGCCGTCTGGTTATGCACAAGCAAATCAGCAGCTGACCCATCTTCACTCACCGGGAGAGTGGGCAGGCATCGTCCTATTCCTCGGCACCCTTGCCACCACTGCAAGACCCGCCGGGCTCTGGGCCCCCAGCCTTTCTCCATATTTGAGCTGTTTCTAGTTGGAGGTTGCCTTCTATTCTGGGTAGCCTTATATTTGGAACAATATAGTACAATCACTCAGAAAAATACTGTTTCTCAAGTCTCAAGAAAGCATATAGAATAAGAAGCTTAATGAAATGAACCACAATGACCACAATGGCAAGCTGTAACATGCACCTCTAACTAGGGAAAAAATTAAAACTCACTGAAGTCCTGTGTATGAGAGCTAATACTGATTTTTTTTTAAAGTTTTGGGCAAAGGTATAACTAATTCTCAAGCTATCAAAAAGAGACATGATAATGCCAAAATTCCAGAAAAAAAGAAAAAGGAAGCTATTTATACAACTTAATTTTGTTGGTTTTATTTGTGAGAAACAGAATTAACATAAATCTTACAAGTATTTAAAACTGCAGCTTAGAAATTATTTAAATGCAATTGGGAGCACTCTGACCTTATGTTAAGAAACACAAGTTGGGTAGATGAATTCAACACTCAGAAAAACTGACACTGCATCAAATTCTCAGCAAAATTTCTGCACACTGAAGAGTATATAATGAACCAAGAGATCACCATTGCATTAAAGTAACTATTTTAAATGGGACATATACACAATTATCAACATTTCTAATTAATTGGTTAATTCCCAAATTTCTGTACTGGTTGGAACTAGAGACATCACAACTGACATAAAAAGAAAATAAAAAAATTTTTTCCCCCTCATGACCAAACTGTGTAATTTTATTAAAATGATCAGAAGCAAAATGAACTAATTTGAACATAATTTCCTTTCCCTGCCAACTTTCACTAAGACCTGTATCTAAGAATGCTATATCCTAAGGAATAAGAAACAATTTTTAAAATATAGAAAATTCACAAATATAGTCCAAAAATTCCAGTGTCCAAATGTTTAAGTTAATTTTAGGAGATTGAAAATGAGAATATAATTTTTTAGTTCTCATTAATCTATGATCCTAGAAGTACGTGCTTTACTGTGAATAGTACTGGTTTAATTTTGACTTTTCTCTAACTTTTCGAGGCTGAACCATAAAGGAAATGTACCATGGTCTTAAGCGAAGTAAAAAAGGGGAGCAATCTTGACCAGCAGTTGGTACTCACAAAACTTTTTCCTGAATCTACAAAATCAGTACCAGTTACCTATTAAATAAGTAAGTCACACATAATCCTCACATATAACAGAGAAAATTATAGATTTACACTTGGACCATAATGATCATTTTCATCAAAGCAACACTGATTTAAACTTTGCTCTTTTAGTAATCATTTCATATGTCAGTGTCTAATTTATTTCCATCATCAAAAGAGTTATATCCAGGGCTTCCCTGGTGGCGCAGTGGTTGAGAATCCACCTGCGGATGCAGGGGACACGGGTTCGTGCCCCAGTATGGGAAGATCCCACATGCCACGGAGCGGCTAGGCCTGTGAGCCACGGCCGCTGAGCCTGCGCGTCCGGAGCCTGTGCTTCACAACGGGAGAGGCCACAACAGTGAGAGGCCCGTGTACCGCCAAAAAAAAAAAAAAAAAGTTATATCCAATAATTTATAATATGGTTGATGGCTTAAAATTCACCTCCCATCCCAATCTGCATAGTTCTGTTTCTGAGATGATCATTAACAACTAATGCAGACTTTTTACAAGTGAGTTCTATCTTCTAAATTTGGTTCTCTCCAAGTCTTACACATCTCTCAGATCTCATGTTTTTTTGGATTCAACCAAGTAAAACATAAGAACATCTTTCATTCTTCCTTAGTGTGTAGCAAGATTAAATCCCAATGCCTCTCCACTGTAACAAAGCTTATTATCATAACCATGAATCTAAGGTAACATCTATAACCATTTAGAGGCCTGCTGAAAAGAGCAGTCATTTATTTTCCCACTTTCAGAAAGTTGCTACAACATGCAACAGCTACGCCTTTCAGTATCTTGTAACAGGTTCTTTTTAAACATATTAAATATAGATTGTATAGTATTATTAATCCCATAAGAGGGGGTGATATATGGGCGAGTTTTTTATGGAAGAATAAACTTGATGATATCATTTTAAAGGAATAGGTCCTCTTTTAGAATCAGGATTATTGATCTTCTACTCATGTCAGCAGTTTTCTTGTTTTAATTCAGGTCATGGAAAAATGTGTCTAGACCAGCCATCATTTTTGACCTTCGAGTAAAATATATCTGAATAATACTTATATACCAATGAAGGCTTAGCTCTCTGCTAGCTCTACAATTGTCAATCATGACATTTTTTGAAGACAGTTTCATAAAACATAAGCCTTCAATAACTCAGTGGTTGGAGTTATTTCTGGCAACTTCAGAGCGTAAAGTGGGGAAACCCAGATTCCAGCCATCTATTGGGAGAACAGTTCCCAACAACCTTAAGAAAGTCACTTCCTATTCTCTGAGGAATTCTATTTTGCTTTGTTTTCTGGAGTTTTCCAAAGATCCAGACTCATTTAAAAAAGAAAAAGCATGTGTGAATGACCCTACTACTCCAATAGAAATCTGTGTATTCATCAGCTACTTTATATACAGTTACTTAGAGTAATCTGCAAATTATCTGGTACTCTGCAAATTATTTTACTTTGCTATATAGCAAAGTAATACTCTGCATCAAGACTGTGTGGGAGGTGACTTATAGATCACTTACTGTGTGCTAAGGACTCATTATAGAAATCACAAATTCTAATACTCTAAGCAAACACCATAGATAAGGAAATAACATAGGCCATATATGATAAGCCCACAGCTAACATCATACCCGGGGGTTGAAAGCTAAAAGCACTTCCCCTAAGCCGAGAAACAAGACAAGGATGTCCTCTCTTGCCAGTTTTATTCAACATGGTGTTGGAAGTCCTAGTCATAGCAATCAGACAAGAAATAAAAGGAAATACAAGTTGGAAAGGAAGAAGTAAAAGTGTCACTGTTTGCAGATGACATGATACATACAGAGAAAATCCTAAACGCGCCACCAAAAAACTCCTAAAGCTCATCAGTAAATTCAGGAGAGTTGCAGGATACAAGATTAATATATAGAAATCCGTTGCTTTTCTATACACTGATAATGAACTATCAGAAAGAGAAAGCAAGAAAACAATCCCATTTAAAATTGCATCAAAAAGAATAAAATACCCAGGAATAAACTTAACCAAGGAGGTGAAAGACCTATACTCTGTAAAGTAGAAAACTCTGATGAAGGAAATTGAAGGTGATACAAATAAATGGAGAGATATCCTGTGTTCATGGACTGGAAAAAATAATACTGTTAAAATGTCCACGCTACCCAAAGCAATCTACAGTCACAGTCCCTATCAAAATACCTATGACATTTTTCACAGAACTAGAACAAATAACCCTAAAATTTATATGGAATCACAAATGACCCCGAATAGCCAAAGCAATCTTGACAAAAAAGAACAAAGCTGGAGGTGTCATGCTCCTTGAATTCAGACTATACTACAAAGCCACGATAATCAAAACAGTATGGTACTGGCACAAAAACAGACACATAGATCAATGGAACAGAACAGAGAGCCCAGAAGTAAACCCATGCGCTTACGGTCAATCAAGCTACGACAAAGGAGTTAACAATACACAATGGGAAAAAGACAGTCTCTTCAATAAGTGGTGCTGGGAAAACTGAACAGCTACATGTGAAATAATCAAATTAGAACATTCCTTCACACCATATACAAAAATAAACTCAAAATGGATTGAAAGCCTAAATGTAAGACCAAAAACCATAAACTAGATGAAAACATAGGCAGAACACTCTCTGACATGAATTGTAACATTATTTTTTTGGATCTGTCTCCTAAGGCAAAGGAAACAAAAACAAACAAACAAACGTGACCTAATAAACTTAAAAGCTTTTGCACAACAAAGGAAACCATTGACGAAAACGAAAAGACAATGTACTTAATGGGAAAAAATACTTGCAAATGATATGACCAATAAGGGGTTAATATTCAAAATATATAAAACAGCTCATAAAACTCAATATAAAAAAAAACCTGATTAAAAAACAGAACACTTGAATAGATATTTTTCCAAAGAAGACATACTGATGGCTAACAAGCACATGAAAAGATGCTCAACACCACTAATCATCAGAGAAATGCAAATCAAAACCACAAAGAGGTCAACCCCCTCACACCTGTTAGAATGGCTATCATCAAAAAGACCACAAATAACAAACGTTGGCAAGAATGTGGAGAAAAGGGAACCACTGTACACTGTTGGTGGGAATGTAAATTGATGCAGCCACTATGGACAATGGTATGGAGGTTCTTCAAAAAACTAAAAATCGAACTACCATATGATCCAGGAATTCCACTACTGAGTATATATCTGAAGAAAACAAAAACAAATTCAGACGGATACACACACCCCAGTGTTCACAGCAGCATTATTTACAATAGCCAAGATACAGAAGCAACCTAAGTGTCAATTGATAGATGAATGGATAAAAAAGATGTGGTGTCTCTCTCTCTCTATACACACACACACACACACACACACACACACACACACACACACACAAAATGTAATACTACTCAGCCATAAAAAAGAATTAAATTTTTACATTTGCAACAACATGGATGGGCTGGAGGGTATTATGCTTAGTGAAATAAGTCAGAAAGAGAAAGAAAAATACTGTATGTTACCATTTATATCAGAAATCTAAAAAATAAAGGAATGACTATAACAAAACAAACAGATTCATGCATCTAGAGAACCAACTAGCGGTTACCAGTGAGAAGAGGGAAGTGGAAAGGGGCAAGACAGGGGTAGAGAGTTAAGAGGTACAAAGCACTAGGTATAAAATAAATAAGCTAAAAGAATATATTGTACAGCACAGGGAATATAGTCAATAATTTATAATAACTTTAAGTGGAGTATAATATATAAAAGTTTTGAATCACTATGTTCTACACCTGAAACTAATATTGTAAATCAACTAAACTTCAATTTAAAATAACCAAAAAATTAAAAAAAATTTTTAGTATTAGAATTATTATATAATGTAAAAATGAAATGAAATAAAATAAATCATGAATTCTAATACTATAAGCAAACACCCTAGATGAGGAAACAAAAGCATCCCTTCAAATCACTGACGAAGATAAAACATATTGGTACTATTATTCCTCTTTAATGACATGATATCTGGAATATCTTTTTCCATGAAAATTGAGATTTGGAATACTTTCTAGTATTGTCCTTAAAATAACTGACTTCTCCTTCAAAATTAAGGAAAAATATGAAGCCATTTAAATTTTTAAAAGATCATCTAAACGAAAAGAGAATACTTATATTACTTATGGTCTCACTGAGGAAAATTCACAATGTGAGTTTTAAGAGAACTAGCAGGATGAAGCTATTGTGATTATTTTCTTGCTACTTTATGGTTATATTTTATTTATTACTCTTAGTAAAATTATTTTAATTGACACTCTGGAAGCTTCCATTCTTTTGCCTTATAGAAATACATTTTAAAAACATCTTTAACAAGAATAAAAGAATACTATGTTTTTATATTTTATTATATAAAATACAGGCTTCCCACTTAGATATAAATCAGATGTAATGCATTTGTAACAAACATTAGAGCTCAGCCCCTCATCTATTATAGGAAGCCAACTATGAAAGCCTGAAGATTGATCGACTAAAGTGGCTTCCTGTTAGTTAAAGATGTTTAATATTTTATAAGTCCTGAAGCTAGGTCAAACTATCGAACAGTGCATCATACCTCATGAGAATGCATACCTAGTTTAGGAGGGAGGATGAATCCTCTCTTTCCCTATTATATGGCAAGAGCAGGTGCTTTGCTTAATCTCATCAGGAAAAAAATATTTTGTTCAGTTTGATCAGTCTTCATTCTGAAATGTTGCAATACTGCACCAGCACACAGATAAATGCTCAGATCAGAAGAGATTTTAAAGGTCACCTTAACAAATCTTTTCCAAAAGATTCCTGTCAATGGGCTTAGAAATGCTAAGAGACCCTCTGCTTTGCTCTAATAGATAATAGTCGACTGTACTCAGGGAAAAGTACTTTTTTATTTAAATTAACTAAAGAATCTATTCAATACTAATTTAAAATATTAGATGATCTACAGATACTCGTTTATTCACTTAAAGTATTTACTAAGCACGTACCAAAGATAATATTCCGTATAATGCCAAGTAGGTCTCTATTCCAATAAATTTTTGTTGAAAGAAAAGCATAGTGAGTTCAGATCATTGACTATAGGGTCACAATCAGGCCTAGGTTCAGATTCTTTCTTTTTTTTTTTGATGTGAACCATTTTTAAAGTCTTCATTGAATTTGTTACAGTATTGCTTCTGTTTTATGTTTTGGCTTTTTGGTCGCAAGGCATGTGGGAGCTTAGCTCCCTGAGGAGGGATGGAGCCAGCACCCCACTTCATAGGAAGGCAAAGTCTTAACCACTGGACTGCCAGGGAAGTCCCTAGGTTCAGATTCTTGATCTGACACTTAGCCCCTGCATGACCTCTCTGTGTCTCAGTGTCCTCGTCTATAAGATGTGTATAAATAACGGTACAGTGGTACCTCAGTCTATGGGTTTGGTTTACTTACATGAAAAGAGCTTTTCCAGCAGTACCTGGCCCACATTAAGTGCTAAGTATTTGCTGTCATCACCACGAATGTTTTCGCTTTGCCTGTCAACACATTTATAACTTGTTTGCCAATCTACTTTCACGTGTTTATTATTTAGAGCAGTTAACCTGAAGTGATTTGGCCCCCAGCAGGGGTATTTGACAAAAATGCCTTGCAGACATTTTTAGTGGTCATAACTGGGCAGTTTCTATGGGAATCTAGTTGGTAGAGGACAAGGATGGTTCTGAATGTCTGACAACGTACAGGATAGCCTCCTACAATTTTCCAGCCCCAAACGTCAATGGTGCTCAAGTTGAGAAATCCTGAGTTGGAGAAAGAAGTGTGCTGGGAAACTGCAAAACAAAATTTCTGGTGATAGCTCCATAGCAGATTTTGCATATGAAGGCAAGTCGCCCACAAGATTTGGAGCTTGTGATGATTTTAAAGGAAACTCTCTGGGCTTCAGCCCTCAAGTGGTCTAAGTATAAAGACATCTTTATTTCCACCCCCAAAAAGGAAATTACTCTTTCTAACAAAAGGAATAGAATTAAAAATACCTGCTATATCCTACTGCAGCAGCAGATAGCAGAAACAGAATACTGAATGGGCAGGCTCAGGGCAGCATTCCAAAGAACAAAGAGCTCTTAGAGTGGAGAGAGAGAGCATGCTGTAGCGCCATGAAAATGGAGACACCAATCCCACAGAGAGTAAAACTGGCAGAAGATGCTTTGTGGACATTATGGAAGAAAATGAAACTTCCTTAGCAATACAACAGGTAAAGATCCTGCACTTAACCTTAAGTAGTCACACTAGGAAAGAATTAAATTGCCATCAAATAGAAATGAGGGCCCTGACACATGAAACAACATCCCAGTGCAGGTGAGAGCATCCTGTGATACGCAGAGGGGAATCAGAGTGAGAGAACACTGGACCAGGACAGGGACCATTCTCTCCTTCATGTAGCTAAGGGCTGTGGTCTATTGACATAAGTCTCCTCAGTAGGAAGAAGACTCCTTGAGGGTGTGTCTTAGTAATAACAGCTCTCAATTACTAAGCCACTACTACATGTTAGGTCTCTCCTAAGTGCTGTCAGTTAAAAGATTATCAAGACTATAGCTCTTATGAGCTCCTACTATTTATTAAGACATGAACTGTTGGCCTGGCGCTTGTTCTCAATAATTTATACTCCGTAGTGATTTTTTTCTTTTCGGTTGGGGGCCCTGATGGTCTTCTTCTGTTCCATGTACTCACTACTTAGCTCCTGGGCTGCAAGGAGATCCCGTAGATCCTGGGGAGGATCAGGACAGTTTAGAATGGTCCAGGGGCTTGGCGAGGTCAGAATAGAAGTGTGTTCATATTAATAACTGATGCAGGAGAACTGGTACACACCAGCTAAACATCACCTCTGGGCCCTTTTGACTTCGTCCACTCCAGACCCAGAACTGTGGCCACAAGACTGACTTAAAGCCTGCAGCTATAATAACCCAAAGATTTTGAGGCTTGAGATTTGATAAAGTTGCCTAAAGAATTTGTTGAGAATTGCTAACAACTCACTTTGGAATACTATGTGAGTCACGGTATTGATATAAACGAAATACAGTAGGGTTCCAGCTAAATACAGTTACCAAGAGACTAGTCTATTTCCTGTTCTTTCCTCTCTTTGGGTTTGGGGTTCCAGTGATACTTTTCTGGATCCCATGCTTTTCTTGTCCCACACTGGTGTGACCCAGGATGTCATTCTCTTGATTCTGGTTCCTTATTCATTCATATTCTTTCTCTTAATCTGGAATAGGTATTGAAAAAGCCTGCTTCCATCCTGGCTCTGATGAGCAAATCACGATCATGTGGACTCTACTTTCATGGTTTGACAGAGGGTGTAATTACCCTGACCACTCACTGTAAGGTGAGCTGATAGGACTCCTGTTCATAGCCCTATCCTGTTTTACAGTAATATTTCATGTATCTTGGAGCTCCCTGAGGTCACCACACTTGACTTTTATTATCTCTGTAATCACAATGACTAGCACCCTATCTACATGTAGTAGTTGCTCAATAAACTTAATATATTAATGGATAATCAAAATCTATGTGTGAGACTGTGGCTTTTCCTCTGTCGTCTCAGAAATAGTTGTGTAAATGCTTTACTTGTGTGCCTGTGTACTTGGTAATTAGTAGGTACTCAGCTATTTGTTAAGTAACTAAAGCACACTTCTAGAGTGCTAAAATGGCCTGAAGTAAGTGAAACTGACGTTACTATGATGGTCCATATAGACTTTTTTGGCAAGTCTACAGAATTTAAACAGACTAAATTTCCACTATTTTTCCTTCTCATTAGCCAGTTATTATTTGAGCAAAATAAATTTATTCTGAAAATCTGGAATCACTTCCATCTATTTCTAAAGCTGCAGTGAAGTTCAAATACGTTAAAAAAAAAAACAAAAACAGAAAAACCAAAGAAACGGTAACTGAAAAGATCACTAGGAATGGTTAGCAGACCAAAAGTAGAAATAAGACCTTATTACTGAGGCATCCAGAGTATATGCTGATTTCCATCAAAATCATTATGTAATTTCCATACAAAATGATTATATAATCATTAGGTAATTACAAAATCATTATGTAATGTGAATATTAAAAAAGTTATCATCAAGAGAAATATTATTCTCAACTTAATTACGTGTAGGCCAATCAATCTATAAGTATCCAGGCGTTCCCAGCTAAGGAAGCCAGAAGGTAGTATTTATTCATTCACTCCTCATTTATTATGCCAAATAATGGCTAAGATTGAGGTCTGTGGAGTCGCAGTTGAGGCTGTGAGGAACTTCAGTTCAGAGAACCTGAAATATTAAACAGTTGTCACAGTCAGGGAAACAGAAGTTGTTCAGAACGATGTGAGCCTAGGACACGAGGGACAGAGTACCAAGAACTGAGGCTGACATGAAAGGCAGGAGGTCAGATGATGGAGAACCTTCTATACCATATGAAGGATTTGAAATTTATTCTATGCTGAGGGATGAGCTACGTGACAAGACCTGATTTGGTTTGATAGATTGCTCTGGGAATAATGTGGAGAATGATCTGGGTGGGACAAGACTAGGTAGGATAAAGTCTAATTAGGAGATTAACAAAGAAGTTCAAGTAAAAAATGATTACCCATCACCTACACTGGACAATAGCAGAAGGAATAAAAAGGATATTGATGGATTACAGGGCAGGACCTTTTGAGCCTTAATATTTACTTCAGTGGAGGCAGGGAGGCTGAAAGAGGACTCTGGGATGGGTACCAGCTAAATGGTCATGCCATTCACCAGGATAGGAAATGCCAGGGGAAGTAATATATCTCATTCATCAGATTTTAGAATGAAGATCAAAGAGGGAATTAACAATATTAAACACAAAAGCATCTTTCTCACAAATACCCCCAACAAATGGTTTTCTTCTGACATGTAAAATAGGAGTTTTCAAAATAATTAAATTGTAAATGACTTTAACTTTATGCCATAATGAAAATATGTTCTTGGAAAAGAAAATAATTCTGAAATATCTATCACTCCAGGTGAAACTTGAAGATATTTAAATACGGTTTCCAGAAAAAAATAAAATAAATGAAAGTAATTACGGAGGTTAGCAGGATGCCTTTTTACAAGAATGAGGGAGGGCAAACCCCAGGAAGAAAAGAATTAATATCTTGAAAGGGCCAAAATAGCCAAAACCCTGTATCTCTGTAGCCAGAGCAATAACAGACAAAGAATAACCAAGAAGGCCTGGTTAAAAAAAAAAAAAAAAAAAAAGCTGTTAAACAATAGGTAGGAAATGTGGACAATTAGATTTACGTGCATTCTGCTTGTAAGTAAAGAGTTTATGTGCTTAATTCTTGTCTTTTATTAACCATACACCTCCCTGTGAGAAAGACTGAAATTTCTAGAAAAAAAAAGAAAGATCATACATCTAAATGAGTTTCCAATCAGGTTGACATTAAATAGTAAAAGTTTTTGGCATTCTTGCTGAGACAAACATATCTGAATACTTTTAGGTCTCGAGCTTATAAACAATGGGGCAGGAGAGGGGCATGAGAAGGAGTGAGAGTCAGGGCATAGAAACGAAATGCCAGTGTAGATGCAAAAGCAAAAAAGTAATTCTAGCTCTTTTCGCTTTCAGACATGGGCATACTGCAGAAGGATGTTATTATCAAGTCAGATGCACCTGACACCCTATTACTGGAGAAGCATGCAGATTATATAGCATCCTATGGCTCAGAGAGAGATGATTACATTCTTACTCTCTCTGATGGTATTAATGTTATTGACGTAAATAAAGTTGTGGAATATGTTCAGAGTCTACAGAAAGAAGATGGTTCTTTCGCTGGAGATATGTGGGGTCCCACTAAGCAGCTGGTCTAACTGGAGTTAATGGTCTGCTGGAAGTTCCAGCAGGCACTGTGCTAGTTATATCAGCGTACAGGAGCACTAGAACAGAGGGGGCCAGTCTAAAAGATAAGGGCTGAATGCAGTGCAGGCCGGAGAGACCAGCTGCTTTGTGGGATGTGAAAATCTACTTTTATATAATAGGGAGAAATCGACACAAGATTCTCTTTTTGTGCGGTGGCAGTTTGGCTCTCTTGGGGAAGCTGGGTGCTATTAATGTGGAAAAGGCAATCGAATTTGTTTTATCATGTAGGAACTTTGAGGGTGGGTTTGGTTGCAGGCCAGGTTCTGAATCCCATGCTGGGTAGATCTATTGGTACACAGGATTCCTGGCTATTACCAGTCAGTTGCATCGAGTACATTCTGATTTACTTGGCCGGTGGCTTTGTGAATGCCAGCCTGCGTCAGGTGGATTCAGTGGAAGGCCACAGAAGTTCCCAGATGTATGCTATTTCTTGGTGGGTATTGGCTTCCCTAAAGATAACTGGAAGGCTTCACTGGATTGACAGAGAGAAACTGCACAGTTTCACCTTAGCGTGTCAAGATGAAGAAACGGGAGGATCTGCGGACAGGCCAGGAGATAGGGTAGATCCTTTTCATACTGTATTTGGAATGGCTGGATTGTCACCTTTGGGAGAAGAACAGATTAAACCTGTTAGCCCTGTTTTTTGCATGCCTGAAGAAGTACTTCGGAGTGAATGTTCAGCCTGAACCAGTGAGCTAGATCAGATCCCTTGATGCAAAAGGTGCTTAGTGTCGTTTTACTGGTTTAACATTTCAGTATTTGAAGTGCTTCACAAACTTAATGACTGCCATTTAAATATTTTGTATATGAATTGTGTTGATTTTAATAAATTATATGACACATTTTAAAAAAAGTAATTCTAATTAACATTGCATTTGGCTTACAGAGCAGAGCTGAGTAATGATTGTGTTAAATACCTCAGCACTTCAGAACCCAGTGGAAGACATGTAGCTAGAGCCCCAGGGACTAAACAGATATTTAGGACAAATCCTTGCTGAGGTTACTGAGAAATATTACACTGTGAGGTGGTGTTCACTGGCCTGGCTTTGGCAAAAGGAAGGGTCTACGGTATCTTCAAGGGTCTTCCAGTCCCCGAAGCTCCCACACAAAATGGGGAGGTCAAGATATGAGAGAGGTCAACAGAGAGGCGGGAAGAGTCAGCTTCATCCAAAGGCAGCTACCACCCTAGGATACGCGTTCATAACACAAATAACAACGGCTACCTGTCGGACTGCAGTTCACCCGTGCCATTTTGTGGAAAGCTCTACCTCAGAGCAATTCACAGTGATCTGACTGTTAAAGGCTTACAAAAGCAAGAGTGGTCCAAATGAATCTAGGCCCCATAAGCTCTGCACACATGGTAGTAATAAAATCACCAGCAGGGAGAAATGAGATCTCTCATTACTGACAACACCGTTAAAGCACAAAAGGAAACATCATGGGGACGTGAGCTCAATTTTCATAAACGGCTCTTACTAGGGGAGGAAGAAAATAAGTGATTTTAAAATATGTTTATTTGTGCGCTACTTCCTAACATAAATAATTTAGGATGCACTGCATGCCTCTCTCATTCCCTACCTTGAAATCTTGCAAGTGTCCCAGGGCACAGTCCACAAACCACTTTTTTTTTTTCTCAACACTCATTCACAAAAATTTCTAATTCAGTCGCATAGCCATGTATTCTTTCAAATATTTATATCCAGCCCTGCCCTTTCCCCCGAGTCCCATATGTATACATCTAACTCTGCATCTGACATCTCCTCGTCGATGTCCAACATCTCAACTTTACCACGCCCCCAAAGAACTTGATTCCCCTGCACCCCTTAACCTGTTCCCCCCAATCTTCCCCATCTCAGTAAAAAGCACCACCAATCATACGGTTGCTTAGATCAAAATCCAAGGATCATCCTTGACTCTTCCCTGGGCTGCCATTCACTGCACAGTCTCTGTAAACAGTTCTTCCTGGGGTTGTTGTCAGTACCCAACCGGTGAAGCCATATGTGGTCTCTTTCCCTTATATTCCACATCTAATCTGTCATAAAGCACTCCCAGCTCTACTCCAATATATAGCGTTGTGAATCCATACCTCCTCACCATTTCCACCCCTAGTTCAAGCTACCATCAGCCCTCTCAGTCTACCAAAATAGCTCCCTATTGAGTGTCCTTATGTCCCCTCTCCCTGCCTCTATTATCTTTAGTCTGGTTTCAACCCAATATTCGCAGAGACCTTTAGGAAATGTAAATAGATACTATCATACCCTCACCCAATTCCTCCAATGGCTTTCCGTCAACTCAGACCCCAAGTCCACACGCTCGACCTTGGTCAACAAAGCCCACAGGGTCTGTTCCCTGCCCATCTCTGACTTCACATCCTGTTACTCTCTGTCTCACTCATTATGTTCCAGCCACTCTAGCCTTCTAGCTCCTGTTTCCTCAGACACGCCTATCTCATTCCTACCTAAGGCTTTTGTCTTTGCTGTTCTCACTTCTTGCAATGCTCTATTCTAGCCATAGTCTTTTCCTTCCTTCGGGTCTCTTTAGATTTCACGTCCTCAGAGAGGCTTTTTCTAACTCCATGTAAAATACCCCCTTGCTCCAGTCACTATCCAATTCTGTACCCTGCTTTTGTTTTGTTAACAGTGATTATCACTTCCCAATAATACGTATTTATGGTTTTAAAAGAATAATCCACCTACTAAGATGTAAGCTGCATGAATTTCTTATTCAGGGCTGTATCCCCATTGTCTAAAACAGTATCTCTATATAAGGGATACTCAAAAAATACTTGAGGGGTGGCTTCCCTGGTGGCGCAGTGGTTGAGAGTCCGCCTGCCGATGCAGGGGACACAGGTTCGTGCCCCGGTCCGGGAAGATCCCACATGCCACGGAGCGGCTAGGCCCGTGAGCCATGGCCGCTGAGCCTGCGCGTCCGGAGCCTGTGCTCCGCAATTGGAGAGGCCACAACAGTGAGAGGCCCGCATAACGCAAAAAAAAAAAAAAATACTTGAGGGGTAAAATATTGAATGAATGGTCAATACAAGTCATCAGCCTTATGTGACCTATAGAAATCCCACTTCCTATTTGTTAGGGGTTGTTTTGGTTATATTAAGAAAAGCAGAGAAAGCCCACTAGTCACTCATCATTGAATGAATATCCCTGTACTAATGGAACAATAAATGTCAACATCTCTCATTCCAAAAAGCGAGGTTACTGCTTTTGTCTAGCCTCTATGAGATTCTGGGAATAAAAGACAGAATAATTGAGGGACTTCCCTGGTGGTCCAGTGGTAAAGAATCCACCGTACAATGCAGGGGACGTGGGTTCCATCCCTGGTCAGGAAACTAAGATCCCACATGCCGCGGGGCAACTAAGCCCACACACCACAACTACTGAGCTCGCACACCTCAACTAGAGAGCCTGCATGCCACAAACTACAGAGCCCCATGTGCTCTGGAGCCTGCACACCACAACTAGAGAGAGAAAACCCACAAGCCACAACTAGAGAGAAGCCCGTGTGCCGCAACTAAGACCCGACGCGACCAAAAAAAAAAAAGAAAAAGAATAACTGAAATAGAAAAGTTTCACCTCATCCCTCCATACAAATTTTGACCACAGCTAACGCCACAAACCAAGTCTGCCTAGTTAAAAAATTTTCTCTCTCCTGAAGTCTCTGGTTGAAGAACTTAAGAGGAATAAAAGGGCCAAAATTCTGAGATCATCACTAAATAAAGGACTTGGCTGAAGTTTAAAATGCACAGCTAAATTTTTCTGAAAAGTGACATTATGAAGCTTTAAGAAAGGCAAATCTTAAAAAAATATTATTAAGTTAGAATCTTTACAGTAGTATCATCCTGGAAAACAATCAGGTCTACCAGTAGTAATAAGTTTTCCAAGGCTGGCTAGAGCTATTTTTCGAAATAAGAAGGAAATAATATTTTGCTAACCCACAAGACTGATGACCCAGGGACTAATGAGCTCCATAATCAACTCACTGCCTGACCCCTCAGCAAGTCACTTGTCCTCAGTGCTAAACGGGAGAGGCCTATCAATTAGCTTCATGTGGTGGCTGTGAAGGGGGACTAAGAAACCTGATTGCAAAGCACTCTGAAAACACTGAACACTATAGAGACAGGCTTGCTAATAGCCAGGTTGCCACCAGTCACCATCTAAGCATTGCGAATGCCCTTGGCGTCTCCCTCTTGGCTCTTCTGATATCAATCAATTGCTCCTGGTGACAAAGACAAAAAGACAAGTGAGGATTCTTCTCACCTGCCTAGTCCTCTCACTCACTTCTCACTTCCTGGGCCACAGGAAACATGCTGGAGACTTGAACTAGCCTCAGTGTTCCTGTTGTTTCCAAAGCAACTTGCAGAGCCCCTATGAAGGAAGAGACGCTGTACAAACGGCCAACTGAAGGCCTTTCTTTTCTTTCCTTTCCTTTCCAGGTACACACAGACCACAATTAAAACCACATATTTAACAAAGATGATGAGAGAGGAGAAGATTAATATGAAGGACTTGAAAACACAGAATTCACTTAATTCTTATCAGTGATCCTCCCTATTTCTTATTCTTTCATGAAATGCCCTCACTTAAGGGAAAAGGGAGATTAATTGATTTCTGACCTCCTCCCAAGCCAGACATGGTTTTCCTCATTCATTGATAAAACACTGATTTAGAATTTTGCTTGTCTGTGAGGGACTATATAGAAATTCACGTCCTTCCCAAGCCACCAGCTGTACGGTATCTATTATAAAGACAAGCCTGCCCCATGTTGTCTTCCCAGCAATTTCTTGAAGGTGTGCAAGAATAGCCAGGACACAAAAGCAATATAATCACTCGCTCACTAAAGTACAGATTCAGTCACCATACACATGCGTTTCAGAAAAGTACAAATTTCCTATCAGCACCACAATTGTCCTTCCTGTATGGGAGGACTTGCCTTTTCAAGTCAAATGCAAGCGTGTGGATCCCCAGCAGAATCATTCCAAAGCTAAGTGGTTTGCTCGGAAAGAATACCTTTATCTCTTGCTCAACTACTCCTCTGATTCAACTGCAGCACTTTTCAAATACCAGATACTGATTACTCAGGGCAGGTTTGGGGGTGATAAGACAAAGGAACTTAAACCAATGAAAAAATAAATAATACTTATTGAGAAGAGTATTTGCATACAATAAATTCCCTATGCACAAATGCAAATTTATGTAACAATATGAGACCAATTTTTAAAAAATAATATTAACAGATAACCCAAGCAATTGACACATAAATATTTTTAGTGTAGGACAAGGGTCAGCATACTACTGCCAGAGTTAAATCCAGCCTCTTTCTCCTGTGTTAGAAACAAAGTTTTTATCAGAACACAGCCAAGCCCATTCATTTAGATACTCTGCATTTGTGTTCAGCTGTTTTGGTGCCACAGTGACAGACGTGTAGTTGCAACACACCATATGGCTCACAAACTTGAAAATGTTTACTATCTGCCCCTTTACTAAAAAAGCACCAAACCCTGGTTTAGAAGATAACAAGGTCACTGCAGATTGGAAGAGTCTGGGAAGTTTCTAGAGAAGGAGGCAAGCAGCTTAAAGAGAAACTACAATTGAACCAGAAGATAAGTGATAAGTGGACAAATATTTTTTTCCTGAGTAATTATTTATCTACAGACTAGAAATGTCCTTGAGATTGAGAAAAGGATGAGATCTTCCTATGCTGAGAAAATCATTATTAGAGTGATGAAACTCTCAGTGAACAGCAAAACAGATGGACTAGAAAATAAACTGGGTTTCTTGGCTAATTCCCAATTCACACCCCAGTGATACCACACCAGAGGTTTGTCGTGGATGGAGGTGGTGGTGATGGTGCTGGTCGTGGTGTTTTCAAAGCTAACTTGCTTCAAGAGAAACATACTTGCCACGTGACAAGTTTCAGCAAAATGGGGAGAATGCTAGACTAGTGGTAACAGAAAATCTGGACACGAACCTTGCCTCTGCCCATTAGTGAACACACTCTCACCTGCAATAGAGATAATCATAGGAACCAAGGTCAGAATGGGAATCAGTATCCCAAGATGGACTCAGTGTTGGTCCAATACCCAGGACCTCAGCTGATACTCAGGCTGTGGTGAGTGCTTGTGTCCTAAACAAGCCTCCAGGGCAGAATGGGTGATTCAACCATCACGTCCTGTGCCCTGAGGCAGACCCAGCTGCAAGGGTCACAGATTTTTCTAAATCATCCGTCCTGCTGTGGTCCAAGCTGTTTCTCACAGAAAGAAAGGTCCATTTTAGGTTACAACCTCATCATTTAAAAGAAGAAAGGACATATACAAATAAAAGAATTAGACACTATCCTTTTCATGACCTATAATGGGGTCTCTCCTGGAGCCCTGAAGACTTAAGATTCTGAACAAACGCTTAAAACCAGTAGGATTGATGCCTTCAAACAGAATTACCATAAAGATACATCTAAAATAAAAAGCACAGTTTAATGAGGCAATAAGGTATTAAAAATCAATGTGATAACAAAATCGAACATTTTCTACTGGTTAAAAGACTAGTTAAGGTCTATTGACTCACAAATTACTCTGGCATCATTTATAGCCCTGAAGCCCTGAGAAACCACCTAGAATCCAGAGATGTCTTAGCACATTCTGGTAACTGACTCTGAAGAACCTTGTCAACATCAAGATCCTGAGCAGGGCGCTTACTTTACGTGAAAAACATTGGAAGGGCAGCTGCCCTTACCTGCTCTCATGCCCACTTTGATCTTGTTCTCAAGTGTCAAAGACTCAATATAACTGGTTTCCCTAACTAAGAGAATCCTTTTTAATAAAACGAATGCTGTGAGGCCACATAAGCCACCTTCTTTAAAAATTACCGTTTAGTAGAGGGTCCAGTCTTAAATGGACCTCTCCAAAGTCCTTTTCAATTGGCAATGAATGTGAGCTGCCATCACTAACTACCTTACCATTTGCGGAAGTCAACAAACGCATGTGAGTTTCGCTGGTTAAGGAATTGTGCATGAAAATAGGAGTGAGATGAGAACAGGGGCTGAAAAGTGAATGGAATTTGTCCCAAACAATATAACAAATTTACAAATGCAGTTGCTAAAGTCCCCTCTGTCTAACTCTATATCGGAAAGAAAGCATTCAAGTTCTAACTAGCTTCTGTTAACTTCTGGCACTCAATACATGCCTGGCATCCAAAAGGATGAAGACCCATCATTCCCACACAATTTATTTGTGATCAGATTTACTGGAGTTGTGATTTATTTCTGAGTGTGTATTTTGTGTTTTACTTTTATGTTATTTCTGTAGTTAGGGTTATTACATTTCCTAGCATATGAAAATGTTTAAATAAAAAAATTCTTTTTGACATTAAGACACACCAGTCTTGAATGGCAAAAACAGCTGAAATACTTTGACTATTAAAAAGCATTTCTTAGAGCCAGCTTTTATGTAAGTCCAGGATGGCTCCCATCTGCGCCTGGGTTTATTAGTTTTTTGTTATCTGTCAAACATTAGAACTTCTGCTTCACATGTTGTTCTGTTGCAAATGAGAGGCATCTTAGGTCAAGAAAAGACAGTATCAAATTCCTTTATTTGCTATACTACATTTACATCAGATTTACATTTCCTCCATGATCCTTACATTTTTGTATCCAATCTTCTTTCTAATAAACTGCTAAGGGCAATAGCTGGATGAAGAAAACTACCAAAATACTAATTAGTCCAAGGGTTTTAAAGCAAGGTTAGCTGTCTCCTTGTGTTTTATTTTTCTCTTTTTTAAAAAAATAATAATTCAAAAGTTGCTTCTACTCCTCCAAACTATATTACGGAAGTTACAAAAATCTGAAAGAGGATAAAAATTCTGAAAGAGGGCGCGATGATCCGTGTGCCTCAACTAAGCACTCCTGAGATCACAAGTATCTGAGATGAGTGGATTTTTGTGAGATATCGAAAAGTTTGAGGACAAGATGTTCTCCCAAAGGAAAGAATTAGACCAGGGAGAGACACTTGAAACAAGGATAATGAAACACTTTCAGAAGGGAGGAACGATCTTTGAATAGGCTGTCCCTTCACTACTAGTGATTCTGGGCTTCACGCTAAGACCCTGTGGTAAGAAGTACTTTTTCTATAGGCTTTGGGCCTGGAACAAGGTGGATCGCAAGCAGGAGTTGGGGAATTTTCTCAGCCCAGGAAATGTTGGGAGACCTGATCATAGGAGCCTTGGGGAAGGGCCAGGACCTCACTATAGCAGCCAAAGTCAGGACCAGACTATGGAGGCCAGGGAAACCTGTACACTTGAAGGGGGAGCAGCTCCCAAAGGCAGGCTCCCAGGGGCTGAGGGCACAGATCCCATCCCCCCACCCAACCTGTGCTGGCCTGGCCTGAGCAAACACAGTCTACCGTGACTTTCAGGAATGCCACATTTACACGTGTGGGTGGGTTGTTTCTTCCAAGTACCCCATTGCTTAGCAATACAGAAACTACGTTGTAGAATTTCTAGATTAAGCTCTAAAATAACCCTAAATCTACTGAGAATTATTTACCCAGCCAGTAAAGGCCCTTAAGTCGTGAAACAATTAAGGGGAAGCCTGTCATTTCTTTCATACGCTCTCTTTCTTCATTCTGCTTCTCTACCCATGCTTTAATTAGCTTCGTGTGTCAACATGACACCAGTTTATACAGGCTCCGTGGCACACGATCTAAAAGACAATAAAGAAAAGTTCCATGTGAACTGTAAAAGTGACACTGATAACTGTCTCGCGATGCACCTCCTACCATTTTTCTTTCATTTTCTACGACAACCACAGAATCTAAAGAAAGGTCCGGTCCACTTCTTGCTGGCTTTTATTTCAGGTGCTTTAGTCTACAGTCTACAGTTGTCTACAACAAATAAGTTTCCTTTGAAAGAACATTGTCTTCTTTCTGTGGATCCCAGTATAGCTGCCATTTGATCCATATGCAGGGAGTCGTGTTATTCTCCTCAGTCTAGTCACACTGCAAAAGACTAATATCTGGTATCTCGTATCTCTGTCATCTCTTTTTCACAGTAATCTATTTTGGCTTCTTTCATAATTGAATTCCTGAAAAGTATGTTACATTTTAAAATAAAGAATGTATATTGTTTTGGTATAAATTAGAGGTAAATAAAAGTTGATTTTCTAACATTTCCTATATTGATGATCTCTTTCATCATAATTTTAAAAACTCTGTGAAATAACATTCTCCATTTATTATATGAAATCCTTTGAAATCGTTTTTAAGACTTTATTTATTTATGGCTGCATCAGGTCTTTAGTTGCGGCACGCAGGATCTTCGTTGAGGCATGCGGCATCTTGCACTGCGGCGCACGGACTTCTCCCTAGTTCTGGCGTGTGGGTTTTCTCTTCTCTGGTTGTGGTGTGCAGGCTCCAGGCTGCATGGGCTCTGTAGTTGTGGCGCTCAGGTTCCAGAGCGCGTGGACTCTGTAGTTTGTGGTATGCGGGCTCTCTCACTGAGGCGCGCGAGCTCAGTAGTTGTGACCCGCAGGCTTAGTTGCCCCGCAGCATGTGGGACCGTAGTTCCCTGACCAGGGATCGAACCCACGTCCCCTGCATTGTAAGGCGGATTCTTTATCACTGGACCACCAGGGAAGTCCCCCTTTGAAATATTTTTAACAGTGATTTGTAAAAAACGTTTACATTGGTTTATGTGCTTACTTGCCTACTTTACATATCTTAAGTTCTGGGGATCTTTATCATTGGTACCAACTTTGAAAAGGCATTTCTTTCTCAAATGATAATACCTAATAGGTAATACTGAATTTTTAAAAAGTAATAGGACCATTCACACTTTTGGGCTCCCTTTGAAATACTGTGTTCACAAACTGGGTGTAGAGTACAGCGCTCAACGATACTTGTGGAGTACCACGGAGACCATGGCAGATCGAAGAGCCTGTGCTTGCCAGGTGATGAGTGACACCCATGCATACTTCCTGAGCGCTCCTCTTGATCACTGGAGAGAACCAACTCAATCTTCACTGCGTTTCTCTATCTGTTCTCGACTACAGACCCCTTCATTCTGGGACTTGGTAACTTTGCATGGGTATAAGATGGACACACACGCTTTTACTTATCCTTGGGCTCAGAATGTTCAGGGCTGAAAGAAACCACACTTCCCAATGAAGAAACAGAGGCCTTTGTATCTGACCAGAGAGAAATCCATAAGGATTCACTACACTCATCTTGGTTATTTTAAAATGTGTATGTTGTTAGGGAAAACTAGTGCCTTTATGTTCATTACATATAATTTTATATAAATAAGGGGACTGCACATTATCTCTCAAAATATACACAAGCTCACACTGCCCAGACTAGTATGTAAGCCCCATTACATGCATACTTGATATGATATGAGCCTCAAAGATTTACACATAAGACTGTACATTACTTAAATTTAATAGCTGTCTGATGAAATTTTATTAACTTTAGAACACAATGAGGAAGAATAACCCACAACGACATAAATACACACTAAATACACACCTGTAAATAAAAGATCCCATATGGTGCCAACCTGTAGTTTTAGGGAACTTTATATCAAAATTAAAAGAGGCACACCTCTTTTGTGTATACATTCCACATATACACAAAATTTCTCTGGATAAAGAGTCATGGATTCGCAGAGCTGAGCAGAACCTTCCACCTCACCTTTGACAATCCTCTTTTCTAGTCAAGACATTTACGGTTCACAGAGGTTAGGGTATCATCCTGGTCCAGCAGCTCTTTAGACCAAGTCCTAGTTCTTGTAATTCCCATTCAGTGCTTGTTCTAGCATATTCACAGTGACTCCTTTAATTACTTGATTGTTAACAGAGTCCACAGTCACGGCTGACCATGTCTCAGCTTTCTAAAAACGACTTAGTTATGTTTTGCTTAGTTTTCACACAATGATAGCTTTTTAAGTATAATTTAGGAAAGTCTCAAATCACTGAGAAATTTGTTTACTTAAACTGTCTTACTTTGTCAAAGAATATAATTATTTGCCTACACTACATTTATTATCTATATTGTATTTATACTTAGGCAATATATAGGCATTGCCTATATTACATTTATACTTGCCTACTTTACATTTTGATATAGGTAACTATCAGTTATTAAGAGGCACCAATTTTAATTTTTGTTGTGTTATAAATGTGATCCTTTTCCTCAGGCTACAGCGAAGAAAGAAACTAGACGTTTAGACCCTTACATGAAAAATGCCTAAACTCCACTGTAGGAAAGATTTGAACCAGAAAGAAGAGGAGGACAGCACAGTTCAGATGCCTCGTTTCCATCAGTCAGAGAGGTAGTGCCCTCCAGCGGGAAATGGAGACCAAAGTGAGACTGTGCTCCAACGGGAGTCTCCGCACCTTTACGAGTGTCAACTAAGCCAGGTTTTCATCATTTACATTTTTTGATATCCATATTTCAATAGTATTTACATTTAGTTTGCTTAATTGAATCCCCAAGTCAAACATTACACGGTACTCTCCACCACTTTCTCTGAGACGGTTTTCTTACCCTTAGAAAAAGCAAGAAAAGGGAAGACTGTTTCATCTTTACCTCATAAAACATTTTTGACTCCACTCTGGATTAAAAAAATAATAAGAGTAGAGAGCCATTTCTACAGGACAAGGCAACATTAATTTCTCTTGTAGTTCCATCCCAAATTTTCCCCAAATATTCCTCCATATTGCTTCCCATTCAAATACCTATGATTCTAGTTGATATTACTACACAGCAAAACTTTGTGCTGAGAGAGTCCCATTGTTTTTGGTGACAAATTCTGCCAAGGAAAGGTAGCAAAAATGCTACTATTTTTTATGGCTACTACTAATCAAAACAACATTTTTAAAAATATGCCCTAGTGATAGAATTACTAACATACCAGTATAGCTATAAAAAGGCAATGCTGTTAAATATGAATTATTGATACCACAGTCCCTAACAGTGGAGTACCTTTTAAATTCAATAATTCTATTAATAAGTTTAATAAGTAGTATAGCTATGTTGCTTGTTGCATTTTATTTCACCTATTTTCCCTCATGAGAAATAAGATTTCTCATCATGTAGCAGATTCTCAAACAAGAATCCTTAAGCATGAGGGGGTGACAGAAGAAAGTTGCAAATCCCTTCACTCTGAGAGACTCCATGTTGCTTTAGACATTTTTGCTGTGAGCTTTACTCTCTTTGATATTTTCTCTGATAGATTTTCGCTTTTCCCTTAATCCAGTCTCCACGTATTTAGGTTCTCCAGCATGACTTTCCCCCATCAACTTACTTCCCATATCTGTCTCTTTTATTCCAATACACCCACGCCACTTGTGTAGTACCCATCTCCTTTGAAAACTCTGTACAGAAAAAGCCTTTTTCCTTTTCTTTAATTATATAAATCATGGTGATTTAGAGAAAATTGTAATCCACAATCACTATTTCTCTGGTGGAGTCCATTTTTTCCCCAAATATGGCTCTAGCAGCAACCAACCCTTAATGGATGTAACTAATTTCTTCTATCAGTAGCATCCAGCTTCTACCCAGGTTGTGCAACATAATTGGAGTTGCTATCCATGAAAAACTTTGCGCAAGTTGCCCCTCATGAGTGCCACAAAGGTAATTTCCATGCAAATAACAACTGAAGGATACCACCATTCGCTCTTAGCATCCTCGAAAGCACTACTCTGTGTCTGCTTTTGTGCTATAGTTACTGAATTTTTCTTCCAGAGCAGTTCCAACCGTAGAAGAGCCATATATTTATGACCCGATAAGGCAAAAATGACTTGCAAAACATAAAGTCAGAAAATGTGGAAAGGAGAAAGAGTGACACAATAAATAAATACTTCCATAGCAAAACAGGAAAAGCACAGGAGGGAAATCTACACATCAGAGAGAAACGACCCTCCCCGCCCCCCCAATCTCTCCCCAGCACGCCGGCAATCTGCATAAGCACACAGGTGAGGGAGCTTTTCCGAGATGAGATGCTGGACCTGGGGTGTGTTGCCATGGAAGTGAGGGGCTGGATTTCTTCAGCTCCTGGGTACCCTCCCTCAGCACTTCTGGCAATGGTGACAGCTTCTTTCCTTTGTTCAGGAACTGCTCTGAAAACGGCTCTGCCTCTTTCCCAGTGCACTGAAAGACTGCATTGTTGAGGCCACCTTGCAACCGAATTGCACGAGAGGGAGATTTTTCATTTCCACTCCTAAAATTAGACTCTTGTGTGTGTGCTAGCACAACAGACAGAGAAACACTTGCTGAAAAGGGCCCGCTCAGTGGTGCTCCAGGTTGCCAGTGCCTTTCTAAGACATTTGCTGAACCCACAGCACAGGGCAGGCATAGGACACCAGGCACCTACGCTGATGCTGGAAAACTTGCTCTAAAACCCTGGTCTCAAGAGGTGGGTGGTTTGTTCTGGAGAGGGTCTCTGAGGCATAAAGGACACACAGTGCTTTCCAAGCAGGTGTTGGTGCCAGAGTATTAGAGGAAAAGACAGGTTTCCCAGTAAGACGTGTAGCAAATGTACTTAACTGGCTTTGGATTTACAGCAAACTGCTTGCTTCTTGTCTTTAGCCCTCTCCATAATGCAAACTCCAAACTCAAAACAAGATAGGTGAAAATAGCTTTAAAAATATTAGTTTTTACCTTATGGTTGTATCTGAAGAGTAACTGATGTCTTCAAAGGATAGTATTATTTATAATAAAATCATCAGATAGGTATTCTTCACTATCTACTTTAAGATATTTTCTCCTTGAACAGACTGCATTGCAGACATAGCACATAAACATATTGGCTAGGTCTAGATTAAACAACCTTTGTGACCATCAAGAAAAGGACAATGGAATAAGCAGAGAGATCCAAGCAAGGGTTTTGAATTTAGGCTAAAATATCAAATGTCACTGGGAAACGCCTTGAAAGCCACTACCGTATCTATGTTTCCCTACCCACCTACCTCCAAATCATCTGAACGGAAAGACCTTCTCTGACCACATTCTGTTAAGTATGAATTTTTCATGCAGATATGGGTCTGTGGGTTTGTACAATAAAACTTTATGATTCTGAAGTATCTGGGAAATATGTCAGGGAGGAGAAGGCTCTAAAATGCATTTTTCTTTCACTTATGATACTGTGGCTTGAAGAACAATACTTCCCTTAAAAGCAGGAATAGAATAACACGTCTAACAAATCTTAGATGGCTAAGCAGATCCAATGTTAATTTTTAAGATAAGGGTTAAAGAAACAATTTGACAATGAGATAAAAAGATTTAGCAGCTTAATTCCAGTGAAATAAGTTAATGGTATGAAATGATTGATGGAGGCACTGTGGTACACTAGAAGGAACACTGAATAGGCCTGTGTCTTAGCCTGAGTCTGTCTGTAATCAGCTGTCTGCCCAGGACTATATTCCCAGACTCTGTGAACCTTATATGCTTTTTCTAAAGGAGGGGATTGTCCAATCTCATATGTCAGGTTCTAGTCAGATTTGAAAATTAATGCCTTTTTATCCAGAGCAATCTTGTGAATACCTGAGATAGAAATGTTGCTTTTAAATTTGATAAGAAATTCCTTTACAACTACAACTTTACACCATCTCAGGTCGGTAATTTATAAATGCTTACTTATGACATTGTGGGTGACTTTACCTCATTGGATTTGAAAGTTAACAAAATTTCATAGCTAGCAGCTACATTTATTTAAGTAACACACAATCTTCATTTAGGGTTCATATTGTATTAAATATGTACACAGTGGAGCTGACAGACCAGTCTGAGCAGTTTTAGCATTACAGGTATATATTATGAGAGGGTAGATGCAATCATGTGAAATATTTTTAAACATAATCTGTAGAAAATGTTCATGTTAGTTTATGTGTTCAAGGAAGATAATATCCCAGGTCCAGGTTATCTTTAGTGCTCACTTATACCAACTTTCAAAAAAGCATCTTCAAGGTTAATCCTTGTTGCCTCATATGGCAGGATTTCCTTCTTTTGCAAAAGGCTGAATAATGATCCATTATATGTTTATGCCACATTTTCATTAGCTATACATCTGTTGATGTACCTTTAAAGTTGCTTCCACATCTTGGCTATGGTTAATAGTGCTGCAATAGACACAGGAGTTTCAATGTCTCTTTGAGATCCTGATTGCAGTTCTTCTGGGTGACTATCTGGAAGTGGGATTGCTGGATCAAACGGCAATATTATGGCAAGAGAAATAAGCCAGCCACAGAAGGACAAATACCCCATGATTCCACTTATATATATATGAGGTGTCTGACACAGTCAAACTCACAGAAGCCAAGAGCAGAGTGGTGGTCGCCAGGGGCTAGGAGAGGGGCAGGGAGAGATGGGGAGTCACTCATCAGCACGTATAAACTTGCCGTTACGCGAGATGAGTAAGTTCTGGAGATCGGAAGTACAACATCATGCCTGTAGATAACAACACTGTATTAAACGCTTAAAACATCGGTTAAGAGGGTAGACCTCATGTTGTCTTCCTCGCAAAATAAAAACAAAAGTAAAAAGGCATTTTCTTTTCAAATAATACCTAGCAAATAATACTGCATTTTCTGAAATTAAGGAGACTGTTCTGACTTTAAGACACCTTGAAATATTGCGTTTCCTAACTGGACGTACAGCGTAGCTCAGTGATCCTTGGAGGATGTTGCAAAGGCTGCGGCAGAGCCGAGAGCTCTGTGCTTACTAGGTGCTGATCGGCCATGGCATCCATACTGACATTTCATCCATGCCTTCTGTGAGCTCCTCTTCCCCACCAGATAGAACCAAACTCAATCTTCACTGCACTTTCCTATCTTTTTTCTAAAAAAAAAACCCTTCTTTCTGGGACCTGGTAACTTCGCATGGGTATAAGACTGGACCCAAGCTTTAATTACACTTAGGCCTATGAAATACAAGAGCTGGGAGGAACCTTGTCATTTACACATCAAGAAATGGAAGCCTTTGCCCCTAACCAGAGGGATATCCACAAGCATTTATGACACTCATCGTGTTTATCTTTAAATATGTATTTCTAGAGCAAAGTTGTGACTTTCTGTTCATTATACACAGTTTTATATAAGGAATGAAAGTAAGCATTAAGGAAATTTCTTCATCCAGGAAAATGTTTTATGTAATTAGTCTAAATACTAAACTAACAGCAAAGGGCCTTGCTACATATATCACAAAAGATATCTGATATACTTGGAATTCCAATTGCCAATTATATTCTTATTACTGTTTATCCAAAGAAGTGGACATATTTTTATAAACTTGGGAGTAAAAAATAATACCTTCTAATCAAGGCACAGTGAACAAGCTCTTATAACTGGAAATCAAGTGTTCAGATACTGATACTAATTTATGCAAGGATGTCAACTTATCACATTGAACTGACCTTGCAAATCAGCTCACATCATGCAGTCATAAATCCCTTCTGCAGGGAAATCTCACAATTATTTGTTTCAGTACCAATAAACATCTAAGAATAAATTACATATGTCTTTGTGCTAGTCGGCCCAAGTCTCAGAGTTCCACGAGGATTCACCTGACGTGATTCCCACTCCTCTAAGGTCCATTTACTGTTTTCCATCCTCGGATCTCACCTACTGTCCCTGTTCGTTTCAGTTGTGTTTATACAAGTAGTTGCAAATTGTGGTTCTATCATATCTATCTTAGCTATAAACGAAGGCAATGCTCTCAAATACAGAAATTTAACAGAAATAATGTTTATGAACTGAGATAGATATTCGTTGCATAAGTCCAACAGCATATTTCAAACAACAGATTTTCTTTGCATTAAAGTGCTTTGGACATGTAAAGAGCTGTTTAATTCTAAAACATTGTTTTTCCATTTTATCATCACTGAAATCAGCAAGAATTGGACATGGTATAATTGACAACATTTTTTTCTTTCTGAATAGTACACATGATAATGGTGCTTCTCACATCAATAACATCTTAGGTTCAATAAAACATGGTCTTTCTTAGCCATTTCTTGTGGGGAAAAACAAAAACAACAACAGCAGTCTTCTTAGATAAAAAATAGCAATGCATTTAAAATTATATGAATTTGGAGAAAACAGTTTAATTTGTAAAGCGGTT